>NW_027361700.1:31352500-31952500 GCF_039654945.1 Dendrobates tinctorius
AACTATTGGCATGTCTGTGATTGGCTGCTGAAATGATGTCATGATGCACTATAAAAGCCACCGCCGCCGCCATTTCTGGTCACTCTGCTGTGAATTCAGTTAGGGACAGGCTGCTGTTGAAGACTGTGAGGGACAGTTAGAAATAGCGATTCTCAAAACAATATTGTGCTTTACCCAGGCTACATAAATCACCACTGTAGCTTGCTTTTCCCTAGCAGCAGTGTCCACAGCTGTCTGCAAGGGCTGTGTGAGTGCAGCTCACGCTGTGGAGTGGGTCCTGCAGCCACGTCTGGTTGTAGGCCGCCCAGCGTGCCTCACTGCTGCGTCATACATATTTTTCTTTTTGAGCTGCTTATTTTTAAAAAATTCTATCTAGTGTGCTTCCACCCATATCCATATACGTTGGTTGCAAACACTAGTAGTAGACAGCGGAGCCTTTCTGCAGCCTTTTAGTGCTAGTGCCCACTTAGCTGCACTGTTCACGGCTGTCTGAGAGGTCTCTGACTGTGTGTGAGTGCAGCTCACGCTGAGTAGTGTGTCCTGCAGCTAGGTCTGGTTGTAGGCTGCTCAGCGTGCGTCACTGCCTCACACATATTTTTCTTTAATTGCAGCTCATATTTTCTTCTCCTATTAGTGTGCATCCATCCATATCCATCTACATTGGTTGATTGCAAACACTATATAGGAGTAGATAGAGGAGCCTTTTTTCTGGCTTGTGCCCTTCAGCTGCAGCCAGATTAGTATTACCCAATTTTTTTGGAGCCTCATCTTTTGCATTGTAGGTTACCTGCCTGCATTGTAATAGCTCCAAAAAGTTGGTGATACTCTCATTTTCAAATCTTTGGTCACATCCTTTTAGTTTTTTTCCCAAAAAAAGCAACAAAGTTCACCAAACACTACATTTGAAAGTTGTGTAGGCCACATTAGCTCCCATTAAAGTGTAGTCGACACCACACTGCATAAAATTAGTGTTTCTTAAACCTGTAACCAACTGTTCAGGAATAAGCACACTAAGGCCCCCATTTGTACTTTTCTGCCTATCTTTCTCAGTCTAGCAAGATGAAGAAGGCAGGGAGTAAGGCACGTGGGCGTGGGTGTGGAGTTTCAGCAGGGAGAGGACGTGGGGATTCTGAAGGGAGAGGACGTGGGGATTCTGCAGGGAGAGGACGTGGGGATTCTGTGCCTGCTGTTGGCACCAGTGAGTCAGCATCCCCCAGTTTTAGCAGGCAACAGTCCTTTATGCGCAGCTTTGTAGGACCTCACCGTACCCCACTGCTGCGGGAGGAACAAATTGAAGCCGTTGTGGGATGGATGGCAGCTAACGCATCGTCTTCAATTACTTCCACATCCTCTCAGGGCCAGAGCACCTAAAAGCAATCCTCTGTCTCTTCACCACCTGCCAAAGTGCCCAGGCAGTCAGAGAGCCCTGGACAGGAGCCATCATAGTCTCTACTTCTGTTCTCGGAATCTGTTGGTTTGGAAAGAGGGGGCCAGCCAAGCACCATTCCAGAATGTGAAGAAGAGGGAGTATTCAGTGATGTGCAACTTCTTTGTCCCTCTGAATCTGAAGAGGCGGGTGGGCCAGTGCCTATGGTCAGCACACCTCAGTACGCATCAGATGATGATGAGACACAGTTGCCACTTTCTGTTGCGTATGGTGCTGGAGAGACAACCCAGGAGAAGCAGGTGTTTGAAGAGGGGAGTGTAGATGATGAGGTCCTTGACCCCTCATGGCGTGAGGAACAGGAAGGCGGTGGGAGCAGCTCTGAGGAAGAGATTCCCCGAACCACCATAACCGGAGGGAGAGGGAGGGGGCAGGCTTGGTTGCCTGTAGCCTCCACTTCGGCACCCGTTAGGAGCATTCCACTTTCAAAAGGCAAAACGGGCGCTCCCAAGACTTGCAGTGTGTGGTCCTTTTTTGACACAGTTGCAGATGACATTTGCTTTGTCAAATGCAAGCTGTGTCATCAGAGAGTCAAAAGAGGGAAAAATGTCAGCAACCTCAATACCACTAATATGTGGAAACATGTGCGGACCAAGCACGAGGTGGAGTTACACAGACACACTGAAGACGTAGGCCAATGTACAGCACCACCTACCACCTCTTCAGCTCGTGTTGGGGCCTCTTCCTCCAGCTCACACACAGCTGGTTCAGCTTCCTCACAGGATCGCCAAGGAAGAACCTCTGGCACTGTTGTACGGAGACCCTGTGACATTCCACCCACAGCACCACGTTCCAAGTCATCCTCACACTCCCAGGCCACTCTACAGTCATCAGTAGCACAGGCATGGGAGAAAAGGCGGCCATACTCGGCAAACCATCCCCGAGCACAGGCTCTGAATGCTGGCATTGCCAAACTACTGGCACTTGAAATGCTGTCATTCAGGCTGGTGGAGACTGACACCTTCCGGGACCTCATGGCATTGGCAGTCCCACAATACACTGTGCCCAGCCGCTTTTATTTCAGCAGGCGAGCCGTCCCTGCCCTGCAGAAACATGTGGAGGCAAACATAAAACATGCGCTACTAAACGCTGTCAGTAGCAAGGTCCACCTGACCACCGATGCGTGGACCAGTAACCATGGACAGGGACGATACCTTTCCCTCACTGCCCATTGGGTCAATGTTGTGGAGCTGGGTACAGATCTGGAGAGTGGCGCTCTACCAGTTCTGCCAACTCCACGGATTGCAGGAATCCAGTCTGTACACATTGACTCCTCCTCCTACTCAAGTTCCTCTGAAACAGCGCAGCAGGAGCCTGTTACGACCGATATGAGCACGGCCGTGGCCAAACATCAACAGGCCATACTGAATTTAATTTCTTTGGGGAATCGAAGCCACACAGCGCAGGAGCTCTGGAATGCCATCAAGCAGGAGAGCGACGTGTGGTTTCTGCCAGCGAATCTCCAGCCGGGCTTGGTAGTGTGTGACAATGGCCGAAATCTGGTGGCAGCTCTTGGCCTTGGCAACCTCACTCACATCCCATGTCTGGCACATGTGCTCAACTTGGTCGTGCAGAGCTTTCTGAGGGACTATCCAGATCTTGATGCACTGCTGCACAAGGTCCGCATAGAGTGCACTCACTTGCGGCGTTCCAGCACGGCAAGGTCGCGCCTTGCTGCTCTGCAGTGCCGATTACGCCTTCCGGAACATCGCATCATATGTGACCTACCCACCAGGTGGAATTCTACGTTACATATGTTGGAGCGGTTGTGTGAGCAGCAGGCAGCAGTCATGGAGTACCCGCTGCATCAGTCGCAAACAAGTCGCACTATGCGCCGGTCACACTTCAGCACCACTGAGTGGGCCTCTATGAAGGACATCTGACTCGTTTTGCGTGCCTTCGATGATTCCTCGCGGATGGCGAGTGCAGATGATGCACTAGTCAGCATGACTGTCCCCCTTATCTGCCTGCTTCAAAAAACACTGCAAGCACTAAGGGATGAGGTTTTGGAAGAGGTGGAGGATGAGGAGTCCCAAATGCCATCTGCTTCTTGACAGTCTGCGCTACGTGCTTCCTCACAAAGACCTAGGCAGGGGACACTTGTGAGGAGGATGAGGAGGAGTCGATGGAGGAGGAAGACATCTCTCCAGAGGAGGGAGGTACACAAAGCTCTAGTCAGTATGTACAGCGAGGGTGAGGTGATGCAGAGCAGGCAGAGATCACGCCTCAAGCAGGGGACAGCGGTTCTTTGGCATTTGGGAGTCTGCAGCACATGGTTGACTTCATGCTGCAGTGCCTGAGAAACGACCGCCGCATCGCCCACATTCTCTACACGGCTGATTATTGGGTGTACACCCTCCTAGATCCTCGCTACCGGGACAACTTGCAAACCCTCATACCAACGTTGAACCGGGAGTGTAAACTGCGGAAGTACCAAGACACACTGGTGCAGTCCATCATGTTTTCCATTCCACCCGACAGCAGTGGTGCTAGTGCTTTACAAAGCACCTCTGTGAGTCGAGCCAGTGGAGGAAACTCAGCACAAAGAGGGAGCAGAGGCAGCGCCTCAGCACAAGGCAAGACCACTATGGCCCAAATGTGGCAAAGTTTTGTGTGTCCGCCACAATTGTCTACACCATCACTGACGGCTCCAGTCAGCAGGAGGCAACGTTTCCGTCAGATGGTGACAGACTACATGTCTTGCCTTGTGACTGTACTCCCAGATGGCTCTTCCCCCTTCAAGTTTTGGGTCTCTAAGCTGGATACATGGCCAGAGCTTAGCCAGTATGCATTGGAGGTGCTGGCTTGCCCTGCTGCCAGTGTATTATCGGAATGCGTCTTTAGTGCCGCAGGTGGTGTACTAACAGACCGTCGCACGCGACTTTATTCCGATAACGTCGACCGGCTTGCTTTTCTGAAAATGAACAAGGCCTGGATCTCCCCAGAATTTGCCAGTCCTCTTCCCGACTAAATAATTGGTTGGCAACTGTATCCAGGTCTCCTGTTGTGTTCATGTTTCTACCACCTGAACTATAATCCCTGGGCTTCAACACAGCCAGTTGTTGCTCAGATGTGTCATCTGCACAGAGAAAAACACTAGCTCCTGTGTTATTGGGGTTCAGTAATGCCAGCTGCTCCCCTGCTGTGTGGACGACAAAGTCTCCTGCTCCATCCACATTCAAACTACTACTTATTTTTAACCGTGCTCTACTTAGGCCTCTGGCTCCACTGTCTCTAGTATTTCCCCTGGCCTCCAACCCCACCAGTTGCTGCTCTGAAGTGGCATCTGCACAATCCACACTTGTTCCTGAGTTACTGGGGCTCAGTCACGTCAGTTGATCCCCTGATGTGTGTCCGGCAAGGTCTCCTGGTCTGTCCACATACCCATTACTAGTAGTGTGAATGAGGACAGAGCAGGAGACCTTGCCGGATACACATCAGGGGATCAACTGACAGGACTGAGCCCAAGTAACACAGGAACAAGTGTGAATTGTGCTGACGCCACTTCAGAGCTGTCACTGGCGGAGTTGGAGGCCAGGGGAAATACTAGAGACAGTGGAGCCTGACGCCTAAGTGGAGCACGGTTACAATCAGTAGTAGTCTACAACCTCTATAAAATGTGCTGCAAGTTGGCCTCAGCCTGCTCCATGCCTCATCCTGGGCTCCAACAACGCCAGTTGGTGTTCAGAAGTGCCGTCTTCACACAGCCAAACACACTAGCTCCTGTGTTAGTGGGGTTCAGTAATGCCAGCTGTTCCCACGCTGTGTAGACAGCAAAGTCTCCTGCTCCATCCACATGCCAACAACATCAGACCTCAGCCTGCTCCATGCCTCAACCTGGGCTCCAACAACGCTAGTTGGTGTTCAGAAGTGCCGTCTTCACAGAGACAAACACACTAGCTCCTGTGTTAGTGGGGTTCAGTAATGCCAGCTGTTCCCCTGCTGTGTAGACGGCAATGTCTTCTGCTGCCTCCACATGCCAAAACAATCTGGCCTCAGCCTGCTCCATGCCTCAACCTGGGCTCCAACAACGCTAGTTGGTGTTAAGAAGTGCCATCTTCACAGAGACAAACACACTAGCTCCTGTGTTAGTGAGGTTCAGTAATGCCAGCTGTTCCCCTGCTGTGTAGACGGCAAAGTATCCTGCTCCATCCACATGCCATCAACATCAGACCTCAGCCTGCTCCATGCCGCAACCTGGGCTTCAACAACGCTAGTTGGTGTTCAGAAGTGCCGTCTTCACAGAGACAAACACACTAGCTCCTGTGTTAGTGAGGTTCAGTAATGCCAGCTGTTCCCCTGCTGTGTAGACGGCAAAGTATCCTGCTCCATCCACATGCCATCAACATCAGACCTCAGCCTGCTCCATGCCTCAACCTGGGCTCCAACAACGCTAGTTGGTGTTCAGAAGTGCCGTCTTCACAGAGACAAACACACTAGCTCCTATGTTAGTGGGGTTCAGTAATGCCAGCTGTTCCCCTGCTGTGTAAATAGCAAAGTCTCCTGCTCCATCCACATGCAAACTACTACTAATTTTTAACCGTGCTCCACTTAGGCCTCCGGCTCCACTGTCTCTAGTTTTTCCCCTGGCCTCCAACCTCGCCAGTTGCTGCTCTGTAATGGCGTCTGCACAATCCACACTTGTTCCTGAGTTACTGGGGCTCAGTCACGTCAGTTGATCCACTGATGAGTGTCCGGCACGGTCTCCTGCTCTGTCCACATTCCCATTACTAGTAGTGTGAATGAGGACTGAGCAGGAGACCTTGCCAGACACACATCAGGGGATCAACTGACGTGACTGAGCCACAGTTACACAGGAACAATTGTGGATTGTGCAGACGCCACTTCAGAGCAGCAACTGGCGGGGTTGGAGGCCAGGGGAAATACTAGAGACAGAGATGGTTGTGCCATTGGCTGTTGTTCCTTCTGCTGCCACTCTGGGTTCCAGCACCATCAGCTGGTTCTCGGTAGTTCCATTGACTCTTGTAGCTAATGCTACCCATCTGGGTTCCAGCACCGTCAGCTGGTTCTCGGAAGTGTCTTTGGCACGGGCACTCCCTCCTGCCCAGCCTGGTTCCAGCACGCCTGCTGTTTCCGGGTAGTGTCAACGTCACTTTGCCACCGATACGTTGTCCTGTCGTGTTGCGGTCGGGTTAGCTGAGTCTATGGTGCCTGCAGTTTCGGTGCTTCCTATGTGGGCTGCGGGTTCTGGTAATAAAGGCTGGTTCCGTAGTGCCAATAGGACAAGCACCCCCTGTAGGACTGTGGGTTTCGGTAACTGCGGCCGGCTCATGGCCTTGCAACTTTGTTTTTTTCCTGGGTACCTTCTGCTACCCATCCGGGTTCCAGCACCGTCAGCTGGTTCTCAGCAGAGCCTTTGGCCTAGGTGCCTCCTTCTTGGTATCCGAGTTCCAGCAACGTCTGCTGGTCCTTGGTAGTGCTTTGTAGCACAGGTACCTCCTGCTTAGTAACCGTGTTCCAGCACTGTCAGCTAGTCCACGGTTGTGCCATTGGCTGTTGTTCCTTCTGCTGCCACTCTGGGTTCCAGCACCGTCAGCTGGTTCTCGGAAGTTCCATTGACTCTTGTAGCTAATGCTACCCATCCGGGTTCCAGCACCGTCAGCTGGTTCTCGGCAGTTCCTCAGCCTTCTTGTACCTTCTGCTACTTTTCCAAGTTCAAGCTTGTGGAAATGGTTTTTGATTCTCACTCTGGATCTCCCTGACAATGACGCTGAAGACGACGACCCTGAAGACCACACAGAAGAATACCTATAAGATGACCCTGAAGAAGATGACCAAGAGGACAAAGAACAGGAAGATAACCACCAAGATGCAGAACAACAAGAGACGGAAGGCCAAGAAGCATAAAAACCAAAAGCAGAAGAACATTAAGCATAAGACTAAAAATCAGAGCAAATGATATTATCTAATTTATAAGCAGAAGAAGACTAAGCAGTGTATGGGGGTTAGTCCGTTCCTCCTCGTGGTGCCCCTGGAAAAGGCCTGCTGCTGCAGGCCAAACTGAACGCGGACAAATCCTGTTGTAAATCTGTTGTCACAGGCTGAACGGAAGGTGTAATCTTCAAACTCTTATAGATTACAACTACAGGAATGCCTGACACAAATAAGAATATGATGAAGAAGAAGAATAGGAAGAAGATGAAGAAGTAGAATATGAAGAAGAATAATAGTTGAATAAGAAGAATATAAAGAATGTAAAAAACAAAAATAGGAAGAAGGTGAAGAAGAAGAAGAAGAAGAAGAAGAAGAAGAAGATGAATAAGGTGAAGAAGAAGTTGATGAAAAAGATGCTGCTGAGGATGATGAAGGAAAAAGTGTGGGAGAAGTAAAAAAGGTGAAGAGCATGGAAGTAGTGAAACATACATATCTAAATATAAAAGAGGTTAACATAGTAAATATCTTTGTAACTCCAAACGTCTTTAAAAAAAAAAAAAAATAATTCCTGCTATTACATTTGATTGGGCTAAACCTCTATGGCTTTAATGTCTCCTACACCTCTCTACATTATTATTAGCTGTGTTTCTTCATGTAGAATTAAGCTACAAGGAAAGAAAGGGTTTTTTTTAATTCCGATATTTCAGTTCCATTGACTTGAATGGGACTTCCGGGATCGGAATCGGTGATACCCGATACTTTTTTTAGATCGGCCGATCCATTCCGATACTTTTCAGTATCGGGTGGTATCGCTCAACACTATTCCTGAGTACACAAATACCCAATTTGTGGAGGAAAACTACTGTTTGGGCTCACGGCAGGGCTTGGAAGGGAAGGAGTGACGTTTTGGAATGTAGAGTTTTATGGAATGGTCTGAGGGCGTCATGTCGCATCTGGAGAGCCCCAGATGTGCCTTAACAGTGGACACCCCCCAGAATTGACCCCATTTTGGAAACTAGACCCCCAAAGGAATTTATCTAGAGGCATAGTTTTACCTGGAAAATGTTGACCTGGGATAATACAGGCACTATCTGTTTCATAAGTACTGAGACCTTCACCTTCCTGAGTACCTAACATTAGGGCCTTGATGACTAGCTTCTTGAACTGAAGGAAAGTCCCAATGTTGCCTGCAGATCGAAACAGCACAAAAGCATTGTACAGTGCCATCTGTACCATATGCATGGTCAATTTTTCATCCCATACTTTAGCTTTTCGCATGGTACTGTATGGTTTGTGGACCTGGTTTGAGAGATCTACACCCCTTATGTACTTATTGTAAGCCAAGATAGAATCTGACTTTGGAACTTGTGCTGTGGTACCTTGGACAGTGACAAAGGAGCTGTTTTCACGGTGTATGGTTGTCAAGATAAGGATATCCCTCATGCTGTCATTCTAGTATGTTGTCCCTGCACTGGGCTCTGCTTTTGCCCTTTCTCAGCAGTAGCCCAATTTGCTACTTAGGGAGGTCTCTCTGATTTTTCCACATCGTGCCACATGCAAATGTACTTCTGACAGAGACGGTCTTGAAGAGTGGAATGCTGGTGTAAGTGTAAAGGTTATCAATGTAGAGGTGAGACTGCTTCTATATTATAACTTTACCTGGGATGATCTTTTACGACCCGAAATACAGTAAAATAAAGACAAATTCCTGTTGGGTGAAAATGGTCACCGCTTTAGCTTATTAATTTTTAATTTCAAACACCACCATCACTTAACCAAAATTTTAACTTCTGTAACAAATCTCAACATGCCTGTCCCTGTACCCAGTGAGCATGTATTACAATGGGCTAAAATTTACCGCCAAGGGAGGAGGTCGAAAACCCTCTTCAACCCTCCGACCATCGCCACCCAACAAGGATAAGGTATATTCCACACCTTCCTGCAAACCGTTTAACAGTATGTCATTACCTATTGCGTTCAAATGAACGCCATCAGCAGATCTCCATTATCACCTTCCGAATGGCCACCCCTCCTGTAGAATGCACGAAACGAGAGACTCTCATATTCAGCAATCTCCGTGCCCTCTCCAAAGCCTCCAAATCATGTGCTCCCTTCCAGCATTTATGAGGCACCACTTCAGACCAAACTAAAATGCATTTTTGAGGAAACAATATCTTAAATTGTGTAAAATCAGATTTTATGATCCCAATGAGTTCAGCCAACTTTATTTTACCCAAATCATTACCCCCGCGTGTATGACTAAGACAATGAGATTCACACATAACTTACTAATCGCTTCAATCCTACCGAGCATCTGAAACCACCTTGATCTAAGTTCAGGCCCAAAGGGCACACACTCGCCCGTATCGCCACCCAATATATGAACAAATGGCCGATGATCCATACATGAGGCAGTGATATATCTGCAAAATAAGCCAAAAACAAAACTCACTATCTCCACTATACAACAAGTCAGTTCTCACATATGTCCGAAAACATGAAAATTTCCACCTCCCCAGCAGTCTTATTGCTTCCTCACCAAGGCCTACAGCATTAGCTTCCATAGCCACTACTATCCTGGAAAAATGAGTCCCGAACTGCGACACATCCTTACCAACCTGCATTAAGTATGCTTTGAATTTGGTCTTGAACTGATACAGCATCAAAGACACACCAGATTCGTGAACCAAGAATTGAGCACGGGCCGGACGCATGGCCATATATTGCCTCACTATTTGAACCAAACAAAATGTAACACCTCACGCTTTTATCATGAGCCAAAAACCTTTCCCTTTCTGATTCGTTTTCAACTTTTACAATGACTTTTCCTCCTCGTCGGTCCTAGTTATGTGAGCTCTGATCTACAATGATCCACAAGTTGTCTGGGCAACTGAAACCTGTCTTTTATGCCCATGGATGCAGCTCCCTGAAAAGCTCTATCTGCGAATGAGAAAAAGCATCTGCAGTTTTATTATCCACGCCCGAAACATGCCGCGCTCTTATCCATATATTCAACTGTACACACCTGAGGATTAAGTGCCTTAACATGGCTAACACCAGCAAAGAAGAAGATGATAAAGTATTAATTGCATTTACTACAGTCAAATTATCAGACCAAAAACAAATCTGTTTATTTTTCAAAGCATGACCCCAAATCTCAATAGCCACAATGACAGGAAACAACTCCATCAGAGTAACATTCTGCAGCACAGGCGAATCCTGCCATGCAGGTGGCCAATCCGATCTACACTACTGCAAATCAAAAACTGCACCAAAGCCGCAACAACCCGACGCATCTGTAACTAACTGCAAATCAAAATTTGACACTTCATTTCCTGACTTATCGCCTTACCGTCAAAAGAGTGTAAAAATGTTTGCCATTTCAACAAATCCCTCCTTTATGAACCTAGTAATCCTGACAAAATGGTTAGGCCTTTGTATGCCCCTCATTGCCAAAGACAAGCATCTAGAAAAAACACACCGAATAGAAATGATCCTACAGGCAAAAAACAGCAAACCTAAAAGAGATTGAACCTGTTTTAATCTGGCTTTTCATGCCATCATGAACTGATCTATCAAAGCTGTTAACTTTGCCAACTTTTCACAGTATCCAACTCAATTCCTAAAAAGGAAAGATTCGTAATTGGCCCTTCCGTTTTCTCATTTGCAATCGGAACCATGGGTGTACCCAACGAGGGGCAGGGGGGGCAGCTGCCCCCCAAGAAGCAGGGGTGCGTGCGCACCTATGGGGCCCGATCAGCAGAGGGGCCCGCATCAAGCTCTGTCACTTCTGCCCATCAGGCCCCACTGCCCCGGCGGGAGGTCTCTGCACAGTTCCCGTGTCCACATTAGTGATAGGACTGCTCACTGGGAGCTGAGCCAATCACTGGACTGTGGGAGGAGGTGAGGAGAGCAGTATAAGGCTACTTTCACACATCAGGTTTTCGGCGTCAGGCGCGATCCGGCGTCGTGCCGGAATGCCAGATCCGGCAAATGTTTTGTAAAACCTGATGTGCCGGATCCGGTTTTCTGCCGGATCCGTCTTGTTCTTGACAGACAAAACCGGATCCGTCTCATCCGGTTCATCCGTTTTTCTATCCGTTTTTCGACGGATTTCGCCGGATCCGGTTTTTAAAATTGACCCTTGTGGCCCCTCAAGGCAGAATACACTGGCAGGATGACAGAGTGTGAAAGATTTGTGCCCTAACCAAACTTGTGTACCTTCTGGACCAACAGTATATACCTTTGCCAACCAAAGTTGGCTATCTTGTCATGGTCTACTATTTTTAGCTTTAGGCCACAGGTGTGTACCTGGTTGTGTTTTATGCAAAGTATTTCACCTTTTAACAAAAGTTGTGTACATTGTTAGGAAATCACCAACAATAAACACACAACTCTTTAGGTGAAATACTTTGCTTCAAACACAACCAGGAACACAACTGTGGCAAAAAGCTAAAATTTACCCACAGTTATATACCTGGTTTTGAATACCTTTTTACCTTTGAAATACCCTGTATTTAACCTTTTTTTTAAACATAGTTCGCCGCAGAAAGAAAAGACAGACAACCATTGTGAAACGATAATTTAACTTTTATTTAAAATTTTTTTTTTTTTTGTAAAATGTTTTTAAAGTGCAAAAAACTTTTTTAATAAAGGTTTTAAACCCAATGGGCATTTTTATTAAAAAACACACATTACAAATCTGTGTAGTGTGGGGTGGAAATACTGCTGGAGGGGCTGCGGGACACTTCGACACTGGGTGTGTGGAGAGAGGACTGGGATCGTGGTGGGGAAGGAACAGTTAGAGGTGAAGGTGTGGAAAAAGCTACAGAATGGGTGGACATGTTGGAGGCAGAAGAGGTGGTGGGCGGTGGAGTGGAGGGTTGGGCAGGGACTGTAGGAGCAGATGATGTTGATGGAAAGTTGTATGGGGAAGGAGTTTGGTACGGGGAAGGAGTTTGGTACGGGGAAGGAGTTTGGTACGGGGCAGGTTGCTGGAAGTGGGGAGATGTCTGGTACTGGGGAGGTTGCTGGTACTGGTGAGGTTGCTGGTATGTAATAGGAGGGGGAGGATGGAAAGTGGCTGGAGGGGGTGCAGATGTAATAGGAGGGGGAGGATGGAAAGTGGCTGGAGGGGGTGCAGATGTAATAGGAGGGGGAGGATGGAAAGTGGCTGGAGGGGGTGCAGATGTAATAGGAGGGGGAGGATGGAAAGTGGCTGGAGGGGGTGCAGGTGGAGGAACTACAGTGGTGGGAGGTGGAGGTTGGGAGGTAACCTGCTGTAGAGCACCGTGGCACGAATGCATTACATGCATCTGCTGGGTAGGAGATAGTGTTGCCATGCGCTCCACAACAGACCTGAAAAAGGTGTGGTTTGGCGAAGATCTTGCTTCTGAATGCATGGTTTGCAGAAGTGTCTTCACCTCCAGAATGCTGGAGTTGATCTGCTGAAAGCCTGCGGAGATTTGCTCTGACAAGACTTTTAGACAGTTCTGGAAAGATGCATTCAGATGCAAGAACTCTTGCGCATAACTCTTTTCCTGACCCCTCTGCCGCTGCCGCCCAGTACCCGCAGGTGTACTAGAGGTGGCAGGGGCAGAAGGGTGGGGTAAAGGGAAAGCGATCTCCTCACCAGCAGCTTCATGTAATGTAGGCGGCCACGATGCTCCTGTGCTGGTGGATGGGACAGATGGGTCGAATGTGTGGGAAGGCTGGGAAGGTGCAGATGTACCGGGGCGGTCGAAGTGTCCCTCGGTGCCGGTCTCCTCAGGGATCGCCTCAGAAGGGTCCAATCGTGCAGGCTCCCGAGTGCTGCTCACCGTGCTGTGGAATAAAGAGAAAAAAAAAACAATTAAAATACTGACATGGTAAGGCCCTGGCTGAAAAAAAAAAGTTACATCTAACCTTTTTTTTCACATGTGGTGTGTAATATTTACCTTCTGGTGAGCATTGTCTCCCGGAGGAACGACAGGGCTTGTGCGTACTTGTACTTGCTCCTGCGTCCTCCAGATCCACTCGGGGCCCGCATCTCTTTATTGAACTCCTTCTTGAAACGATCCCTCACAGACCGCCACCGATTCACAATTCTGTTCCCTGAAACGAGAAAGGAGTGGTTAGTATACAACATCAGTGTTTCACAAACTCCAGTCCTCATGGTCCCCAGGGGTCATGTTTTCAGGATTTCCATAGTAAATAGAAATCCTGAACACATGATCCGTGGGGACCACGAGGACTGGAGTTCGGGAAACACTGGTTTACATCAAGCAACCGGTACTGTATATACTTACGCTCTTTAATCTGGGCCCGAACATCGAGGTCCTCCCAGCGGCCCACAAGGAGCGAACAGATTTCCTCCCAGAGTCGTCGGGTAACGATAAGGTCAGCGTGGCGGCGGTCAGCCATATTCCAGAGCGGCTCCCTTTGTCTGACGAGATCGATGAGGTGGTCCACATCGAGTCCTTCATCCTCACCGTCAGAGTCGGGAGCACGCTGTGAAGGCTGTTAAAGAAAAAGACAAAAATAACATTAGCCTCCACAAAAGAAATGAAATAAAAAGTGCAAAAAAAAAAGCAAAAATATTTATACTTACACGCTGGTGACCGCCGCGTTGCTGTCGCCGACGACCCTGGGAGGCACTGCGAGGACCTCTTGGCTGAGCACCAGATTGGGAAGACTAGAGAAGAAAACAAAAAATGTTATGTCTTTGGATGTAGGAATTTGTTTGCTGTGTGTGGTCTGCAGAACATTGTTTTCTATGTGTTGTGTGTAGTGTGATGTTGTGTTTCTGCGTTTGATGCAAAAAACTTACCAATTGTGAGCCCACTCCAGGTGTCTGTCCACCCCTTCCTTCTTCTTCTGGGAGCTCCTCTTCATCTTGTGATTCCTGTTTTGAAATAAAAGGCAATGAATAGACATATATTACAGAGATGATGGATTTTGGAAATAAAAACTTACCGTCAAACGCTGACGATGCGAGGGAGGGCTCCCAGAAGAAGATGTGCTGTCCTGTTGATGGCCAGACTCCATGGCTGTGGGTATTGCTGCTGCTGTTGCTGCTGCCAGTGATGCCATTTCTGCTGCTGCTGCTGCTGCATCTCTTTGGCGGCTGTTGAATAAAGAGAAACAAAGGGCCAATGAATATCTTGATATTCCATGGCCCTAGTTTGGAGGAATGGGGGATTTGATAATTACCGTCTCTCATCTGCTGCTGGACTCCCCTCCTCAGCATGTTCCATTTGCTGCTCCATTTGGGGTGGTGCTGATGGTGCTGCTGCTGCAGATGTCTGCTGCCTTCTCCTGCTCCTGGTTCTTGGCTTGGGTGGCATGTTGGGTGTGGCTGAGGGTCCCATTGTCTTGCTTTTATATATCTCCTGTGGGCAGAGCTACTGAGCATGCTCAGACCAAAAAACCGGATCCGGACGCCGGATCCGGCTTTCGCCGGATCCGGCGCATTGCGGCGCTCATAGGCTTTCATTGTGTGAAAAAGCCGGACGCGCTGGATCCGGCGTGTCCGGCTTTTTCGCCGGAGACAAAAAACATTACAGTAGCCGTTTTTTCCAGACGCCGGATCGCGACACATTGCCGGATCCGGCGAAAACCGGATGAAACGCATGGCCATCCGGCGCGATCCGGCGCAAATGCAAGTCAATGGGGGGGAAACCGGATCCGGCATTGCAATGGGGGGGAAACCAGGGGAAGAGTCTTGAGGAGATCATTTGCATATTCCCAGTGCCTTCTGGGATAAGTGAAGAGTCTCCGCGAGCTCAACGATCACTGGGTTTTGGCCGTTGCAGCTGAAAAGAGGAAATCGGAGAAACCAGGGGAAGAGTCTTGAGGAGATCATTTGCATATTCCCAGTGCCTTCTGGGATAAGTGAAGAGTCTCCGCGAGCTCAACGATCACTGGGTTTTGGCCGTTGCAGCTGAAAAGAGGAAATCGGAGAAACCAGGGGAAGAGTCTTGAGGAGATCATTTGCATATTCCCAGTGCCTTCTGGGATAAGTGAAGAGTCTCCGCGAGCTCAACGATCACTGGGTTTTGGCCGTTGCAGCTGAAAAGAGGAAATCGGAGAAATTTTGGCTCATCTTTCATCTTTTTAAGAAATCTCAAGATGGAAGAGGCCAGGAGCCATTTGGTGAGCTGCATTTCTTGCTACATGTTCACAGATTTACCAGTGGAAAAGCCAAACTTCACATGCCACAAATGCAAGCTTGTGACCCTGTTGGAGGAAAAGTTGCAAAATCTCGAAGAGAGGTTAGCTACGTTGAAGATCATTAAGGAAGGTGAAGAGTTCTTGGACAGAGCAGAATTATCTCTTCATGTTACAGAAAGAGAAGAAATTCGAAGTGCACCTGAAGAAACAGAGGAATGGAGACATGTGACCCAGAGAAGCAGGAGGATCAGGAGGCAGTCAGCACCCATACTGCTCAGAAACCAGTACCAGGCTCTCACGCAGGAAAACGATGAAGAAATACATCAGGATAAGACTTTGCCAACAAGCAGCAACCTTGTACGCCTTCAGAGTCCTCCTGGATGGAGAAAGAAAAATGTTGTGAAGAAGAAACGGAGAGTGGTGGTCATGGGGGATTCCCTGTTGAGAGGAACAGAGGCCGCTATCTGCAGACCGGATATAACTTCAAGAGAAATGTGCTGTCTTCCAGGTGCAAAAATTAAAGATGTGTCTGACAGGATATCAGGACTCTTCAGACCTACAGATGACTACCCATTCCTGCTACTACATGTGGGGACAAATGACACCGCAAGAAACGACCTGGAACCCATCTGCATAGACTTTGAAGACTTAGGCAAGAAAGTGAAAGAACTGGGAGCGCAGGTGGTCTTCTCTTCCATCCTCCCAGTGGATGGCCATGGAACAAGGAGGTGGAATAAGATTCTGCAGGTGAACAACTGGCTACGTCGATGGTGCCGTCAGCAACGATTTGGATTTCTGGATCACGGAGTGAACTACTTATACGATGGACTACTTGCTAGAGATGGGGTGCACCTTACAAAGACTGGAAAGCATGTATTTGGAAGTCGCCTTGCTACACTTGTAAGGAGAGCTTTAAACTAGAACAACATGGGAAGGGAAGCAAAAGACCAGAAAAAGCCATACACCTGACAAATGCTATTGAGAACTCTGCTATTAGAAGTGGAAAGGAAGAACAAAGACGAAAGAATCTAATTAAAAAAAATATTGGAGAAAGAGAAACCAATCACAAACTAAAATGTTTCTATACTAATGCACAAAGCATGGGCAACAAACAAGGAGAATTGGAACTACTAACACAGGAAAAGAAATATGATGTCATTGGAATCACTGAAACTTGGTGGGACAATACACATGATTGGAATACAAGACTAGAAGGATACAACTTATTTGCAAGAAACAGACTTGATAAACGAGGAGGGGGTGTCGCATTGTATGTTAGAAACGCGTATATCTGCACAGAGATTGAAGCTTCAGAGACTGGGAGTTCTGTGGAAACTGTTTGGGTAAGAATACAAGGACAGAACAATGGAAAGGACACCATTGTAGGCATTTACTACAGGCCGCCTGTGCAAGCTGAAGATATGGATGAACTCTTTATGCATCAAATGGCCAAGTTCTCCAAAAAATATGACATAGTTGTCATGGGAGATTTCAACTATCCAGACATTTGTTGGGAATCTCTCTCAGGCAAAACTAACAGGTCAAGGAAATTCTTATCCTCTCTTGCTGACAACTTTATCTTCCAAAAGGTAAGGGAGAAAACAAGGGGAACTGCTACCTTGGATCTAATCCTTATAAACAGGGAGGAAATGGTTGAGGAGGTAAAAGTGGCTGGGACCCTAGGAGGTAGCGACCATGCTATTTTAGAATTTTGGATAACTAGAGGCGGAAGACCTGTGAAGACTCAGACGTCAAGGTTAGATTTCAGAAAGGCAGATTTTAAGGGATTCAGAAAGAGAATTGGAGGGATCCAATGGCTGGATATCCTTAAAGACAAAAATGTCCAGGAAGGATGGGAAATCTTGAAAAATGAAATTCTCAAAGCACAGTTGTTAACAATTCCGAAAAGAGGGAAGAATAGGAAGCATTTAAGGAAACCAGGATGGATGTACACAGAACTTAAGCACATGCTAAAAAGGAAGCAAAAAATGTTTATAAAATGGAAAGAAGGAGGCATATCTAAAGAAGAATATAATGCTGTCTGCAGAACCTGCAAGGCACAAATCAGATTAGCTAAAGCTGAAAATGAATTGAGGCTTGCAAGAGATGTCAAAAGCAATAATAAAGGATTTTGGGGATATGTCAAAAGTAAAAGAAAAGTCAAAGATGCTATAGGATTTTTACAGGATAAAAATGATGAAATGGTAAGACAGGATGTTGAGAAGGCTGAACTTTTAAATTCCTATTTTGCATCTGTTTTCTCTCAGAAAGGAAATGTAACATCAACTGCTATTCACTGTCCTATTAAGGGAATAGAAGAATCCAGGATATCTATAAACAGAAAGATAGTGAGGAAACACTTAGCTAACCTAAATGTATTCAAGTCTCCAGGTCCAGATGAATTACACCCCAGAGTACTGAAGGAGATAGCAGAAGAAATTTTTGAACCCCTCTCCATAATCTTTGAAAATTCTTGGAGAACAGGAGAAGTGCCAGAAGACTGGAGAAGAGCAAATGTTGTTCCTATCTTCAAAAAGGGGAAGAAGGTGGACCCAGGCAACTATAGGCCGGTGAGTCTGACTTCTATACCAGGAAAGATCTTTGAACAAATTATTAAACAACATGTATGTCAATACCTGGATAAGAATGAAGTGATTAAACAGAGTCAGCATGGGTTTGTAACTAATAAGTCATGTCAGACTAATTTAATTTCCTTCTATGATGGTATTACTGATTGGGTGGATCAAGGAAATGCTGTAGATATAGTATATCTTGACTTCAGCAAAGCATTTGACAAAGTCTCTCATACAATCCTTATTGAAAAAATGACTAAGTATGGAATGGACAAGGCAACTGTTAGGTGGATTCATAACTGGCTTAGTGATCGGACCCAAAGAGTGGTCGTAAATGGCTGCACATCCAGTTGGAAGAATGTCTCAAGTGGGGTACCACAGGGCTCTGTCCTGGGCCCTGTATTGTTCAACATCTTTATCAACGATTTAGATGAAGGAATTGAGGGTAAACTGATTAAATTTGCTGATGACACAAAGCTAGGAGGGATAGCTAATACTAGAGAAGAGAGAGAGAGGATTCAAAAAGATTTAAATAAACTGGAGAAGTGGGCAGCAACTAACAGAATGGTTTTTAACAGGGAGAAATGCAAAGTACTACATCTGGGCAATAAAAATGAAAAAAGTATATATAGAATGGGAGGAATAGGGCTAAGTGACAGCACATGTGAAAAAGACTTGGGTATACTAATAGATCACAGACTGAATATGAGTCAACAGTGTGATGCAGCAGCAAAAAAGGCAAATGCAATTCTAGGATGTATTAACAGAAGCATACAGTCTAGATCACGTGAAGTCATTATTTCCCTCTACTCCTCTTTGGTCAGACCTCATCTGGAATATTGTGTCCAATTTTGGGCACCACATTTTAAAAAAGACATCAACAAACTGGAGCAAGTTCAGAAAAGAGCGACCAGAATGGTGACCGGTCTGCAAACCCTGTCTTATGAGGAAAGGTTGCAGGATTTGGGAATGTTTAGTTTGCAAAAGAGAAGACTGAGAGGAGACTTAATAGCTGTCTACAAATATCTAAAGGGCTGTCACATTGTAGAAGGATCAACTTTATTCTCATTTGCACAAGGAAAGACTAGAAGCAATGGGATGAAGCTGAATGGGAGGAGACACAGATTAGATATTAGAAAAAACTTTTTGACAGTTAGAGTGATCAATGAGTGGAACAGGCTGCCACGAGAAGTGGTGAGTTCTCCTTCAATGGAAGTCTTCAAACAGAGGCTGGACAGACATCTAACTGGGATGATTTAGCGAATCCTGCTTTGAGCAGGGGGTTGGACCAGATGGCCCAGGAGGTCCCTTCCAACTCTACGATTCTATGATTCTATGATTCTATGATTTCGCCGGATCCGGTTTCTGTCAAAAGCGCCGGATCGCGCCTGACGGCGAAAACCTGATGTGTGAAAGAGGCCTAAGGGAGCACAAATGCAGGGGGGATGAAATGGCAATGTCCTGTGAGACTCCTCCCTATTGAGCCATACACTTCTTATGATTGGCTGCTTAGTCTGTGCACGTGATCAGTGACATCATTAAGGGCCCTCAGTAAGTTGCTGACGTCTATGAAGTGTAGGAGTTGCTCTCTGACAGTGCAGCCACAGTGCACATAGTGTTATTGCAGTCTGTCAGACAGGGAGAGAGAGGTGACAATGGGCAGGAGATGAGGCAGCCATATTACATAGACGATGTCTACCTGTCTGCTATTGATTTCTTTTGTTGCTGTTGTGTCTACTGTGGGTGAGGAATGCAAAGTGATCTGAGGCTGACTGTGCCCAGATATAGGAATGCCTAAAATAACTGTAGTCAGTCAGCAGTGAGTATCAAACACATGGCCTCTACTTGAAATGGCAGTGTTTAACCCCTTAATCCCTTCACCCTGGAGACAGATGGGGCAGTATCATGGGACAGGACGGAGACAGATGGTGCAGGATCATGGGGCAGGATTGGAGACACAGGGGGCATGATTGGAGACACACAGGGGGCAGGACTGGTGACACAGGGGGCAGGATTGGAGACATGGTGTGGGATGGAGACATATGGGGCAGGATGGAGACAGATGGGGCAGGATCATGGGGCAGGATGGAGACAGATCGGGCAGGATGGAGACAGATGGGGCAGGATCATGAGGCAAGATGGAGACAGACGGGGCAGGATGGAGACAGATGGGGCAAGATGGAGACAGACGGGGCAGGATGGAGACAGATGGGGCAGGATGGAGACGGATGGGGCAGGATCACGGGGCAGGATGGAGACGGATGGGGCAGGATCATGGGGCAGAATGGAGACGGATGGGGCAGGATCATGGGGCAGGATGGAGACAGATGGGGCAGGATCATGGGGCAGGATGGAGACAGATGGGGCAGGATGGAGACAGATGGTGCAGGATCATGGGGCAGGATGGAGACAGATGGGGCAGGATGGAGACATATGAGACAGGATGGAGACAGATGGTGCAGAATCATGGGGCAGGATGGAGACAGAAGATGCAGCATCTTGGAGCAGGATGGAGAGACATGGTGCGGGATCATGGGGCAGGATGGAGACAGATGGGGCAGGATCATGGGGCAGGATGGAGACAGATGGGGCAGGATGGAGACAGATGGTGCAGGATCATGGGGCAGGATGGAGACAGATGATGCAGGATCATGGGGCAGGATGGAGACAAGAAAACAGATGGGGCAGGTTGGGGAGATCATATTTGGCAGAATGGATACTCATGAGGGCACGATGGGAGAACATATGGGGCCAGGATGGGAGAACATATGGCTAGAGCCAGGAATGAGACACATGGGGGCCAGGATGGGGATATTATTACCATAGGGGATAATTAAGGGGCTGTATATGATATGGGAGCCCTATGGGGGCTGTATATGATATGGGAGCTCTATGGGGCATTGGGGGAGCTGTATATGAGATGGGAGCCCTATGGGTGGTGCTGTATATAATATGGGAGCCATGGCTTGCCCCCCTAGTTTTGATCCTGGGTACGCCCACGATCAGAACCCCTATTTTCTCCATCAAACGGCGGAAAACATGCAACAGATAAGCACAAAAGTTATCGTTGCCCAAACCAATAAAAAGAAAGTCATCTAAATAATATATAACTGATGGAATGCCCAACTAAAAACACACCATCCACTCTAAGAATGAAGAAAAAAACTCAAAATAGTAGCATGAGATCGAGCATCCCATAGGCAAACACATGTCTACAAAATAGTTATCATCCAACATGCAACCCAAAATATGATAGCATGATGGGTGAACGCCAACAGACGGAAGGCTGACTCAGTGTTTGTCCGACTTCGCCAACAACGCACCCTTCCCATAGCGTCTAACCCATTGCACTGCCACATCGAAAGAAGTATATGACACCGCCGCCTCCATCTTTGAAATCACTTCGTTAACCAAATCACCCGGAGGATATGACAAACGTATCAAGCGAAACTTGCCATGTTTCTTTTTGGAACCAAGCCCAAAATAGATACTCTCAGATTAGAGAAGGGATGGGAAGTGAAGGGGCCCGCCATACGAAACACCCTATCTTTGTCATGGTTTACTGAGACGTCAGGTTAGGTGGTCTAAGAGTTAACATGGAAAGCCTCTCTGTGAATCCAGGGAGGGTTCTTATAGCCTCATGGTAGAGCCGTCCCCTGTCGTTTATACTCTTAGCTGAGTGTGCCTGACCCTGCTTTGTCTGTGCTTCATGCCTATCGTTGTTTGTCTGCTTGGTGCTTGACCTGGTCCTGTCACGGTTAACGTCTCTTGTCTGCTGATTGTGTACCTTTCCTCCCGTCCTGTGTATGACCCTTGGCTACGTTCTTGACCTTCCTTTGAACATCCCTCCTCTACTTCGCCGCCTGCCTCGTGTATGACCTTATTGCTTGCCTGACTACTGTTATTTTCTCTGAGCCGCTTTGATACCAGTATTACTCTCGACGCTGCGGGAGCTCGGCTGTAGTCCCGCCCAGTTCTCTGACGCGTGGTCACGTGATCGCAGGTCCTGCGGGCATCGAGCGCTTCACTATCACTCCGCCCTCCCTGCAGGTCCTGGAGCTGGTCTAGCCATTCCCGCGCCATACTCCTGACTCTCACCGCGGAGGGTAAGAATCCTGCACATACTTGTAGCTGGTGTCCTTGCCTCCTGGGTGGAAGCACTATCTGCCCTTGACATTATAAACGACCGTTACAGTTTTTTTTTCCTCCCCTCTCTGGGAAAAGTGTGTGTGTGTTTGGTTATTACAGGCTTGTGTCATGGATCCCATGCAGGTGCTGTCAGACCAGGTAAAACATCTGACTCAAATGTTCCCAAAATTAAATGTGGAGCAGTGCACTATGGCCCATACCCAGCAACAGCTGGTGGACACAGTGCAGGGGGCCGTCTTTGCAGGGGCTCTCGGTCCTGAGAGTAAGGATGTGTCACTTGTGTCTCCTGTTAACCCGCCGGACTCCTTTTCTGGGGACAAAAGGGAATACAGGGCTTTCAGGGAAAGGTGCAAACTGTTCTTCTCCCTGAGACCCAGTTCTTCCGGGGGAGAGTTTCAGAGGGTTGGGGTGATTATCTCTCTACTTCGGGGTGCCCCACAAGCCTGGGCGTTTTCTCTTGCTCCCACGGCCCCGGAACGAATGACTGTTGATGCGTTTTTTGAGGCCCTGGGTCGAATTTATGATGAACCAGATAGGGTTCGGATGGCTGAGGATATGGTGATGAATGCACGGCAGGGTCGGCACTCAGCGGAGTGGTTCTGCTCAGAGTTCCGATGGTGGGCAGCGGAGATCTCCTGGGATGATGCCACTCTCCGGGGACTATTCCGTAGAGGCCTGTCAGAACGCCTTCAGGATGCCTTAGCCCTGCATCCACCTCCTGATACTCTGGAGGATGCCATCACCCAAGCCGTGCGGATGGATCGCCGGCTAAGAGCCAGAGGAGTTATGCACTCGGAAAGCTCCTTATTTTCTGGCAGTAAAGAGGTTGATGCCAGTCCTGTGCCCATGGAAATTGGTGTCACCCCAGTTAAAGAGAAAAAAAGAAAACGCCGGCGAGAGAAGCAGCTCTTTTTCTATTGTGGAGAATCGGGACATTGGAGGAGGGATTGCCCATCGTGTCCATCATCCTCTAAGTCGACGGGAAACTACTTGGTCTGGGTAGTGATCGAGGAGGCTGCCCAGACCCTCAGGTACTTTTTTCCTCATGCCCTAAAATCTTGCTTAAAGTCGAACTGGTAGTAGTATCAGTATCATTTTGTTTCTACAGCGTTGGTGGACTGCAGTTCATCGCTCAATCTGGTCAGCTCCTGAATCATCTCCTAACTCAAGATAGGGACAGTCAGGCTGGAGACCCCACTGAAAATTGTGGCCATCGACTCTTCCCCCCTCACCCGTTCAGGGATTCTTTATGTTTCTGACAGTTTTTCCCTGCAAATTGGTTCCTCTCATCTAGAGGAAATTAAGTGTTTTGTGATGGACAAATTGCCCGCAGGGCTGGTATTGGGCATGCCATGGCTTCAATGGCACAACCCAGTGATTGATTGGGAAAAAAGGGAAATTGTCAAGTGGGGTTCTAAATGTATGGACTGTTGCTATAAATCTGTTTTTTGTGTGACACCCGCAAAATCTGTCAACGAGTCTTCTGTCAGTCTGGAGGGTATTCCGGAGTACCTTAAGGACTTTGAGGACATGTTTTCGGAAAGTGAGGCCGAGGCATTACCCCCGCATAGGCCATTTGACTGCACAATTGATCTGATTCCTGGCTCCAAATTGCCCAAAGCCCGTTTATTCAATTTGTCAGGCCCTCAGCGTCTTGCTATGAAGGAATACATTGCTGAAAGTCTCCGTAAAGGGCACATAAGACCTACAGTTTCCCCAGTAGCAGCAGGATTTTTCTTTGTTAAAAAGAAAGATGGTGGCCTACTTTCCTGCCTCGACTTTCGAGAACTCAACAAAATTACCGTCAGGAATACATATCCCTTACCCCTGATTCCAGATTTGTGTAACCAGCTCTCTGGGGCTAAGTGGTTTTTTAAATTGGATCTTAGAGGGGCCTATAACTTGATAAGAATCAGAGAAGGAGATGAATGGAAGACAGCTTTTCTCACGTCAGAGGGATTATTTGAAAATTTAGTGATGCCGTTCGGTCTCACTAATGCACCAGCTGTCTTCCAGAATTTCTTCAATGTGGTATATGCGGACCTCATTGGCCGCTTTGTTGTTGTCTACTTAGATGATATCCTAATATATTCTGCTGACAAGGATTCTCATTTATTGCATGTCAGAACGGTACTTCAAAGACTCAGAGAAAATCAACTGTTCGTCAAGCTTGAAAATTGTACATTTTTTGTCCAGGAGTTAACATTTTTAGGGCTCATAATCTCGCCACAGGGGTTTCGGATGGATTCCAAGAAGGTGCAAGCCATTGTGGAGTGGGTCCAACCTCAGGACCTGAAAGGACTCCAGCGCTTCTTGGGATTCGCGAACTATTATCGCAGGTTCATCAAAGGCTTTTCGCAGATAGTCAAGCCTCTTACTGATCTCACGTGTAAAGGGGCTGATATTAGGAATTGGTCCCCTCCAGCCATTTTCTTATTCTAAAGAATTGCTTTATGTCTGCTCCGATATTGGTTCAACCGGATCCATCCTTGCCATTTGTAGTGGAGGTTGATGCTTCAGAGGTAGGGGTGGGGGCTGTGTTGTCTCAGGGGTCAGCTACTCTGTCTAACCTTAGGCCTTGTGCCTATTTTTCGAAAAAATTTTCTCCAGCAGAGAGAAACTACGACGTTGGGAACAGAGAGCTTCTGGCAATCAAGTTGGCGTTCGAAGAGTGGAGGCATTTTTTGGAGGGGGCAGCTCACCCTATCACAGTCATTACTGATCACAAAAATTTAGAGTATATTAAAACAGCCAAAAGATTGACTCCCAGTCAGGCCCGCTGGTCACTTTTTTTTCCAGGTTTCAATTTTCTATTACTTTTCGGCCAGGGGCTAAAAATGTGAAAGCAGATGCGTTATCACGCAGTTTTGAGCCGTTGTCCGCCCCTGACCGACCGTCCTCCATTCTTCAACCCGGGGTCGTTATAGCGGAGCTGTCATCGGAATTGGAGCGAGAGATTGTGGGGGCTCAATCTTTAGCTCCAAGGTCCAAACCTGCACACAAATTGTTTGTTCCACAACACTTGCGCACCAATCTCCTGCGGGAATTCCATGACTCAAAATTGGGTGCTTATCCAGGTATTACAGCCACATGTAAAGCAGTAAAAAGAGGTTTTTGGTGGCCATTAATGTCTGCAGAGGTTAAGAGATATGTCGCAGCATGTGGGATATGTGCCCGTTCCAAGAGCTCTCATTGCCAGCCGGCCGGGGAAATGGTGCCTTTACCAATCCCGAGAAGACCTTGGACTCATTTGTCCATGGACTTCACTACTAATCTCCCTCCATCCCGGGGTAATACTGTGGTTTGGGTAATTGTGGACAGATTCTCCAAGTTGGCACACTTCGTACCTATGGCTAAGTTACCGTCAGCAGAAGTCCTTTCTAGACATTTCCTCTCCCAGGTTGTTCGTTTTCATGGGGTACCTATGAACATTGTATCTGATAGGGGGACGCAATTTGTAGCTAAGTTTTGGCAGGCCTTTTGCAAGAAGTTGGGGATATCTCTGTCTTTTTCTCAGCTTATCACCCAGAAAGCAATGGACAAACGGAGCACACGAACCAGTCGCTGGAACAGATTCTCCGGTGTTTGACTTCCACTTTGCAGGATGACTGGTGCGATGCTTTGTCTTTGGCGAAATTCGCCTTCAACAATCGAATAAATCAATCCACTGGTAGGTCACCGTTTTTTATTAATTACGGATTAAACCCTCATTTCGGTGAATTTTCACGTCTGGATTCTAACTGTCCGGGGGCTGAGGATTGTGTCAACCGGATCAGTGATTTGTGGTCAAAGGTTCGTTTGAATATTTCCAAAGCACAAGGGAAATATAAATATTTTGCGGATAATAAGAGGGACTCTGGTCAGACGTTACAGTGTGGAGATAAGGTGTGGCTTTCCACGCGAAACATAAGCCTAAGGTTACCCTCCGCCAAACAGGGGCCGAAATTCATTGCCCCTTATGAGATAACCAAAGTGATTATCCCGGTAGCGTATCGCTTACTTCTCCCTTCATCTCTGAAACTCCATGATGTTTTCCATAGGTCCTTGCTTAAACCATTAGGTTCAGTGGTAGAGGAATCAGGTTCCCTTCCAACCCCGGTATTGGTTGATGGACATATGGAATTTGAAGTTCAACACATTGTACATTCTCGATGGGTTCGCGGGTCTTTGAAATACCTGGTGCATTGGAAGGGGTACGGTCCCGAGGACCGGTCTTGGGTACCAGCCAGATTGGTGCACGCCGATCTCCTGGTTAGGGCATACCATGCTCGATATCCTGAAGGGCCTGGGGGTCCAGAGGCCCCCCGTTGAAAGGGGGGTACTGTCATGGTTTACTGAGACATCAGGTTAGGTGGTGTAAGAGTTAACATGGAAAGCTTCTCTGTGAATCCAGGGAGGGTTCTTATAGTCTCATGGTAGAGCCATCCCCTGTCGTTTATACTCTTAGCTGAGTGTGCCTGACCCTGCTTTGTCTGTGCTTCATGCCTATCGTTGTTTGTCTGCTTGGTGCTTGACCTGGTCCTGTCACGGTTATCGTCTCTTGTCTGCTGATTGTGTACCTTTCCTCCCGTCCAGTGTATGACCCTTGGCTACGTTCTTGACCTTCCTTTGAATATCCCTCCTGTACTTCGCCACCCGCCCCGTGTATGACCTTATTGCTTGCCTGACTACTGTTATTTTCTCTGAGCCGCTTTGATACCAGTATTACTCTCGGCGCTGTGGGAGCTCGGCTGTAGTCCCGCCCAGTTCTCTGACGCGTGGTCACGTGATCGCAGGTCCTGCGGGCATCGGGCGCTTCACTATCACTCCGCCCTCCCCGCAGGTCCTGGAGCTGGTCTAGCCATACCCGTGCCATACTCCTGACTCTCGCCGCGGTGGGTAAGAATCCTGCACATACTTGTAGCTGGTGTCCTTGCCTCCTGGGTGGCAGTGCTATCTGCCCTTGACAATCTTCCTTTTGTATCTTTTCCCTTGTCTCATCTGGGCACTACAAAACTGACTTTTAATTTTTTAAAAATATCCCTCTGGATGAAGGTTGAAAAAGAATCTTAAATCCAAAAGAAAAACCTTCAAAAAGAAAGCTTGCTTTCTTTTTCCTGGAATACAGCTCTAACCAATGCAGCATCTCTCGGCGTTTTCTTCTGAATGAGGGACTGTAACTTTTCAAGCTGTTTAACTCTCTTAAAGAGCACACTGAGCACTCGCGTCTAAATTTGCATGTCGCAAAAAACCTACAGTGCCCTTTGTTGAACAACCAGCACGCTCCTGAAGGATGTTGTGCCGCTGCCAAAGTTGAAGGTGCCCCGGCAGCGGCTCCCCCATGAAAGGAAGAGTGTTACTACGGGCACTGCAACATCATTAGCTGTGTCCACACACCGGTTGTCTTTGACGCCAACCCTATAGCAGGTGACAAAGCCAAACGACGTCTAAACTCTTCATCATAGCACCACCAAGCTGCACCTCCATGCAACTTATAGGTGCTGTAAATTGTATCTAGATAAACGAAATGCTCCGCTCCCTTGTCTGGAAAACGCTGAACCAGAATGAAAGCCAAAGTAGAAAAACCCTGAATCCAATTACCGAACGTTTTTGCAACTTTTGCCTTTTTATCCGACCCCCGCTCGAAATTCCGTTCTTTATCTACCGTCACGTGATCTACGGGAACGAGGGACCAAACATCCACAAATTCATGCTTTAACATTTTTCACTTGTCTCCACAGACACGTGAATCCCTAATTGGGCTATGCTGCAAAACATCAAATCACGAAAAGCAAAATTGAATGTCGCTGTCTGAGATTGACAGTGGCATTTAACTATTTAACAGCTGCGGGTGGATCGCGATTCCAACTGTGGCAGTTGCAGGCACATATGAGCTGTATATGTCAACTGGCATGTGCCCAGAAAGGTGCGGACTTAGCGCTAGAGCCCACACCAAACAGGGGGAGTCCAGCATCGGCGTACTATTACGCCCAATATCGGAAAGGGGTTAATAATGGGTGTATGAATACTTATGGAGCACACTTAAATAGGCTCAGCACAACTCTGAAGCTGTGTGTTTTGCAAAACATTTGTATTGAATGGAAAGTGTTGCCCAAAAGCAAGACAGCAAGTTATGCGGGACAACAAGTAGGTAGCCAAGTGGAGCAGGAATACCAGCATATACAGAGCCAGTAGTGTGGATAGACATAGGAACTGTAGATGTATAGTCAGTCCAGGACTTGCAGCAATTAAATGGTTAATGGCAGAGTTATATGCTATCAGCAAACATATGGTTACCTGCAGGTAGTAGTGCGCAACAGGAAAACTGGACACTTGCTTGCAGCAGCGTAGTAGTGTGAACAACACCAGTATAGCAGACTTACAGCAGACAAATGATGCAGATCTAAGCTAGAAGGTAAATGCAGATATATGCTAACCAATGAGTCAATGAGTACATTGCGGTGGCTATAATTCTGTATAGAGGACTTTGGGGAGTGCATTATACTGTATGGAAGACTATGGGGAGTGCAGTATACTATATGCAGAACTATGGGAAGCACATCATACTATATGGAGGAATATGGGGAATGAATTATACTATATGAAGGTCTAAGGGTGTGCAGGATATTATCATAGAATCATAGAATCGTAGAGTTGGAAGGGACCTCCTGGGCCATCTGGTCCAACCCCCTGCTCAAAGCAGGATTCGCTAAATCATCATAGAGGATAGAGGATTATAGGGTGCAGTATACAATGTGGATGACTATGGGCAAATGGTACTATATGTAGAGCTATGTGGGGCTATTATAATATTTGGAGGACTATGTGGGGGGCATTATAATATTTGGAGGGCTATATAGGGCATTATAATATTTGGAGGGCTAGGTGAGAGCCTTTATACTTTATGGAGGGCTATGTGTTGGCCATTATACTGTATGCAAACGATTATACAGTGTTAAGGTTCATGTGGGGTCCATCATACTGTGTGAAGGGCTGTGTGGGGGCCATTATTCTGTTTGGAGTGCTAGGGGAGGCCATTATACAGTGTGGTGAGGTGCAGGACCTTTATACTGTATGTAGGCCCATTATACTGCATGGATGGCTGTGTGAGAGTCACAGTTGGGGGATCATACTGTGTTGGGGTCACCATGCTGGGGGGTTTGAGGGGGAGAGGTATTGTAGGGTCATCATACTGTGCGTGTGGAGAGTACTATGGAGGAATTCACTGTGGTGGTATCATAGTGTTTGAAGGGCACTTTTGTTGGCATCATACTTTATGGGTACAATGAAAGAGGAATATAGGGCTCAAGTAGGAGGAAAATTACTTTGTAAAGGTTGCAAAATTGTGAGATATGCTCTTCTGTGACCCTGCAGATTTTTTTTTCTGGGTGGGGGGGAGCAAATAGAACTTTTGCGATCGGGTCCAATGATTTCTATGTACATCCCTGCATGTATGCTATAGAAACCATAGGAGTTTTAGTTTTTTTTTTCATTGTTTTTGTATTTGTCTAAAAAATGAAATATGGGCTCCATTCTCAAAGTTCCATATTATTTTTTGCTTTATTGCAAAAAGCATGGTATTAGTTGCCTTTCCCTCAGTTTTCAGTGTGCCCTCGATAGTAGCAGAGTGCTGAAAATAACTGTATGAGTAAGTATAGGGAAACTAGGCTTTGATGTGCAATGCAACGACAGATTATCTTCCTTCCTTTCATCCATCATCTGTCAACAGCAGAAAACAGTGGCAAATAATGCATCTACATTCATTATAGGCTCACGGCAAAGCCATTTCCAAAGATTGGTGCCCCATATAGATGAAGCGAGGAGAGCCCCTCGTATTAATGTTGTACAATAATGAAGGACTGTTTTATGTATTCTAGTGGAACTTAATTGTGATGGAAATAGATTTTGTCTAACATGCTCATACACACATACTCATTCACACAAAGATCCACAAACACAATCTTACATATATTGTATGCAAAGTAATAGACCGAAAATCATTTACACATATATAAACATACGGTATGTATAAAAAAATTGCAGGCATGTATACACTCACACAAAAATGCATATAATACAAATAGTGTTGAGCATTCCGATACCGCAAGTATCGGGTATCGGCCGATACTTGCTGTATCGGAATTCCGATACCGACTTCCGATATTTTTTCAATATCGGAATTCGGCATCGGAATCGGAAGTTCAGTTGATTGACGGCCTGACGTCATCATGATGCGCGGGCCTTCCGGGGGTCTCTGCCGGCCTGCCGGGGGGCTGTGCCGGCCTGCCGGGGGGCTGTGTGGACTGCCCGGGGTCTCTGCCGGCCTGCCGGGGGGCTGTGCCGGCCTGCCGGGGGGCTGTGCACCCTGTGGGGGTCTGTACCGGCCTGCCGGGGGGCTGTGCCGGCCTGCCGGGGGGCTGTGCTGATGTCCGGGGGTCTGTGCAAGCATCGTCCGATGGGACTACAAGTCCCATCGGGCGATGCCTGCTACCATGACAGTGATTGACACATTAGCCAATGATGGGACAGTAGTAGTCCCATCATCCGGCTAATGTGTTAAATGTTAAAAAAAAAAAAAAAAAAAAAATACTACATACATACTACATGCTACATACATACTACATATATACTACATGCATGCTACATACATACTACATGCTACATGCATGCTACATACATACTACATACATGCTACATATATACTACATACATACATACTACATATATACTACATGCATGCTACATATATACTACATGCATGCTACATATATACTACATACATACTACATATATACTACATACATGCTACATACATACTACATACATACTACATATATACTACATGCATGCTACATATATACTACATGCTACATACATACCACATACATACTACATACATGCTACATATATACTACATGCATGCTACATACATACTACATATATACTACATGCATGCTACATACATACTACATGCTACATGCATGCTACATACATACTACATGCTACATACATACCACATATATACTACATACATACAATACATTGAAATTCCCACACAGCAATGGCATAAAGTGAGACTAGGGACTTTTTTTTTTTTTTAAGTGGCGGAGGAATACAGTGCGGAAGGATACCTACCTTCCGTCATTGGATTCCTGCAGCCCGTAGAGAACGGCAGCATCAGCTGATGCTGCAGTTCTCTACCCAAGATCGTCGTGGGACACACTCGTGGACTGCTTCGGATCGTGGGTGAGTATTTTTGTGGTTTGTTATGTTAATATTTATTCCGTAGACGACAATGGCTTCGGGGAACAATGTGACAAGTATTGGTAAGTATGTTACTCTATGTTATATGTACTGTATGTCTATGTATGTATTGTATGAATGTATTGTATGTATGTAGTATGTATGTAGTATGTATGTAGCATGCATGTAGCATGTAGTATGTATGTAGCATGCATGTAGTATATATGTAGTATGTATGTAGCATGCATGTAGTATATATGTAGCATGTATGTAGTATGTATGTGGTATGTATGTAGCATGTAGTATATATGTAGCATGCATGTAGTATATATGTAGTATGTATGTAGCATGTATGTAGTATATATGTAGTATGTATGTAGTATATATGTAGCATGCATGTAGTATATATGTAGTATGTATGTAGTATATATGTAGCATGCATGTAGTATATATGTAGTATGTATGTAGTATATATGTAGCATGTATGTAGTATGTATGTAGCATGCATGTAGCATGCATGTAGCATGTAGTATGTATGTAGCATGCATGTAGTATATATGTAGTATGTATGTAGCATGCATGTAGTATATATGTAGCATGCATGTAGTATGTATGTGGTATGTATGTAGTATATATGTAGTATGTATGTAGTATATATGTAGCATGTATGTAGTATGTATGTAGCATGCATGTAGCATGTAGTATGTATGTAGCATGCATGTAGTATATATGTAGTATGTATGTAGCATGCATGTAGTATATATGTAGCATGCATGTAGTATATATGTAGTATGTATGTAGTATATATGTAGCATGTATGTAGTATGTATGTAGCATGCATGTAGCATGTAGTATGTAGCATGCATGTAGTATATATGTAGTATGTATGTAGCATGCATGTAGCATATATGTAGCATGCATGTAGTATATATGTAGTATGTATGTAGTATATATGTAGCATGTATGTAGTATGTATGTAGCATGCATGTAGCATGTAGTATGTATGTAGAATGCATGTAGTATATATGTAGTATGTATGTAGCATGCATGTAGTATATATGTAGTATGTATGTAGCATGCATGTAGTATATATGTAGTATGTATGTAGCATGCATGTAGTATATATGTAGTATATATGTAGCATGCATGTAGTATATATGTAGTATGTATGTTGCATGTAGTATGAATGTAGCATGTATGTAGTATGTAGTATGAATGTAGCATGTAATTTTTTTTTTTTTTTTTTTTTTTTTACATTTAACACATTAGCCGGATGATGGGACTACTACTGTCCCATCATTGGCTAATGTGTCAATCACTGTCATGGTAGCAGGCATCGCCCGATGGGACTTGTAGTCCCATCGGACGATGCCTGCACAGACCCCCGGAGCCTGCACAGACCACCGGCAGGCCGGCACAGCCCCCCGGAGCCTGCACAGACCACCGGCAGGCCGGCACAGACCACCGGAGCCTGCACAGACCCCCTGGCAGGCCGGCACAGCCCCCCGGCAGGCCGGCACAGCCCCCCGGCAGGCCGGCACAGCCCCCCGGAGCCTGCACAGACCACCGGCAGGCCGGCACAGACCACCGGAGCCTGCACAGACCCCCTGGCAGGCCGGCACAGCCCCCCGAAAGGCCCGTACAGACCCCAGAGAGGCTGTACAAGGGCAGGAAAGGGTTTTTCTTATTCCGATACCGGAAGTCCCATAGACTTGAATGGGACTTCCGGTATCGGAATCGGCGATACCGATACTTTTTTTAAAGATCGGCCGATACCATCCGATACGATACTTTGAAGTATCGGATGGTATCGCTCAACTCTAAATACAAACATACATTAACATTAACTCACACAAACACAGATACACACAAATGCATACATACACATTTATTATTTTACTGATTATTAGACACATACACATGAACGCCTACTTATTTACACACACAATGATGCACACACTAATATACATACATTCTCTACATTCAAAAGCATAAATTTACATACATGCACATGTACACACATGCAAACCAACTAATTCTTATTTATACACCCAGACTGATGCACTTACATATACACACATACTGTACACACTCGTACAATGTAACAATCATGGAAACGCAAATAAACCAGCACATAAATTCACATACAGTATATATATACACATACAAACATGCATATAAATCAACTATTACTTATTACTATTACTTATTTTTTTACACACACTCTCAGATTTAAATTCACATAATCAAAAGTGTACCAATGTAACGGCCCATAAATTCAGTATGTGTGTGTGTGTGTGTGTGTGTGTGTGTGTGTGTGATTATATATATATATATATATATATATATATATATATATATATATATATATATATATATATATATAGTGAGGCAGTGAGGGTCGATGTGTGTCCCCACAGGATGCGCTTATGTGTCCCCACAGGATGCGCTCAGAAACATATTAGATCCACTGGAGTGCCTTGTGGTCACAGCAGCATGCCTGTGACTCACAAAGCAGAATAAAAGTAAGTTATGACCAAGAGGCTTGTTCAGGAAAATCCGGTATGGGTTTTTATTTTTGAAATGGACTGCAGGAAGGTAGTGGGGTCCAGTCTGTTTCCTCCAGCCCAGATCTTATAAGTGGCCTATGGCCACAGATTGGAGTGAAGGAAAAAAAACCCTTCAGGAAGAGTTTGGGGTGTGTCAGTTTTGGTCTTGCAAGCAGACTGATCAGGTGGTCTGCAGAGCACTCCCTGTGTGAGGCAACACAGGGCCAAGTGGAGCCAAAAGGTCTGGCACCCCCAGCATACACGGCAGTGCGGTCGCTCACGGTAAGGCCTGAATCACACTTCTCTTTTTTTAAATCCATCTAAATCCACCGTTTTCCGCTAAAAAACGGATCCGCCATTTTTTTTGAGGATTCGTTTTTTGGCCCCATAGACTTCCATTAGCGGCTACCGCGGATCCGTCAAAAAAACGGATCCGTTTGCATCCGTTAGCAGCAAAACGGAAACGGATCCGTTTTTTCACACTTTGACGGATGTAGGCAGATGCCAAAAAACGGATGTGTGAAACAGGGCTAACTAGCCCCGGACTGTCTATTTGTTTTCTCATCTGCGATCCAGAGGATACAGCTTGCTGTGCACTGTGTGAGTTTTGTTGGACAGTAAACACGTTTTGTTTTGAACTTGCTTGGGTCACTGCCTCATCACTGCATAGTGTGGACATCACTGCACTATAATATATACATTTGTATATACAGTGGGGGAAATAAGTATTTGATCCCTTGCTGATTTTGTAAGTTTGCCCACTGACAGAGACATGAATAGTCTATAATTTTAAGGGTAGGTTAATTTTAACATAGAAAGAGAGAGAATATCAAAATTAAAATCCAGAAAATCACATTGTATAAATTTATTTGCATTTTGCAGTGAGAAATAAGTATTTGATCCCTCTGGCAAACAAGACTCTTAATGGTTGGTAGGGGATCAAATAATTATTTCCCACTGCAAAATGCAAATAAATTTATGTAATTTATACAATGTGACTTTCTGGATTTTATTTTTGATATTCTCTCTCTCAATGTTAAAATTAACCTACTCTTAAAATTATAGACTGTCCATGTCTTTGTCAGTGAGTAAACTTACAAAATCAGCAAGGGATCAAATATTTATTTCCCCAACTGTATATATGTGTGTATATATATCTAATATATAAAGCTCAAAGTGTGTATGTGTGTGTGTGTGTATATGTATGTGTGTGTGTGTGTATGTATGTATGTATGTATATGTGTGTGTGTGTGTGTATGTGTGTGAGTGTATGTCCGGGATAGGCATCCGCACCGTCGCAGCTACAGCCACAAAATTTGGCACAGTCACACGTCTGGCCCCCGAGAGCGTCCTAAGCTATGGTGTGAGGCGAAATTTTAACCCCCGCACTTTCCAATTCGCGAAACAGTTTTGCCCCTATCTACATACTGGGGAAAAAGTGTGTGCGCGTCAAGCCCCGCCCCTCATTATGATGTCATAATGCCCCTATCTACATACTGGGGAAACAGTGTGTGCATATCAAGCCCCGCCCCTCATTATGATGTCATAATGGTTGCCATGGCAACACTGATGTCATCATAGGTTGCAAGCCCCGCCGCTCATTATGATGTCATAATGGTTGACTATGGGATGGAGGATGTGTGATGGGTATATGGGCACTGGACTATGGGATGGAGGATATGTATGATGGGTATATGGGCATGGGACTATGGGATGGAGGATGTGTGATGGGTATATGGGCACTGGACTATGGGATAGAGGATATGTATGACGGGTATATGGGCACGGGACTATGGGATGGAGGATATGTATGACGGGTATATGGGCACGGGACTATGGGATGGAGGATATGTATGATGGGTATATGGGCATGGGACTACGAGATGAAGGATGTGTGGGTATATGGGCACTCGACTATGGGATGGAGAATATGTATGATGGGTATATGGGCATGGGACTATGGGATGGAGGATGTGTGATGGTATATGGGCATGGGACTATGGGATGGAGGATATGTATGATGGGCATATGGGCACGGGCCTATAGGATGGAGAATATGTATGATGGGTATATGGGCATGGGACCATGGGATGGAGAATATGTATGATGGGTATATGGGCATGGGACTATGGCATGGAGGATAATTATTATTTGTTATAACTAACCACAGTTAGTTACTATGCCCGGGCAGCGCCGGGCTCTTCAGCTAATATATATATATATATATATATATATATATATATATATATATATATATATACACGTTATATATATATCACACACATTCATTAACGAACTAACACATACAGTGGGTATGGAAAGTATTCAGACCCCTTTAAATTTTCCACTCTTTGTTTCAGTTTTTCTCTTTTAATAAATTTGCAAAAATTTCTACATTTCTGTTTTTTTTCTGTCAAGATAGGGTGCAGAGTGTACATTAATGAGAAAAAATAAACTTTTTTGAATTTACCAAATGGCTGCATTGAAGCAAAGAGTGAAAAATTTAAAGGGGTCTGAATACTTTCTGTACCCACTGTACAAATATGGTACATGCATACACACATGTATGTTCACAAAAACTAACGCAATTGGTTACCAATTTTTGGATGCATGAAGATAGCCACACATAGGCAGTCACCTCTCAGGTCCTAGCAGTGTGAGAAGGGGTTTCCACTTTTGAGAGGTTGAATGTGCATCTATCAGAAAATTATGACATGCAGTTGTGGGAAGGTTGACCTGACAGAGGCACTCAGAATAAGAAAGAGGGTGCCATATTGAGAGGGACCATTATAGGGCAGTGGGGAGCTTGTAAAGGGTAGTTATATAACTGCCATGAGAGAGGTTATGTAACTGCCAGAGGTCGAGGTCACTCTCATTGGTCAGAGGTGACTGTCAGGTGACAGTGGGCGGGGCTACCTAGGCTGTGAGTATAAAGACTGAGGTAAGCTTCTAGAAGCTTCAGTCAGCCAGGGAAGCTCACTAGTAAGGAGGGTCTGCTGCTCAGTGGAGAGCCCTCAGAGAGCACCAGACAGTAGAGACAGTCACGGGGGGTGACCAAGGAACACAGAAGCATCAGACGGAGACAGTCTGGGTGGATTAATGGACAGTGTACTCTGATCGGGGAAACGCTGTGGTGGAAGTGCCTAGGGCAGCCACAGTGAGGAGAACCGCAGAGGACACCACGACGGTGACACAGACAGAAAAATAAGGTACTCGGGTCTGTGTGAAAAGGAATTGCCAAAAGTCCAGTCCAGGTTTGTGGAAGTCGTCAAGGAAGTTGATGAATAAAACACAGACCTGTTGAATTCACTTTCCTGTTTCAGTCTCCAGTCTGTTTGCGTCAAGAAGTGGGTCACCCCCCAGCCTGTTGGATCAGCACCACCTAAGCACAGCACACCCTCCCCACCTATCAGCATCAGCAGCACCACCACCTAATTACCTTCCCTGGGCCACCCCTTACATTTGGCGTAGTCGGCAGGTTCGTTGTCGCCAATACAACATCTTCAGCGGCTGGCCTGCCACCAAGTAGCAAAGGCCGCCAAGTTGTGTGGGGTGAAGAATTGTTTGGTTGCTGTTCCCTGTGGATTACAAAATAAAAAAAAACTGGACTGTGGACTGCTGGCTGCCAATAAAATGGCTGTGGTGATTTGGCATCCTAAGAGAGAGACACAGACTTTGCTGATTGTACTGGATAACCCGGGGCTTTACTACATCCGCCCCTGGGGGGAGTGGTGTTCATCTGAAGAGAGCTGTTTCCTCATGCTGGACCCTGGAAAGTGGGTGGAGAAGCCCACCGCCGCACCCCCCAAGAACGGGAGTGGCCCAGGTGGAGAGATCTGCTGTGGCTGTTTGGTGCCATTCAGCTACTGGACCTCGGACGGCATGAGATGGTGTAACTGTCGGGGTATCGGGCGCCAGGAATGGCAGTGGCGCCAAGACTTGGAGACCTGCCCAGGGAGTTTCCCTGCGGAGCTGTCGGGCCTGGAGGCCGGCCCTGTCGGACGGCGGGGTGAAGATCAATGGCTGAAAAGGGAGCAGTGGGAAAGCCTGCAGGGAGCCGCAGCTGTTGTTAAGGGGAGCGTGTCCCCGGTCCCGCCAGCAGCTCTCCAGCCCAACCTCATCTCCACGCTCCATGCATCGGACAGACCGCGGGGTCCCGACACCGGCCCTCGGCCTCTCCGCCCGACGCCTTGTACTGTGACGCCTACTGTACTGGATGATGGCGTGGACCCTGCCAAGCTGACTGCCGCTGTATCCGCCACGCTCCCGGCCACTACTGAAATCGGGCCATCAACTGCAGTGTCCGACTCATCGGAATTTGCGGCTGCTGCTTCATCAGTGATCCTGCCTGAGTTTGCTTTGCCAGAGCCAGTGGAAGTCTTGGTACCAGCTGCGGCCGCGCCGACATCGCTGCCAAAGTCAGCTGCGGCCTGTACCACATTGGAGCCAGCGGCCGCTTCTGCCCCGCCCCGGACCTTGACCGCAACCCGCCCACCAGACTCTGCGGCCTATACCGGACCCTCCGCCTGGATTGCGGAGGTCATTGAGGAAAAAAAGGCCAGAGAGCGGGAGATCTGGGGGCTTCTGCATGAGAAAGGAGAGGCTGGAATGTCTGTCCCCCGATCATATGGGCGGCTGGTTTATATGGACACTGGCAAGGGCTATGGCATCATTAGAGACAACAAAGGCTACAAAGTATATTTAAATGTGGCCTCCATCAGACATGGCCAGGTTCCTCAACCGGGAGATTTACTCTCTTACTATAAGGAGTATTGCCCCCGCGGCTATTACGCGGTAGCCGTCACCGCCTACTCTGAGGGGTATAAGCCTCCATAAAAGGACGAGGACTCCTGGATCTCGGGCACCAGGGACACTCGAGACCCAGAGGTAATTTTGGCATCCCAGAGACTCCACGGCTGTGGAGTCCCCCTGTTATGGCGAGACATCGGCCGCCAGGAGGTGGCCCGGAGTACCTACTGTTTTGGACTGCAGTGCACCGTTGTACTAATAGGGGGACTGTTCCACGTCCCCATGGGAAGTATATCCTCCTGGTGTAGCAGGGATGCCTTATGATAGTGTTTTACTCAAAGGAAGGGGGAGCACCCCTGTCCTCATTTGTTTAATTTTTTTGTTTTTATTATTGTTTGTTAGTCTGGAGTGTATTGTTTTGTTAGCAACAAAAAGGTAAAAGGCTAGAGGAAAAAATGTTTTGAAAAAAACAAACCTTATTACAGACAATTTGAAAAAGTGGTAGTGAATTTGAAATGTTAAAATGTGATTGCTATTTAAAAAAAAAAAAAGTGTATTCTGCAGGTCCCGGGTACGGGGAGTATGCCGACCCTGACTTAGTTAAGTTGAAAGGATGACGGGACAAGGAGAAGGCAGATGGACCGGGTATCTGAGCAAAAGAGTCTGTGTGACACAGGGGTCTGTGTGACACAGGGGTCTGTGTGACACAGGGGTCTGTGTGACACAGGGGTCTGTGTGCCACAGGGGTCTGTGTGACTGGGGGTCTGTGTGACCCAGATGCCGACCATGACAGTGCCAGGTCTCTGACACCACTTTCATCCCAGGACGAGATTGTCGAGGATGACAATGGTTAAAGGAAGGGAGAATGTGGGGAGGTTGACCTGACAGAGGCACTCAGATCAAGAAAGAGGGTGCCATATTGAGAGGGACCATTAGAGGGCAGTGGGGGGCTTGTAAAGGGTAGTTATATAACTGCCATGAGAGAGGTTATGTAACTGCCAGAGGTCGAGGTCACTCTCATTGGTCAGAGGTGACTGTCAGGTGACAGTGGGCGGGGCTACCTAGGCTGTGAGTATAAAGACTGAGGTAAGCTTCTAGAAGCTTCAGTCAGCCAGGGGAGCTCACTAGTAAGGAGGGTCTGCTGCTCAGTGGAGAGCCCTCAGAGAGCACCAGACAGTAGAGATGGTCACAGGGGGTGACCCAGGAACACAGAAGCATCAGACGGAGACAGTCTGGGCAGATTAAAGGACAGTGTACTCTGATCGGGGAAACGCTGTGGTGGAAGTGCCTAGGGCAGCCACAGTGAGGAGAACCGCAGAGGACACCACGATGGTGACACAAACAGAAAAATAAGGTACTCGGGTCTGTGTGAAAAGGAATTGCCAAAAGTCCTGTCCTGGTTTGTGGAAGTCGTCAAGGAAGTTGGTGAATAAAACACGGACCTGTTGAATGCACTTTCCTCTCACAGTCTCCAGTCTGTTTGCGTCAAGAAGTGGGTCACCCCCCAGCCTGTTGGATCAGCACCACCTAAGCACAGCACACCCTCCCCGCCTATCAGCATCAGCAGCAGCAGCACCACCACCTAATTACCTTCCCTGGGCCACCCCTTACACAGTTATGCCATAATGATATCAGATTATTATCTACCCCTTTAACGTAGAAATGATCTCTAAATATAGCAAAAGTTAAACTAAAAGTTATTACAAAGATAATCTTTACAAGGTTACAAGAAAATTGCGGGCTGGTAATCATTTTTACTGTCAGCTACTGTTTTTTTTGGACTATAAATGCACTTTTTTCCCCCAAACTTGTGGGGAAAATGGGGGTGCATCCTATAGTCCAGATGTACTTACCAGGAGTGTGGCGGCAGCAGGAGTCAGGCAATTCTGCCTGCCCTGGGCTGGGAAGAGAAGGTGGTCGGTGGTCTGATGCTGCGATGATCTGACTCCCATCCTAGGCTGGTGCGGCAAGTTCGACTGTGTTCAATGGTTTGGGAGCTCCGATGACATTTTGTGAAAGCCCGGAGACTCTGCACTCTGCAATTTGGTGGCCTCCATTTGACTCATTAATTTTTTTTCCTATTTTCCTTCTGAAAATTTAGAGTGCGTCTTGTGGTCCTGTGCGTCTTATAGTCTGAAAAGTACGGTGTATCCCATACGTAACTCCCCTATACACATCAATGCCTGGCTTGGTCTGTGTTTTCTTTAACCCCTTCACGAGCTCTGACGTACAGTAAAAAGTAGAAAAAAAAAGTTTAAAAAAAAATAAAGCCCCCTTTTACCCCATTGAAAGTAAAACAATAAAAAAAGTGTTTGCTATTGTTGTGTTCAGAAATGCCCGATCTTTCAAAATATAAAAACAATCCGATCGGTAAACGGTGTAACGAAAAAAGAAAATTGTTTTTTTGTTGTTGTTGCAACATTGCAATAAAATGCAATAACATGAGATTAAAAGATTGCATCTACCCCAAAATGGTGTAAATAAACTGTCAGCTTGGCACGCAAAAAAATAAGCCCCCTCCCAGACCCAGATCCTGAGAAATAGAAGTGCTACATATTTTTGGAAAATGGCGCCATTTTTTTTTTTTTTTTTTTTTTACAAACTCTTACATTTTTTTCACCACTTAAAAAAGAACCTAGACATGTTTGGTGTCTGTGAACTCATAATAACCTGGACAATCTTAATGTCCGGTCAGTTTTAGCATTTAGTGAACATGGTAAAAATATTCCAAAAAAGAATTGTGGAATTTCACTTTTTTTTTTTTTTACATATTCACAGCACTTGGATTTTTTTCCCCTTTTACCAGTACAGTATATGGAAGAAATCAATGGTGTAATTCACAATTATAGCCCGCCCTGCAAAAACAAGCTCTCAAACGGCCTTATTAACGGAAAAATAAAAAAATTATGGATCCTGGAAGAAGGGAAGGAAAAAATGGAAAATCACCCAGAGTTGAAGGGGTTAAAGAGAGGTTGAGAGCAGCTTGTAGACGAAAAGAAGTTGAATTCAACGATCCATCACGTAGATTACTGGGTGCAGCCCTCACTGAGCGCCAGATCAGAACAAATAAGAATGTTATAAGGCTAATTTCACACTTGCTTTTTTTTGCAGCGCGTTTTTCCCGCAAAAAAACGCATTGAAAAAACGCATACAACTGCTGCGTTTTTTTCAAGCATTTTTATGAGCATGCATGAAAAAAACGCAGAGTTTTTATGCGTTTGTATGCGTTTTTAGTGCGTTTTTACCGCGTATGCGGTTTTTTCCAACATTAGGTGGCCCCTCACACTAACCCAAACCATGACTTTACTAACCCTAACCCTAACCCTGACCCTAACCCTAACCCTAACCCTTAACCAAACCATACTTAACCCTAACCCAAACCCTAAACCCTAACTAACCCTAACCCTGACCCTAACCCTAACCCTGACCCTAACCCTTAACCAAACCATACTTAACCCTAACCCAAACCCTAAACCCTGACCCTAACCCTGACCCTAACCCTAACCCTAACCCTGACCCTAAACCCCCTTAACTAACCCTAACTCTAACCCAAACCCCTAAATTCCATGGTTAACAAAAAAAAACGCATGTGCAAAAAAACGCATACATAAGCATGCCAATGCGCACATATGCGCACCCATAGACTTATAATGGGTGTCTTGCTGTAAAAAAACGCATTGCGCGCGCATGCGTTTTTTTGAGGCAAGTCGGACGCCCAAAAAATGCAACAGGATGCATTTTGTGCGCCCGAGCGCATACCGCAAAAAAACGCATGCGCGCAAAAACGCATACAAACGCGTGTGTATGCGCACATAAGCGCATCCCATGCAAAGTATAGGAAAAAAAAAATCGCATGCGTTTTTTAGCGCTAAAATCCCGCAAAAAAACCCGCAAGTGTGAAACCAGCCTAAGTCTCGGAAAATGGCGACAAAAACAAAAACTTTTGTTCATACAAATTTCTGAAATTTTTTTTCGCCACTTAAATAAGAAATAAACTACACATGTTTGGTATCTGTGTACTCGTACTGACCTGGGGAATCATATTACCAGGGTAGTTTTACCATATAGCAAACATGCTAAATATAAAATCCCAAAAACAATTGTGCAATTGTACTTTTTATGTAATTTCACCGCACTTTTAATTTTTTTTTTCTATTTTCCAGTACGCTCTATGGTAAAATGAATAGTGCCTTTCAAAAGTACAACTCGCTCTGAAATAAAAAGAAGCCCTCACACGGCCATATGTGCGGAAAAATAAAAAAGATATGGCTCTGGGAAGAAGGGGAGCAAAAAAAACACAAAAAAAGAGACTACCAAGGTCGTGAAGGGGTTAAAGAAAGTCACTGTAAGATTCCCATGCCAGCATCTTGCCTCCAGAGTGAACAAAATGATCAGCTGCTGGGATTACAATGTGATCCTTCTCTCTCTTGAAATCATCTGTCGGGGTAGAGTTCTGCAGGCACCGATGCAGATTAAACTGTTGGCCGATCCTGCAGGTATTGTTGGGCTTCGACAAATTTGGTCTATTGTGCATGTGGGCCTTAAAAATATGGTGGATGAGCTTACATTCGAGAAGTCCTTCAAAATTATTACATTTAAGACTTTCTCATCTTCACGGTATGATCCCACCAAGCGGGAAACATGAAGCAAATATGAGATCTATCAATTTCATTGTATCTTGTAAATTGCATAGGTCAAATGTGTTTGTCTGTAAATTCCCAAGCAAACAAAAATGCAGGCCAAATGTCACCAAGCCTATTCACATCGTAGACTTCTCACTTATTAACTGTGATGAAATGCCCTCGGAAAAAAGTGGCAACGGCTAGCACCTCAACAAGACTCGTGTTGTAATTTCTACAATGTGCTCTATACCATCTCTGTAATTGTTCTGTAACAAGCATGGCTTAATCTTCTGACAACACGAAATATGGAAGATTAAGGTAGGATTGTTTATGGTTTCTTGTGCGTAATTTCATGAAGAGTCAATGTGACATTGTATCTGAACTTCTGCTAAATCCCTTCTGTGAATATCTGATGTGTAAATTGGCATGTTCTGCTGAAGTCTCTGAAAAATGTAATCCTATTTTCTTAACCCTTTCAATGGCAATTTCGCATACGAAAAGAATATATATTTCTCAGCATATTAAAGGATTGGGTGAGTCTTGCTGGAGAGATCTAGAAATCTATGGACTTGCAACTTTGACTTTTCCATGATCGCATATACTGTACGTTGGTGCTTGCTGGGCCTTGTGCAGCGCTACTGTAAATTTATGGTGGACAGTCATGCAGGAGTAAGGTTTGAGATTCCGGTGTTAATCCCCACATCAGACCAGCAACATCATCAGGGACTGATAGACTTAGGTACCGATGATGTTATCCTCCCTGGTTGTCTTATCTTCTGGAAACTGAGATGATGGCATTTAGAAGGTTGTGAGTGAGCTCACTCTCCCACTCCATTGGTATCCCCGTGTCATGATCATGGAGACGGAATGGTAGTCAAGACACCCGGAGGTCAAATAATAATGCGCAGATCTGCCAGGTACGGTGGCCTGTTAGACCAAGTCAGAGGAAGGGTCTAACAGGCATTCTGCCAGTGTAAAGCTGACAGGTTTAATTCATTGCAGTGCATTAGACCAGTGATCCAAGACATAAAAGTTGAGGTCCCACAGAGGGACAAAGTAAAAAAAAAAAAGTAAAACTATTAAAATAAACACAAAATAAGGAACGGGAAAAATCACAAACACATATTACAATGATAAATGCACATTTTTATGTAAAAGCAAAAATAAACAAAAGAGTACACAAAATTGGTATCACGGCACTTGGAACAACCCATTGTCTAAAACTGTCACAATATTTAATGTCTACAGCGAACACTGTTAAAAATCTTAAAAAAAATATCAAAACTTGTGTTATTTTCATCATACCGTAAAAAAGTGGAATAAAACATGATCAAAAAGTCATATGTGAATAGAAATTGTATAGCTGAAATCATCTTTAAAAAGCTATAGTTCTCAGACTATAGAGATGCAAAAACAATTCTTTTTAATGTAAAATTGCTTTTAGTTTGAAAAAGCAGCAAGATTTATCAACACTATATAAATGTAGTTTCTCTTTTATTGTACTAGCGTGAAGAATATAGCTGCCTCATCGGTTATACCACACTGTGAACGGTATTAAAAAAAACAAAAAAAACAATTCCAGAATTGCTTTTAGTTATTATTCTGCCTACCAAAAATTGGAAAAGAAAGCAATCAAAAATGTTATATGCCTAAAATGGTACCAATAAAAATGTCACCTTATCCCGCAGAATAAAAGCCCACACATGAGTCTGTTGGCAAAAATATAGAAAAATTATAGCTCTCAAAATATAGTGAGGGAAAATTATTACGTGTTTGTAAAAAAGTATTTTTAGTCTGTAAAAGTAGCAACCCCCCAAAAAACACATGTAAATCTGGCATTGCTCTGATTGTACTGACTTTAGGAATAAACTTGTTTTATTACTTATGCTGCTTGGTATACTGCTTAAAAAAAAAATCTTGACCTGCTGTTTATTTGTTCATTCTGCCTCCAAAGATTGCAGTAAAGCTGGGCTCTCATTTATCCTGTGCTTTATGCTGAGTAATTACATTGGGGTTTCCATGTAAATCTCCAAAAAAAGCTACGCTGACAAAACACGAGGGAAGATTCATTATGATGAGGCAGATGGAGATGCTTTGGCCTTTGATTCGACAATGTCTGTCTGTTTAGACAAGCACAAAAACAGTCAACCACAGTTTTTGGCACAACTGAAAAGATGGACACCACTGAGCAGTGACCAGAGCAACACTGCCAGACTTATAGTGAATGGATCTTTAAGAGGTTCTGTCTGAGCCACATATTTTAGAGCTTCAACTTAACCCATAAAAATCAGGTCCCCACTCAAATCCATCATCTGTTAACGGAAATACAGGGGTGTTCACATTACTGGTAACACAAATTCTCTGGAAAATTGACATGTCTCCCACCAAAAGAAATCTAGCAGAATTTGCACTCCCATATCTATGTGCCCTCTTCTTTTGTGCCCCCACAGTGTGTCTAAGGCCAGGGTCACACCTGTGAGAAACTCGCACAAGTCTCGCATCTCAATACCCGGCACTGCGCCGGCACTCGGGACTGGATTGTGCGGCTGCATGTATTTCTATGCAGCTGAGTGCTCTGGTCACAAGTGCTGGGTATTGAGATACGAGACTTGTGTGAGTTTCTCGCAAGTGTGACCCTGGCCAAAGCCATAGCTAGCATTCACATGTTTGTCATTACCATAATGAGGAGTCCCCTTAATTTATGGGGTCCATTTCTCAAGAAGCATGAGCTGGGCACAATGTACTGGGCATTACAACGTCACATTTATAGTTTCACTCAGCAACATCCACTGCTGCTTGTTTCTGGAAATCATCCATGGAGTCAAAATCTTCACTACACCTGTAGATAAATTCCCAGAAGGGTGTAATTTCCAATACGGGGTCATTTGAGGGGGGATTCTGCTGTTCTGATACTTATTGGCTCTACTTATGGAGTATGCAAACTATTCTAGGAAAATATGTGCTCCAAAAGTCAAATAGCGCTCCTTCCCTCCCGAGTCTGGGTTAGTGCCACTATCAGGAGAAATTATGTAACACATTTTGGGGTTATTTTTACCTATTTCCCCTTGTGAAAATGTAAAATCTTGGACTAAAACTGAGGTAAAAAATTAAATTTTTCCTTCATTCATGTACAAGTCCTCTCTGAAATGTAAAGTGCTGTGGAATATGTCGGCGCTATAGAAATAAAATGTATTATTATTATTCATTGCACAATATTATAAAATGTTATGACACACCTGTGATGTTAACATGCTCATTAGATGAGTTATTAAGGGGTGTTGCGTGTAAAATGACTGACAGCCGTCCCGAAAGCAGAGAGAGTGTCAGTCCGATCTGTATTTTCAGAGAGATGACTGAGCCAGCATAGGTGCCGCCCCCGTGACTGAAACCAAATATTGCTGGGGAGAATAAAGTTTATATTTGCCTCCAGTGTTCGTCTAAGGCCAGGATCACACTACCATGTGTGATGTGAGAATCTAGCACGAGTCTCACGCATCAACACCCGGCGCTGCCGCTGACACTCGAGACTGGAGCTGCAGCCGCATTAATTTCTATGTAGCGGCAGCTCCGGCCCTGAGTGCTAGCGGCAGCGCTGGGTGTTGATGCGAGAGAATCATGCGAGTTTCTTGCATCAAACACGGTAGTGTGATCCTGGCATAAGTGAAAGCACCAGACAACTTAGTTACACTATTAACCTGCAGATTATCCCCATATCTGCAGATTAATAGCATTTTTGCTAGTGACAGGTTCCCTTTAAATCTTGTGAAGAACTTGAAGGGTTAACAAACTTTCTGGATACGGTTGTAAATACTATGAGCGGTGCAGTTATTAAAATAAGGTTTTGTTTGTAGATTTTATGGCATATAAAGCCCTCAATGTCACTTTAAAATTGAAGTGGTCCCTAAAAATACAGATTTTATAAATTTAATGTAAAAGTGAAAAATTGCCGCTAAATGTTTAACCTTTTTTTAACATCCTTACAAAAAAAAGTATTTTCAAGTGTGATGCTGATATAAATTAGACATGTGGTAAATGCTATTAAATTTTTTTTGTGGTATTTTTTTTAACAGCATAAACATTTTTAAAATTGCTAATCTATGTTTCAAATTTTTCTATTTCATAATTAAGCACCATTCATATTGACCTACATTTACATAACGTACAATGTATCATGAAAAAAAAACAATCTTAGAATCACTTTGGTAGGGGGAAGCATTCCAGAGCTATTGCCGGATTTATTCAAACTGGTCAGATTTGAAAAAATTTGGCCTGGTCAGGAAGAAGAAAACAGACTGGAGAATTAAGGGTGGAAACTGCCGTGAGATGGGGGAAAAAATAAAGAAAACACAAAATAAAAAAAAACACTGCTAAAATTATTGGAGGGTAGGGTTGAGCGGAACCAAGGAAATTTGGGTTCTGGTACCCAACCAGAACTGGGTGCCAGAACTGTACCCGAACTTGAACTAGAACCCCACTGATCTTTTGAGATGGAAAATTATCTCTCTCTCCAAACATTGCACCGAACGTTCGGGAGAAGTCCGTGTTTGTTGTTTAGCACCCGACACTAATTGTCCGGTACGAACCTCAAACTTTTAGGTTTGCCTTGGCTCATCTCTATTGGAGGGGAAAAAAAAAATCAAGATAACCCATTTCCATACGCCATGTTAGGATTTTTGAGCATCCCAAAGTGTATTGTCATACAGCCCCCACACCCTTCCATTATTAATCACATCTTGTCCTTGTATTACAAAGTCAGCCGTTTATTGGAGTGGCCAACATGTCTAGTCCAGTGGCCACAGCTCCTTTGTTAATAGCAGTTGACAAGCGGGCCATGCCTTACTCCTGAAAAAGAGGTTATCTCATAATAAACCTATTTATGGCTAGAACTGGCTTTTCCTTGAAGGGGTTAAAAGGAATGTCTACATATAATTATCTCAGGGAATATAAGCCATTGCTATGCGAAGATCTAAATTCCATTCACGTTTAATATGCTGTGCCTGACCTCAGAATAAAGGCCAGGCCCGAGCTACAGAGAAGGAAACAATGTTAGCCCCAAGATTACACAGAAATTCACATTCAATCAGAATACATGAGTACGAAATGAGGCATCTTGTGCATTACCGTTCCGCATATGAAGATGAAACTGCTGCGTTTTATAAGATAAAAAGCCAAATGTGTCCTGCCAGAAATCAAATCTCCCCCCCCCCAGTTCTATTATGGAAATGAATATGGCGCAATTACATATAATAAAGCGATCTGGCCTCTCTGGGATTGTGACAGCTCCTTGTGAATTCTATATTAATATCCTGAAAATAGATTTCAGGCGGAGAGGTAAACGAATCTTAGGACATAGAAATCTGTGTACTCAGCCTTCTATCATTGGTATTTCCTAGTGAGCTTTTATTACTGATTGGTTTATTTGTTAACATGAAAAATGTTGTATACATATCATTTCTGTTTGTTTTCTCCTAGTGTTTCTATGCAAGAGTACATTTAAAGGGGTTGTACAGAATTAGGAAGAAAAAAAACAGATGCCTTCTATCAAAAACATCAGTCCATAGATTTTGTGTGGTGTATATATTCATGTTCACCTTAAAGGGAACCTGTCAGCAGGATTGTGCACAGTAACCTACAGACAGCGTCAGGTCGGCACCGTTATACTGAATAAAATGATACCTTGGCCGAGGAAATCCATCTTGTGGCTGTTTATTAATCTTTATTTTCAGTCTTTAGTTAATGATACGCTCGTGCCCTAAGGTGGGGCTGGGGTATGTGGTGCTCTGATTAGATATTCATAATGCAGGCTGCTGACAGGTCACTGATCCCTCATTGACTTCCCCCTAGTTTGCATAATGAATACTATCGCATACTGAATGAAAAAAAAATGCTTCTACAGGCAGGTGCCGGCCGTGGCACCTGCACTGCAGCATAATCGCATGGTTACTGTGCACTTCATCCATTTTGCAAATTTACTTGAGCAAGGAATAAAAAATGTTAAATGGTGCCTGCGCAGTGGCAGCTATCGGTTTGTATAGAGATCTGATAGCTGCTGTTGCGCAAGTGGCGGTGGCGTCATCTTGGAGGAGGACATTTTTTTTTCTTCTCCAGCAAGATGGTGCCACTAGCGCCTGCGCAACAGCAGCTATCGGATCTCTACAAACCGATAGCTGCCACTGTGCAGGCACCCCAGGTGCCATTTTTAAAACAACTTTTTTTTCTTCGCTCAAGTAAATCTGCAGAAGGGATTAAGTCCACAGTAACCATGCGATTATTATCAGTTTGAGTAATCCAGAAGCATAAATTTCAGCTACTACTTTACAAAGGATTGCCTCATCATTCACTGCACTCAGCTGCCTAATGATCTCTCCATCATCCCTGCCATGACTTCCTAGTTCGGTCATGTGAATCCTGGTACTACTGCACTCTCCACTCTGCTGCTACAGGCACCTGTGTCGAGATTAATTTCTGCTAATACTGTTGCTGTTCACACCAATGTCTTTGCAAGCTAGGTGCCTGATTATTATTTGTCTCTACTATTCTTGAGTGTAATCATCTGTATAAATAATCAGTTTGCCTATTTGACTCTGATATCCTGTGGTTAACCATCATTTGCTGCAAGTTCCTGATTGCATACATCTCTGTCATTAGCTATTTGTCTGCTGGAAGTCCTTGATTGCATATGTCCTTGCTATTAACCATTTGCCTGCTGCAAGTCCCGGATTGTATATACATTTACTGCTTTTGTGTGCATCTGCACACCTGGCCGTGCTTCATCTGGCGTTTCCTGCTTTGCTTGTCTGCCTGCCTCTTGCATAACCTGCAGTTTCCTTCCTTGTTAATCCGTGTGTTGACTACCAATGCCTTCTGTACTGCACCATTACCTCTGGTCTGTGCTGATCACCCTGATCTATGACTTAGAGAATCTATCTCATCAGGTGAGCTCATAACAAGAAGTACAGAAATCAGACAGATCTAATCTTCCAACAAGTTATCAAGTCACTGGACAATCAACTTGTTGGTACATCAAGCAAAAAAACAACAACAAATATGTGACTACCAGCATGTGTTTGAGCCACTAGGACAGAGAAGAGCCTTAACAGATGATTGATAAGATGCCTGGTATGAAAATGTGAACCCTGGCAAGTGTTTGACCATGGGGACATAGTAGAACTGTCATATAGTATTGATGGGTAAAACATGTGACCACCAGCATGTGTTTGAGCCGGTGGGACAGAGATTAGCTTTAACAGATGATTGATGAGAGTTTTGGTATGAAAATGTGAATCCGGGCAAGTGTTTGGGCCACTTGGGTAAAGGAAATCTATCACAGAGTATTGATGAGTGAATGTGTGAGTCGCCTTGAGCAGACAATTGTACTGCAGATGACATTTAATACAGGACACTTTTCTATTCTCACCTGAAAAGCTGGACATGCCAGAATGGTAGATGGTTTTCACACTTCTTGGAGACAAAAAAAAGATAAGGCACAAAGGGTGAGGAACAGGGAGTAACTATGAAGAAGGTGCATGTAGATTAAGCATTGGGTCCAATTTAGCCTTAAAAGACACCCAAAAATATTGAACAGTTAAAAGTGCATTTTGTCTTCAGAGACAATATCTATGTATTAAAGGGAATCTATGACCTGCAGAAAAATTTAACTGCAGCTACAAGGAGAACATTAAAGGGGTTGTCCAGTACTCAGACAACCTCTTCTCAATCCCTATGTTTGCACCCAGAAAAATAACAGCTATACTCAACTCGGAAGCCAGCGCCATTCCAGCAGTGTTGGAACTGGCTCTACCAGGGATCACATGACAGATCCCTTCTACCGATCAGTGCCTGCTTCACTCTTCCCTCCTTCAGACAAATCAAGACATTCAAAGGAAGTAAGAGAGTAGTCACAGCTCTCATTTCCTACAGATTTCAATTACATTTGTAAGAGAAGAGAGTGAAGTCAGTTCTGATTGGCCCCAGTAATCGCACAATATGACAGTGTCTCGTCATCCTCAGGAGTGCCAGTGCTGGTGTCCAGGCTCGGACTGGCCCATAGAGTAACAGGGGAATCCATCGGTGGGCCCCTTTGCAGATCTGGGCCCCCAACCCCACTGTATGAGAAGTACTCGGCATAATTCAATTGATTTTGTATAGAAAAAGGCAACATGTCATCATTTATTACTCAAACTACCCAGTTTATTATTATATAGAGACATAGGTAAATTTGTGAACAAGGGTAGAGTAATATTTGGATGCAGGTGGGCCCCTAAAGTCAGTGTTACTGGTGGACCCTTGGCACCCCAGTCCGACACTTCTGGTGTCGCACCGCCTTGTGAGATGTGGGGTCTAGTACCTTGGAGGGTGGTTCAGTCACGGTGACTCCTATGGCTCTAACAATCCCTAGGTTAGGTGGCAATTATAAAAGGGAGTTGATGGATATATGAGACTGAGGGTTATGTTGATGCCAGATGAAAGAAGCATACACCTGGGGGTCCCGTGCAAACATGAAAGATGAATTTTACTGAATAATTGTAACAAATCTTATGTTTTTTCATATAACAGTCATGGTTAGCAGATACACATTTCCTTACACATTGTGTCAGTCAAAGCCTTTTCTCGGTCCCGGCCTTGGGAGGATGGCAGTATCTTTTCATTTGATTAACTGTGCTGCGTGAAGGGGGAGGATTAGCTGACCTTAATCGGATCAGAGTATCCGGAAAATCTGCAGCTCTGCAGCTCCTTCACTTGTCTCAGCACTCTGTTGCTGTAAATGCGGGGCACTCCAAAAAAGGTGCTATTTGTACTACCCGCTTGTCCTAGATGAGGAGCCTCAATTTCCTACCTCCTCTCACCACCAAAACCGCATGTAACACGACCTTTTCAGTCTCCGTCACACCTCAAACTGACAAATATTTTCAAATCAGAAAAACAAGTTGCAATACCAAACTAAGGCAGAAGAGGGCAGCCATATACTACAAGTTGTAATGCCAAAACAAGGCAGGAGAGGGTGGAGCGCCCCACGGGGCCTGGCGGTACTCGGTACCGGGCCCGTCAACTTCCATGGGGGACGGTGTCACAGCGGCGGCGACCCGGTCCATGGCCCTGAGGCGTCCAGCAATAAAATAGGGGAAAGTTGTGTGGTATTTAAGTGGTAAAAATGAAAATAAAGTTATTAGGGAAATACGTGACGCCACCTGTGGTATTCTAGTCAGAGATGACCAGCGCTGCGGTGTTGCTTCTCTGGGATGGATGTTGGGTGCAGCTATGATGTTGTAGCCCTCCACAGGTAGGGCTGTAGTCCCAGGGCAAAGATGTTAAATAAATAGCCATAAAAATGGCTGTGAACGTTGGGGTGCAGAGAAATGAGAGAAAGACACAGAGGTGCAGTTTCTTTACCTTTTACTGGTAATTGGTTGTAGTCCGCAGTACCACACACAGGTGATGGAATGAGTTCAGCTCGCCTGGAGGCATTCAGGGGATCCACCTGTATATACCTATGCTGCGACCCTCTATTCGTGATGGTTTCACTAACCTGTACGGCTGTCAGCATGAGCCTATTCCACGGGTACCGTTCTCTTCACTGTCGGCCCCGGGCTCCTTATTCGCTGCTGTGCCCTCAGGTGATTAATGTGCACAGGAATTTACAATCCCCTGTACTTTCAGATTCGGCTATCGGGGCGTACAACTCCTGTCAGCCTTGGACTCTGATGTCCCTTTTCTCTTTATTAACGCTTCACTCAGGGGTCTGCTATATGCAGTATTTTAGCTTCCCTAGAGTCTCTCAGTCTCTGCTCTTGTCTTTTCCCTCTTCACAGATCAGCTGCCTGTCTTCATCTGACAGGATCTTCTAGAAAGATCTCTTTACCTCACATCCTCACGTTTTAACTGTCATTATCATTTTCTCACAGCTGTTTCGTTTCCATGACAACTCCCTCAGCTGACTCACCAACCCCCTCTGCTGGCCAGAATTTATAAGGCATCTCCCTTTTCTGACCTGCAGCAGGAAATTGTGATTAAATCTATGCTGCCTTGCATGGCGGTCCCTTTTCTGCCTCCAAGCATGACTTCACCTCATAAAGGGAGGCAATGTCATTGTGACAACCGGACTCTGGGGTGTTACAAGGGCAGCATAATAAATTACCTCCTCCCAAGGCAAGACGGGAAACCAGTGTCATAAATACAATCATGTAAGGGATAGAGAACACACTTACCATACGGCAAATAACCTACAATAATGGGCAGCATGGTGGCTCAGTGAATAGCACCAAGGACAACATCTGCAAGGAGTTTGTATGTTCTCCCCGTGTTTGCGTGGGTTTCCTCCGGGTACTCTGGTTTCCTCCCACATTCCAAAGACATACTGATAAGGAATTTAGATTGTGAGCCCCATTGGGGACAGCGATGATAAAGTGTGGAAAACTGTAAAGCACTGCGGGATATGTTAGCGCTATATAAAAATAAAATAAATAAACAAATACATTAGTAATGGTTTTTCTGGTCACTACACTGGCATCGCTGGAATGGTGCTGGCACCGCACTGCATGTGAATATAGGTCTGAGGGGGTAGACAGAAGGCAGAATTAGAATCGTGGGACTGACCCTTGGCTCTTGTGACCTGAGAGTGACAGCTGCATAGAAATACATCACACTGACACGCTCAGGTCAGAATAGGTGCCGCAACAGTCCATGCAGTGTGATGGTATCCTCAAACGAGAAATATGGTCCCCTCACTATTTTACTGGGATAAAACATAGGGACTCATAAGGGGTTGTTCGTGTATTTGACAACCTCATAAAGTTTTAAAACTGCTCAGTATACATTAAGCACGACTATAATCACTTCCTTACACATTTACTGACGGCTCTGCTCTACATCGTCTGTGTGCAGACAGTGCTGTCAATCAGTGTGCCAGGTGGTGATTACAGCTGCAAACATAGTATAGTGACCGATGACTGTAATAGCTCCCTGCACCGCTCCGATTACCGGAAGTGAGCGGCTGCAAGGAAAATAAAACTTAATATTCTCCCTGTAGCTGCTGCTATTGTAGGGCAGCCAGGCATAATTTAAACACTAGTTACATGCAGATTCCTGCCATATCTGATGGTAAGTAGCATTTCCGGAGGTGTCTAGTTACCTCTAAATATATACCCATCAGGTTAATGCTTAGATTTGTCTCACTGAATCTGTCTTATCAATGGACCATATGTAAAACACATCACTATAGTGGGCTCATGCCAGTTCTTGCTCAATATGCAACACAGTCAACACCAGGGGTGAACATAGAAATCATGGGGCCCCATAGCAAAAGTCTGAACGCCCCCCCCCCCCAAAAAAAAAATATAAATAAAAATCAACAGGTGCTCTAAACTCCAGGCATGCATCTTATAGGTCAAACATCAAGCCACAGCAGCACAGAGGATGTCAGGAGAGTCAGCCACAGCAGCATACAGGATATCAGGAGAGCTATCCACAGGAGCACAGAGGATGTCAGGAGAGCCAGCCACAGCAGCACAGAGGATGTCAGGAGAGCTAGCTACAGCAGAACAAAAGATGTCAGGAGAGACAGCCACAGCAGCACAGAGGATCTCAGGAGAGACAACCACAGCAGCACAGAGGATCTCAGGAGAGACAACCACAGCAGCACAGAGGATGTCAGAAGAGCCAGCCACAGCAGCACAAAGGATGTCAGGAGAGCTAGCTACAGCAGCACAGAGGATGTCAGAAGAGCCAGCCACAGCAGCACAAAGGATGTCAGGAGAGCTAGCTACAGCAGAACAAAAGATGTCAGGAGAGACAGCCACAGCAGCACAGAGGATCTCAGGCAAAACAACCACAGCAGCACAGAGGATGTCAGAAGAGCCAGCCACAGCAGCACAAAGGATGTCAGGAGAGCCAGCCACAGCAGCATAAAGAATATCAGGAGAGCTATCCACAGCAGCACAGAGGATGTCAAGAGAGCTAGCTACAGCAGAACAAAAGATGTCAGAAGAGACAGCCACAGCAGCACAGAGGATCTCAGGAGAGACAACCACAGCAGCACAGATGACGTCAAGAGAGGCCCAGCCTCAGAAGCACAGAGGATATCAGGAGAACTAGCCACAGCTGAACAAAGGGTGTCAGGAGAGCCAGCCACAGAAGCACAGAGGATGTCTTGAGAACCTGCCACAGCAGAATGGAGGATGTCAGGAAAGCCAGCTACAAAGGCACAGAGGATGTCAAGAGAGCCAGCCGAAGCAGCAAACAGGATATCAGGAGAGCTATCCACAGCAGCACAGAGGATGTCAGGAGAGCCAGCCACAGCAGCACAGAGGATCTCAGGAGAGCTATCCACAGCAGCACAGAGGATGTCAGGAGAGCCAGCCGCAGCAGCACAGAGGATGTCAGGAGAGCTAGCCACAGCAGCACAGAGGATGTCAGGAGAGCTAGCCACAGCAGCACAGAGGATGTCAGGAGAGCCAGCCACAGCAGCACAGAGGATGTCAGGAGAGCCAGCCACAGCAGCACAGAGGATGTCAGGAGAGCCAGCCACAGCAGCACAGAGGATGTCAGGAGAGCCAGCCGCAGCAGCACAGAGGATGTCAGGAGAGCTATCCACAGCAGCACAGAGGATGTCAGGAGAGCCAGCCGCAGCAGCACAGAGGATGTCAGGACAGCTAGCCACAGCAGAACAAAGGATGTTAGGAGAGCCAGCCACATCAGAACGGAGGCTGTCAGGAAAGCCAGAGATAAAAGCACAGCACAGAGGATGTCAGGAGAGTCAGCCACAGCGGCATACAGGATAACAGGAGAGCTAGCTACAGCAGCATACAGGATATCAGGAGAGCTATCCACAGCAGCGCAGAGGATGTCAGGAGAGCCAGCCACAGCAGCACAGATGACGTCAAGAGAGGCCCAGCCACAGAAGCACAGAGGATGTCAGGAGAGCTATCCACAGCAGCACAAAGGATGTCAGGAGAGCCAGCCACAGCAGCACAGAGGATATCAGGAGAGCTATCCACAGCAGCACAAAGGATGTCAGGAGAGCCAGCCACAGCAGCACAGATGACGTCAAGAGAGGCCCAGCCACAGAAGCTAAGAGGATGTCAGGAGAGCCAGCCACAGCAGCACAGATGACGTCAAGAGAGGCCCAGCCACAGAAGCACAGAGGATATCAGGAGAGCTTGCCACAGCAGAACAAAGGGTGTCAGGAGAGCCAGCCACAGAAGCACAGAGGATGTCTTGAGAACCTGCCAAAGCAGAATGGAGGATGTCAGGAAAGCCAGCTACAAAGGCACAGAGGATCTCAAGAGAGCAAGCCACAGCAGCATACAGGATATCAGGAGAGCTATCCACAGCAGCACAGATGACGTCAGGAGAGCCAGCCACAGCAGCACAGAGGATGTCAGGAGAGCTAGCCACAGCAGAACAAAGGATGTCAGGAGAGCCAGCCACAGCAGAACGGAGGCTGTCAGGAAAGCCAGAGATAAAAGCACAGAGGATGTCAGGAGAGACAGCCACAGCAGCACAGAGGATCTCAGGAGAGACAACCACAGCAGCACAGAGGATGTCAGAAGAGCCAGCCACAGAAGCACAAAGGATGTCAGGAGAACCAGCCACAGCAGCACAGAGGATGTCAGGAGAGCTAGCTACAGCAGAACAAAAGATGTCAGGAGAGCCAGCCACAGCATCACAGAGGATCTCAGGAGAGACAACCACAGCAGAACAGAGGATGTCAGGAAAGCCTACCAAAGCATCACAGAGGATGTCAGGAGAGCCTGCCACAGCAGCACAAAGCATTTCAGGAGAGGCCTGGCCACAGAAGCACAGAGGAAGCCTTGAGAGCCTGCCACAGCAGAACAGAGGATGTCAGGAAAGCCAGCCACAAAAGCACAGAGAATGTCAGGAGAGCTAGCCACAGCAAAACAAAGGATATTAGGAGAGCCGGACACAAAAGCACAGATGTCAGGAGAGCCAGCCACAGCAGCACAAGGGATGCCAGTAGAAGAAGCCACTGCAGCACAGAGTATGTCAGGAGAGGCAGCCACTAGTGTTGAGCGATACCATCCGATATCGTGAAATATCGGATCGGATTGGATCGGACCGATACCCAAAAAGTATCGGATATCGCCAATTCCGATACCGGAAACCAAAGTCAATGGGACAGAAATATCGGAATTAAAAAAACCCCTTTCTTTCCTTGTAGGTTAATTCTACATGAAGAAAAACAACTAATAATAATGTAGAATGTATTGGGGGAGGTAGACGAGACATTAAAGGCATAGAGGTTTAGCCCTATCAAATGGAATAGCAGGAATAATTGTTTTGTTTTAAAGACGTTCGGAGTTACAAAGATATTGACTAGATATGTATGTTTCACTAATTCCATGCTCTTCACCATCTTTTTTACTTCTCCCACACTTTCTCCTTCATGATCCTCAGCAGCAGCATCTTTTTCATCAACTTCTTCACCTTATTCATCATCTTCGTCTTCACCTTCTTACTATTATTCTTTTTTTTACATTTTTCATATTCTTCTTATTCAACTATTATTCTTCTTCATATTCTACTTCTTCATCTTCTTCTTCATCATATTCTTATTTGTGACCGTCATTCCTGTAGTTATTGTGTCTAAAAGTTTGAAGATTACACCTTCCGTTCTGCCTGTCACAAAAGATTTACAACAGGATTTGTCCGCGTTCAGTTTGGCCTGCAGCAGCAGGCATTTTCCAGGGGCACCACGAGGAGGAATGGACTCATCCCCATACACTGCTTAGTCTTCTTCTGCTAATAATTTAGATAATATCTTTTGCTCTGATTTTTAGTCTTATGCTTAATGTTCTTCTGCTTCTTGGTCTTCTGCTTCTTGGTCTTCTGCTTCTTGGTCTTCTGCTTCTTGGTCTTCTGCTTCTTGGTCTTCTGTCTCTTGTTGTTCTGTATCTTGGTGGTTGTCTTCATGTTCTTTGTCCTCTTGGTCATCTTCATCAGGGTCATCTTTTTGGTCTTCTTCGGGGTGGTCTTCTGGGTCGTTGTCTTCAGGGTCATCGTTTTCGTGGTCGTCGTCTTCTTCGGGATGGTCTTCAGGGTCATCGTCTTCAGTGTCGTCATCAGGGAGATCCAGAGTGATAACCAAAAACCATTTCCAAAAGCTTTAACTTGGAAATGTAGCAGAAGGTACAAGAAGGCTGAGGAACTGCCGAGAACCAGCTGACGGTACTGGAACCCGGATGGGTAGCAGAAGGAACAGGAGCCAATGGCACTACCGAGGAACAGCTGACGGTGCTGGAACCCGGAGGGGCAGCAGAAGGAACAAGAGACAATGGCACTACCGAGGACCAGCTGACGGTGCTGGAACCTGGTTACTAAGCAGGAGGTACCTGTGCTAGAAAGCACTACCAAGGACCAGGAGACGTTGCTGGAACTCGGATACCGAGAAGGAGGCACCTAAGCCAAAGGCACTGCTGAGAACCAGCTGACTGTACTGGAACCTGGATGGGTAGCAGAAGCTGCAAGAGCCAATGGAACTAGCGAGGACCAGCTGTCGGTGCTGGAACCCGGAGGGGCAGCAGAAGGAACAAGAGCCAATGGAACTACCGAGGACCAGCTGACGGTGCTGGAACCTGGTTACTAAGCAGGAGGTACCTGTGCTAGAAAGCACTACCAAGGACCAGCAGACGTTGCTGGAACTCGGATACCGAGAAGGAGGCACCTAAGCCAAAGGCACTGCTGAGAACCAGCTGACGGTACTGGAACCCGGATGGGTAGCAGAAGGTACCCATGAAAAATAAAGTTGCAAGGCTGCGAGCCTGCCGTAGTTACCGAAACCCACAGTCCTATAGGGGGTGCTTGTCCTATTGGCACTATGGAACCAGCCTTTGTTGCCAGATCCCACAGCCCACATAGGAAGCACCTAAACTGCAGGCACCATAGACTCGGCTAACCCGACCGCAACACGACAGGAAAACGTATTGGTGGCAAAGTGACATTGACACTATCCGGAAACAGCAGGTGTGCTGGAACCAGGCTGGGCAGGAGGGAGTACCTGTGCCAAAGACAATGCCGGGAAATAGCTGGCGGTGCTGGAACCCAGGTAAAATACTATGAACAGAGTGGAGACAGAGGCCTAATTGGAGCAAGTTTAAAATCTGTAGTTGTGTGAGTGTGGACAGAGCAGGAGAAATTGCCGGACACACAGCTGGGGATCAGATGACATTTCTGAACCCTAATAACACTGGAGCATATGTTGACTGTGCAGATGGCACTTCTGAGCAGCAACTGGCGATATTGGAGCCCAGGGTCAATCAGGGTGTAGGCTGAGGCCTAATTTCATCAAGTTTAATATCTGTTGTAGACTACTACTGATTTTAAACGTGCTCCACTACTACTAGTAGTAGTGGGAATGTGAACAGAGCAGGAGACATTGCCGGACACACATCAGGGGATCAGCTGACGTTACTGAACCCCAGTAACACAGGAACAAGTGTTGATTGTGCAGACGGCACTTCTGAGCAGCAACTGGCAGTGTTGGAGCTCAGGTTCAATCAGGGTTTGGGCAGAGGCCTAATTGGAGCAAGTTTTAAGTCTGATGTAGTGTGAATGTGGATGCAGCAGGAGACATTGCCGAACACACAGCAGGGGAGCAGCTGGCGTTACTGAACCCCACTAACACTGGAGCATGTGTTTTTCTCTGTGCAGACCACACTTCTGAGCATTAACTGGCAGTGTTGGAGCTCAGGTTCAATCAGGGTTTGGGCAGAGGCCTAATTGGAGCAAGTGTAAAATCTGATGTAATTTGAATGTGGAGGCAGCAGGAGACTTTGCCGGACACACAGCAGGGGAGCAGCTGGCGTTACTGAACCCCACTAACACAGGAGCTAGTGTTTTTCTCTGTGCAGATGGCACTTCTGAGCAACAACTGGCGGTGTTGGAGCCCAGGGATTACAGTTCAGGGGGTAGAAACATGAACACAACAGGACGAGACCTGGATACTGTTGCCAACCAACTATTTATTCTGGAAGAGGACTGGCAAATTCCGGCGAGATCCAGGCAATGTTCATTTTCAGAAAAGTAAGCTGGTCAACGTTATCGGAAGATAGTCACGTGCGACAGTCTGTTAGTACACCACCTGCGGCACTAAAGACGCGTTCCGATAATACACTAGCAGCAGGGCAAGCCAGCACCTCCAATGCATACTGGCTAAGCTCTGGCCATGTATCCAGCTTAGAGACCCAAAACTTGAAGGGGGAAGAGCCATCTGGGAGTACACTGACAGGGCAAGACATGTAGTCTGTCACCATCTGACGGAAACGTTGCCTCCTGCTGACTGGAGCCGTCTGTGATGGTGTAGACATTTGTGGCGGGCACACAAAACTTTGCCACATTTGGGCCATACTGGTCTTACCTTGTGCTGAGGCGCTGCCTCGACGCACAGAGCTGCTTTGTAAAGCACTAGCAGCACTGCTCTCGGGTGGAATGGAGAACATGATGGACTGCACCAGTGTGTCTTGGTACTCCCGCATTTTACGCTCCCGGTTCAACGATGTTATGAGGCTTTGTAAGTTGTCCCGGTAGCGAGGATCTAGGAGGGTGTACACCCAATAATCAGCCGTGTTGAGAATGTGGGCGATGCGGCGGTCGTTTCTCAGGCACTGCAGCATGAAATCAACCATGTGCTGCAGACTCCCAACTGCCCAAGAAACGCTGTCCCCTGCTTGAGGCGTCATCTCTGCCTGCTCTGCATCACCCCACCCTCGCTGTACATACTGACTACTAGAGCATTGTGTACCTCCCTCAGGAGAGATGTCTTCCTCCTCCATTGACTCCTCCTCATCCTCCCCACAAAGTGTCCCCTGCCTAGGCCTTTGTGAGGAACCACGTTGCGCAGACTGTCCAGAAGCAGATGGCATTTGTGACTCCTCATCCTCCACCTCTTCCAAAACCTCCTCCCTTAGTGCTTGCAGTGTTTTTTGAAGCAGGTAGACAAGTGGGACAGTCATGCTGACTAGTGCATCATCTGCATTCGCCATCCGCGTGAAATCATCGAAGGCACGCAAAACGTGGCAGATGTCCTTCATAGAGGCCCACTCAGTGGTGCTGAAGTGTGACAGGTGCACAGTGCGACTTGTTTGCGCCTGATGCAGCTGGTACTCGATTACTGCTGCCTGCTGCTCACACAACCACTCCAACATATGTAACATTGAATTCCACCTGTTGGGTAGGTCACATATGATGCGATGTTCCGGAAAGCGGAATCGGCGCTGCAGAGCTGCAATGTGCGATCTTGCCATACTGGAACGCCGCAAGTGAGCGCACTCTATGCGGACCTTGTGCAGCAGTGCATCAGGATCCAGATAGTCCCTCAGAAAGCTCTGCATGATCAAGTTGAGCACATGCGCCAGACATGGGATGTGAGTGAGGTTGCCTAGGCCCAGAGCTGCCACCAGATTTCAGCCATTGTCACACACTCCCAAGCCTGGCTGGAGATTCGCTTGCACAAACCACACGTCGCTCTCCTGCTTGATGGCATTCCAGAGCTCCTGCGCTGTGTGGCTTCGATTCCCTAAAGAAATTAATTTCAGTACGGCCTGTTGACGTTTGGCCACGGCTGTGCTCATATCGGTCGTAACAGACTCCTGCAGCGCTGATTCAGAGGAACTGGAATATGAGGAGGAGTCAATGTGTACAGACGGGATTCCTGCAATCCTTGGAGTTGGCAGAACACGTACAGCGCCACTCTCAAGATCTGTACCCGGCTCCAAAACATTGATCCAATGGGCAGTGAGGGAAAGGTATCGTCCCTGTCCATGGTTACTGGTCCACGCATCGGTGGTCAGGTGGACCTTGCTACTGATGGCGTTTAGTAGCGCATGTTTAATTTTTCCCTCCACATGCTTTTGCAGGGCAGGGACGGCTTGCCTGCTGAAATAAAAGCGGCTGGGCACGGTGTATTGTGGGACTGCCAATGCCATGAAGTTACGGAAGGTGTCAGTCTCCACCAGCCTGAATGAGAGCATTTCAAGGGCCAGTAGTTTTGCATTGCCAGCATTCAGAGCATGTGCACGGGGATGGTTTGCCGAGTATGGTCGCCTTTTCTCCCATGCCTGTGCTACCGATGGCTGTAGAGTGGCCTGGGTGGTGTGAGGATTACAGGGAACGTGGTGCTGTGGGTGGAATGTCACTGGGTCTCTGGACAACAGTGCCAGAGGTTCTTCCATGGCGATCCTGTGAGGAAGCCGAACCAGCTGTGTGTGAGCTGGAAGAAGCGGCTACAACACGAGCTGAAGAGGTGGTAGGTGGTGCTGTAGGTTGGCCTACGTCTTCAGTGTGTCTTCGTAACTCCACCACGTGCTTGGTCCGCACATGTTTCCACATATTTGTGGTATTGAGGTTGCTGACACTTTTGCCTCTTTTGACTTTCTGATGACACAGCTTGCATTTGACAAAGCAAATGTCATCTGCAACTGTGTCAAAAAAGGCCCACGCACTGCAAGTCCTGGGAGCGCCCGTTTTGGGTTTTGGAAGAGGAATGCTCCTAACGGGTGCTGAAGTGGAGGCTACAGGCAACCAAGTCTGCCCCCTCCCTCTCCCTCTTGTTTTGGCCGTTCGGGGAATCTCTTCCTCAGAGCTGCTCCCACCACCTTCCTGTTCCTCACGCCATGATGGGTCAAGGACCTCATCATCTACACTCCTCTCTTCAAACACCAGATTCTCCTGGGTAGTCTCGCCAGCACAGTACGCACCAGAAAGTGGCACCTGAGTCTCATCATCTGATGCGTACTGAGGTCTGCTGACCATAGGGACTGGCCCACCCACCTCTTCAGATTCAGAGGGACAAAGCAGTTGTGCATCACTGCATACTCCCTCTTCTTCACATTCTAGAATGCTGCTTGGCTGGCCCCCTCTTTCCAAGCCAAGAGATTCAGAGAACAGAAGTAGAGATGGCTCCTGTCCAGGGCTCTCTGACTGCCTGGGCAATTTGGCAGGTGGTGAAGAGACAGATGGTTGCTCTTCAGTGCTCTGGCCCTGTGAGGATGTGGAATTAATTGAAGTCGATGCGTTAGCTGCCATCCATCTGACAACGGCTTCAATTTGTTCGTCCCGCAGCAGTGGGGTACGGCGAGGTCCTACAAAGCTACGCATAAAGGACTGTTGCCTGGTAAAACTGGGGGATGCTGAGTCACTGGTGCCCGCAGCAGGCACAGAATCCCCACGTCCTCTCCCTGCTGAAACTCCACGCCCACGACCACGTGCCTTACTCCCTGCCTTCTTCATCTTGGTAGACTGATAAAGATAGGCAGAAAAGTACAAAGGTGGGGCTTAGTGTGCTTATTCCTAAACAGCTGCTAACAGGTATAAGAAACACTAATTTTATAAAGCTAATGTGGCGTACACAACTGTCAAGTGGAGTGTTTGGTGAACTTTATTTACGTGTTTTTTTTTTCAAAAAAACAAAGGATGTGACCAAAGATGTGAAAGCGATAGTATCACAAACTTTTTGGAGCTATTACAATGCAGGAAGGTAACCTACAATGCAATTGGTGAGACTCCAAAAAATAGGCTGCGGCTGCAGGGCACAAGCCAGCAAAAAGGCTACTCTATCTACACCTATATAGTGTTTGCAACCAACCAATGTAGATGGATACGGATGGAAGCAAACTAATAGGAGAAAAAAATCAGGCAAAATGAGCTGTAATAAAACAAAAAAAGGACTATGTATGAGGCAGTGACGCACGCTGAGCGGACTACAACCAGAGGTGGCTGCAGAACACACTACAATGTGAGCTGCACTCACACACAGAGACCTCACAGACAGCTGTCAACAGTGCAGAGAACTGGGCACTAGCACTGAAAGGCTGCAGAAAGGCTCCGCTGTCTACTCCTATAGTGTTTGCAACCAATGTAGATGGATATGGATGGATGCACACTAATAGGAGAATTAATGAAAAATGAGCAGCAAAAAACAAAAATATGTATGAGGCAGTGACGCACGCTGAGCGGCCTACAACCAGAGGTGGCTGCAGGACACACTACAGCGTGAGTTGCACTCACACAGACCTTGCAGACAGCTGTGAATAGCGCTGCAAGGCAAAAGAAAGCTACAGTGATTGATAATGTAGCCTGAGTAAAGCACAATATTATTTAGCAAATCGCTATGTCTAACTGTCCCTCAGAGTCTTGAACAGCAGCCTGTCTCTAACTGAATTCACAGCAGAGTGAACCCTAAATGGCGGCGGCGGCTTTCATAGTGCATCATGACATCATTTCAGCAGCCAATCACAGCCATGCCATTAGTTAACATGCCTACATGTCTAACAGGATGTGCCCACACTTCTGAGGATTCCTCATTGGCTGAATCAAATCAAACTGGCTAATAGCATTATGGGAACTTCCAATTCCGGTATTCGATATGCAAAAAGTATCGGAACTCAGTATCGGAATTCCGATACCGCGAATATCGGCCGATACCCGATATTTGCGGTATCGGAATGCTCAACACTAGCAGCCACAGCAGCACAGATGACATCAGGAGAGGCCCAGCCACAGAAGCACAGAGGAATCCACACACACACACACCTGCAGTGCATGCAGGGCCCCCTCCACAGTGCGTGCAGCTGGGCCCCCCTCCCTAAGGTGCAAAGTGCCAGGCTGCCAGCACAGTGAGGGGACACGTTTAACAAAAAAAATCCACCCCCAGCCAGGCTCACCGTCTTGTGTGTGTGTCCACCCTCTCCCTGAGTGAGAGAGGCTCATGAATGTTTTCGGCTTCCTGCAATGCACATGTGCTGCTCTCTGGCTGCCAGGAGGCGTGGCGTTGTTATGCAAATCCAGCCAGAGACTTCAGCCAACTGCTGACCAGGAAACAAGGAAAGGGGAGCTTCAAGGGGGTATACAGCGGCCGTCACTTACATTTAATTAAAGGAGATAGTACTGTGTCAGCACAGCAGAGCTGCCAAACCACAGCGGCCGTCGCGGGCCCCCTCACCCATCCGTGCCCCCTCACCTGTCCGGGTCCCATAGCAGCTGCATGGTCTGCTACTATTGACGGTACGCCACTGGTCAACACTAAGGGAAAGTGAGAAAGAAAGGCATGTATCTGAGAAAACCATATTTGTAACCCATGGATTATAACTGCTTTAGTCCATTGATTCTTTTGTGGATAACAATTTTACTCGCAAATCCGTGGATTGCAATTATTCTATCTTTAGGGTCTATGGATTACAGTTTTAAATTCTAACATCTTTGTGGATTACCGTCAGTATTCTTCAGCCAGATTTGTGCATAAAAATCGTAAGGCTCTCATAAAATCAAAATATTGTGTTTTATAAAGATATCATATTGTCAAATTGTGACCTGAATACATTTTTTCTATGTATTTTTGGATAACTATCTTCATCTTTTATTACTACAGATTATCTATGAGAAAAATATGGAGAAAACTGGAGCAATAGTCAAAAGAAATCTCAGTTTATTGAATCAAAGACACAAAAATCAGTAAAAAAGTCAATGAAAAAAACTAACAAATTCAATACAAGGATATGAACCAGGAGATAAAGGAGGGTGTTCTGCCTTCAGGCACACTGACACGTTGTGCAATCCAGCATATGGCATAAACCACAGCTCTGTCTTCCAAAATAAGCAGACTGTTCTCTGTAGTCAAACTTGTTTGTGAAGAGTATAGAACATGCGGTAAAACTGTAAAGAATACAATGACATGCATAAGTATTTGACAGCACTGACTGCTATACAGCTAATAAACTCTGCACACACTGCATTGTAAGAAAGATTAAGCTTACCAGATATGCTTTACCCGGATAACGAACTCAAATTGGAGAGTTAACATGGAGGACAGGTAAACACATGCATCCTATGATATACACAGAAGCAAAGTGGCCCTTCTTTGTCCCAGAATACATTGCTTCCTTCCCACAAAGCATTGCTTCAATCCCATGTGCATTGCTTCTGTTAAAGTCACAGATTGCAGAGCGCCGAGAGATGGCTGCTCTGGCATGAGGCTCCTGAGTTTTTCAGTTTTTTCCCCGTTTAATTATTAATTCTCCCTTTGGTTCACTCACCATTGCGTAGCTACAGGATTCGGCAGAGCTGGGAGTAGTGTGGAGACTGCGATCAGCTGGGACCGGTGTCTTTCTGTCCTCGTGGAGCTCCGTGCCTGGATTCAGCTGGGAGAGAGTGAAGCTGCTGGCTGCCTGCCAACTTTCCTACAACTTGTACCCATTTCCAGCAAGCAGATGATCCCAGGATAGGAAACCTGGTGGAGTGTGCGGTGCTGGAGTTGTTCTGGAGATCTTGTGGTCCATGTGGAGCTGTAGGGCTACAGGATTCGGCAGAGCTGGGAGTAGTATGGAGACTGCGACCAGCTGGGACCGGTGTCTTTCTGTCCTCGTGGAGCTCCGTGCCTGGTTTCAGCTGGGAGAGAGTGAAGCTGCTGGCTGCCTGCCAACTTTCCTACAGCTGGTACCCATTTCCAGCAAGCAGATGATCCCGGGATAGGAAAACTGGTGGAGTGTGCGGTGCTGGAGATGTTCTGGAGATCTTGTGGTCCAGGTGGAGCTGAAGGGGTGAGCTGGGCAGGTTTGGACTGACTGTTGGCGTGTCCCATGATGTCCCTGTCTTGTTGCACCCATGCCCTCCCCCCCAGCAGTGCTGGGAGCACCCTTTATGGAAAGTTGTACTTTTAACTCTGCTAAGCTGTGACTGTTCAGTCTTTATAGCTACAAGCTGAGTGTAATCATGGCCACTGCACTCTGTAAGCCTACTCTTATGATTTCAAGGGACGATTTATTATTCTGGAATCATCCGCAATTTTTCATGGACTCCCCTTCTTAGAGCATGATTGCTAATTCAACAATTGAGTACATAAAATCCATTACTTCTGTGAAACCTGAGGAGGTGTACTGCAAGAGAGGTAGGAGAGGAGGTGTCCTGGCATGCCTTCGGAGGAGAGGGTTCAGAACAGCTCTTCCTTCACTCCACTTGGCTAATGTCCGTTCCTTATCTAACAAAATGGAGGATCTGAGCTTACTTTGTAACATGAGATCTGATATGGCCAATTCAGCTGCTCTTTGTTTTACTGAGACCTGGTTGAATGAGACCATCCCTGATTGTAGTCTGGATCTACCTGGTTTTGTTATCTACAGAGCTGACCGTTATTGTGTAGCTTCAGGTAAACAAAGGGGGAGTGGGGTATGTCTCTACATCAACACTAGCTGGTGCTGTGATGTTAACATTCTGGGAAATGGTTGCTCTCCAGACCTAGAGTACCTTGCACTCAATTGTAGACCATTTTACTCTACAAGAGAGTTTTCATCTATGGTTCTGGTTGCAGTAAGCTATTGGTGAATTAGGCCGGTTTCACATTAGCGCATTTTCAGCGCGCGCACGGCCGGGGGTAGCTCCGCCCCCGAGCCGGCTCTCTGCCCGGCGTGCCCGCCCCTTGCTTGTAGCGCCGCCTACTAGCGGACAGCGGCGCCTGCGATCGGCGCACCCTATCTTTAGCATAGGGTGCGCAGATCGTGCGCAGGCCGTGCGCTAGTTGCGCTTTGACCTGCGCTGCGCACTTTTGACGGTGCGCCGTGCGCGCCAAAATCCGAAAAGTTTGATTTTGGCGCGCACGGCGCACTGTCAAAAGTGCGCAGCGCAGGTCAAAGCGCAACTAGCGCACGGCCTGCGCACGATCTGCGCACCCTATGCTAAAGATAGGGTGCGCCGATCGCAGGCGCCGCTGTCCGCTAGGAGGCGGCGCTACAAGCAAGGGGCGGGCACGCCGGGCAGAGAGCCGGCTCGGGGGCGGAGCTACCCCAGGCCGTGCGCGCGCTGAAAATGCGCTAATGTGAAACCGGCCTTAGCTTGCAAAATATCAGAATGGGAGAAAGGATCTCCTGAAGCATTTGTGATCGTAATGGGGGACTTTAACAAAGGAAAACTCAACCTGGATCTCCCCAAATTTACTCAACATATAAACTGCTTCACGAGAGAGAACAATACGCTTGATCACTGCTATACAGTCATAAAAGGGGCCTACAGGGCAGTGAGGAGAGCAGCAGTGGACTTTTCAGATCATTGTCTAATTCATTTAATTCCAGCCTACAGGCAAAGGTTGAAAACATCCAAATCTACAGTTTATACAAAGAAGACATGGTCTGAGGAGGCAAAATTGCAACTACAAGCATGCTTTGAATGCATGGACTGGGAGGTATTCCAGGAAACATGCTCGGGTCTGGATGAATGGGTTGATGCAGTGTCCTCATATATCCGTTTTTGTGAAGACACGTTTATTCCATCCAAATCTGTCCACTTTCGGGGAAACAACAAGCCGTGGTTTACAAATAAAGTCAGATTGATCCGTAAGAGAAAAGAGGAGGCTTATAAAGCAGGCGATATTACTGAATTCAAGAAACTTAGGAACTCGCTATCTAAAGAGATCAAGTTAGCCAAACACGAGTATGCAAAGATTCTGGAGGAAAGGTTCTCATCAAAAGATACTAGATCTGCATGGAGAGGATTAAGAGAGGTCACCAATTATAAAAGCCACCCCACTATAGTGAACCCCAGCAGAAGTCTGGCAGCAGAGTTAAATGAATTCTACTGCAGATTTGAGGCAAGCTCTACACACAGTGGCTATTCATCTCTAAGCTCCTCAGTCTGTTCATATAAAGATCATTCATTGTGCAACACCCAAGTAGTGATCTCCGAGGCAGAGGTGATACGCATCCTGAAGGGACTTAAGGTCAAAAAGGCACCTGGCCCTGATGGTGTATCTCCAATGTGTCTGAAAGTATGTGCTACCCAGCTTGCCCCTATACTGACAAATATATACAATGTGTCACTGAAAGAGCGCGTTGTACCTCAGTGTTGGAAAAGTTCCACAATTATCCCTGTCCCCAAGAAAGTGGGATCCTCTGAGTTGAACGACTATAGACCAGTAGCACTCACATCTGTAGCTATGAAAGTCTTTGAAAAAATTATGATGTCCCACCTGATAAAATTCACGCAGAAGCTATGGGACCCGCTTCAGTTTGCCTATAAGGAGAATCGTTCGGAAAACGACACTGTCAATCTGGCACTGAAGTACATTTTGGATCATACAGATGAACTGCACTCATATGTCCGGATTCTTTTCATGGACTTTAGCTCAGCGTTCAATACTAGAGTTGAGCGACTTTTGGTTTTTTAGGGTCGCGTTTCGTTTCGTGAAACCCGACTTTTCCAAAAGTCGGGTCGAGCAAGATCGTCCGATTATAGGGAAAAGTCGGGGTCGTACCGAAACATGAAACCCAATGTAAGTCAATGGGGAATAAAAGTCGGCAGTGAGAGGAGGACAGGAAACACACCAACAGTGCCCATTTGAATGCCAAAAGCATCAATTCTTCTTACTTAAGCTTGTCAACCTTAATTAACTTCATAATACAAGTTACGCACTGAAAAATGGGGGTTATTTGGCTACAGTTGTGGGGGGGGAGGGCTGGCTCCAGGTTTTCATGTGCCCTGGGCGAAAGAGCGCCCCTTTAACACATACCACAACTCATCATGCTCCGATACGGCAGAGAAATAGCGGTATAGTACAATGAAAAATACTTCACTTTTTACATCTCATGACGAGGCCCATCTATTTCTCCATACAGAATCATTGGTCCCATATAATGTTTGAAACAGTATATGATGAGCTCCACATAATGCTACAGTATATGTTGGTCCCCATGGATGAAGCTCCACTGTCTTATGGGCCCAAATAATTCTCCAAATATAATGGGCCCCATTTCTAATGCTCTAGTGTATAATGGGCCCTGTAAATGCTGCTCCAGTGTCTGATGTCCACCTTTGGAATGTTCCAGTGTATGGTGGGCCCCATCTATCATTCTCCAGAGTATAGTGCTCCCCAAAAATTGCTGTCCCAACATTGAAAACAATGAAATAAGTCTCCTCGCTAGGGAATCCCTGTACTTGTCTGGACTCCTCGTCGTCCCCATCTTCCATCTCACTGCACAGTATTTCAACTTTTCAAGTGCTGTGATCCTGAGCAAGCAGGGGGGGCCCACTCATTGGCGACGGCACTGGCACAGGGCCCCTGATAGTACGGTGGTGTGTCTGATGGCGGGTGGGCCGAACCTGCACTTTCATCTGCAGCTTCCTCTTTGTCACCGTGTAAGATGGAACTGTATATGGGAAGGGTAACCTGAGTTTCATCAGGGTCAGATTCAGGCCGTGTAGCGTGCGAGGGGAATGTAGTGGTCTGGGTCAATGTACCAGCAGATTCATCGAGCAGTGGCTGGGCATCAGTGCACTTGTGTCGCCCCCAGGAGTACGGTCGCCACAGTGGCATTACCTTCTTCCTAGGGAGTGTGATGTCATGCTTGGGAGCAACGAAAGATCTCTCTTGCAGGTTAACTGATTGGGCGGCGTTATTCCCACGAGTCATGACCCTCCAAACAGCGTTCATGAAGGCAAAGTGTTTGTTTTACGTGGGCAGTATGGTTGCAAAGCTGAACCTTAAAGGAATGTCCAGAAGGGCACCACCAGGAGTGGAGCCTACGGTTAAATTCGACTCCACCTGGGAAACCTCAACCATGCCAGCTACAGAACAGATGCATACATTGCAAGCTTAATTCCGTTAACGAACGAGACTCCGTCATGCCCCGCGGTCCGAGTCCGGCTTACTAGAGGGACACGTGAGGCTCTGGCACATGAGAGTGGCCAATAACTGGTGTGTCATGCCCTTACATGTCCGTGGCTGCATGTGCGCTACACTGAAAAGGCCAGCGTTTGTCGTTTACAGGTGCAGATAACCCGCTGAACAACGTTAGTGATGGGGATCACTGATTACAATTATTACCCGTGAACAATGATTTCCCAGTAAGTGCAGGTCAACCGCAGTTCCGGAATTAGGCCTAACCGTCATTCCTGAAAAAATGAAAAACTTACGTATGCAAACCACAGGTGCTGTACCTTGCTTAACAGCTCGCCAGCCGTTCTCACGCCCAGTATGGATTACACGTGATTGCACAAAGGTGAGAAAGGGTACTGTATCCCCAGATAACATGTATGGATAGCGTACACATTCAAAATATATGTCTATACATCAGGAGGCAGGCTCAGACGGTGTTAGGCCCAGTATGGATTGCACGTGATTGCACAAAGGTTAGAAAGGGTACCGTATCCCCAGATAACATGTATGGATAGCGTACACATTCAAAATATATAGAAAAAAGAGGGGGAGAAGCCAGCGCTGCTTGTGGTCAGAACGTAATACAAGAAGTGTGAAAACACACATAGGTTTCAATCTGTATTCAAAAATGAGACATTTAGCAAAAAATTGATCAATTGTTTGAGCTACCCCGCCACGTCAAGGCAGTCTCGTATGGGGAGTCCTACTCTACGTTTTTTATATTCGCTGTGCCATTACGGCCTCCTAAATGTATAAAAGCAAGACCTCATTACATGCACACTGTACCTCAAGCATTTCAGAATCGCTCCTATGGCACCAGAGAGGACAAGCGCAGATAAAGATTAGCCAGGTCCATGCAGACATTTCAGGTCCAACCTCCACACTGCCTGTCCAGCACCACATGATAAAGGACGATCCAGGCCCAGATACAGGTGCGTAATCAAATAAAGCCCAGGGCAGGGCAGGGCTGCCGTTTAATGTGAACAGCAGCCTAGATCAATCACTGAGAAAACAGAAAGAATGGCGTACATGACCCAGCGCGCACGGCCACAGTGGTGGTCAGCCACAAAACCAATATCAAGAAAAAAGAGGGGGAGAAGCCAGCGCTGCTTGTGGTCAGAACGTAATACAAGAAGTGTGAAAACACACATAGGTTTCAATCTGTATTCAAAAATGAGACATTTAGCAAAAAATTGATCAATTGTTTGAGCTACCCCGCCACGTCAAGGCAGTCTCGTATGGGGAGTCCTACTCTACGTTTTTTATATTCGCTGTGCCATTACGGCCTCCTAAATGTATAAAAGCAAGACCTCATTACATGCACACTGTACCTCAAGCATTTCAGAATCGCTCCTATGGCACCAGAGAGGACAAGCGCAGATAAAGATTAGCCAGGTCCATGCAGACATTTCAGGTCCAACCTCCACACTGCCTGTCCAGCACCACATGATAAAGGACGATCCAGGCCCAGATACAGGTGCGTAATCAAATAAAGCCCAGGGCAGGGCAGGGCTGCCGTTTAATGTGAACAGCAGCCTAGATCAATCACTGAGAAAACAGAAAGAATGGCGTACATGACCCAGCGCGCACGGCCACAGTGGTGGTCAGCCACAAAACCAATATCAAGAAAAAAAGAGGGGGAGAAGCCAGCGCTGCTTGTGGTCAGAACGTAATACAAGAAGTGTGAAAACACACATAGGTTTCAATCTGTATTCAAAAATGAGACATTTAGCAAAAAATTGATCAATTGTTTGAGCTACCCCGCCACGTCAAGGCAGTCTCGTATGGGGAGTCCTACTCTACGTTTTTTATATTCGCTGTGCCATTACGGCCTCCTAAATGTATAAAAGCAAGACCTCATTACATGCACACTGTACCTCAAGCATTTCAGAATCGCTCCTATGGCACCAGAGAGGACAAGCGCAGATAAAGATTAGCCAGGTCCATGCAGACATTTCAGGTCCAACCTCCACACTGCCTGTCCAGCACCACATGATAAAGGACGATCCAGGCCCAGATACAGGTGCGTAATCAAATAAAGCCCAGGGCAGGGCAGGGCTGCCGTTTAATGTGAACAGCAGCCTAGATCAATCACTGAGAAAACAGAAAGAATGGCGTACATGACCCAGCGCGCACGGCCACAGTGGTGGTCAGCCACAAAACCAATATCAAGAAAAAAGAGGGGGAGAAGCCAGCGCTGCTTGTGGTCAGAACGTAATACAAGAAGTGTGAAAACACACATAGGTTTCAATCTGTATTCAAAAATGAGACATTTAGCAAAAAATTGATCAATTGTTTGAGCTACCCCGCCACGTCAAGGCAGTCTCGTATGGGGAGTCCTACTCTACGTTTTTTATATTCGCTGTGCCATTACGGCCTCCTAAATGTATAAAAGCAAGACCTCATTACATGCACACTGTACCTCAAGCATTTCAGAATCGCTCCTATGGCACCAGAGAGGACAAGCGCAGATAAAGATTAGCCAGGTCCATGCAGACATTTCAGGTCCAACCTCCACACTGCATGTCCAGCACCACATGATAAAGGACGATCCAGGCCCAGATACAGGTGCGTAATCAAATAAAGCCCAGGGCAGGGCTGCCGTTTAATGTGAACAGCAGCCTAGATCAATCACTGAGAAAACAAAGAATGGCGTACATGACCCAGCGCGCACGGCCACAGTGGTGGTCAGCCACAAAACCAATATCAAGAAAAAAGAGGGGGAGAAGCCAGCGCTGCTTGTGGTCAGAACGTAATACAAGAAGTGTGAAAACACACATAGGTTTCAATCTGTATTCAAAAATGAGACATTTAGCAAAAAATTGATCAATTGTTTGAGCTACCCCGCCACGTCAAGGCAGTCTCGTATGGGGAGTCCTACTCTACGTTTTTTATATTCGCTGTGCCATTACGGCCTCCTAAATGTATAAAAGCAAGACCTCATTACATGCACACTGTACCTCAAGCATTTCAGAATCGCTCCTATGGCACCAGAGAGGACAAGCGCAGATAAAGATTAGCCAGGTCCATGCAGACATTTCAGGTCCAACCTCCACACTGCCTGTCCAGCACCACATGATAAAGGACGATCCAGGCCCAGATACAGGTGCGTAATCAAATAAAGCCCAGGGCAGGGCAGGGCTGCCGTTTAATGTGAACAGCAGCCTAGATCAATCACTGAGAAAACAGAAAGAATGGCGTACATGACCCAGCGCGCACGGCCACAGTGGTGGTCAGCCACAAAACCAATATCAAGAAAAAAGAGGGGGAGAAGCCAGCGCTGCTTGTGGTCAGAACGTAATACAAGAAGTGTGAAAACACACATAGGTTTCAATCTGTATTCAAAAATGAGACATTTAGCAAAAAATTGATCAATTGTTTGAGCTACCCCGCCACGTCAAGGCAGTCTCGTATGGGGAGTCCTACTCTACGTTTTTTATATTCGCTGTGCCATTACGGCCTCCTAAATGTATAAAAGCAAGACCTCATTACATGCACACTGTACCTCAAGCATTTCAGAATCGCTCCTATGGCACCAGAGAGGACAAGCGCAGATAAAGATTAGCCAGGTCCATGCAGACATTTCAGGTCCAACCTCCACACTGCCTGTCCAGCACCACATGATAAAGGACGATCCAGGCCCAGATACAGGTGCGTAATCAAATAAAGCCCAGGGCAGGGCAGGGCAGGGCTGCCGTTTAATGTGAACAGCAGCCTAGATCAATCACTGAGAAAACAGAAAGAATGGCGTACATGACCCAGCGCGCACGGCCACAGTGGTGGTCAGCCACAAAACCAATATCAAGAAAAAAGAGGGGGAGAAGCCAGCGCTGCTTGTGGTCAGAACGTAATACAAGAAGTGTGAAAACACACATAGGTTTCAATCTGTATTCAAAAATGAGACATTTAGCAAAAAATTGATCAATTGTTTGAGCTACCCCGCCACGTCAAGGCAGTCTCGTATGGGGAGTCCTACTCTACGTTTTTTATATTCGCTGTGCCATTACGGCCTCCTAAATGTATAAAAGCAAGACCTCATTACATGCACACTGTACCTCAAGCATTTCAGAATCGCTCCTATGGCACCAGAGAGGACAAGCGCAGATAAAGATTAGCCAGGTCCATGCAGACATTTCAGGTCCAACCTCCACACTGCTAACATGTATGGATAGCGTACACATTCAAAATATATGTCTATACATCAGGAGGCAGGCTCAGACGGTGTTAGGCCCAGTATGGATTGCACGTGATTGCACAAAGGTGAGAAAGGGTACCGTATCCCCAGATAACATGTATGGATAGTGTACACATTCAAAATATATGTCTATACATCAGGAGGCAGGCTCAGACGGTGTTAGGCCCAGTATGGATTGCACGTGATTGCACAAAGGTGAGAAAGGGTACCGTATCCCCAGATAACATGTATGGATAGCGTACACATTCAAAATATATGTCTATACATCAGGAGGCAGGCTCAAACGGTGTCAGGCACAGTATGGATTTGAAGGGCCCAGACTACACAGCGGAGGAGCAGGGAGAGGTAAAGATTGCAAATGCTGGGGCCCTGCCCAAGCAAGGGGGGCCCACTCGTGGGCGTCGGTACTGGCACTGGGCCCCTCATAGTACGGCGGTGTGTCTGACGGCGGGTGTGCACCACCACCGTCAGAGACACTTGATTGCACTATGAGGGACCCTGTGCCAGTGCCCGCGCCCAAGAGTTGGCCTACCCACCTGTCCAGGGCAACGGCACTCGCACGGTGTCGTGCGCTAGGTGGTGACCCCGGCCATGGGGGGGAGGCAGCACAGTTAGGGAGTTTTAGAAAGTGGCATATGTTGATGTTGGACATTCAGCTGATGCAAAAGGTGAAATAGGTCAAGTCCCAGGAAGAGGTGGACCAAAGCAAGCCATTTTTCTGTCACCCTATGTGTCATCAGGGGAAGGTGGGACAAAATCCTTGGAAACCCATGCGTGGTTCATTTTAATGAAGGTTAGATCATCCACATTTTGGGTTGACAGACGGTCCTTTTTTCTGTCAGGATTGATCCAGCTGCACTGAAGACTCTTTCCGATAGCACACTTGCAGCTGGGCAAGCGAGCTCCTGTAAGGCATATTGTGCCAATTCAGGCCAGGTGTCCAGTTTAGCGGCCCAATAGTCAAAGGGGAATGACCTGTGTGGGAGAACATCGATATGGGAGGAAAAGTAGTTTGTAACCATAGTTGACAACTGCTGTCTCCTGTCACTTTCCATCGATGCAGTATTACCAGTTGTGTGAGCGGTACTTGAAAAATCAGTCCACAACATTGTCATGAAACCCCTGTCTCCAACGCCACTTCTGCTGTGTGCACCACGAACACCTCTGCCAAGCTGACCCCGGCCCGTACGGCTCGTGTGAGAACCATCACCGCTGCTGTGTGCTGGGAATGCCTCAGGCAACTGATTTACCAGAGTTGCTTGTTTATTAGCCAATATTAGGTCAAGGTTCTCCTGTGGCATGATGTTTGGTAATTTGCCTTTATAGCGTGGATCCAGGATGCTGGCCAACCAGTAGTCGTCATCGTTCATCATTTTGGCAAAGCGGGGGTCCCTTTTTAGGATCTGCAAGGCATAATCTGACATGTGGGCCAATGTTCCCGGTGTCAATGATGCACTGCGAGTGCTGGTTGGAGGAGCACTTTCTGGCAAATCCACATCCCTCCAGTCACGCACAAACCCTGTACCAGACCTTGCCACGCCAACATTTTCACTTGCCCCACGAGATGCATCCTCCTCCCCTAAGTAATCATCCCCATCATCCTCCTCCTCCTCCTCCTCCTCTTCTTCCTCCACCTCATCCAGGAGAGGTCCCTGAGCAGACAATGGCTGAATGTCATCAAGGATTCCCTCCTCCTCTTCCTCCTCATCAACATTGGCTGCAGAAGCCTGCTCCTTAAGGTGCGTCAAAGTTTGCATGAGCAGACGCATAAGTGGGATGCTCATGCTTAGGATGGCGTCGTCTGCGCTTACCAGCCATGTGCATTCCTCAAAACACTGAAGGACTTTACAGAGGTCTTTCAGCTTCGACCACTGCACACCTGTCAACTCCATGTCTGCTCTCAAAGTGCCTGGCCGTGTATCCTCCCACAAATGCATTATGGCCTGCCTCTGCTCGCACAGCCGCTCCACCATGTGCAGGGTGGAGTTCGACCTTGTTGCAATGTCGATAATGAGGCGGTGATTGGGAAGGTGGAGCAATCGCTGCAGCTTCTGCATACGAACGGAGTGTACAGGCGACCGGCGGATGTGCGCGCACAGTCTTCGCACCTTCTGGAGCAGGGCTGTTAACTCCGGATAATTTTTGAGGGAGCACTGCACCACCAGGTTCAAGGTGTGAGCCAAGCAAGGTATGTGGCTGAGATTTGAAAGGGCTATGGCTGCCACAAAATTACGGCCGTTATCACTAACTACCTTGCCTGCCTCAAGATGTACACTGCCCAGCCATGACTCAGTTTGTCGCTTCAAGTACTCGGCCTGCACCTCGGCGGTGTGTCTGTCGCCCAAACACATCATCTGCAACACAGCCTGCTGACGCTTTCCACTAGCTGCTCGATAGGGGGACACCTCGTGTGCAACAGTGGCAGCTGCAGATGGAGTGCTCGTACGACTGCGCTCTGTGGACGAGCTTTCGCTTCTGGAGGAGGAGGAGGAGGAGGGTCGAACGCCTACAGCCAACTGTTTCCTATACCATGGGCTAGGCAGCACTGTCCCACCACCGCTGTCCCCTGTGGACCCTGCATCCACCACATTAACCCAGTGCGCAGTGATGGACACGTAACGGCCCTGGCCATGCCGACTGGACCATGCATCAGTTGTGAGGTGCACCTTTCCGCTCACTGACTGCTTGAGTGCATGGACAATGCGGTCTTTCACATGATGGTGGAGGGCTGGGATGGCTTTGCGAGAGAAGAAGTGGCGACTGGGTAGGTCATAGCGTGGTACTGCATAGGCCATGAGTTCGCGGAAAGCTGTGCTTTCCACCAACCGAAAGGGCATCATCTCAAACGAGATTAGTTTGGCAATGTGGGCGTTCAAACCCAGTGTACGCGGATGAGAGACTGAGTACTTTCTTGACCTACTCATAGTGTCTGGGAGGGTGAGCTGGACTTGAGAGCTGCATATGGTGGAAGTAGCGGTGGACAGGGCGGACTGAGAGAGGGTTGATGATGGTGATGGAGTTGGTGTTCTTTCTGATGGCCTAGAATCAGTCTTTCGTTGATATAACAGTGGGATTCCCTGACTGCTGTGGCCTTGCAACGACACCTCAACATTTGCTGCTGTGCTAACCGGTGGGCTTACAGTGGGGGAAACAATGTAGCGTTGCTGACTACCTTCGTTGTGATCAGTTGCACATGTGGCACTTGAGGTTTGGTGTTGTGTCCACGCTTGCAAGTGCATGGTGTTTAAATGTCTAAGCATGCAACTGGTATTCAAATTTTTCAGATTTTTCCCTCGGCTAAAGGTCTTTGCGCACTTCTTACAGATAACCTTGGCCTGATCATGAGGATTTTGTTCAAACAAGTGCCACACTGCACTCTTCCTACTTTGGCAGACATTTTGCGGCCTAGCACGCTGTGATCTTTTGACCCTCTGGACAAGCTGTCCAGCAACTCTTGATTTTTGGAACCTGTCTTTGGAGTGCTCCGGGCCTGCCAGATAACAGCTGTTGCGATGTCGATGTCTGCTGTGGATGCTCCTCATCTGAGCTATTGGAAGCAGCACCCTCTTCCCCAATGGATGCCAATCTGGGTCAACAACTGGGTCATCCATCACCTCCTCTTCAATGTCATGTGCACCTTCCTCTGTGTCACCGTGTATGGTGGTATAGTGTGCGGGAAGGGGCACCTGAGTCTCATCAGGGTCAGAATCTGGCTCTGTACACTGCGAGGACAATGTAGTGCTCTGAGTGAATGTACCAGCAGAATCATCCATCAGCGGCTGTGCATCAGTGCACTCCATGTCAGATTCATCTTGGCCTGGGTAATTCACCATTTGACTTGATAATCCAGGCATGGTATGTGAAAACAGCTCCATGGAGTAATCAGTAGTATGGCCTGCGTCATCCAATGATGACTCAGTGCTTTTACTTTTTACAACTGAAGAAGAGGAGGCGATAGAGCTGGAGGCTGAGTCAGCAATGTAAGACAAAACTTTTTCCTGATGCTCTGGCTTTAAAAGCGGTTTGCCAACTCCTAGAAAACTAAGCCTTCGAAGCCTTATGGAGCCAGACGATGACGCAGGCTCAACACCTCCTGCATTCGGTCCTATTTTTCTCTTGCCACTACCATCAGATCCACCACCAACACCATCATTACCAGCTGTCAACCCCCGCCCAATTCCACGGCCTCTTCCACCAGCCTTCCTCATTTTTGGAAGAAATGTAGACAAAATCCAACAAACTATATAGTAATGTAAAACAAGGTACAAGGTGTCTATAGGACAGGGGAGATTTTGAATTTCTGCTCACACTAGTGGACACTGGACACTCCTGGACTCAGAGGTGTGCAGACGTGCCTGTCTGCTCTCTGCCAGACTGTGGAGACAATAGGGCGCCTTGCTAGTGGCAGCCCATTGCAGCAGCTATTATTTTATTTTATTTTGTTTGTTACAGTCTTTTATACCTTTTCCTGATGTCTTTTTGGACCTCTAATTTCAACCTTGGATCTATGCAACGTTTTCATCTCGTGGATTGCGACGTTCCTGCACGCTGGTCTGCTGTGGGATGGAAAATGCAGCACACCCCCACACTTTCTACTGCCGCTGGGCACACTGCATATGGTTTTTACCCGGATCCTCCACTACCACCCACAAGTCCCCTGCTGGCATGGCCACTTTGGGGTACGCAATATGGTCCATCTCAGCTAATACTACCGACGGATGTATGCTGCTGCCCACAGCCTGTGTCAGTGATACAGCCATATGTGCTCAGCGGAGAGCACCGTATACAGTATGCCACGGAGAGGTCTCCCGGGATGGATGGAATCACTGATCGGATGGTTGTCCCTAGGTCTGTCGCTAATCGAGTAGTGTATTCAAGGAGTCGTCTTCTGGAAATGCGCAGGACAAAGTCTTCTCCAGCAGTTGCAATACCACATGTTCCACGGGAAATGAGGAGACCTTTCAGAGGTTGCAGAGCAGGCAAGAAGACCAAGTCCTGGAGGAGAAGGTTTAAACCTGCAGTCCCATCCATCATCATGGGTAATGTACGATCGCTTGGTAACAAGTCGGATGAACTGCTGGCTCTGAGTAAGACCCAGAAGGAGTTCAGGGAATGCAGTCTCATGTGCTTTACAGAAACCTGGTTGCATGAGGACGTCCCGGATTCAAGTATATCGGTACCGGGGTTTCAAATGGTTCGGGCTGACAGGGACAGAGTGAAGTGCGGTAAGAAGAAGGGTGGAGGAGTGATACTGTACATTAACAACAGATGGTGTAATCAGGGGCATGTAACAGTAAAGGAGAGACATTGTTGCCCAAACATTGAACTATTAGCAGTGGGCCTCAGGCCTTACTATCTGCCTAGAGAATTCTCTCTTGTTATTGCAGTGGTGTCGTATATACCACCATCTGCAAATCCAGAGGCAGCTGGGGATGTACTGTCTGGGGTGATTGCCCGGCTTCAGACGAAACACCCTAACTCTCTAACTGTCATTTCTGGGGATTTTAATAGAGCCAAGATCTCATTACCTAAATTCTATCAATATGTCAAATGTTCTACAAGGGACAATTATATATTGGATCTCCTCTATGCCAGTGTTAAGGATGCTTACTCATCATCTGCATTGCCCCCCCTGGGGAAATCTGACCACAATCTCATACTATTGTCTCCAGCTTATCAACCAGTTGTCTGCAAACAACCAGCGACAATTAAACGGATAAGGAAATGGTCTCCGGCAGCTGAAAAGACTTTACAAGACTGCTTTGAATGCACAGACTGGGAGGTGTTATGTGCCAGGGAACCTAATGATGATGTTAATGAGGTTACCAGGAGAGTTACTGATTACATCAACTTTTGTACTGACAATATTGTACCTATTCATGAGGTTCGGTGTTTTGCAAACAATAAGCCTTGGATTACAAAAGAATTGAAACATCTACTAAACAGGAAAAAAAAAGCTTTTGAAAGGAAGGACAAGGAGGAAATGAAAATTGTTCAGAGAGACTTAAAGGGGAAAATTAGGATTGCCCGTGAAGCATTCAGAATTAAATTGGAAAATAAATTGTCACATAACAACTCCAGAGAAGTGTGGGCTGGAATGAAGCTTTTGACTGGGTTTAAGGCAAGGTCAGATCAGGGGGGTGGGGGGCTGATCATGGCTAATGAAATGAATGTTTTTTTCAACAGATTCAACAATAAATGTGCCATGTCAACAGAGGAGAGGGCCGGGGAGAGACGAGCAATATCAACTGGGGGGAGGAAGTCGGAGTCTTTCTTGATCTCCGAAAATGATGTGAGGGAACAGTTTAGTAAGCTGGTCATGGGTAAAGCAGCAGGGCCTGATGGTATCTGTCCACGTGTCCTCAGAGTGTGTGCGAATCAGTTGTGCACTGTCTTCCAGCACCTGTTTAACTGGAGCTTACAATCACAGAGAGTACCAGTTCTATGGAAGACTTCTTGCCTGGTGCCGGTTCCCAAGACTACCTTCCCGAGCTCCCATAATGACTATAGACCGGTGGCCTTAACATCGCATGTGATGAAGTCCTTGGAGAGAATTGTACTTGCCTACTTGTGTCCGAGGGTGTCTGCTTTTACGGACCCCCTTCAGTTTGCGTATCGGCAGAGTCTGGGGGTGGACGATGCTGTAGCGTATCTACTACAAACAGTACATTCCTTTTTGGACAATGATAGAACCACTGTGCGTGCCATGTTCTTCGATTTCTCCAGTGCATTCAACACCTTACAGCCACTATTATTACGTAAAAAGCTGGTTGAAATGGCGGTTGATGAGGGACTAGTGAATTGGATCATTGATTATCTGTCGGACAGGCCACAGTTTGTGAGGTTGGGGGCGGCCGTATCGGATAGTGTGCGGAGTAGTGTTGGAGCCCCTCAGGGAACGGTGCTGTCGCCATTCCTTTTTACGTTATACACAGCTGATTTTCAGTATAAATCAGACCTTTGTCACCTTCAGAAGTACTCTGATGACTCAGTGATAGTCGGAGGTATTGAGAGAGACCGGGGGGAGGAGGAATACAGAAGGGTGGTTTTGGACTTTGTTGACTGGTGCCAGGCTAACCATTTAGAACTCAACGTAAAGAAAACCAGGGAGCTGGTGTTGAGTTATGGAAGGTGCATGAAGGATTGCTTACCTATCACTATTGATGGTCAGGATGTGGAGATGGTGGAGAATTTCAAATATTTGGGGGTTCACCTGGACAGCAAGCTTGATTGGAGGTGCCATATGGAGAAGGTTTGCAAGAAAGGGATGAGTAGACTTTACTTCCTAAGGAAGTTAAGGTCGTTTAATGTGTGTAGCAAAATGCTTGAAATGTTCTACCAATCCATTGTGGCGAGTGCAATCTTTGATGCAATTATATGCTGGGGTAGTAGTGTGCGCACAGCTGACGCGAATAAGCTGAATAAACTTATCAAGAAGGCTAGTGCGGCGGTGGGTCTACAACTCAGGACTTTCGAGGAGGTATTAGAGGATAGAATTACTAAGAAATGCAAGGCTATAATGAGCAACAATACACACCCGCTCTATGAACTGTTTGCGAAGCAAAAGAGCACATTCAGCAAGCGTCTACTCCAACTAATGTGTAAAAAGGAAAGATATAGAAAATCGTTTGTTCCGACAGCTGTGGGGATGTTTAACAAATGTATAAGTGTAAAGCATCCCAAGACTAAATGAAGTTCAAAGTGTATGGGGGGGAATTGGTGAGTTACAAGTACCAGTCTATCCGCATCTGCTGTCCATATAGACTTATTTTGTAAAGTGTGTATTGTTCTTGTAATGTTCTTGATCTTTGTTCTGCTGCTGTAATACTGTAATTTCCTCCGGGATCAATAAAGTTTATCTAATCTAATCTAATCTAATCTAATCTAATTGTGTGAGGCCCACTGAATATCTGAGCGCTATGTCACAGGCTCGATGGCACAGCTGTGACCAAAGTGACTAGAGGATAAGTGAGATTTTGAATTTCTGCAGACACTTGTGGACACTGGACACTTTTGGATTGTGTGAGGCCCACTGAATATCTGAGCGCTATGTCACAGGCTCGATGGCACAGCTGTGACCAAAGTGACTAAAGGATAAGTGAGATTTTGAATTTCTGCAGACACTTGTGGACACTGGACACTTTTGGATTGTGTGAGGCCCACTGAATATCTGAGCGCTATGTCACAGGCTCGATGGCACAGCTGTGACCAAAGTGACTAGAGGATAAGTGAGATTTTGAATTTCTGCTCACACTAGTGGACACTGGACACTTTTGGATTGTGTGAGGCCCACTGAATATCTGAGCGCTATGTCACAGGCTCGATGGCACAGCTGTGACCAAAGTGACTAGAGGATAAGTGAGATTTTGAATTTCTGCAGACACTTGTGTACACTGGACACTTTTGGATTGTGTGAGGCCCACTGAATATCTGAGCGCTATGTCACAGGCTCGATGGCACAGCTGTGACCAAAGTGACTAGAGGATAAGTGAGATTTTGAATTTCTGCAGACACTTGTGGACACTGGACACTTTTGGATTGTGTTAGGCCCACTGAATATCTGAGCGCTATGTCACAGGCTCGATGGCACAGCTGTGACCAAAGTGACTAGAGGATAAGTGAGATTTTGAATTTCTGCAGACACTTGTGGACACTGGACATTTTTGGATTGTGTGAGGCCCACTGAATATCTGAGCGCTATGTCACAGGCTCGATGGCACAGCTGTGACCAAAGTGACTAGAGGATAAGTGAGATTTTGAATTTCTGCAGACACTTGTGGACACTGGACACTTTTGGATTGTGTGAGGCCCACTGAATATCTGATCGCTATGTCACAGGCTCGATGGCACAGCTGTGACCAAAGTGACTAGAGGATAAGTGAGATTTTGAATTTCTGCAGACGACACTGGACACTTTTGAATTGTGTGAGGCCCACTGAATATCTGAGCGCTATGTCACAGGCTCGATGGCACAGCTGTGACCAAAGTGACTAGAGGATAAGTGAGAGTTTGAATTTCTGCAGACACTTGTGGACACTGGACACTTTTGGATTGTGTGAGGCCCACTGAATATCACAGCACTATGTCACAGGCAGAAATTGGCTAGTGTATCACAAACTACAAGGTGTATGTAGAATTGGGCAGAGTAGGAATCTCCCTAGAGTGCAGGTCTGTAAGAACGGAACATGTCCTCGACTTATTCTCACAGAGTGACACAGATAGCTTCACTGTGGCTGTGATAACAGCCGTTACATGGTACTGTGTGAGGAGCGTACACCGCTGTATGGTGTGAAAAAATGCACCTCAGCAGGACAAAAAAAAAAAAAATTGGGATTGCTTTTAAAAAAGCAGTTTGCAGGTCAGTACCTCAGCAGGACAAAAAAAAAAATTGGGATTGCTTTTAAAAAAGCAGTTTGCAGAGCAGTGGGTAAACAGCAATGCAGCTGTCAGGAAGCCTTAGAAGGCAGCCCAACAACCAACACCACTGATACACCACAATATAGCCTCCCCTTGCACTGCACACACAGTGACTGGTGTGTTGTACAGGCACAATCGCTAGCAGCAGAAGCAGTTTTTTTTTCTTCTTCCCTGCTTAACACTCTCCCTACAGAATCAGCAGCAACCTTTCCCTATGCTAAGATCAGCAGAAGTAAGATGGCGGTCGGCGTGCACGCACTTTTATACCCCCTGTGACGCCCACCAAAGCAAGCCAATCACTTGCATGCCCTTCTGAAAGATGGTGGTGACCCGGGCCTATGTCATCACGTTGCCCACAGTGTCCGTGGATCCTGATTGGCTGAAAAAGAGCGCAAAACAAACTTTTGAAACGTGACTTTGGCGCGTAAGTCGCCGACGTCGTGGCCGACCTCATCCTAGGGTCGGGTTTCGTTTCATGAATCCCGACTTTGCCAAAAGTCAGCGACTTTTGAAATTTTTCGACCCGTTTCGCTCAACTCTATTCAATACCATTGATCCGAATTTACTTCATAAGCAAATGGTAGCTCTTGGAGGCCCTCTCAACTTATGCTTGTGGATTTATAACTTCCTGACAGCCAGGATACAGAGTGTAATAGTTGGACCATTCACTTCGGACACCTTGGTCACAAACATCGGGGCACCTCAGGAGTGTGTTTTGTCCCCGTTACTGTTTTCTCTATACGAATGATTGCATCTCTTCAGCAGACTCAGTAAAAATCTTGAAATTTGCCGATGATATGACACTGATTGGTCTCATCAGGGGAAATGCTGAAGACTTGTATCGGAGTGAGGTGAAAAGAATATGTGACTGGTGTAAAGCCAATAATCTTGTACTCAACACTAAAAAAACAGCTGAGATGGTTGTGGATTTTAGGAAAGATCAACATGAGATACTTCCAATCTACATCCATGACGAAGTGGTTCTTAGGGTCACAGAGACCAAATTCCTTGGTGTTATCATCTCTCATGATCTTAAATGGGGGAAAAACGTGGATGCTGTTATAAGAAAAGCACAACAGAGGATGTTCTTCCTGCGTCAGCTGAAAAGATATGGATTGTCTAAGAATCTGCTGATCTTATTCTTTAATGCTGTCATCAGATCTGTGATTTGTTCCTCTCTGATAGTCTGGTATGGGGGAGCCACTGCGCATGACAAACTCCGCTTACAAAGGACTTTCAGAACAGCAGAGAGAATTATAGGTTCCCCCCTGCCTAAAATCCAGGATCTTTATGATAAGAGTATTTGATCCCACGCATTGAAAATTTCATCCGATCCCTCTCACCCGGGACACTCCTCATTCCAACTACTCCCTTCAGGATGTCGCTTCAGAGTCCCCAAATGCAGCACCAACCACCATATGAACAGCTTCTATCCACTCTCTGTTCAACAATTAAATCGTCATGTGTAGACTATATACTGTATCTGTCTTGTTAGATGTTACTTGTTGTATCTGTTGTTATATATTATGTTGCCTCTTTGCCACAAAGAATTCCTTGTATATATGTAATATATACTTGGCGATAATAAATTTGATTGATTGATTGAGATTGTAAATTCTATCAAAGACACTGCTATAAATTCAGCCACCACTAGATGGTGCTATAACTAACCCAGCATATAATACAAACATTCTTTGCCCTATTCAGAGGGCAGAACACTCCCCGCTTGGCATTAACTAATGCCACTTACAGGCTCCTTTGTCGAAAGTAATAGAACGAGTTCTGCCACTGGTCTGAGGAATAGTTTACTCTCCCCAGCTTTCCATACTTTGACCTCGACCTTGCACACATTCTCGTCCTTGCTTGGAAATACTTTGGTGATGAGGCCTAGTGGCCACTCATTTCGGTGTGACTGGCTGTCTTTCATGAGCACAATATCACCGGGTTTGATGTTTGGCCTATCGATCTGCCACTTCTTCCTAGGTTGTAAGGTGGAGAGATATTGCTTTCTCCATCTGTCCCAGAAAGTATTGGCGAGGCTTTGAACTTGTCTCCATTGACGTCTGTAGAGGTCCTTGTTGCTGAATTCTCCCAGTGGAGTATTAGGAGTGTCGGTTTTCTGAGTAAGTAACATGGCGTGAGTGAGAATGGTTGGATCTTCAGCATCACTGGAGAGTGCAGTCAATGGTCTGGCATTTATGATGGCCGAAACTTCTGCCAAGAATGTAGTCAAACCTTCGTGTGTGAGTCTTGTGCTACCTTCTTGCAAGAAGATAGAGTCTAAGATTCTGCGTGCTATTTCTATCATCCTCTCCCAAGCACCTCCCATGTGAGAAGAGTGTGGTAAATTGAAGGTCCAGGCAGAAAACCTACTGAAATGGTGGGATTGGAGGTGATTGTCAGATACCTGAGGGCAGATTTCTTCATCTGCATCTGGATCTACCAGTTCAAAGGTGTCTGATTCATCACTGTAAGGGTGGTTTCACATTAGCGTTTAAGGCTGCAGCGTCGGCCTGCGCATGGCCACCGCTAAGCCCCGCCCCCTGCCGCTTCTCCGCCGGTAGCTCCGCCTATGGGCGCATGATGCTGCATGCGTCCTGCGTCCCCTATCTTTAGCACTGGGGACGCAGGCCATGCACAGGTATGCGTTTGGCGGCGCATGCGTCCTTTTGACGGGTGCGCCGTCCAGCGACAAACGCAACCTGTTGCAATTTGGTGTGCTCGGCGCACCGTCAAAAGGACACATGCACCGCTAAATGCATACCTGCGCATGGCATGCGTCCCCAGTGCTAAAGATAGGGGACGCAGGACGCATGCAGCGTCATGCACCCATAGGCGGAGCTACCGGCGGGGGAACAACAGGGGGCGGGGCTTAGCGGCGGCCATGCGCAGGCCGACGCTGCGGCCTTAAATGCTAATGTGAAACCACCCTTAGACATTGAACGGCATAAGAATGCAGGGCCAGTAAACCAGGTTGTGTCCTTAAGGTGTCCAGATTCAACTGATCTAGTTGCGTGGTCCGCAGGATTGTGGTGTGTGGACACATAGTGCCACTGTTTAGGGCAAGTGGATCTCCTGATCCTTAGCACCCGATTGCTGAAGTAAACATAAAAGCATCGAGTTTCATTGCAAATGTACCCAAGCACTACCTTGCTGTCTAAGTAGAACTCAGCTTCCTTGATTTCCAGGTCAATTTCTGTTGAGGTAAGTTCAGCTATCTCTACTGCTAGCACAGCCGCACAGAGTTCCAGTCTGGGTATTGTGTGCTCCTGGACTGGCGCTAGTTTTGTCCAGCTGACAACAAGCCTTACATGGCATTTATCCCTGATGTCAGTAGTTTTCAGATATGCTACTGCTGCAATGGCTTTGGTTGAGGCATCGCAGAAGATACAGATCTTTTGAGTCTTGACTTCTGTTGATGGCACTGAAGCGTATGGTCGTGCCATGTAAAGATCTGACAAGGCTTCTAAAGATTTCTTCCATCTTACCCACAGATCTCTCTTCTCCATGGGAAGCGGGTCATCCCATTCAGACATCTCTTGGGTGAAGTCTCTCAACATCATTTTACCTTGGATAGTTACAGGGGTTACAAATCCTAGAGGATCCTACAGGCTGTTTATCACGGATAGGATGCCTCTACGTGTGAAAGGTTTTTCTTCTTCGTTGACCGAAAGGTAAATGCATCTCTCTTCAAATCCCAGAGCAAACCAAGGCTCCGTTGCATGGGAAGGGAGTCTGTGTCCAAATCCAAGTCTTTTAGATGAGTTGAGTAATTGTGGCACCCCTGAGGGTTCAGTCGCCACAGAGGTACTGCACCTCCTCCTGAGGTGTGGTACCCCACCATCCAGGTAAGGTGGAGACACCTGACCATGCTCCAACACCTGCACACCACAAAGTAGTGTAGCAAAGCACCTTCGGCGGCTCCCTGCTTGGAGTGTAGCATAGCACCCCTTGGTGGCTCCCTGCTTCGAACACGAAACGTGCTGCGAGGTGGGTGGAGTTAAGTTTACATAAAAGAGCGGGAAGAGTTAAGTCAGTCGTTCAGTCAGTCATTCATTCAGTCAGTGAGTGAGGATGTAGAAGGACAGAGAGTGAGACAGAGAAGATCCCCGGGAGAGGGATGGGAGAAGGAAGTGCTGCAGCAGGCCACAGTGATCTGGGTCTGCTGGCATAGGAAAGAGACAAAGAAAGAAAGCTTGATTCTCCATTGGAAAGGATCAGCATGGAACGTAAGGAGAATAGAGGAACTAAGGAACAGGGTTGGAAGAGAGAACCTTTCCCAAGTTCACTGCGCAAGGCCGGGGTCTGGTCCCCGAGGTTGTATGGATACTAATGGTCCTGCAGCAGACACCGGAGGAATAGAAGTAGTGATCACTTTATTCCCACACAAGACTTGGGGGCACAACAGCAACATACGAGAGAGCCGGGACTTAGTAGCAAGGAGTCCCCGAAGCAAGCTACAGCTGTCTGCCGTACAAGTAGAGTTCATAGGAACATCTGACAGGAGGAACTCCAGTGTAACTCAGTACTAGGAGTACTTCATTCAAAGGCGCTATAAGAGGAGACGTTCAGAAAAGGCACATATGTTGGCGGAGTGTTGGAAAGGAGTACTTCATCTTGCCTGGAAGTTGGCTGAGCTCCTGACCCGGAGGACACAGCACGGATACGGGCACCTGTACCTGCAACAGACTGTGAGTAAAGCTTTGGAACTACATGCCCTGGTGTCCTCCACTTATTCCTGCGTCAACCTGCCCAGCACTGCTACATGCCTTGCGCCTGACACTACACCATCTACGTGTCACTTCACCTACTCTGCCCTGGGACTACAGCCCTGCCTGTGGAGGGCTATAACATCATTGCTGCACCACATCATCTGTCCCAGAGGATCTGTCTGCAGTGTCGGCTTACATCTCTATTGCCAAACACCACAGGTGGCATCACGAATCACTTATAAACTTTCACACTGCAACAACTCCCTTTTACAATGGGCGCCCAGGGCCACGGGCTGGGTCCCAGCTGCCGTGACATCTCCCATTGAAGCTCATCGGGCCCGGTACCGAGTACCCCACAGCCCTGGGAGGGCAACCCATTATCTTGAGAGGGAAAATCTGCCATCATTCCTTGGCTGTTGGAAGCAATTTTGTGCAGCCTCAAGTTGGACAAAGCAAGCATTTCTTGTGTCCTCTTTAGGAGACTGACTGCCGATTCATCTGTGGGTGTGGATTTCAAGCAGTCGTCCACATAGAAATCCTTTTCCACAAATGATCTAACATCCAACCCATAATTTGCCTCGCCCTCTCTGGCTGAATGTCTAAGACCATAGATGACGACAGCAGGGGAAGGGCCATTCCCGAAGATGTGTACTTTCATCCGATATTCCGCCATGTCCTTGTAGGGGTCATTATCGCAGTACCAGAAAAACCTCAAATAGTTTCTATGTTCTTTTTTAACAAGGAAGCAATGAAACATCTGTTGTATGTCAGCCATGAATGCCATTGCATCTTTGCCGAAGTGAAGAAGTACTGCTAGAAGTCTGATGTTATGGTCTGGACAAGACACAAAAAGACATCGTTTAGCGAGACACCTTCATATCTGACGCTTGAGTCAAATACTACTCTTGTCTGACCAGGTTTCTTAGGATGATATACGCCAAAAATGGGTAGATACCAACATTCCTCGGAATCTTGAAGTACAGGTGCAATTTCTGCATGGCCATTCTGAAGTATTTTCTCCATGAAGGCAAAGAAATGCTATCTTATTTCAGGTTCCTTCTGAAATTTGCATTTGAGGGAGACAAATCGACCGTAGACAAGTTGTCTGTTGTTTGGTAAGCGTTGCCTCTGGGGTTTGAATGATAGAGGGGCCATCCAACTCTTTGACTCATCTCTTACCATCTCTCGATCCATGATGTCCAAAAACAGTCTGTCTTCTATGGACATTGCTACCTTGTTGTCCTCTTTTGTTCTGTGGAAAACTGTGCACCCTATGTGATCTTAGTCGCCATCACATGTGTGGTCTTCACAGGAAGGATCAGCTAAATGGTCACTAGTGAGCATCCAAACAGGCAGATCTCAGCAGCGATGCAGCGACGCAGCAGTGGTCGTTACTTACCTGTCAGACGCGGCGATGATGACGTCCTCTGCCTGCATCCACGCGTCACTCGTCGGCGCCAGCAGGAAGCCGCCACCGATAAACGGCCCAGGACGTTCTCGCGTGATCAGCGATAGCCAGCGGGGGAGCCGGTCGGAGGTAAGTATCACATGTAGCGATATCGCTAGCAATATCGCTGCTGCGTCACAAAATCGGTGACACTTTAGCGATTTTGCTAGCGATATTGCTATGTGTAAAGCCCCCTTTAGGCCGGCTTGTGTGCTCCTCCTAGGCAGACGTCTCCTATGATGACCCATCCAAGGTCGTGCCTCTGTGCGTACGGAGCGTTCCTGGAGCTGTTTATACATTCTCTAGCCTTGTGGACTTGTAGTATATCTCTTCCCAGAAGTAGAGCTATTGGGGTTCCTGGATCCATCTCAGGTATCAGGTGGGCTATACGCTTTAGATGGGGGTGATGTCTCGCCACCTCCCGTGAAGATATTTCTGACCTGTTGTCAAGAATCTGGTTGCACTCCAGGATGGTCGGTAATGATAGGCAGGTCAGGCATCTATGGACTCCACTTTGTATCCGATTGCTTTTCTCCCTGCTGTCTCAATGGTACCTGAACACGTCCTCAGGGTGTAGGGAGAACCAGGGGCTACAATGCTGAAGTTGTCAAAGAAGATGGACCTGGCTAGAGACCTGTTACTTTGGTCATCCAGGATTGCATAAATTTTGAAGGCTTTGCCCTTGCGGCCTCAGACAAGGCAGATTTTTGAACAGGACCTTCCTCCTGTGAGTCCTCTACAGATCTCAGTACATTTAGAGCTGACCTCAGGGGTGTCTTCTTCAGTGTCCTTCTGCTTCCCATCGTGCTCCTCTACTTACGACAACACTCGTGGAGGTGATCCAGGGTGCAAGGCTGTATTGTGATCCGTGCTGCTGCATTCTGCACATTTCACGCTAGCTTCACAGTTCCTGGCGAAGTGAGAGGTTGTGGCCAACATTTAAAACAGATGTTTTCTCCTTGAAGAAACCTTTGCGATCCTCTAAAGACTTCTCCCTGAAGGCTCTGCATTTTAGTAGAGGATGTGGTTTCTTGTGAAGAGGACAATATTTACTGACATCCTGAGGTTTGCTCTCATCTGGAGGGGGTTTATTCACCTTGTGAGGAGGGCCTGTGGAATCAATGTTAGTTTTGTGGACTGCCACGGGTGTCTTACTGGGTTTGACACCAGTGACAGTGGAACACGACAGAGTAAAATCAAAACTAGTGGTTTTTAGCCTTTCTATTAGAACATGTGATAGAAGGTGATAGCGTCATTGGTCTCTATAGAACATAGGCATTGAAGTAATGCTCATAGGACCTTTGGCTTGTTCATGTGATTTACATTGCAGTTCTCATTGGTCAGCACTAAGTATAAGGTTTGCATTATGTTAATTTGCAGCTGTGATAAAGACCCATGTAGGGTCGAAACGCGTAGCTGGTGTTTCAGTGCCTCATAGCACATCCATCTACTCTTGAGGAGTAAGCCGCTGTACTATTTTAATTTTTTCAATAAAACAAGAAATTTTATCAGCTGGAACGCCCCTCATGTTTTTGTCTACTATCAACTATCGTTGGGTCCAGACGAGGTTCCGTGCTGTGGCTGTCTGTGGTTGGTGAGCTGGCTAGGGCTTTTTAAGCCCATTTTTTTTTCTTCTATTTGTAGCATTACATGAACACCCGATTCTTACACTATGGCTGGTCCGAACAACAAAAGCAATTGTTACCATCTACCTTCTGTGTCTCCCCTTTTCCTCATAGATTGCAAGTTTGCGAGCAAAGCCCTCATTCCCCTTGGTATCTGTTATGATCTATGTGATTATTGTTATGCTGTAATGTCTATTGTCTGTACAAGTCCCCTCTGAAATGTAAAGTGCTGTGGAATATGTCGGCGCTTTAGAAATAAGATGTATTATTATTATTATTATTATTGTTATTATTACTACTACGTGTATGATAAGGGAATTGAGTACCCACTATTTGACATTAGGAAATTTGTGGTTGTTTGTTTACATTTAATCATGTGCCCCTCAATAATATTTTGCTGTAGTTGATGTGATTAGGAATTGCTATAAGCACTTGCACTTTGATAGCAATTTTTGTAATGGAATTTGCATGTATTTTCCAATATGTCCTTCCCGAATACACCTTACTTTTTGATGGATGAGTTGATGTATTTTGCACTCACTATTCCCTCTTTTGTCACCTGGTTCATATCCTTGTAGTTTTTTCTCTTACTTTTTTATTGATTTTTGTATCTTTGAATCAATAAACTGTAATATTTTTTGGACTATTGCTCCAGTTTTCTCCTGATTTTTCTAAATGTAATTATGGCGTGTCCTTAAAGGGGTTGTCCGGGCTTTTCACATAATCTCAGTACATATCTGGGCTGCAGAATTATGACAATAAGTAATTTACTTTCTGTCACTAGTTTGCACGGTTTTCTAGATATTCTGAACAGAATGTCCAAGGGGGGGTATGTTATGGCATTGAAATGAGAACTAGTCGTAACCTCCTACTCTACTCCAAACATGCCCTCTATAGCAACAACCCCACCCTCCATAGCTACAGGCCCTCCCCGTCCACATGTGTGTCTGGGGGAGGAGCAGCTCTCTGCTCTCTGCACTGAGGCTGCTGGAGGGGAAGAATTTGTTACTGTGTGATAACGGCTTCTTCATGTGGATGGGGAGGGCCTGTAGCTATGGAGGGTGGGGTTGTTGCTATAGAGGGCATGTTTGGAGTAGAGTAGGAGGTTACGACTAGTTCTCATTTAAATGCCATAACACCCCCCCCTTGGACGTTCTGTTCAGAATATCTAGAAAACCGTGCAAACTAGTGACAGAAAGTAAATTACTTATTGTCATAATTCTGCAGCCCAGATATGTACTGAGATTATGTGAAAAGCCCGGACAACCCCTTTAATATAAGGGGCTGGCCAAGACCACTCATCTTGGTGGAATCCCTAATTTAATGATTAGTGTTACTATGTTTTCTGCTTTAGTATTATTGTTTTCAGATTATCTATGAGAACCTACAACCTCGTAAAATCCCGGAATGTTAGAGAAACTTTCTTAATTCCAGTCCATTTGAAATAGTTTTTTTGTTTTAGTTTTCAGAAAACCTATGTCACCTGGCTAGTTTGTTTAAAAAAAAACAACAAAAAAAAAAACTGAACATGACTCACCATCCTAGGCTCCAGTGTTGAGTCTCTGTCGCTGCTCCCAGTATTGGCTATTGTCTGCAGCGCTGATGTTGTGTTGACAGCGCTGCAGCCAGTTACTTAGCTTAGCAGGTCTGCCTGGATGGTAAATAAATATGAGAAGAAAACAACGACCAAAAATCTCACTAAAGAGTATAATAATACAAAATATAATTTATTGGACAATCAAAATAATGACAGAATGTGTGAAAAACAGTGACAAGGAAGATCCAAGTCAGATTGTACATGCAGAAAAACACCAAAAGACACAAACATATAGCGGATGGGGGAAAGAAAAAGAATATAAGGCACATATAATGCCTAACAGCAAGATAGATATAATGAAACTTGCTCATAGCAAAATTGCACATCCTCAGATAAGCCTCATAATGTCCACATCACCAGACATGTGTCCATGATAGGTGACAAAAACATAATGAAATTGTAGAATGTTAGAGTCATACCTGATGAAGGTAGGAGGCAAACCGCTGTAGTGTGTGTCCCCCCCGACGCGCGTTTCGGTGTGAAATGCCTTTCTCAAGGGGTGGTGTGAAGGGGGAAGTGAGGGGATTTAAAAACGCTAAGCCCACCAATCACAGGCAAATATGACGGTCATGTGACTCCGTTGACCAATCAAAAACCGCGTAGTAACGTATATGTGGATAAGAATCCCGGTTACCATGGGAATAAATAGACAAGTAGAACTCGAACCATGGGATATGATGAAGCAGAGTTAAAGGGAACTTGTCATGTTGAACATGGTATCTAATCTGCAGGCAGGATGCTATAGAGAAGGAAGCTCATCAGCTTCTCCTTTTCTATACCATGCTGTCCACAGATTGAACTGCATGTATTGTGTGACTGGATCCGTTTAAGACCACGGCATGGGTTGCAAAGTTTTAGACTATAAGGGTGCAGAGTATACTCAGTGATGGGACAGGTGTAGCAGAATTAAATTACATAGAAAGTTCCTAGGAAGGACTACGCCAATAGTATGGCAGAGGAGGCTCAGCTGTGGAGCAGAACTGAGTTTATCTGTAAGGCCACAGTCACACTATCAGTATTTGATCAGTATTTTACATCAGTAATTGTAAGACCGAATCAGAAGTGGAAAAACAGAGGAAAAGTATAACAGAAACACGTCACCACTTCTGCATTTTTCACCCACACCTGGTTTTGGTTTTCAGATACTCATGTAAAATACTGACCAAATACTGATCGTCTGAACAAGGCCTAAGTCAGTGTTCCAGAGCTGTGTATTGTCAGGAGGCTCAAAGTGGTAGTTGTTATCCATATAGCAGAGGCCAGTGGTGTAGAAGAGCTGGATATGTCAGGATGCAAAAGTGATTGTGAATAGCCATATAGCAGAGGCCAGTGGCATAACGGAGCTGGGTATGTCAGGAGGCTAAAAGTGGTTAGCATTAAGCAGAAGCTAGTGATGTAGCAGAGCTGGGTATGTCAGGAGGCTAAAAGTGGGGGTGGTTAGCCATATAGCAGAGGGCAGTGGTGTAGCAGAGCTGGGTACGTCCAAAGGTTAAATGTGTACAAACAGTATAGCAGGGTTAGGGCTCATACCCATTAGAGTGAATAAAATTGGTCCAATGTTGTTCCTGAGAAGTCAAACAAGAATTATGCAAGTGGCATGCGATTTTCATTCAAGTACAATGCAATTTTTCTCACCTAGCATCCGAATTACATGCTGTGAGATAGCACTCACTGAATGTGTTTGGGGACACTCACTTGGCAACGGGATTAAGGCACACAGGAATGGTTTTCCACTTATACAGTCTATTCGGTTTATTTACAAAGTACCTCATGAAGCATTGTCCATTTCTGTACATCAACGGAACCTGTATGACCACCAGTCTGTTCCAATAGCAGGTACATCTGTCTGCCTTTTATACACCCCCTTGTCTGAGGTTACCTTCCAGGAGCTCCACGCCATACGCTGACTTCTTGTCAGTCCTGGCTTCCAGGAAAGCTGCCTTACTGGGATCACTGTCCCGTACTATGACTTGCTCGGCAAGCTCAATCCCGACATTTCCAGACCCTCACGGTAGCTTCCCCAATGTTCTTCAATACATGTATAGATAGATAGTGTGAAGGATGGGGGGTTCTAATGGTAGCTTACGATTCTACTGAAAACAGATGTAGCTGTAACAGGACACCTAGCTCAGCAGGTGTCCCACCCTTCTCAGCTTCAAAGAAGAAATTCACACCCTCCACAAGCTAGCTAGTAACCAAACTCATACAGGAAAACCTCCTGCGGGGCCCATGCCGTGTAACTGCTTTGTTTAGACAGCTAGGATTTTATAAGGAGACTATGGACTTATCGTACATCCTAGTGATTCATCGATCACATTTTTTACATCTCTGGAATGGGCCAAACGCCTTCTAGGGTCTCAATCCGTTCTAGCATGCCAAGGTATGGAGATACAAAGAATGGCTAGTTGGAGCCAGGTAGCAAAGCTGTGTTTGGTCTCAATACGTAGAAAGGGCCTGGTCAGATCCGATGGTGCCAAAACCGTCTCCCTAAGACCGTTCATTTAGGAGTTATGACCCATCTTAGGTTTTGGACTTTTTAGCTGCTAGATGCAACAAAAGGGGATTTAGATCCACCCCAGGGGGTACGATGAGTGTAATTCCAATGGGTTAAATGCTTGTGTAAAACATGGCCTATTGCTTTTCTATGGAGAGGTCGTGACGAAATATCATGTGGGGAGAAGTCAAGGAACAGAGGGGACCATCAGCCTCCCATATGGCAGGCCCTCAGCCGCAAAACAGGCCTTTCATCTGACTCGTAACTGACTCTTATATTCTGCATACTTTGTCCTACCACTATTGTATTTGCATATCTGACCACGTGATCCCTCAGACGTAATAGTGGCGTGATGTGGGTTCTTCACATGTAGTGGCAGTGGTGGGATACTGCGTGATCTCTCAGGTGCCATCATTCACAAATAGATAGCTAGATAGTACAAAAAGATGAGGACAGTACTTCTTTTTAGAAAAAAATATAGTAGTTTATTAGTCCGTATGGGCTCCTGCGACGTTTTGGCTCAAAGTGTGAGCCTTTCTCAAGGCTTAAAAAAGACTCACACTTTGAGCCAAAATGTCACAGGAGCCCATATGGGCTAATAAACCACTATATTTTTTTTCTAAAAAGGAGTGCTGTCTTTATCTTTTTTGCATTATATTGAGGATTGGTCTATGCCAATACTATTACCCCACTTGCCACCGCACCATGGCAAGTAGGAAGAGCAAAGGATAAGTGCCAGAATTGGCACATCTTATGGATGCGCCATTTCTGGGGTGGCGGAGAGCTAAAGTTTTTAGTCTGGGAGGGGCCAATATCCATGGCCCCTTCCTAGGCTATTAATATAAGCATGCAGCTGTCTGCCTAGCCTTTGCTTGTTAATTATAGGGGGGCACAACATCATCTTTTCTTGGGAGTCCCACATTTTAATAAAAAGTAAAGGCTAAGTATACAGCTGTGAGTTGATATTAATAGTCAGGGAAGCTCCATGTTTATTGCCCCCTTCCCAGGCTAGAAACATCTTCACCCAGCTGTTTGCTATCCTCTGCTGGTTAATAAAATTTTGGGGAACTCCACACCATTTAGTTAATTAATAGCTAAATCCATGAACATTAAACTACACACGCACTGCACTAATTATATATATGACTGACATCTTTCTATCTATCTATACTATGTATATATCTATTTTATTCCGACTGGTCACACAGTCAATGTACTGTACTAGTGTAAGGGGGAGGACCGGGCCGCGGGTACCTGCTTGCTGGGGCCGGAACTATCGAAGCTGCATCCCCTGTTGCCTGGGGGGAGCTTTATAAAGGTGGATCTTTCCCTGTTGCCTGGGGGAAGCTTTAGCGAGGCGGTCCTTCCTCCTTACCGAGGAGGGCGGGGAGATAAAAAAGAAAAGTGCGCGCAGGAGGACAGTTTTGCAGCGTGCAGTCAGGTGAGCGGGCTGCCCCGTTCTCCGCACAGAGCACCGGCGCAACGACAGACCGTACTGACAGGGTCCCCTGATGTCTGCAGAGGGACCGCTGAGCTGTGAGAAGCCATGCGCTCAGCAGCAACCAAAGAGGAGTGCCCCGTCCTGCTAGCACCATCAGTGTGCAGGCCAGCTCCCGTGAGTTCTCCGCCGCCAACAGCGGGGATTAGAGACAGACAGAGAGAGGTGCAGTGCAGTGTGCTGGTGACTACAGGGAACAAGGTACCAAATGCTTTGGGCCCGTGAATACAGCGCACGTGCCACATTAGAGGGACTGACACTTGTGCCCTGAGATTTGCCAGTTTATATTTGCTGAGCCACATTGGGCTTGTACAGTACTGTGGCCCGCACCCTTGTCATCCACTATAGCATATGGATTAGGCTCAGCGGAAGGTACCGGAGACCGACTGCTGCCGCTAGAAGATGAGGCATTGATGCCCATAGGATCCCATTGGAAAAGACACCGCACCAACTGTTGCCGGCATTATTGACTTCCCAGCAGGAGTCACGGTCTGAGGAGCTTCTGACACATGTGTTTCAAAAGAACTACTGCTACCTGCTTCATTGTTCCTGAATTCTGCATATCCTTTTGGAATTAGACTGTTTATTCCCCTGTTTTAACCCATTACCTCCCTGCGTGGAGTATTCCCTGTTCATTAAAAATCGTTAACCCTTGCTCTGCCTCCTATCCATCACTGCATCCCGCAACCTGCTCACACCAGCCTATTGAAATATCAGGTTTTCAAGGAGATGGGTGCGTAATAATCAGCCGGCACATGCATGGTACGTGTGCCTTGCGATCTTTTTCTCGCACTCATTGACATGCATTGGAGAGTCTCATCCAATATACGTGGCAAATTGCAGCATGCTGTGATTTTTTTTTCAGCCCGATCTGAGAAAAAAATTGCAGATGAGGAGGGAATCATAGAATAACATTAGTTAGAGTGCAATCTGATTTTTTTTTAAAAAGACCTGATGGCAGCAGAGGGTACACACAGGAATTGGCACTGGATCAAGCAGAGGCAACAAAGATTACTGCACTACTGTCTTTCACAATTACTTTTAAATGGAAGGAACTTTGTGAAAATTTACTGTATTTCCCAGATAATCAATATTTTTGTAAGACCTCTGTGAGGATAAAAGTCACACATCTACACTACATGTTCATAGCTTTTGTTTCGTGTCATTGCACTTGTTTATAGATAAACTATGAAAATTTTGTCACTGTTCATATATTTTTGGACCAAACTGTGTTTATATTCAGATTTATGCGTATTTATGTACTGCATGTGTACATATACAGCATATATACATATGTGGGTGTTGATGTACGACTCTACGTGTTTGTACTGATATTTGCATGTATGTGTATTTACTTATGTATTTATGGGTATGCTGGGCTATGAACCCCCTTTACAAAGTCCTACACATTGCCCTGCAGACATGTGCCTACACAATAAAGCAGCATTACCTCATGCCCAAATGAATGCAATGATACACACACATGTAATGAATTCTCTTAGGGCCACGCAATTTTGCATTTCATTGCTTTTTTTAATATTCTTTGGATAAATTTGTATTTAAATACAACATCCAATGCATTATGAAAAGGGGAAATGACAGCACAATAAACCCAAGTCATTACTCTGCCATGTGTTATTACATGTAAACCACAGCACTAAAACGTGTACGTGTGCATTATGCACAGGTTGCCCCGATCAACTGGATAAGTATGGTGAGAAGCAAGTGAATCTGTTTACTGTGTAATATGTGAATTAATGGCTCTGTTTTTACTGATTTAAGCAATGGCTGCATTATATTTAATTTTTCCAGATATGGTAACCTTAATTATTTGTTATAATTTTTCTCAGCTTAAAGGGATATCTCCGAGTTGGCAAAGGGGACAGGGCAGGGGCTGGCTGGCACTTTTTGGCCTCGGGAGCAATCACAAGGCAGTGGCCCTCGAGTTGCGGTGGACCTCCTTTTCCCTGCTTATCTCTGGCCATTGCATTAAAGCAGCAGCGATAATAGGCTTTAAAGATAAGCTGATAGGTAGATATGGGAAGAGTAAGGAGCTTGCTGCATAGATATGGGAGCAGAACAGAGCTTACTCCAGAGATATGGGAGCAGAACCGAGCTTACTCCAGAGATATGGGAGCAGAGCCGAGCTTACTACAGAAATATGGGAGCAGAACAGAGCTTTCTCCAGAGATATAGGAGCAGAACAGAGCTTTCTACAGAGATATAGGAGCAGAACAGAGCTTACTCCAAAGATTTGGGAGCAGAACGGAACTTACTCCAGAGATATGGGACCAGAACAGAGCTTACTACAGAATTATTGGAGCAGAACAGAGCTTACTCCAGAGATATGGGAGCAGAACCGATCTTACTCCAGAGATATGGGAGCAGAACCGAGCTTACTCCCGAGATATGGGAGCAGAACAGAGCTTACTACAGAATTATTGGAGCAGAACAGAGCTTACTCCAGAGATATGGGAGCAGAACCGAGCTTACTCCAGAGATATGGGAGCAGAACAGAGCTTACTACAGAATTATTGGAGCAGAACAGAGCTTACTCCAGAGATATGGGAGCAGAACCGAGCTTACTCCAGAGATATGGGAGCAGAACAGAGCTTACTACAGAATTATTGGAGCAGAACAGAGCTTACTCCAGAGATATGGGAGCAGAACGGCGCTTACTCCAGAGATATGGGAGCAGAACAGAGCTAACTCCAGAAATATGGAAGCAGAACAGAGCTTGCTGCAGAGATTTGGGAGCATAACGGAGCTTACTCCAGAGATTTGGGAGCAGAACGGAGCTTACTCCAGAGATTTGAGAGCAGAACGGAGCTTACTCCAGAGATTTGGGAGCAAAACGGAGCTTACTCCAGAGATTTGGGAGCAGAACGGAGCTTACTTCAGAGATATGGGAGCAGAACTGAGCTTACTACAAAGATAAGGGAGCAGAACCCAGCTTACTCCAGAGATATGGATCAGAGCGGAGAATACTCCAGAGATATGGGAGCAGAAAGGAGCTTACTACAGAGATATGAGAGCAGAACCGAGCTTACTACAGCGGTATGGGAGCAGAACTGAGCTTACTACAAAGATAAGGGAGCAGAACTGTGCTTACTACAAAGATAAGGGAGCAGAAGCGAGCTTACTCCAGAAATATGGAAGCAGAACAGAGCTTACTACAGAGATATGGGAGCAGAATCGAGCTTACTATAGGGATATATATAGTATGACGGCCCCAGTTCTCCCCATATATATAGTATAATAGCCCCAGTTCTCCCATATGTAGTAGGATGACCCCAGTTCTCCATATTAAAAATAATATTAAAACAGTGGGGATGATGTTTAATACTAATTTAACAATAAATCCAATATAATAATATAGACCAATTGTACACACAGCCCCTCTGAAACAATGGATGGCAGACCATCCGGTAAGAGAACCACAATGCACACTAAGTAGGATGGAAGTTGAAACTGGCAGGTAACATATACGTGTAATAGATGTGGCAACACGCAAAAATAGATAAAATACCCTTTATTAAAAGATGGGTGTACACATTAAACATAAAAAGGCATCACCAAAATTTATACATGGCATAATAGCATAGTAGGCTATACAATGAGGATTAAATAAGTAGCCCTATAATGCAGGCACAATAATAAAAATTACAAAAAATATATACAAAGTGAAATTCCCAAAGAGGTTGTATATAATATTATGTATGGTGCTATAAAGAAATACAATAGCACTGTGAGTGTGCTTAAATCAAAGAACATTGAGTTCCAATGTGTGATAAAGATTCATCATACAAAAGGCGAAAATCGCTTAATGGGGAATGAAAAAAATTATTAAAAAGTTAATACCTCATGAGCCAAGGATGGATGCCAAGGAACGCGCCCCGACGCGCGTTTCGGAGAAGAGAACTCCTTCGTCAGGGGGTAGGTACATTACTGGCCAGCACGTCAATATATAGTGGATTCAATCAGGCCGGACACATGACGGCGCATGCGCCGCCGCCGCGACCCGGAAGTCACATGGCGCGCGGCGTCACGTGACCAAACACCGCCGGGTGAGTCTGGCGTGTCAGGGCATGAAGAGACGCCATCACCATGCGAACCACCGGCGCCGAGGCGGCGCATGCGCACCAGTGCCCGCCAGAGAAACACACAGATGCAGTAATTACTGCGGAACCCAGCATAATAGAGTAGTGTATATAAAGCTTATGAGGACGCAAATGCAAGAAACATATATACAATATATAATATACATACCGTACATACAATATGTGCATGGAAATAGAATAATACGAATAATAATACAGGGTGAAAATATATATATATATATATAAGTGCACAATACAACAGTAACCGCGTGTGTATTCAGATAAAAAATATACAAAAAATATATATAAAATGAAAAATAAAAAATAAAAAATGAGACAAACAACATAGTGCACGTGAAAGAAAAGAAGAAAAGAATACACAATAACAAAGTGTATATGTAGATGCTGAACTCCGTCCATATTCTACATTACGACAAGTGTCTGCGTCCGCCGGGTCGCGGCGGCGCATGCGCCGTCATGTGTCCGGCCTGATTGAATCCACTATATATTGACGTGCTGGCCAGTAATGTACCTACCCCCTGACGAAGGAGTTCTCTTCTCCGAAACGCGCGTCGGGGCGCGTTCCTTGGCATCCATCCTTGGCTCATGAGGTATTAACTTTTTAAAATTTTTTTCATTCCCTATTAAGCGATTTTCGCCTTTTGTATGATGAATCTTTATCACACATTGGAACTCAATGTTCTTTGATTTAAGCACACTCACAGTGCTATTGTATTTCTTTATAGCACCATACATAATATTATATACAACCTCTTTGGGGATTTCACTTTGTATATATTTTTTGTAATTTTTATTATTGTGCCTGCATTATAGGGCTACTTATTTAACCCTCATTGTATAGCCTACTATGCTATTATGCCATGTATAAATTTTGGTGATGCCTTTTTATGTTTAATGTGTACACCCATCTTTTAATAAAGGGTATTTTATCTATTTTTGCGTGTTGCCACATCTATTACACGTATATGTTACCTGTCAGTTTCAACTTCCATCCTACTTAGTGTGCATTGTGGTTCTCTTACCGGATGGTCTGCCATCCATTGTTTCAGAGGGGCTGTGTGTACAATTGGTCTATATTATTATATTGGATTTATTGTTAAATTAGTATTAAACATCATCCCCACTGTTTTAATATTGTATATCTTCTGTGTTCTGCATAGGTTATGGCACACTCTGTTATGGATTTCAAGACCAGGGAGCTATCCTGGCAGGGCCAAGTGAATAATGTGTTTGGCAACATTAGCGCAACAACTGTATCCAATATATCCAATACGGATGGTTTGACATTTAACTCTCTATCCACGTCAATCAAAAAGCTGCTTTTTAAACGAACTAGAATTTGGTGGACCAAAGCATTTTTACAAAATTATATACAGAAATTATTGATACCGAGAGGATTAAGGGTACGGGTGACCCCGACCTTTATAGTAACAGATGATGAGTTTGTGGAATCTTGGGAAAAGACATGCAATGAAACTTCGTGGAAGTTAATGGAGCTTTTGGTGGGATTCAATACCAAATTGATCACTAATGTGGATAAGGAATTAGATGAATTATTTACTAAAGCGAAATCTACCTTACCTTCTGAGCAGTTCAATACACTCAATGACTCCCTCGATAAAGATCTAGAGATCCTGGTGAAAGACATACAACGGAAACATACTAATTAGTTGATTAGGGATCAAACTGATTTGTCTTCAGGCAAAATCTATCATTGGAAAAGACATATGAGTGGTAATTTGAACAGAGAACGCTCTGTTTCTGTTGCTTCCAACTCGTCAGTTGGTGATGTCTCTGTTGCCTCCTCCTCCGCCTCTGTTGTATCTATGGTTACTCCTAAAAGGAAAAGAAATCTGCATTTTCCCCCCAATAAGAGAAATTATTCTCCGGATGTGAATTCTAGTCGCTTGAAGGTAATTAATTTAAGTACCTATATGTTTTCATCCCTGGAGATTGATATTTTATGTAGAGGACTTATGTTTTGCCCTACAGCAAACTTTGACTGCTTTACTGCAGTGAAAGATTTGCATTTGTTTGCCAGGAGATTGCTATTCAAGCATATATTTCATAATCTGGATAATTTTAAATTTTTTTCGACAGAGGCGGAACAGAAGGCAATAGTTGATCTCGAACAATTGGCAAGAGAACACAACATTAATGAAGGTGAGGTTCCAGATGTTATCAAAAAATCATCTATCAAATTCCCTCCACTGTCCTCATGTCCAAATATAGACACTTTTGTTAGGACTGTGAGTAGTGAATTTCAAAAAATCCCTCAATATAGTCATGAAGATAATTTGAGTAAAGAGGAGAGAACCTGTCTGAGGAAACTATCGGGTATCCAGGACATAGTATTTAAGCCGGCGGATAAGGGTGGGAATGTGGTGATATGGCCCAAGGAAATGTATGAGACTGAGGCATTCCGTCAGCTAAATAATGTGGAATGTTATAAGAGGTTGACGTTCAATCCTCTTTTAAAATTCCAGGCTGAATTGAAAATATTATTGAATGATGCCAAAGAAGACGACATCATTTCTAATGACCTCTTCTCGGCCTTACAAGTTCATGAACCCACTATTCCCACCCTATATCTGCTACCTAAGGTACATAAAAATAAAGATACACCACCAGGCAGGCCCATTATATCAGGGAGGGGTAACTTCTTAGAAAGTGTGAACAAGTACATTGACCATATTTTACAACCATTTGTCACTTCCCTCCCGTCATATACTAGGGATACTAATGACTTTCTCAAAAAGATCGATGGTTTACACATTGATGAAGATTCTTCTCTTGTCACTTGTGACGTGGAATCTTTATACACCAACATCAGACACACTGATGGGATAGCGGCTGTTTCTTATTTTTTACAACATTCTTCCTTTTCACGATCCTTTTTTTTTATATTTTTTATTAATTTATTAGATTTTACGTTGACTCCTAATTTTTTTATTTTTAAAGATTCCTTTTTCCTACAGACCCAGGGAACAGCCATGGGGGCCTCTTTTGCCCCATCGTATGCCAACCTGTTCCTGGGCCTGTGGGAAAGGGATCTATTTTTTTCTGGCAAGGTTGAACAAATGGAGCGTGTCTCTTTCTGGACACGCTACATTGATGATATTTTCTTTATTTGGCAGGATCCCATCAGTGTGTTACCTGAGTTTATTGGTGTGTTAAATTCCAACAACATTAATGTACATCTTACATACCATAGTGATTTGGAAACCATCGAATTTTTGGATGTTTCAGTGAGGAGGGATTCTAATAATTATCTTCAGACAGATTTATTTAGAAAACACACCTCCGTCAATGCACTTCTCCACGCTTCCTCATCTCACCCTCGCACTCTCATTAACTCAATCCCCATAGAACAATTTTTACGTCTAAGACGTATTTGTTCTACAGACATTGACTTCTTGAAACAGGCTGATCTCTTAAAGGCTAGATTCCTTGAACGCGGTTATAGTAGACGATCACTAAAGAGAGCCTTCAATAGGGCTAAGCACACGTCACGCCACAATGCACTTTATATGGACACGAGTAAATCTGAATCTAAGGAAGTGGTCAGATTTATTACCACCTTCAATGGCCAAAATGAACAGATTAGATTATATCTAAAGAAATTCTGGCCTATTCTAAAAAATGACCCAATACTCTCTAAGTACATTGGTGACTATCCAAATATTGCCTTTCGTAGATCATCTAATTTTGGTGACCGGTTGGTGAAAAGCCATTATATCTCCAAACCGGTCAACAATTTTTTGACCCAACATACACAAGCCGCAGGATGTAAACCCTGCGGTTCTTGTGTTGCCTGTTGCAATATCGTCAGAGCTCATACTTTCATTAGCTCTGATGGATTGTGTTTTTAATATTAAAAAATCTATCACCTGTTCATCAACAGCTGTAATCTACTATGCCACGTGCCCATGTTCCCTCATCTATGTTGGCCTCACCACCCGCCAGCTCAAGGTGAGGGTCCATGAGCACGTTTTGGGCATAAGGGCAGCCAAAGAGATTGACGATGTTGCCTCCCTTAAAACCCTGCCAAAACACTTCAAAATACACCACAATTGTGATTCTACTTTATTGAAAGTGTCTGGCATTGATATGATCTGCAAAGGGATTAGGGGGGGCAACATCAGCAAACGTCTTGCTCAGCTAGAAACCCAGTGGATTTGGACACTGAACACTGTCTCTCCACTGGGTTTAAATGAGAGTTTATCTTTCATTCCGTTTTTATAATACATAAAAAAAATTCTTTGTACACTTTTAACATTGTTTTTGCATTTATTTTAGACATTGTGGTCGGCCCTTCATGTTATGGATTCCTCAGATCTGTTTAAGAAGAATTGGTGACAGGCTTGTCTGCGGACGCAGACATTTGTCGTAATGTAGAATATGGACGGAGTTCAGCATCTACATATACACTTTGTTATTGTGTATTCTTTTCTTCTTTTCTTTCACGTGCACTATGTTGTTTGTCTCATTTTTTATTTTTTATTTTTCATTTTATATATATTTTTTGTATATTTTTTATCTGAATACACACGCGGTTACTGTTGTATTGTGCACTTATATATATATATATATTTTCACCCTGTATTATTATTCGTATTATTCTATTTCCATGCACATATTGTATGTACGGTATGTATATTATATATTGTATATATGTTTCTTGCATTTGCGTCCTCATAAGCTTTATATACACTATTCTATTATGCTGGGTTCCGCAGTAATTACTGCATCTGTGTGTTTCTCTGGCGGGCACTGGTGCGCATGCGCCGCCTCGGCGCCGGTGGTTCGCATGGTGACGGCGTCTCTTCATGCCCTGACACGCCGGACTCACCCGGCGGTGTTTGGTCACGTGACGCCGCGCGCCATGTGACTTCCGGGTCGCGGCGGCGGCGCATGCGCCGTCATGTGTCCGGCCTGATTGAATCCACTATATATTGACGTGCTGGCCAGTAATGTACCTACCCCCTGACGAAGGAGTTCTCTTCTCCGAAACGGGCGTCGGGGCGCGTTCCTTGGCATCCATCCTTGGCTCATGAGGTATTAACTTTTTAATAATTTTTTTCATTCCCCATTAAGCGATTTTCGCCTTTTGTATGATGAATCTTTATCACACATTGGAACTCAATGTTCTTTGATTTAAGCACACTCACAGTGCTATTGTATTTCTTTATAGCACCATACATAATATTATATACAACCTCTTTGGGGATTTCACTTTGTATATATTTTTTGTAATTTTTATTATTGTGCCTGCATTATAGGGCTACTTATTTAACCCTCATTGTATAGCCTACTATGCTATTATGCCATGTATAAATTTTGGTGATGCCTTTTTATGTTTAATGTGTACACCCATCTTTTAATAAAGGGTATTTTATCTATTTTTGCGTGTTGCCACATCTATTACACGTATATGTTACCTGTCAGTTTCAACTTCCATCCTACTTAGTGTGCATTGTGGTTATATTAAAAATAATGGAGCTTATATTCACCTCATCCTGATTCCTGGCACTGCAGCCTCCATTTTCTCTTCTGGTCCACAGAGCGGCATGAGACAATAATGTCATCACGCCACCTGCGTGAGTACACTGAAGTCTCAGGAAGCTGCGGTCTGCAGCTTATGAGACAGACCAGGGCTTCCACTAGGAATTTCGGGGCCCCATACTGGCAAAATTTTCGGATTCCCTTGAGACTCCCCCCAGGTTCCACACCAGCTCCGCCTCCACCGTTCCACCGCCAACTCTTGGAAAAACTCACCACCACATCCTCACTGATCAGATATTAACAGTTGCATCAAACACCAGATCACATTCATAACCAGCAGCTTTTGCTCTGGCCAAAATAATTTTTAAGCTGATACCACGACATGATAAACTCTTTCGGCGGGGCCCTACTCTACTCTAAACTATTAAAAAATAATTATAGATTTATGTATTTTTCTTTAAGGGAATGAGTCACATACATGTACTTTTTTTTAAACAATCATTAATACCACATACAAGGGACAAATATTGTCTCACCATGACCAAACCACATATTACCACCACATAGTGACCGAAAAAAACATATACAAGGAACAAATACTGCTGCACCATGACTAGACCACATATTATCACCACATAGTGACTGAATACAACAATACTGATCATTAATTTAAAAAAACCCACAATACTAATTGCCATTGTATACAGGAACTCTGTATTTACTGTCAGTGTACAGGTGATACAGTGATCACTGGTGACATTATACACAGGAGCTCTGTATATAATGTCAGTGTACAGGTAATACAGGGATCACCACTGCCAGTGACATTACACACAGGAGCTCTGTATATACAGTGCGTTGCGAAAGTATTCGGCTCTCTGGAACTTTTCAACCTTTTATCACATATCATGCTTCAAACATAAAGATACCAAATGTAAATTTTTGGTGAAGAATCAACAAGTGGAACACAATTGTGAAGTTGAATGAAATTTATTGGTTATTTTAAATTTTTGTGGAAATTCAAAAACTCAAAATTGGGGCGTGGAGTATTATTCGGCCCCTTTAACTTAATACTTTGTTGCGCCACCTTTTGCTGCGATTACAGCTACAAGTCGCTTGGGGTATGTTTCTATCAGTTTTGTACATCGTGAGACTGAAATTCTTGCCCATTCTTCCTTGGCAGACAGCTCGAGCTCAGTGAGGTTTGATGGAGATCGCTTGTGAACAGTAGTTTTCAGCTCTTTCCACAGATTCTCGATTGGATTCAGGTCTGGACTTTGACTTGGCCATTCTAACACCTATGATATGTTTATTTGTGAACCATTCCATTGTAGATTTTGCTTTATGTTTGGCATCATTGTCTTGTTGGAAGACAAATCTTTGTCCCAGTCTCAGGTCTTTTGCAGACTCCAACAGGTTTTCTTCAAGAATGGTCCTGTATTTGGCTCCATCTATCTTCCCATCAATTTTAACCATCTTCCCTGTCCCTACTGAAGAAAAGCAGGCCCAAACCATGATGCTGCCACCACAATGTTTGACAGTGGGGATGGTGTGTTCAGGGTGATGAGCTATGTTGCCTTTACGCCAAACATATCGTTTGGCATTGTTGCCAAAAAGTTCGATTTTGGGTTCATCTGACCAGAGCACCGTCTTCCACATGTTTGGTGTGTCTCCCAGGTGGCTTGTTGCAAACGTTAAACAACACCTTTTATGGATATTTTGAGAAATTTCTTTCTTCTGCCACTCTTCCATAAAGGCCAGATTTGTGCAGTGTACGACTGATTGTTTTCCTATGGACAGACTGTTCCACCTCAGCTGTAGATCTCTGCAGTTCATCCGGAGTGATCATGGGCCTCTTGGCTGCATCTCTGATCAGTCTTCTCCTTGTTTGAGATGAAAGTTTAGAGGAACGGCCGGGTCTTGGTAGATTTGCAGTGGTATGATACTCCTTCCATTTCAATATGATCGCTTGGACAGTGCTCCTTGGGATGTTTAAAGTTTTGGAAATCATTTTGTATCCAAATCCGGCTTTAAACTTCTCCACAACAGTATCCCGGACCTGCCTGTTGTGTTCCTTGGTCTTCATGATGCTCTCTGTGCTTCAAACAGAACCCTGAGACTATCACAGAGCAGGTGCATTTAAACGGAGACTTGATTACACACAGGTGGGTTATATTTATCATCATTAGTCATTTAAGACAACATTGGATCATTCAGAGATCCACAATGAACTTCTGGAGTGAGTTTGCTGCACTGAAAGTAAAGGGGCCGAATAATATTGGACGCCCCACTTTTCAGTATTTGAATTTCCACAAAAACTTAAAATAACCAATAAATTTCATTCAACTTCACAATTGTGTTCCACTTGTTGTTGATTCTTCACCAAAAATTTACATTTGGTATCTTTATTTCTGAAGCATGATATGTGGGAAAAGGTTGAAAAGTTCCAGGGAGCTGAATACTTTCGCAAGGCACTCACCAGTGATGTCTCTAGCTGAAGTCCTTCATCTTTGCTTTTTTTCATCCAGCTCACACCACCATCACTTCTTCCATCCATGACTCGTCTCTACATAAAATAACAGTTACCTAGAGCACCACTTCCAGAGTACATTCCCTACTTTTTCCCTTTCTTCTACACTACACATCTGAATACAGAGATGCACACACAATCATTATACAGTCATATGTAAAAGTTTGGGCACCCCTATTAATGTTAACCTTTTTTCTTTATAACAATTTTGGTTTTTGCAACAGGTATTTCAGTTTCATATATCTAATAACTGATGGACTCAGTTATATTTCTGGATTCAAATGAGGTTTATTGTACTAACAGAAAATGTGCAATCTGCATTTAAACAAAATTTGACCGGTGCAAAAGTATGGGCACCCTTATCATTTTCTTGATTTGAACACTCCTAACTACTTTTTACTGACTTCCTGAAGCACTAAATTGGTTTTGTAACCTCATTGAGCTTTGAACTTCATAGCCAGGTGTATCAACTCATGAGAAAAGGTATTTAAAGTGGCCACTTGCAAGTAGTTCTCCTATTTGATTCTCCTATGAAGAGTGGCATCATGGGCTCCTCAAAACAACTCTCAAATGATCTGAAAACAAAGATTATTCAACATAGCTTTTCAGGGGAAGGATACAAAAAGTTGTCTCAGAGATTTAACCAGTCAGTTTCCACTGTGAGGAACATAGTAAGGAAATGGAAGAACACAGGTACAGTTCTTGTTAAGCCCAGAAGTGGCAGGCCAAGAAAAATATCAGAAAGGCAGAGAAGAAGAATGGTGAGAACAGTCAAGGACAATCCACAGACCACCTCCAAAGACCTGCAGCATCATCTTGCTGCAGATGGTGTCACTGTGCATCGGTCAACAATACAGCGCACTTTGCGCAAGGAGAAGCTGTATGGGAGAGTGATGCGAAAGAAGCCGTTTCTGCAAGCACGCCACAAACAGAGTCGCCTGAGGTATGCAAAAGCACATTTGGACAAGCCAGTTACATTTTGGAAGAAGGTCCTGTGAACTGATGAAACAAAGATTGAGTTGTTTGGTCATACAAAAAGGCGTTATGCATGCGCTGTATTGTTGACCGATGCACAGTGACACCATCTGCAGCAAGATGATGCTGCAGGTCTTTGGAGGTGGTCTGTGGATTGTCCTTGACTGTTCTCACCATTCTTCTTCTCTGCCTTTCTGATATTTTTCTTGGCCTGCCACTTCTGGGCTTAACAAGAACTGTACCTGTGTTCTTCCATTTCCTTACTATGTTCCTCACAGTGGAAACTGACTGGTTAAATCTCTGAGACAACTTTTTGTATCCTTCCCCTGAAAAGCTATGTTGAATAATCTTTGTTTTCAGATCATTTGAGAGTTGTTTTGAGGAGCCCATGATGCCACTCTTCATAGGAGAATCAAATAGGAGAACTACTTGCAAGTGGCCACTTTAAACACCTTTTCTCATGAGTTGATACACCTGGCTATGAAGTTCAAAGCTCAATGAGGTTACAAAACCAATTTAGTGCTTCAGGAAGTCAGTAAAAAGTAGTTAGGAGTGTTCAAATCAAGAAAATGATAAGGGTGCCCATACTTTTGCACCGGTCAAATTTTGTTTAAATACAGATTGCACATTTTCTGTTAGTACAATAAACCTCATTTGAATCCAGAAATATAACTGAGTCCATCAGTTATTAGATATATGAAACTGAAATACCTGTTGCAAAAACCAAAATTGTTATAAAGAAAAAAGGTTAACATTAATAGGGGTGCCCAAACTTTTACATATGACTGTATAATTGGCTATTATGCAACCCACCATTCCAAATATAAATTATAATCCACCACTGTGCACCCACTAACTATTAATGCCACTTTCCCCATTTAATATATAAATTAATTAGCACATGTATGCTTTCTCCCAATTTATTACCAGGCACTTCATCCTCAATGCCCCTCACTATGTACCTCCGCTCTAAAACTAACCCCGATTCATTATATTTACATGCCCTTCCCACCTCAACTCATTGTCATGTCTTTTTCTCCCACCCTCTATTCATTATCAACTGCTCTACCCCACATTCAATACATCACTTACTCCCCCACACTCAAAATTCTTTATTTGTTCTCCAAATAGATCATTTGTTCTCCCCAGCCCCCACCTTCAATTCATCATTTGCTCTCCTCATCCCCCACCTTCAATTAAATTCATCATTTGCAGTCCCCGTCCTCTCCCCCACTTCATCATTTGCAGTCCCCCACTTTAATTTGAAGTCCCCTTACTTCATTCATTACAGTCCCCTATCACCCTTCACCTCATCTGCAGTGCCCCTTCATCATTTGCAGCCACTGATCCCCCTTCCATTTCATCATGTGCAGTCCCCCCTCAGACATTTCATCACGTGCAGTCCCCTTCCCCCACTTCATCCTGTGCAGTCCCCCTTACCCCCACTTCATCATGTGCAGTCCCCTTACCCCCCCACTATCATGTGCAGTCGCTCTTACCCCCACATCATCATGGGCAGTCCCCCTTACCCCCAGTTCTTGTGCAGTTCCCCAAACCCCCAATTCATCCTGTGAAGTCCCCCTTACCCCCACTTCATCATGTGCAGTCCCCTTACCCCCCACTATCATGTGCAGTCGCTCTTACCCCCACATCATCATGGGCAGTCCCGCTTACCCCCACTTCTTGTGCAGTTCCCCAAAACCCCAATTCATCCTGTGAAGTCCCCCTTACCCCCACTTCATCATGTGCAGTCCCCTTACCCCCCACTATCATGTGCAGTCGCTCTTACCCCCACATCATCATGGGCAGTCCCCCTTACCCCCACTTCTTGTGCAGTTCCCCAAACCCCCAATTCATCCTGTGAAGTCCCCCTTACCCCCACTTCATCATGTGCAGTCCCCCTTACCCCCACTTCATCATGTGCAGCCCCATTCCTCCCACTTCATCATGTGCAGCCCCACTCTCCCCCACTTCATGTGCAATCCCCCTTACACCCCAGTCATCATGTGCAGCCCCACTCCCCCATCTTCAAGTGCAGCCCCACTCCATCATGTACAGCCCCACTCACCCCACTTCATCATGTGTAGCCCCACTCTGTCTTCTGCAGCCCCACTCCCCCACTCCATCATGTACAGCCCCACTCCCCCTTCATCATGTGCAGCTCCACACACCCCACTCCATCATGTGCAGCCCCACTCCCCCTTCATCATGTGCAGCCCCATTCCCCCCACTCCATCATGTACAGCCCCACTTTCCCCCTCCATCATGTACAACCCCCTCCATCATGTACAGCCCCACTCACCCCCTCTATTATGTACAGCCCCACTCACCCCCTCTATCATGTACAGCCCCAGTCACCTCCATCATGTAGAGCCCCACTCACCCCCCTCCATCATGTACAGCCCCACTCACCCCCTCCATCATATACAGCCCCACTCACCCCCTTCATCATGTGCAGCCCCACTCCCCCATCCCCCCTTCATTATGTACAGCCCCACTCCTCCTTCATCATGTGCAGCCCCACTCCCCCACTCCATCTTGTACAGCCCCACTACCCCTTCTTCATGTGCAACCCCACTCCCCCATTCCCCCCTTCATTATGTACAGCCCCACTCCCCCTTCATCATGTACAGCCCCACTCCCCCTTCATCATGTACAGCCCCACTCCCCCTTCATCATGTGCAGCCCCACTTCCCTCACTCCATCATGTACAGCCCCACTCTCCCCCTCCACCTTATACAGCCCCACTCAACCCTCTTCATCATGTACAGCCCCACTCACCCCCCTCCATCATGTACAGCCCTACTAACCCCCTCCATCATGTACAGCCCCATTCACCCACCTTCATCATGTACAGCCCCATTCACCCCTTCATCATGTGCAGCCCCTGCTCCCTCCTCCATCATGTACAGCCCCATTCACCCCCCTCCATCATGTGCAGCCCCTGCACCCCCTCCATCATGTATAGCCCCATTCACCCTCCTTCAGCATGTACAACCCCAATCACCCCCTTCATCATGTACAACCCAACTCACCCCCTCCATCATATACAGCCCCACTCACCCCCTCCATCAAGTACAGCCCAATTCACCCCCCTTCATCATGTGCAGCCCCCACACCCCCTCCATCTTGTACAGCCCCCGCACCCCCCTCCATCTTGTACAGCCCCATTCACCCCCCTTCATCATGTACAGCCCCATTCACCCCCTTCATCATGTGCAGCCCCTGCACCCACCTCCATCTTGTACAGCCCCATTCACCCCCCTCCATCATGTGCAGTCCCCTCACCCATGGAATTCATTTTATAAAGAAAAAAACATTTCCCATACTTACCTCACAGCTGCTCCCCAGCAGCGCCTCTCTGCCTCCAGCGTCCAGGTACATGTCAGCACGTACGCAATGACGTCATTGCGCTGGCCCGACACCTGACCCGGAAGTAGAGAGGGAGGGAGCGGGAGCTGCATAGCCGTCAAGGTGAGGCCGTGCACAGCTACTGGCCCCGGAGTGACACATTGTGACGCGGGCGACTGTGTCTGCTGCCGGCCGCGTCACAGTACAGAGGGCACGGCCGTGCACAATTTGTTGTGCGGCCCGGGCCGGCCCTGTATAGATGCTGGGGGATCAGCCCGGGGGCATTTGCCTCTCTACCATCTGGCCCAGCCCAACCCTGGGACAGGGTGAAGGGGGTGACAAGTTTAGGGCCATAACACAGGTATGCAAAAAAAAAAATTTTCAAGAGCTGTTTTGGTTATTCCACGTTATCTTTATGTTTTTGAGTGCGCTGAATCCAAAAATGACCTCTGTTTTGTCATAGGACCTCACGTTTTCTGACAATTTAAGTAACTATGTTAAATAAGACAATACCTCAAAATAAATGAAAATAGTAACATAGTAACATAGTTATTAAGGTTGAAGGGAGACTTTAAGTCCATCTAGTTCAACCCATATCCTATCCTAACTTGCCCTACCATGTTGATCCAGAGGAAGGCAAAAAAAACCCATGTGGCAACAAGTAAGCTTCACATTGGGGAAAAAAATTCCTTCCTGACTCCACATACGGCAATCAGACTTGCTCCCTGGATCAACGCAATATTAAGGAAACTAGTGTATATACCCTGTAATATATAAAATAGACTCATAAAATTAATTTTTTATTACAAATGTTTCATGAAAATCATTTTTTAACTGCAATGAGCTCACTAACACACACTAAAATCCATTCTTCTTCCCTGTGAGGCTTCTCTAGGTACATTTACGCTTGTGAGTAGCATCTGTAATGTCTCTCTGAAGCATCCAACAGTAGTCTGCCATCATTGTAATGCTCCATCTTCCCTGGTATCTTCTTTCTATCTCTTTAATGTCCTGGTGAAATCATTCACCTTGCTGTTCACTCACAGCTCCCAAATTTTCAGGAAAATTGTCAAGGTGGGAATGGAGGAAATGCACTTTCAAACTCATCAGGCAACCTAAAGCTTGAAATGCTTTCAGTATTCGTCCGACGATTTTTTTGTAGTCAGGGTCTTTGTTATTGCCTAAAAATTTCTCTATGACCTCTTTAAATGCAATCCACCCTTCTTTTTGAGGATGCGTCATGGTATTGATAAACTCTTGATCAGCTATAAGCCTTCTAATGTCTGGTCCGACGAACACACCTTCCTTCAATTTTGCCTCCGAGAGGCATGGAAACTTGGTGACCAAGTATTTGAAGCATTCTCCATCTTTTGGAAGTGATTTTACGAATTGCTTCATCAATCCCAATTTGATGTGGAGAGGTGGTAGAAGAACTTTATGGGGAGGAACCAAAGTTTCTCGGAGGACATTTTTTTCACCAACTGTGAGCACCCTCGGCTGCCAATTCTTCTTGGTCCAGTGATTTTGTCGGTCTCGACTGTCCCATAGACACAGAAAACAAGGGTATTTGGTATACCCAGCTTGTTGCCCGAGCAGCATGCACAAGACTTTCAAATCCCTGCACACTTGCCAACCGTGGTCTTCATATTTAAGCTTACGAAGAACCAATTCCAAGTTCTCGTAGGTTTCCTTGAGGTGTACGGAATGACCTACAGGCATGGAAGCATAAAAACCGCCGTTGTGGAGTAAAACTTCTTTGAGACTTCTTTTTGAAGAATCTATAAAAAGACGCCATTGCGCTGAATCATATTGGATTTTGAATTGACCCATCAAACCTTCGACATCGATGCAATAAACCAACTTATCTTCCTGGACAAAGTAAGGAATGAACTCGTCTTCACGATGTCTGAACCATGAAAAAGATAATCCTGGCAACATAAATTCTTGCTTTTGAGCCTTGATCCGAGTAACTCAGCAGTATCTTTGGGAAGATTCAAGTCTCTTACCAAATCATTCATTTCCTCCTGGGAAATCAATTTTGTTCTTCTATCATCTTCAAAGTCAGAACTTGATTCATTATCTGGTTCAGGTATGACTCCACCTTCATCGGAGCTAGTTATCTCTTCCAAGGTAGCAGGGGCCTTAGGTACTGGTATATCTGTGCCATGGGGATGGGACGAATTGCTGAGTGAATATTGGGGTATGAAATGGAATGCTTCCATTTTGAATTATACCCTTTCACATCGCATGAACAAAAGTAACAATTGTCACTATGGTTCTTTTGCTCTCGCCATACCATAGGAATCCCATAACGGAAAGCTTTTTTCTTACCCTTGAACCAACTTTGGAGGTCTTCAACACACCGTTTGCACACTTTATGAAAGTTAATTTAATTCACCGCACACTCAAACAGACTTTATGCAAATAGGTATTCATTTTATTACATGTGGGAGCCAAACAGGAATATAGCACACAGTGGAAGCGATATAAATAAAAGAGCAGAGAGCGGCAGGGGAAAGAATGGCAACCCGCTCTCAGACTCGCTAGTATACCATTATCCTAGCCATATCTTGGTATTTCTTCTTGAGAGATTCTCCTCTCCTTCTGCACACTATACAAACCTCCAATATTGGAATAAGCGATAATATGATAAAGGCTCGGGCTGAGCCGAAACGTCTTTTATTTATATCGCTTCCACTGTGTGCTATATTCCTGTTTGGCTCCCACATGTAATAAAATGAACACCTATTTGCATAAAGTCTGCTTGAGTGTGCGGTGAATTAAATTAACTTGCGATTAGGACCTACTGGTCCGTTGCACCTGCACCTCATCTATATTTGACTAGAGTGCATGCTAACTACCCAGTTTGTACACTTTATGAGGAGCCCAAGCTTTATCTTGATCTCCAAGCTTTAGTCCGAAATATGCGAAGTATACTTTTTTCACAAAGTCTATAATATTCAGCTTTTGCTTCAACACTGTATATTCAGCACAAATGTAACAGAAACTGTCAGGTGAATTAATACACTTCCGCTGAGCCATAATGCTAATTTTCGGTAACACGGTTGAATATGACGAGCTAACACGAACTGAGATTAAAAAGTGTGAACAGGCGAGAACCAAGATAAAACAAATGAAACAAGCCCGGGCATGTCAGAGCCCGCTCGTTCAGCTTGCAACATGTTGATGCTGGTTTCATTAGCTCACTCTGGAAGTTCTTTTCTTTGAAAGTTATATTTTTTTGGCATTGTATATCTTCAATGCATTGATGTGAATTAATTAACAGTAATTTTGACTTTCAAAACCCTAAGATAAAAAAAAACAAAAATTGAGAAAAAATTACTAAATTTGAAGAGAATTTTGCATTTTGTGGCAAATCCTGACGTCCAGGATTTTTTTCAATATTTTCGCTTTCAGCACACCAAAATACATGGAAATTAGATGAAAATAATCAAACAGCTTTTTAGTCGCAGACCTGTGTAATCTATTAGCCACAGTGAAATTGCTGCAAAGATCATATCTCTGGACCTATTATGTATGTTCATTGTATGGACTGCTTATTTATTTTATCAAACACTGTGTAATGCTTCAATTTCCCTGTGGTGGCACTGTGCTATAAGACAGCAGTAAAACCAAAGAAATAAGCCAGAGCATAAGTTGATATACATGCAATGTGTAAGAGCATGTTCACGCTAAGGCTACTGCACAGACAAAACCTCCAAAAAACTAATTGAGCATGTACCCTATAGTAAGTAAATACTGTGGTAGATCGGCTCATTTGACTGCTTAACAAGGTAGTCAAAGAAGTGCTTAATTTAAATCTTCAGCTGGCTTATTAATACATGCCTCATAAATCAGTGCAAAACAAAATAGTCATACTCATGACTCTGGGAATATGGGGCAAACCCCCTCCCTCCATATTTGTAAGAACTCCTCGCTCCAAAGCGCCAATAACCCAAACAAATAAAACGACTCACTGCATGGGTATAAATGGGTATAAATGCCACAGCAGCCTCGTTCATTAAATAACAACATTAAATACAAATCAATGTGTATCAATAGCATAAAATAACACCTATAAAAGAGAAAGGGGGAATCAAAGGTTCCATTTCAGATTTTTCAGCACAGCTCCTCCCATCGTCCTAAGCTGCACTGCACTGGCACAAGGGCACTTGGCTGAATGTTGCCGATACAAAATGTCCTTCTAAAACCTGAGCTCAGTAGGGACCCACTCATAATTCCTTTAATAACACATGGGTGGTCCCCCATCCCAGGACAGAGTTCCTCCCCTACCATTACCAAAAGATTGCAACTTATTACCATCTTTTCAGTTAGCCATTAAAAGGTATCAACCATTGAGGACTCTCAATTCTAAATATTCTTCCATTAAAGCCAACATCCAAATATCTGTTCCAATAGAGTTCAGATGAACTCTGTCTAAACCTCAAAAATTCTCCCATTACATGTAATTAAACAAGACACCTCCGTATGAACTTTGCTGCGTGCCTTGTTGATCTTCTACTAACCTGCATGTTTCCAAGCCAAGCAATGTCTGACCAAACAAATACCAGACCCAGATGAGAGGACCAGAGCCTGAGGCAGTCATGTTTGATATCATGAATCAACTCCTCGTGCCCAGGTCATTCCCACCCACGTGCTGCACCAGTATGTCCAGAACTTGGTCTAATGCTATGTGAAAATGTAACTTCGGCATTACCCTGTTCCAAAGCATGCACCTGACACCAATCCATTGCAGTAACACTATGTCTTAGGAGAGCACCAATTGTCTTCCTGTAGGTCTCACATTGGCCCAAAGGAAACCCCAATAGAAATACGAATGTCCTAAAACTGATATCAACAAGGGGGTGCAATATATGGGGAAAGGGCTCATAACAGAATAAGACACTCCACCCCCTGGAATACCCATGCACAAGATGTGCAGCCTAACATAAGACTTATGCCTGCATGATGTGCACTGCCTGTACGCCTAAATCCCGACATGCTGCTTCCGCTGCAGAACCAATACGGAACAAGTGAGACCCAAAATCATTACCATTGAAACCATACAACACCAAGCAATGCCCGACAATGCTCACAAACTGATAGCGCCAACCCATCCTGATGCAACCTCTCAATCCCAAAAACGAGGATACCCATCTCACTGGACACTCCGCTAAACTTTCCACACCCCACTGCTCAATCACGCTACCCTTTCCACATGTGCCTCAAATTGCAGTGCACCACATTCAAGTCACAAGACACAGCCTGAAACAAGTCACTTCCAACTGACACTAAGTGTTTTTGCTCACCAACTCACTCACCCTAAATGCACCAAAGAATGCCAAAACAAAAGCTGTCCCAAACAATCAACATTCATAATCAGACCTACTGTACAAACTGTCCTGAGGCGGTCCAGCAGCATACCCAAGACAGTGAAAGACAGCAGACGCCTCCAATCCTTGGCCGTATTGCTTATGAAAAGCTTTCAATGCCTGACGGACTAAAAATTATTTTGTGACATCCTTCCAACCCATTAACTTGAAGAAAAATGCAAAACCAGCCTCCAACACTTGTTCCCCAACTGAGTCAACCAGATCCTGCCACTGTCGCCACGCCGACACGTACTTTACCCAGCTGCTATGAACCACTGAATTCTTCACCAAGTTTAATGCTGCTCAGAAACCAGATCCCCTAGCTGATGGGGCCAAACAGTTTCTTTCTGCTCCGCGTCCAGCATTAACTCTCAAAACCAGTCCCACTGAAAGCGAGACAAAGCATTAGCTATGGAATTAAGTACACCTGGCACATGGGTGGCACAAAACCATACGTTGAGATCCAGACGCTTCAACTCTACCACAGATGGCGATTCAGGCGACATGTTATTTATGTAGTGGACGACAGTCAAGTTGTCACACATGAAATGCACCTTCTTATTCCTAATATCTGCTCCACAAACTTACAAAACCAACACACTAGGAAACATTTCAAGCAGGGACAGATTCCTAATCAGATTCGAATCCCTCCAAGCGTCCGGCCATTAACCAAGGCACTACCTACCTCTGAAGTAAGCCCTGAGCCCCCTCCTCAAGATGCATCTGTATAAAGACCCAAATCTACATTAGACACAACTTGCTACAGCCACATAGAGCGAACATTATACGAATGTAAAAATGACCCGAATTCAACCAAGCAAAATGGAATGGGTGTATGATTCCTGCCGTGGCTTACGCTATTTGTTGCAGAAAAATTGGATCCATAGGTAAAATTCTGCAGGCAATATTCAACTTACCCAATAAAGATTGTAACTGATGGAGCTGTAGTTTTTTAGCTTACAAAGTTTCCTGTACGCTCTCCTTTAAATCCCTGAGATTAGTGGCCCGTAAATGGCATTCCATCCTCACTAAGTCTATCCCAATTCCCAAAAACCTCAACACCGTCGATGGGCCCTCATCGTCACCGTCTATCCCAGGCGCCAAAGTGGTACCGAACCGCTGAGCTATCCACTCTAACATCCATAGCAGACCCTGCATAAAAAATCATCCAAATAATGCAAAACCGAATCTATGCCAGATTCCTTCTTCATCACCCATTCCACAAAAGAGCTGAACTTCTCAAAATAGGCACAAGAAATTAAACACCCCCTTGGCAAACAACAATCTACATAAAATTATCCATGCCAAAAACAACCTAACAAATGAAAACTCTCCGGATGCACAGGGAGCAGCCAGAATTCAGACTCAATGTCTGTTTTTGCCTTAAAACACCCCCTGCCAAGCCTACAAACTATACCGCTTTGTCAAACTGTACTTACGAGGTGGACACTAAAGGGCCCGTCACACTAAGCGATGTCGCTAGCAATATCACTATAACGTCACTGGTTTTGTGACGCAGCAGCGATATTGCTAGCGATATCGCTATGTGTGATACTTAGCTCCGACTGGCTCCCCTGCTGGTTATCGCTGATCGCACGAGAATGGCCTGGGCCATTTCTCGTCATCAGCTTCCTGCTGGGCTTCCTGCTGTGGCGACGAGCGGCACGTGGACGCGGGTGGGAGGAAGTCTTCATGGCCTCGTCTGACAGGTAAGTAGCGACCGCCGACCGCTGCTACCGCTGGTAGCTGCCTGTTTGGCAGCTCAGTAGCGACCACTTAGCAATGCACCAGCGATCCTGACCGGGTCATATCGTTGTCGGGATCGCTGGTGCATCGCTAAGTGTGACAGTACCTTAACTCGGGTCTAATGCCATCATTAACAGATTCCCCAGCTAAATAAGACAAATGGTGTATCAATTTAAACTTATTATTTTCCTTTTTCGGAACAAATCCCAACAGAGAATCATGTAAATTAGGCAACGGAGGCATAGCAAAAGGTCCGGCCATTCTACCAAGCGCCACCTCCTTCTTAAAATTTTCCCGAACCACATCTCCATACATACAGGCCCATAGAAAATTGTTCGGTCGCATAGCACGTGGTTTAATCAGGGAAGGAATTTTAAAACCGAGCAAAAAACCTTCACTCAACAATTTTGCAGCTTCACCATAAGGATAACTACTAAAGGCCCTGTCTCAGAGCAAGATCGTTAGCGAGATCGCTGAAAAGTCACAGATTTTGTGACGCAACAGCGACCTCGCCAGATGTGGAGGGAAAAGAAAAATTGAGAAAAGATTTCAACGCAAGATTGTGCAGATGTTGGATAAAGAACCTTGACTAACATCCAAACAAGTTCAAGCTGCCCTGCAGTCCGAGGGTACAACAGTGTCAACCCGTACTATCCGTCAGCGTCTTAATGAAAAGGGACTGTATGGTAGGAGACCCAGGAAGACCCCACTTCTTACCCCGAGACATAAAAAAGCCAGGCTGGAGTTTGCCAAAACTTACCTGAAAAAGCCTAAAATGTTTTGAAAGAATGTTCTCTGGTCAGATGACACAAAAGTAGAGCTTTTTGGGCAAAGGCATCAACATAGAGTTTACTGGAGAAAAAAAGAGGCATTCAAAGAAAAGAACACGGTCCCTACAGTCAAACATGGCGGAGGTTCCCTGATGTTTTGGGGTTGCTTTGCTGCCTCTGGCACTGAACTGCTTGACTGTGTGCATGGCATTATGAAGTCTGAAGACTACCAACAAATTTTGCAGCATAATGTAGGGCCCAGTGTGAGAAAGTTGGGTCTCCCTCAGAGGTCATGGGTCTTCCAGCAGGACAATGACCCAAAACACACTTCAAAAAGCACTAGAAAATGGTTTGAGAGAAAGCACTGGAGACTTCTAAGGTGGCTAGCAATGAGTCCAGACCTGAATCCCATAGAACACCTGTGGAGAGTTGTAAAAATGGCAGTTTGGAGAAGGCACCCTTCAAATATCAGGGACCTGGAGCAGTTTGCCAAAGAAGAATGGTCTAAAATTCCAGCAGAGCATTGTAAGAAACTCATTGATGGTTACCGGAAGCGGTTGGTCGCAGTTATTTTGGCTAAAGGTTGTGCAACCAAGTATTAGGCTGAGGGTGCCAATACTTTTGTCTGGCCCATTTTTGGAGTTTTGTGTGATCAATGTTTTGCTTTTTGCTTCATTCTCTTTTGTGTTTTTTTCATTTAAGACAAATTAAATGAAGATAATAATACCAAAGAATTTGTGTTTGCAATCATTTTCAGGAAGAAACTGAGTATTATCTGACAGAATTGCAGGGGTGTCAATACTTTTGGCCACAACTGTACAAGAAAGAAGACAAGACAGGGGTAGGGGAAGGATAGATAGCAGGAGTTCAGCCATACAGTGCTTAATATTAATATGAAGAACCAATTTGAAACATCCTTCTCAAGTAAATACCCAATGTTTGATATGAGTTCTGGTAAGGCTCCCCTTAACCATCATAAACGGTTAAGGGGAAAGCCGCAATGCCAAGTCTAGTTGTGTATTTGGATGTAATTCTATCCAAGGATTCCAGACCTTGAGAAATAGGTTCCACGTATCAGATCTAGCAGATTCTATCCGCTCATATAACATGATGATATTCATTCTTTCTTTTACCAATGATATCGACAGTGAAGGGGTTTTCCATCTTGCGGCTATATGAATCTTTGTTGAATCTTTGTTGTCATACACAAGTAATTCACCAATTTATGAAAACTTTTAGAGAACCTCGGCAGCTTAGTACTCAATAAAAAGACAGAAGGTTCAAAATCGATTTATTCCCCGAACATTTGTTCTACCAGACGTTTCACTTTCTTCCAGAGATCCGAGACCACTGTACAAGACCACCAGATGTGTTTCGTGTCCCCTGATACCCTACAACCCCTGAAACAATCACCCGAGACACTAGGGAACATAATATGAATTCTTTCTGGTACATAGTAGGATCTATGTAGAATCTTCAAAGAAGTCTCTACCAATGAAGTTTGATAACTACCTTTAGGTAATGTCTCACTGCTACGGTACCAGTCATCAATCGACATGACGAATCCTAAATCTTCCTCCCATTGTAACATGTAATCTAATTTTCTTTCATCACGAGGTGGACTAATAGTAGAGTAAATCAAATAAATCATTCCTTTCCCCAGTGGATCTTGTAAGCATTTGTTCTCAAAACTCGTTATCCGGAGAGGAGTTTTTCCTTGGAGAATTTGCTTAGCAAAGTGAAATACCTGGTTTATATGCATTATTTCCCTTGCAGGAGGTGTGAATTTTTTTATTGTGTCCCACAATACATTAAATGGAGAGCAGAGGTGCTTGAGAAGTTAGATCCCCTTAGTCAACAACCACGAAAAAAGGTGTGGTTCCTGCCCTGGTCGGAACATAAGAGTTATGAAAAATATTGATCAGTGGTGAAGGGTTGAATTGCATCTCATTTTTAAATCCAACTTTCCTCCAGAGCATTAGTGAATGGACCGTGTAAGGGGCCATATTTATTAAATTCTGTGGCAAATGTTCTGTGGACCACATTAAGCCTGAAAATGAGTACAGTCTGGATAGAAAGGATTCCAGGTGAACCCATCTAGGTGTATTCCCATGTGGACAGGTGTTGACTAATTGGGCAATCTGGGCTGATTTATAGTAAAGTGCGAAATTAGGTAAGGACAAATCTCCCAATTTCCTATGGAGGAACATGGTCTTCTGCGCAATTCTAGGCCTTCTCCCCAACCAAAGAAATTTAGATATCATAGAATGTAATTGGGTGAACGTTCTGGTTGGTACCAATATCGGGAGGGATTTGAAAAGATATAAGAAGCGAGGAAGGGAGACCATCTTTATTGTGTGTATCCTACCCAGCCAAGACAAATTTGCCGAAGACCATCTATTTAAGTCTGCTTGGAAACTCTGGATTAATGGGGCATAATTCCATTTAAATAGTGTTGTCCTATCAGCTGTAAGATTAATACCCAGGTAAGATAGGAAATGTTCATTACATATAAATCCAAATTGAGATGTTATATTGTTTTGCTCCACTTTTGGGAAGTTGACAAATAACGCTTCGGACTTATCTACATTTATTTTGAGTCCAGAAATGTTTTCAAATTCGTGCAGAAGTAGAAATAGATGGGGGAGTGAGGTATGAGGGCTATTTAATGTTAGAAGAAGGTCGTCTGCATATAGACTGACCTTATATTGCTCTCCCAAATCCTCAGGGCCCAGTATGTTTTGTTTTTTTCTTATAGCCTCTGCTATAGGTTCCATTGCAAGGGCAAAGAGGGCAGGAGACAACGGGCAGCCTTGCCTAGTACCTCTTTGAATGCTTATTGGGAAGGATGCATTGCAGGAAGCTTTAAATAGGCTATAGGTTTATCATATAATAACTTGAGGCACCCAATTAATTTAGAGGAAAACCCAAATTTAGATAATACCTTAAAAAGGTATGTCCACGAGACCGTGTCAAAAGCTTTTTCAATATCGAGGGTAAGAAGTAGAAGTCGCTTTCGGCGGATATTTGTTGTGTGAATGATATTTAACGCCCTCCTTATGTTATCCGGTGCCTGTGTCGTAGGTATAAAACCTACATGGTCTCGATGGATAAGATGGGGAAGAATACTATCAATCCTTTCAGTTACAATAGATGTGAAAATTTTTAAATCTATATTTTAAAGTGATATGGGTCTTTAGTTTTTAGTTAGAAGGTGATCTCTTTTGGGTTTCGGGATTACAGTTACGTGTGCTATATAAAACTCTGGGGGCATTTGTACACTGTGTAAAAGTGAATTACAGAAACTTTTTATAAAGGGTGTAAGCGTCTCACTAAATTTTTTATAATAAATTGCCGTAATGCTGTCCGGTCCGGGTGCTTTACCTTTTTTCAATTTTTTAATTACTGCGGCAATTTCTTCCTCTGAGATATCATGATGAAGATGTTGAGCTGTAGAGTTGGTGATTTTAGGGAGGTTGAGGTTATTGAGGAAGGACTCTAGTAGCAACGGAAGGGGAGGTTGTGGGGCAGAATACAGGCTTTGGTAATAGGCATGAAAGGTATCATAAATTGTATCAGGGTGGGCCGAAATTTGTCCATTAGGTTTTTTTTTATAGCCGAGATGATATTGAGTGACTCTCTTGCACTAAGCTTCCAAGCTAACATTCTATTAGGTTTGTTAGCATATTTGTAGAATGTAGCCTTAGTCCAGGTAAGGGCCCTCTCTGTTTTAGTGGTGAGGATAACGTCTAGCTGTAATTTAGTATCATAAATTTGTTTAGTTAAATATATAGATGGAGAAAGCTGGTTAGCCATTTCTAGTTTAAACAACTTATTTTCTAATCTAGGCTGGAGTTCAGACCTTTCCTTTTTTTTAGTAGTTGCAAGCTTAATTAAGGAGCCAGTGATCTATTTTTTATGTGTTAGCCATATTATTCCAGGGGAGGGGTCTCCCGTTTTATTAGTTTCAAAAAAATTTGCTAGATCCTCCTTAATTAATGTAATGTTAACCGGGTCTACCAAAAGAGATTCGTTCAATCGCCATTTATATAACCTGGACGTGGTGATATTAAATTTGAAAACAGAAAGGACCGCATCATGGTCTGACCATGAGGTCGGGATATGACATGTGTATAGAACTGAAGGAAGTGTGGTCGCTGTTATCAGATGCATATCAATCCTAGAGTACTTTTTGTGTGCTGGAGAAAAATACGTAAAACCTTTTGACGACCCATGCAGCTCCCTCCATAGATCTGCTAAACGATACTCTTTCATAAGACTAAGAATTCTTTTCCTCTCCACCTTTGAGACATCAGATTGCCTCGCCGCACTATTATCCAAAGAAGGGTTGATGGTAAAATTGAAATCTCCACACCAAATCAGGTGATGGTATGAGAGCGCGGCGAGCCTTGACAGAATCAGCTTAAAGAGTTCCAGCATGTCCCTCTTGCAGACTATCTCTTATTGCCAGCTGCAGCGTGTGCACAACACAGTGCATGTGATGAATTGGAAAGAGGTGTGAAGCAGCTTCAACAAGATCATCTAATTGTAAAGAATCATTTTGCTGTACTTCTGTAGTAATATCTGTTTATTCCTCCGCTATGAGAACAGGACTGTGGCTTTCCATCTCCAACATACTGAATGTGAAATGTTCTTCTAGCTGCTGTTCACCTTCATTATTCTCATTCATCAGTTTTATTGTACTTATTATGTTTGAAGCATTATCAGTAACAATAGCAAGAACCTGTTCTTTATAATCTTACAGAACTTTTTCCACTAAGGTCTGGAGAAACTGGCTGCTGTGATGAGCTTCAGTATCTTTTACTGTCAGCGTCTTAGTAAGGCTGGTTTCACATTGGCGCTTTTTAAGCGCACGCACGGCCGGGGGTAGCTCCGCCCCCGAGCCGGTTCTCTGCCCGGCGTGCCCGCCCCTTGCTTGTAGCACCGCCTCCTAGCGCACAACGGCGTCTGCGATCGGCGCACCCTATCTTTAGCATAGGGTGCGCAGATCGTGCGCAGGCCGTGCGCTAGTTGCGCTTTGACCTGCGCTGCGCACTTTTGACGGTGCGCCGTGCGCGCCAAAATCAAACTTTTCGGATTTTGGCGCGCACGGCGCACCGTCAAAAGTGCGCAGCGCAGGTCAAAGCGCAACTAGCGCACGGCCTGCGCACGATCTACGCACCCTATGCTAAAGATAGGGTGCGCCGATCGCAGGCGCCACTGTGCGCTAGGAGGCGGCGCTACAAGCAAGGGGCGGGCACGCCGGGCAGAGAGCCGGCTCGGGGGCGGATCTACCCCCGGCCGTGCGTGCGCTTAAAAAGCGCTAATGTGAAACCAGCCTAACAATTTTTTTTGTTGTCATAAACATATCGAACATTGACAGCAAAATAGTTCACTCGGTGACGTGTGCAGGCTTCCATTTTACGAAACACAAAGGGTCTCGAGAGTCTTTTTAAGATCTTCCTTTTGGTTAAGGGTTCTTCAATCACTAATTTTCTAATACTTTCTCTTTCCAGGGAAACACCAAATTTGGAGGCCATTTCTCCATTAAGAGCTGTAAAAGCTGGTCGTGCAAATAATGATAATGGTACACTATCCTTCACAACATGGTCAATGAGCTGTCTTTTAAACATGTCTGCTGTCATTGTTACAGTTAGTCTAATTCACCGCACACTCAAACAGATTTTATGCAAATGGGTGTTCATTTATTACATGTGGGAGCCAAACAAGTATAGCGGACGCCACTGCTGACAGGCGCGGGAGCGCTTCATTCCTAAGCACACTCTAGCCACTTAACTTGGGCTGTCTTCTTGAGAAATTTTCTTCTCCTTCTGCACCCTATACAAATTTCCAACACTGGACTAAGCGATAGTGATAAAGGCTCAGGCTGAGCCGAAAGGTCTTGTTTATATCGCATCTACTGTGTGCTATATATTCTTGTTTGGCTCCCACATGTAATAAAATGAACAGCCATTTGCATAAAATCTGTTTGAGTGTGCGGTGAATTAGACTAATTTGAGATTGGGACCTACTGGTCCGTTGCACCTGCACCTCGTTATTTTGTCTAGAGTGCACGCTAACTCCCCAGTTTACGGTCATTGTTACAGTAACTTTGTCACTTACAAAATATCTTGTAACTGATGTTTGAGATGCTCTTTCCTACTCCTTTGCCTGGTCTCTGGCTTCTTGGTGCTGCTGTGATCTTTTTCAATCACAGCTTTGTAAACTGGGTGGCAGCATTGTAAATGTCCTTTTAGATTGAAAGCTCTTGAAGGAGCATTTTTATCACTGCCTGAGTATGCACTGATTTTGGCATCACAGCATTTGTTTTCATCTGGATCTCTTATACACTGACACACAAAATGTTTTATATATGGAGTCACTGAAATGCTCAAATATAGCTGACTTCATAAGATGTTTCTTAGACATTTAGTAATTATGTAAATATTCGCTCTCAAAAGAATTTTGTCCTGTAAAAAAATAAGGTATATTGTAATTCTTGCAAGAACAGGGAATGATGCACTGTATAATTTAGGCTAGAAATAAAACAATCTTTGCATAAATCAATAGGACAGATTATAAGTAGAGTTGAGCGACTTTTGGTTTTTTAGGGTCGAGTTTCGATTCATGAAACCCGACTTTTTGAAAAGTCGGGTAGAGCAAAATCGGCCGACTATAGGGAAAAGTCGGGGGTCTGACCGAAACACGAAACCCAATGTAAGTCAATGGGGAATTAAAGTTGGCAGTGAGAGGAGGACAGGAAACACACCTACAGTGCCCATTTGAATGCCAAAAGCATCAATTCTTATTACTTAAGCTTATCAACCTTAATTTACTTCATAATACTAGTTACGCACTGAAAAATGGGGGTTATTTGGCTACAGTTGTGGGGGGGTAGGGCTGGCTCCAGGTTTTCGTGGGCCCAGGGCCAAAGAGCGCCCCTTTAACACACCACAACTCGTGATGCTCCGATACGGCAGAGAAATAACAGTATAGTACAATGAAAAATACTTCACTTCTTACATACCATGACTGATATCCATTTTAAATTCTCCAATACCTCCAAAAACGGACAGTATATAACTCAATACAGTATTATGGCCAGCGCTTAGTGTGCTATACAGAGTAATGAGGCCCATATATTTCTCTATATGGAATCATTGATCCCATATAATGTTTCAAACCGTATATGATGAGCTCCACATAATGCTATAGTATATGTTGGTCCCAATGGATGAAGCTCCACTGTCTTATGGGCCCAAATAATGCTCCATATATAATGGGCCCCATTTCTACTGCTCTAGTGTATAATGGGCCCTGTAAATGCTGCTCCAGTGTCTGATGTCCACCTTTGGAATGCTCCAGTGTATGGTGGGCCCCATATATCATTCACCAGGGTATAGTGCTCCCCAAAAATTGCTGTCCCAACATTGAAAACAATTACATAAGTCTCCTTGCTAGGGAATCCCAGCACTACTCTGAACTCCTTGTCGTCCCCATCTTCCATCTCACTGCACTTGGCTGTTTAGGCCCTCCCACCGGCAGAGACACTTTTGTGTACCATGCGGTGCCCTGTGCCAGTGCCATCGCCCATGAGTATGCCACTCCCACCTGCTCAAGCAACCTGCACTTTCATCTGCATCTTCCTCTTTGTCACTGTGTAAGGTGGTATAGTATGTGGGAAGGGGAACCTGAGTTTCCTCTGGGTCAGATTCTGGCAGTGTAGAGTGCGAGGGGAATGTAGTGGTCTGGGTCAATGTACCAGCAGCATCATCCAGCAGTGGCTGGGCCTCAGTGCACTTGTGGCATCCCCAAGAGTACGGTCACCACTGTGGCATTACCTTCCTCCTAGGGAGTGTGTTGTCAAGCTTGGGAGCAATGAAGGATCTCTCTAGCAGTGAAACCAACACCCAACACATTTCCCACTCCAGGCTAGCATGGAGACCTCTGAACCTGACTGCTGGGGAGCTGCTCTCTGTGGTCGGGAGGAGGTAATTTAGGGCACTCTGTGCAGGGAAGGGGAAGTGTGTGGACGTGAGAAGGGGAGCTGGAGGATGAGCAGAGTTAAGGCTCACTCCTAGCTGGAGCACATGGTCTCGACTCCGGTCTCCGAGTTTGTAGGGACACTGACGTTCCTGCAGCAGAAACCGGGGGAAGTAGCAGCTATAAATGCTCTGTACCCAACTAAGGCTCGGAGGCCCCAGCATCGACGTGTGGGAGCCAGAAGGAAAAGGTTGCAGCTGTCTGCCACACAAGTAAAGTCTGAGGAACATCTGTTAGACAGGAGGCGCTTCAGTGAACCACGGTCCTGTGAGTGCTTCCCCCACAAGCATTAGAAAGGAGACGTTCAGGAAGGTACATGTTGGCGGAGTGTTGGAAGGGAGCTTTCCATTTTGGTACCGGAGTGTTGTGAGTTCATTTTCCCCTTCACCATTGAGGTCTGATGAACTCCCTCTTCTGGTGAAGGAAGGTAGTGAGGCTGATTACCAAGCACCTGTGCAGGATGATGATGACTGGGTGACTGGAATTGCTGACTGGATATAAGGCAGCCGACGCCCTTCTGCCTTGCGGGTGATTTCTCTGAGGGATTCTAGGAGACCAGTCTGATTCCTGCTCCTCAAAAGCTAAGTTTTCTGCTCTGCTTTTTGCATTAGTGTTTTGGTTTTGTTTTGCCTTGTTTTTTCTGGATTTCTGCCATTCCCTGCTGGGGTGAGCTGAATTCCTTTTTGCTCTGTCTTCAGAAAATACCTGAGTACTGATATAGTCTTTTTGAAGCCTAGCGTCTTCAGGGCTTTTTTCCCTATCAGTCTGTTGGCTCTTGTTTTGATAGGGTTTTGGGCGGATTGCAGACAGCAGCTTTTCTATCCTGTCCTATTTAGTTAGCTTGGGCCCCATCATTTGCTCAGCCTATCTTTCTATCTGTATGAGTGTTTTTTCATCTTGCTTCACCGTCATTATATGTTGGGGGCTGCCTATTGCTTTGGGGTCTGCTCTGGGGCAGTTTAAATTTCCCTTTCTGTCTTTAGTCTATATAGTTCTCCGGCTGTGATCGAGGGGTCTAGGGCACCGTAGGAACCCCCCACGGCTACTTCTAGTTGTTGTTGATAGGTTCAGGGGTCTGCAATCCTATATCTGCCAACTTCTCTGGTGTTTTGGACTTAGCTAGTATTTCTGTTTTTGCCTCCTACGGTGACTCATTCATAACAGAATCACCTGCCATACCGCAGATCCTAGGGTACACAATAGCAGTAAAGAATTGTAAAAAAAAAAAAAAAAGTGTGTATATTTTTTCCTTTATATCTCTGAGGCCGTAGGGGGAATTTTTTTTTCTCTCAATGGAGATAAAGCAATTGTCTGATCGTGTGGAGCAGCTCGCTGCTAAAGTGCGGGGAATTTCCGCCTACCTTGCTCATTCACATGCTGCTGAACCAAAGATCCCTACTCCTGATGTATTTTTTGGGGATCGGTCTAAATTTTTGAATTTCAAAAATAATTGTAAATTATTTTTTGCCTTGAAGCCTAACTCGTCAGGGAGCTCCGCGCAGCAGATTAAAATTGTCATCTCTTTGCTGCATGGCGATCCCCAGGATTGGGCGTTTTCCTTAAAACCAGATGATCCTATTCTGACTAATGTGAACGCATTTTTCAAGCCTTGGGGTTGTTGTATGACGAACCTAATGTTATTGATCAGGCTGAAAAGACCCTGTTGGCATTGAGCCAGGGTCGAGATTCTGCAGAATTGTACTGTCAAAAATTCCGAAAGTGGGAGGTCCTTACTACCTGGAATGATGATGCCTTGGCAGCTCTCTTTCGGAAGGGTTTGTCAGAAGCAGTAAAAGATACTATGGTGGGATTTCCTGTTCCCTCTGGTCTGGACGATTCTATGTCATTAGCCATTCAGGTTGATCGGCGTTTACGTGAATGCAGGACTGCACGAGAGGTGTTGCCACCTGTTGAACAAGTGTCTGAACCTATGCAATGTGATAGAGTTTTGTCCAGGCAGCAACATCAGGAGTTCAGAAGGCGTAATAAGCTGTGTTTTTTTTGTGGAGATGCCTCGCATATTATTTCTGTCTGTCCTAAACGAGAGAAACGTTTTGCACACACGTTTTCTGTGGGTGGTGTTCAACCTAAGTTTCTTCTGGCAATTACTCTAATCTGCTCCCTATCCACATTTTCTGCCAAGGCTTTTGTGGATTCGGGAGCAGCCCTGAACCTAATGGACTTGGATTTTGCTAAACGTTGTGGATTTAGGATGACGCTTCTGCGGACGCCTATCCCTTTGAGGGGGATTGATGCTACTCCTTGTCAGGGTCAACGTGTGTCTGGACGCAGCGGTTACCGCAAGGCGAACCCATAACACACGTGACCCTGGATACAGCGCCTCCACTGGGGCGAATTTAAATAATAAAACGTGCAGATGGATACACCGCCTCCACCTGGCGAATTTAGGAATTACACGTTATACATACATTCTGGAAACCCCGCCTCCAGTAAGGCGAATTTAAATAATAAGGGGGACCTGGGAAACATTAACAATGGTGGGCCCTGCGATAGGGAAAAGGGAAGTGGAGACCTCCTGAGCTCCCCTGAGCCAGTGTCCCTGCACTCCTTACGTTCCCTATACAGGCTCCGCACCTGTCGCCGCACGCGAACCTTAAACCCTTGCTCGCCCTGACCCTAAACCCTCACTAGGGAATTGGGCGGTGCAGAGACTAATCCCACCACTGCACTAATAACACACATGAGGGAAAGAGACAATACAGGGGGACACCACTTAGCTTTATGCTCTGTGCTTATGCTCCAGCAACAGAGCCCTCCACCTGCGTGCGTCTTCTCCTCCACCCGTATCCATCACCATAACAGGATCCTTCACCATAGTGCAGCCTTGGAGCAGAGTCCACCACCAGTTGCTGCTGCTTAGTAACAGAGTCCCAAAGATGAGTTCAGCTTCTGCCACGAAGTCAAGCATGCTTGAGTCCAGCTCAGCAGCCAAGTCCCACATGGTGAGTGCCACTCTCCATAGTCGCCAGTCCATGCAGACACTTCCTGCTGACACCATCACTGCGACCCCACCACGCCATGCCAGCCCTTCATCCAGACACCATAACTGACACACGTCCCCCCTGGCTAAGCTGCGCAGGACTCCTCAGCTCCATCCTTCCACCAGGCTCTCACCAACTCAGAATCAATGAATCAATGAATATCACCAGCCGTGATTACACACCCTGAGACTCATTTATAGAGCCCCACACCTGATTCATGATTATGTGCACATTAAACCTAAAGTGCAATACCACTAACCACCACCGGGGACAGTCAAGTCACTTGGCACTTGCCAAAGTAAAAAAAGTTCACCCTGTGCAATTTAAAACTGTCAGATCAAATTCAGATCATGACACCCCTTTGGCGAAAAATAAGCCTCAGTTTTGGACCCAGGTGGTAATGCGGGTCGCCCCAGACCATCAAGAAAATTGCAGATTTTTGGTGTTGCATAATTTGCATGATACCATTGTTCTGGGGTTTCCCTGATTGCAAATTCATAATCCAGTTTTGGATTGGAAATCTGTGTCTGTGCTGAGTTGGGGTTGTCGGTGTGCCCTTAGTGAGGCTCCGGTTTTTTCCACCTCTCCTCAGTCGCATGATGTTCCTGACTATTTGATGGACTTTTATGATGTATTTAGTGAGAATGAGTCTGCGTCTTTGCCTCCTCATAGGAGTTATGACTGTGCAATTGAGTTGATGCCTGGGTGTAAATTTCCCAAGGGTCGGCTCTTCAATTTATCTGTACCCGAGCACGAGGCTATGCGATCCTATATTAAGGAGGCATTGGAGAAGGGTCATATTAGACCATCCTCTTCACCCTTAGGTGCCGGGTTTTTTTTCGTGGCCAAAAAGGATGGTTCATTAAGGCCTTGTATTGATTATCGTGCCCTCAACAAAACTACTATTAAATATCAGTATCTGTTACCCCTGATCTCAGATCTATTCTCCAGAGTTAAAGGTGCATGCTGGTTTACCAAGCTTGACCTCAGGGGGGCGTATAATCTTATCCGCATTAAGCATGGGGATGAATGGAAGATGGCGCTTAATACTCCGGAGGGACATTTTGAGTACCTGGTGATGCCTTTTGGGCTCACTAATGCCCCTTCTGTCTTCCAGTGCTTCATGAACGACATTTTCCTAGATTTTGTGGATAAATTTTTGATTATCTATCTGGATGATATTTTGATCTTCTCCAAGGATTGGGATTCTCATGTGGAACATGTTCGGACTGTGTTCTGGATCTTGAGGGAGAATTCCCTGTATGTCAAAGGATCAAAATGCCTTTTTGGGGTACAGAGGATTTCATTTTTGGGATTTATTTTGTCTCCGTCAACTATTGAAATGGACCCGGCCAAGGTACAGGCCATTTATGATTGGGTTCAGCCCACTTCTTTGAAGGCCCTCCAGAAGTTTTTGGGTTTTGCTAATTTTTATCGGAAATTTATAGCAAAATTTTCTAGTATTGCCAAGCCATTGACTGATCTGACTAAGAAGGGTGCTGATGTGTTGAATTGGTCTCCGGAGGCTGTTTCTTCCTTTCAGGAGCTGAAGCGAAGATTCACTTCTGCCCCGGTTTTGCGGCAACCTGATGTCTCACTCCCGTTCCAGGTAGAGGTGGACGCTTCTGAGATTGGTGCAGGAGCTGTTTTGTCCCAAAAGGATTCTGTAACATCTAAAATGAATCCCTGTGCGTTCTTTTCCCGAAAGTTCTCTCCATCTGAACGTAACTATAATGTGGGGAATCGGGAACTGTTAGCCATGAAATGGGCATTTGAGGAGTGGAGACATTGGTTGGAGGGAGCTAAACATCAAGTCGTGGTCCTCACTGACCACAAGAATTTGATTTACCTGGAGTCAGCCAAACGCTTGAACCCTAGACAGGCTAGGTGGGCCTTGTTTTTTACACATTTTGATTTTGTGGTTTCTTTTCTTCCTGGCACTAAGAATGTCAAGGCTGACGCTCTCTCTAGGAGCTTCTTTGCTGATTCTCCTGTGGTGACCAAGTCTGCTACCATCTTAGGCGAAGTGGTAGTTGTTTCTGCCATCTCGCCCAATTTGAGACGTGCTCTGGAAGAGTTCCAGGAGGACAAACCTGAGCGTTGTCCCAGTGGAAAGTTGTATTTTCCTGACCAGTGGAAGAAGAGAGTGATGTCTGAAGTTCATTGCTCTGCATTGGCTGGTCATCCAGGTATTTTGGTACTAGAGATCTGGTGAGTCGGTCTTTTTGGTGGCTCGCCTTGTCTCGTGATGTCAGGAATTTTGTGCAGTCCTGTGGGACTTGCTCCCAGTCTAAATCTTGTTCTCGCTCTAGTGGGTTGTTGATGCCTTTGCTGGTCCCCAGGAGGCCATGGACCCATATTTCAATGGATTTCATCTCTGATATGCCTGTCTCTCAGAGAATGACTGTTATTTGGGTGATTTGTGATAGGTTCTCTAAGATGGTTCATCTTGTACTACTCCCTAAGTTGCCATCTTCCTCAGAGTTGGTGCCCCTGTTTTTGCAACAGGTGGTTCGCTTGCACGGGATTCCTGAGAACATTGCATCTGACAGAGGAGTTCAGTTTGTGTCTAGATTTTGGAGGACTTTCTGTCACAAGCTGGGAATTCAGTTGTCCTTCTCCTCTGCTTTTCACCCTCAGACCAATGGGCAGACGGAGAGAACAAACCAGACCTTGGAGACGTATTTGAGATGTTTTATTTCCCCTGATCAGGATGATTGGGTTTCATTTTTGCCCTTGGCCGAATTTGCTTTAAATAATAGAGCTAGTTCTGCCACTTTGATATCACCTTTTTTTTGTATCTTTGGGTTTCATCCTCGATTTTCTTCAGGGCAGGTGGAGCCTTCTGCCTGCCCAGGTGTTGACACCGTGGTGGAGAGAATGCACCAGATCTGGAACCAAGTGGTGGATAAGTTATCTCTCTCCCAGGAAAAGGCCCAGCGGTTTTCCAACCGACATAGGACCATTGGTCCCCAGTTTAAGGTTGGTGATATGGTTTGGTTATCATCAAAAAATATCGCTATGAAGGTGGCTTCTCCTAAGTTTAAGCCTAGATTTATTGGACCTTACAAGATTTTGGAGATTATTAATCCGGTCTCTTTTCGTTTGGCTCTTCCTGTCACATTTAAAATCCATAATGTGTTTCATAAGTCCTTGTTGAAGCGGTTTGTTGAACCAGTTGTTCCTGGGGTGGCACCTCCGGACCCTGTATTGGTTGAAGGTAACATGGAATATGAGGTAGAGAAGATACTGGATTCCCGTCTGGCTAGACGGAGACTCCAGTATTTGGTTAAGTGGAAGGGTTATGGTCAGAAGGATAATTCCTGGGTCTCTGCCTCTGATATTCATGCCAAAAGATTGGTGCGTGCCTTTCATCAGGCTCACCCTGATCGCCCTGGTGGCGTGGATGAGGGTTCGGTGACCCCTCCTCAAGGGGGAGGTACTGTTGTGAGTTCATTTTCCCCTTCACCATTGAGGTCTGATGAACTCCATCTTCTGGTGAAGGAAGGTAGTGAGGCTGATTACCAAGCACCTGTGCAGGATGATGATGACTGGGTGACTGGAATTGCTGACTGGATATTAGGCAGCCGACGCCCTTCTGCCTTGCGGGTGATTTCTCTGAGAGATTCTAGGAGACCAGTCTGATTCCTGCTCCTCAAAAGCTAAGTTTTCTCCTCTGCTTTTTGCATTAGTGTTTTGGTTTTGTTTTGCCTTGTTTTTTCTGGATTTCTGCCATTCCCTGCTGGGGTGAGCTGAATTCCTTTTTGCTCTGTCTTGAGAAAATACCTGAGTACTGATATAGTCTTTTTGAAGCCTAGCGTCTTCAGGGCTTTTTTCCCTATCAGTCTGTTGGCTCTTGTTTTCATAGGGTTTTGGGCGGATTGCAGACAGCAGCTTTTCTATCCTGTCCTATTTAGTTAGCTTGGGCCCCATCATTTGCTCAGCCTATCTTTCTATCTGTGTGAGTGTTTTTTCATCTTGCTTCACCGTCATTATATGTTGGGGGCTGCTATTGCTTTGGGGTCTGCTCTGGGGCAGTTTAGATTTCCCTTTCTGTCTTTAGGCTATATAGTTCTCCGGCTGTGATCGAGGGGTCTAGGGCACCGTAGGAACCCCCCACGGCTACTTCTAGTTGTTGTTGATAGGTTCAGGGGTCTGCAATCCGATAGCTGCCAACTTCTCTGGTTTTCTGGACTTAGCTAGTATTTCTGTTTTTGCCTCCTACGGTGACTCATTCATAACACCGGAGGTTGGCTGAGGTCCTGACCCGGAGGACACAGCACGGAGGCAGGCATCTGTGTAACCTGCAGACTGTGAGTAAAGCTTTGGAACTGCACGCTCTGGTGTCCTACAGTTATTCCAGCACCGCTACATCTGGGTACCAGCACATACACCGCCTGTGCCTTTCCCCCATCACTACATCTACACTTCCCTGGGACTCCAGCTCCACCTGTGGGGAGCTTCACCATCTTTGCTGCACAACACCATCAGTCCCAGAGGATCTGCATGCAGCGTCGGCCTAACATCTATGTTGCCGAACACCACAGGTGGCGTCAAACTATCTATATATACTTTTTACCATTATACCACGCCATTTACATGGGCGCCCAGGGCCACCGTCCGGGTCACCGCTGCTGTGACACATCCCACTGACACCGGCCCGGTACCGAGTACCCCACAGCCCTGGGAGAGCGACCCATATGCCGACTGCTGATCGGGCGGCGTTATTCCCACGAACCTCCAAACAGCGTCAATGAAGGCAAAGTTTTTGGTTTCCGGGGGCAGTATGATTGCAAAGCTGAACCTTAAAGGAATGTCCAAAAGGGCACCACCAGGAGTGGAGCCTGTGGCTTAATTGGACTCCACCCGGGAAACCACAACCATGCCACCTAAAGAAAAGATGCACACTTTGAAAGCTGTGTCGATTCTGTGTGTGGTATGGTATGTGTATTTGTAGTTGTGCTAGCGATTTCTCAGCTTCATTCCGTTAACAACCGAGACTCCGGCATGCCCCCGCAGTACGCATCAAGCTTACTAGAGGGATAAGCGAGGCTCTGGCACGTGAGATCGAGCAACAACAGGTCTAGCATTCCCGTACATGTCCAGGGCTGCATGCACGCTACACTGAAAGGACCAGCTTTTGTCGCTTACAGGTGCAGATAACCTGCTGAACTCCGTTAGTGATGGGGATCTGGGATTCAGATTATTCCCCGCGAACGAACGATGATTTCCCAGTAAGTTCAGGTCAACCACAATTCCGGAGTTAGGCCTAACCGTCATTCCTGAAAAAATTATGTGTCCAAACCACAGGTGCTGTAGCTTGCTTAACAGCTCGGCAGCCGTTCTAAGGCCCAGTATGGATTCAACAACATTGTAGAAAGTTGATAAAGGGTACCGTTTCACCGGATAACACGTATATATGTAGCCTAGTTTACACATTAAAAATATATGTCTATAGATCAGGAGGCAGACGCAGATGTTCTCAGGCCCAGTATGGATTTGACCAGATTGTACAAAGTTGAGAAAGGGTACTTTATCACTGGATAGCAGGTATATATAGCATAGTTTAAACATGTAAAATCTCCGTGTTCTCAGTATGGATTACACAGCAATCTAAAAAGTGGAAAAAAGGAAATGCATTTGAGGCGTACACAACTATATACTTTTGGTGTTATTTTTAAATCTTCATATATATTTCTGTCTCAGTAATACAGTCCAGCCTCCCAGTGAAGGATTTGACAGCCCAGACTACACAGCGGAGGAGCAGGGAGAGGTAAACATTGCAAATGCTGGGGCCCTGCCCAAGCAAGGGGGGGGACACTCGTGGGCGTCGGTACTGGCACTGGGCCCCTCATAGTACGGCGGTGTGTCTGACGGCGGGTGTGCACCACCACCGTCAGAGACACTTGATTGCACTATGATGGACCCTGTGCCAGTGCCCGCGCCTAAGAGTCGGCCTACCCACCTGTCCAGGGCAACGGCACTTGCACGGTTTCGTGCGCTAGGTGGTGACCCCGGCCATGGGGGGGCAGCCCAGTTAGGGCGGTTTACAAAGTGGCATATGTTGATGTGGGACATTCAGCTGCTGCAAAAGGCGAAATAGGTCAAGTTCGCGGAATAGGAGGAGGACCAAAGCAAGCCATTTTTCTGGCAACCTATGTGTCATCAAGGGAAGGTGGGACAAAATCCTTGGAAACCCATGCATGGTTCATTTTAATGAAGGTTAGATCATCCACATTTTGGGTTGACAGACGGGTCCTTTTTTTTGTCAGGATTTATCCAGCTGCACTGAAGACTCTTTCCGATAGCACACTTGCAGCTGGGCAAGCGAGCTCCTGTAAGGCATATTGTGCCAATTCAGGGTGTCGAGTTTAGTGGCCCAATAGTCAATGACCTGTGCAGGAGAACATCGATATGGGAGGAAAAGTAGTTTGTAACCATAGTTGACAACTGCTGTCTCCTGTCACTTTCCATCGATGCAGTATTACCAGTTGTGTGAGCGGTACTTGAAAAATCAGTCCACAACATTGTCATGAAACCCCTGTCTCCAATGCCACTTCTGCTGTGTGCACCACGAACACCTCTGCCAAGCTGCCCCCAGCCCGTACGGCTCGTGTGAGAACCATCACCGCTGCTGTGTGCTGGGAATGCCTCAACCAACCGATTTACCAGAGTTGCTTGTTTATTAGCCAATATTAGGTCAAGATTCTCGTGTGGCATGATGTTTTGTAATTTGCCTTTATAGCGTGGATCCAGGATGCTGGCTAACTAGTAGTCATCATCCTTCATCATTTTGGCAATGTGGGGGTCCCTTTTTAGGATCTGCAAGGCATAATCTGACATGTGGGCCAATGTTCCCGGTGTCAACGATGCACTGTGAGTGCTGGTTGGAGGAGCACTTTCTGGCAAATCCACATCCCTCCAGTCACGCACAAACCCTGTACCAGACCTTGCCACGCCAACATTTTCACTTGCCCCACGAGATGCATCCTCCTCCCCTAAGTAATCATCCCCATCATCATCCTCCTCCTCCTCTTCTTCCTCCACCTCGTCCAGGAGAGGTCCCTGAGCAGACAATGGCTGAATGTCATCAAGGATTCTCTCCTCCCCTACCTCCTTGTCAACAATGGCTGCAGACGCCTGCTCCTTAAGGTGCATCAAAGTTTGCATGAGCAGACGCATAAGTGGGATGCTCATGCTTAGGATGGCGTCGTCTGCACTTACCAGCCGTGTGCATTCCTCAAAACACTGAAGGACTTTACAGAGGTCTTTAAGCTTCGACCACTGCACACCCGACAACTCCATGTCTGCTCTCAAAGTGCCTGGCCGTGTATCCTCCCACAAATGCATTATGGCCTGCCTCTGTTCGCACAGCCGCTCAACCATGTGCAGGGTGGAGTTCCACCTTGTTGCAATGTCGATAATGAGGCGGTGGTTGGGAAGGTGGAGCAATCGCTGCAGCTTCTGCATACGAATGGAGTGTACAGGCGACCGGCGGATGTGCGCGCACAGTCTTCGCACCTTCTGGAGCAGGGCTGTTAACTCCGGATAATTGTTGAGGAAGCACTGCACCACCAGGTTCAAGGTGTGAGCCAGGCAAGGTATGTGTCTGAGTTTTAAAAGGGCTATGGCTGCCACAAAATTACGGCCGTTATCACTAACTACCTTGCCTGACTCAAGATGTATACTGCCCAGCCATGACTCAGTTTGTCGCTGAAAGTACTCAGCCAGCACCTCCGCGGTGTGTCTGTCGCCCAAACACATCATCTGCAACACAGCCTGCTGACGCTTTCCACTAGCTGCTCAATAGGGGGACACCGAGTGTGCAACACTGGCAGCTGCAGATGGAGTGCTCGTACGACTGCGCTCTGTGGACGAGCTTTCGCTTCTGGAGGAGGAGGAGGAGGGTCGAACACCTACAGCCAACTGTTTCCTATACCGTGGGCTAGGCAGCACTGTTCCACCACCGCTGTCCCCTGTGGACCCTGCATCCACCACATTAACCCAGTGCACAGTGATGGACACGTAACGGCCCTGGCCATGCCGACTGGACCATGCATCTGTTGTGAGGTGCACCTTTCCACTCACTGTCTGCTTGAGTACATGGACAATGCAGTCTTTCACATGATGGTGGAGGGCTGGGATGGCTTTACGAGAGAAGAAGTGGCGACTGGGTAGGTCATAGCGTGGTACTGCATAGGCCATGAGTTCGCGGAAAGCTGCGCTTTCCACCAACCGATAGGGCATCATCTCTAACGAGATTAGTTTGGCAATGTGGGCGTACAAACCCAGTGTACGCGGATGAGAGACTGAGTACTTTCTTGACCTACTCATAGTCTCTGGGAGGGTGAGCTGGACTTGAGAGCTGCATATGGTGGAACTAGCGGTAGACAGGGCGGACTGAGAGAGGGTTGATGATGGTGATGGAGTTGGTGTTCTTTCTGATGGCCTAGATTCAGTCTTTCGTTGATATAACAGTGGGATTCCCTGACTGCTTTGGCCTTGCAACGACACCTCAACATTTGCTGTTGTGCTAACCGGTGGGCTTACAGTGGGGGAAACAATGTAGCGTTGCTGACTACCTTCTTTGTGATCAGTTGCACATGTGGTACTTGAGGTTTGGTGTTGTGTCCACGCTTGCAAGTGCATGCTGGTTAAATGTCTAAGCATGCAACTGGTATTCAAATTTTTCAGATTTTTCCCTCGGCTAAAGGTCTTTGCGCACTTCTTACAGATAACCTTGGCCTGATCATGAGGATTTTGTTCAAAAAAGTGCCACACTGCACTCTTCCTACTTTGGAAGACATTTTGCGGCCTAGCACGCTGTGCTATTTTGACCGTCTGGACAAGCTGTCCAGCAACTCTTTTGATTTTGGGAACCTGTCTTTGGAGTTCTCCGGGCCTGCCAGATAACAGCTGTTGCGATGTCTGCTGTGGATGCTCCTCCTCCTCATCTGAGCTATTGGAAGCAGCACCCTCTTCCCCCAATGGATGCCAATCTGGGTCAACAACTGGGTCATCCATCACCTCCTCTTCAATGTCATGTGCACCTTCCTCTGTGTCACCGTGTATGGTGGTATAGTATGCGGGAAGGGGCACCTGAGTCTCATCAGGGTCAGAATCTGGCTCATTACACTGTGAGGACAATGTAGTGCTCTGAGTGAATGTACCAGCAGAATCATCTATCAGTGGCTGTGCATCAGTGTACTCCATGTCAGATTCATCTTGGCCTGGGTAATTCACCATTTCACTTGATAACCCAGGCATGGTATGTGAAAACAGCTCCATGGAGTAATTAGTTGTATGGCCTGCGTCATCCTTCAATCTTGGTTGGGGTGAAGGACACAAGGAAAGGTGTGGTTCATGAACATGAGCCTCCAATGACGACTCAGTGCTTTTATTTTTTACAACTTCAGAAGAGGAGGAGATAGAGCTGGAGGATGAGTCAGCAATGTAAGCCAAAACTTTTTCCTGAAGCTCTGGCTTTAAAAGCGGTTTGCCAACTCCTAGAAAACTAAGCCTTCGAGGCCTTGTGTAGCCAGACGATGACGCAGGCTCAACACCTCCGACATTCGGTCCTATTTTGCTTTTGCCACTACCATCAGATCCACCACCAACACCATCATTACCAGCTGACAACCCCCGCCCAATTCCACGGCCTCTTCCACCAGCCTTCCTCATTTTTGGTAAAAATGTACACAAAATCCCACAAACTATATAGTAATGTAAAACAAGGTACAAGGTGTATATAGGACAGGGGAGATGTAGAATTTCTGAACACACTTGTGGACAGTGTTGGATTGTGTGAGGCCCAGTGAATACCACACCGCTATGTCACAGGCTCAATGTCGCAGGTGTGAAAAATGTCACTATAGGACAGGGCAGATGTAGAATTTCTGAACACACTTGTGGACACTGTTGGATTGTGTGAGGCCCAGTGAATATCACACCGCTATGTCACAGGCTCAATGTCGCAGGTGTGAAAAATGTCACTATAGGACAGTGGAGATGTAGAATTTCTGAACACACTTGTGGACACTGTTGGATTGTGTGAGGCCCAGTGAATATCACACCGCTATGTCACAGGCTCAATGTCGCAGGTGTGAAAAATGTCACTATAGGACAGGGCAGATGTAGAATTTCTGAATACACTTGTGGACACTGTTGGATTGTGTGAGGCCCAGTGAATATCACACCGCTATGTCACAGGCTCAATGTCGCAGGTGTGAAAAATGTCACTATAGGACAGGGGAGATGTAGAATTTCTGAACACACTTGTGGACACTGTTGGATTGTGTGAGGCCCAGTGAATATCACACCGCTATGTCACAGGCTCAATGTCGCAGGTGTGAAAAATGTCACGATAGGACAGGGCAGATGTAGAATTTCTGAACACACTTGTGGACACTGTTGGATTGTATGAGGCCCAGTGAATATCACACCGCTATGTCACAGGCAGAAATTGGCTGGTGTATGACAAACTCCAAGGTGTATATAGAATTGGGCAGAATAGGAATCTCCCTAGAGTGTAGGTCTGTAAGAACGGAACATGTCCTCGACTTATTCTTACAGAGTCACACACAGATAGCTTCACTGTGGCCATGATAACAGCCGTTACACGATACTGAGAGAGGAGCGTGCATGTACACCGCTGTCCGGTGTCCGTAAAATTGTCAAGCTCTGTGTTTTTTAAGTATACGGACTGACACACGCTGTCTCTCTATAGTTTTGAATGTGATCAAACAGCAAATCTACTTAACTGTTTGAAAAACAGACAAAACTAGAAGGTGGAGGTCTGTAAGAACGGAACATGTCCTCGACTTATTCTTACAGAGTCACACACACATAGCTTCACTGTGGCCGTGATAACAGCCATTACACGGTACTGAGAGAGGAGCATGCACGTACACCGCTGTCCGGTGTCCGTAAAATTGTCAAGCTCTGTGTTTTTTAAGTATACGGACTGACACACGCTGTCTCTCTATAGTTTTGAATGTGATCAAACAGCAAATCTACTTAACTGTTTGAAAAACAGACAAAACTAGAAGGTGGAGGTCTGTAAGAACGGAACATGTCCTCGACTTATTCTTACAGAGTCACACACACATAGCTTCACTGTGGCCGTGATAACAGCCATTACACGGTACTGAGAGAGGAGCATGCACGTACACCGCTGTCCGGTGTCCGTAAAATTGTCAAGCTCTGTGTTTTTTAAGTATACGGACTGACACACGCTGTCTCTCTATAGTTTTGAATGTGATCAAACAGCAAATCTACTTAACTGTTTGAAAAACAGACAAAACTAGAAGGTGGAGGTCTGTAAGAACGGAACATGTCCTCGACTTATTCTTACAGAGTCACACACAGATAGCTTCACTGTGGCCTTGATAACAGCCGTTACACGGTACTGTGTGTGGAGCGTACACCGCTGTATGGTGTGAAAAAATGTACGCTCAGTACCTCACCAGGACAAAAAAAAAAATTTGGATTGCTTTTAAAAAAGCAGTTTGCAGAGCAGTGGGAAAACAGCCATGCAGCTATCAGGAAGCCTTATAAGGCAGCCTAACAACCAACACAGCTGATCCAGCAAAATAAAGCCTCCACTTGCACTGCACAGTAACTGGTGTGTTGTACAGGCAAAATCGCTAGCAGCAGAAGCAGTTTTTGGTGTCTTCTTCCCTGCCAATGCTCTCCCTACAGAATCAGCAGCAGCTCTCCCTATTCTGAGATCAGCATGAGTAACATGGCGGTCGGCGTGCACGCCCTTTTATACCCCCTGTGACGCCCCCCAAAGCAAGCCAATCACTTGCATGCCCTTCTCAAAGATGGTGGTGACCCCTGCCTATGTCATCACGTTGCCCACAGTGTCCGTGGATCCTGATTGGCTGAAAAAGGGCAGAAAACAAACTTTTGAAACGCGACTTTGGGTCTAAAGTCGCCGAGCTCGTGGCCGACCTCACCCTAGGGTCGGGTTTCGTTTCATGAAACTCGACTTTACCAAAAGTCGGCGACTTTTGAAATTTTTCGACCCGTTTCGCTCAACTCTAATTATAAGTATAAAGTTTGCAAAATATGTTGCTAGATAGCATTACCCTGAACTGTCAATGTCAAACTTGTCTCAGGGTACAGTTCACTAAATGCTTCACATCATATTTCTTCAGTCTATGAAGAGGAGAGGAGGGAGGGAGCATGTTTGTGCAGAATCATATTCCAGGACACTCACACAAATATATATGTCCTCATCGATCCTGTTACTGTATTTCTGAATTTGAGATGTTAGAATATACGGGGAAAAACTGTTTTCTATGTCTAGTGTATATAAGTCATCAGAGCAGCTAATTTCTCCAAACATGAGCTAAGAGGAAAAACAAACTAAAACATCAAGCATACAGAGACAACATATACTGGACTATTGATTTACGCACAGTTTATTGAAAGTTTAGATATGCTTTAAGAAGTACTTACCATCCTTAATCCTGCTTTCCTGTTCACTCCAGAAGTTCTGAGATAAATGCAGGCATTCCTTCCCTGTGTGTTTGTTAATTTTTCCCCTTATCTGTAGAGGAGGAGCTTCACTACTTATCAAGAACATAAACTGCAGCAGAGATTCATCTCAGCTAAAAGTCTAGACCTTAGATCAGGAATAGGACAGATATTTATAGGACATTTCATAACTTTCCCAAATTCTCATGAAAAAAAATATTCCCCACAAACTGCATTGAACTACTGTACCCAATTTATTACATATTTTAGGAGTCCAACTCCGACTCCACCAAAATGGTGGAGTATTAAAAGGGTATTTTCATATGCAGACACAACTCCTAGTGGTTCTGGGGGCACAGGGAACCTAACAGATTCCATTTAAGCAAGAGCCTAGTTCTTTAGGTCAGCTCCCCTTCAGAGCACACAGAAAATCAGTGAGTCTTAAGGTGTCACTTTTACCTCCTGGACCATATCCCAGGGTGGAGGTACGGTATAATAATAAAAATAAAAAAAATAATCTGGTGTACAGCTGTCCCACCAACTCTTTAGTTGTTCACAAAAAACCTGGCACTTCATGGCTGATTAACCCCTCTCAGCTTTTAACCTCAATAAAATATATCTACGCTCCCACACATTACTGATGACCCTCTTACAATTTGTAAACAGTAATGTACAGTACCTATAAATACCCTAGGGTACTTAGAGGGTGCGATCAGGCCCATGTGGGAGGGGGCTCGCTGGCCTCAGTGCCTACTTCAGCTGGATGCGTGTCCGAGGATCCTGGTTTCAGTGCTGCAAAATGGCTGACGTTGACATGACAGGCATTAGCACCGCTTGGCAGTGGCTTTATGCATTGCCAAAGCAGGCACGCTGATGTCAGCTGTTGGCCTGTGACTGGCCAGTGGTGTGTTTAACAGTGCAAGGAGCTGGAGGGTCCCTGCACTGCAGTACCCAGTACCAGGGCTGCCATTAGAGCATTACTGCCCTGACTGGCGTATAGGGCCAGGTCAGCAGAGGGGGCCCTGTCTCTTCTGCTGATCGGGTCCCAGCAGCAGGATTCTCAGGTGCAGTAACTGAAACCTGCGTCCAAGATGCAGAATCAGTTACTCTATTGCCTAGGCAATAGTTAATGCCGGCAGCCAATCGGAGGCTGACAGTGACATCAGCACGCACGTCGCCGGCGTATGCGCTCTTGAAACGCCGGGAGGGATCATCGCCGCAGGAGTGCGGTCAGTAAGGAAAAGGTTTTTTTTTCATTTTATTATTGAAAGCGGCAAACAAACTATGTTTCACAGGCAGGATGTAGACACCTTGACCATGTGTCTCCATCCTGCCTGGGGCAGAATGGAGACACAGGGGTAGGATTGGAGATATGGGGCAGAATGGAGACACAGGGGCAGAATGGAGACTCGGGGGGCAGGATGGAGACACTGGGGCAGGATGGGAGATACAGGGGCAGGATTGAGACATGGTACAGGATGGAGATAGATGGGGCTGGAATATGGGGTGTAATGGAGACAGATGGTGCAGGATCATGGGGCAGAATGGAGACAGATGGTGTTGGATCATGGGGCAGGATGGATATGATGGAGACAGATGGAGCAGGATCATGGGACAGATGGGGCAGGATCATGGGGCAGATGGGGCAGGAGGGGACATCATATGTGGCAGGATGGGACATCACATGGGGGCAAGATAGGAGAAACATATGGCTGGAGCCAGGAATGAGACACACTGGGGCCAGGATGGGGGATATTATTACCATAGGGGCTAATTTAGGGATATTATTACTGCAGTGATGCATTTACTTTTTGAGGATACTGTTTTAAATGGGTGCGTGGTCTTGTTACTGTGCAGAGCACATCTGGTGTAGTTCAGAATTTTGGAAAAATTAAGTAATGTGTTCTGCAAGCAGTGCTTTAGATAACTGTGTTATTTCCTGCAGAGATGAGCACTGGCTGAAAGAAGTGATGGCAGTCTGTGCTGGATGAAGATTAAAAGGGAAGATGAAGGACTTCACCTAGAGACATCATTGGTGAGTCAGTGTGTTACCTGTACACTGCCACTATACACTGTATACTATATACAGTAGTTCTGTGTACAATGTCACCAGTGATCACTGTATTACCTTTACATTATACACTATATACAGAGCTCCTGTGCATAATGTCTCCTTGATCACTGTATTACCTGTACACAGACACTGCATACTAAGTACAGATCTCCTGTGTATAATGGTACTTATGGTGATATTAGTATTGTTTTCTTTATTACTGATAGGTAGAGATGAGCGACTTTGCCTTTTTTCGGGTCGAGTCGGGTTTCATGAAACCCGACTTTCGCAAAAGTCGGGTCGAACGAAATCGGCCGATTATTGTGAAAAGTCGAAGTCCGACTGAAACACGAAACCCAATGTAAGTCAATGGGGAAGAAAAGTCGGCAGTGAGTTCAGGACAGGAAACACACCTACAGTGCCCATTTTAATGGCAAAAACATCAATTCTTACTCCTTAAGCTAATGTCAACCTTAATTTACTTTATAACAATAGTTAGGCATTGAAAATTGGGGGTTATTTGGCTAAAGTTGTGGGGGGGTAGCGCTGGCTCCAGATTTTCGTGGGCCCAGGGCCAAAGAGTGTCACTGGGCTCCTTTAACACATGACACAATTCATGATCCTTTCCAGAGAAATAGCGGTACAGTACAAAGAAAAATACTTCAATTCTTACATAACGTGACTGATATCCATTTTAAATTCTCCAAAAACAGACAGTATATTCCTCCATACAGTATTATGGCCACCGCATAGTGCGCCATACAGAGTGATGAGGCACATATATTTCTCCATACAGAATCATTGGTCCCATATAATGTTCCATACAGTATATGATGAGCTCCACATAATGCTACAGTATATGTTGCTCACCATGGATGAAGCTCCAGTGTCTTATGGGCCCAAATAATGCTCCATATTTAATGGGCTCCATTTCTAATGCTCCAGTGTATAATGGGCCCTGTAAATGCTGCTCCAGTGACTGATGTCCACCTTTGGAATGCTCCAGTGCATGGTGGGCCCCAGATATCATTCTCCAGAGTATCGTGCTCCCCAAAAATTGCTCCCAACCTTTAAAACAATTAAATAAGTCTCCTCGCTAGGGAATCCCTGTATTCTGGACTCCTCGCCATCCCCATCTTCCATCTCTCTGCACTTGGACTGTTTAGGCAGAGGGCGTACAGACGAGATGTCATCACGCTCTTTGACCAGAATGTCACTGTCAGGAAAAGTGTTTGGTTTCCGGGGGGCAGTATGGTTGCAAAGCTGAACCTTAAAGGAATGTCCAGAAGGGCACCACCAAGAGTGGAGCCTGCGGCTTAATTGGACTCAACACGGGCAACCTCATCAACCTTGCCATCCACAAAAAGCTGCACAGATTGCAAGCTTAATTCCGTTAACGAACGAGACTCAGGCATGCCGCCGCGGTCCGCGTCCAGCTTACTAGAGGTACACGCGAGGCTCTGGCACGCGAGATTAGCCAATAACAGGTCTGTCATGCCCTTACATGTCCGGGGCTGCACGCATTCTACAATGAAAGGACCAGCATGTATCGCTTACAGGTGCGGATAACACGCTGAACCCCGTTAGTGATGGGGATCTGGGATTACAATTCTTCCAAGTGAACAACCATTTCCCAGTAAGTGCAGGTCAACCGTAATTCCGGAATTAGGCCTAAATGGCATTCCAGAAAGAATGTGAAAAAATTAAGTGTCCAAACCACAGGGGCTGTAGCTTGCTTAACAGCTGGGCTCCTCTGCTGAGTAGCACACAGTTCTTACATAAACAGGTGGCATAGCTTGGTTCACGGGTGGCCAACTCTGCTGAGTAGCATACACAGTTACTAGGCCCAAAGTATTAAGTGGTGTAAATGCAGTCAAAAACTGGTTCTTTCATAAACAGGCGGCATAGCTCGGTTCACGGGTGGGCTCCTCTTCTGAGTAGCAGACAGTTACAAGGCCCAAAAGGTTTTTCAGGACAATATGCGGTAAAAAATTATTAAAAACACATACGGTGTAGCTCATTCACAGGTGTACTACACCGCTGGCTACCAGACACCGCGACTATGCCCTAAAACTGTCTATTATCATTGAAAACCATTATTAATGTGAAAAAAAAGATACGCTTTTGTTTAACGAAACGTTCTTGAACGGAAACTCGAATAGCCAAATTTTAATCAAAGTGTTGTAGTTCGACGAACGTACCTAACACCGCCCAAAACAGCTAGAATTTGAACTTGGCCAACAGTTCCACTCAAACACCACTCATCTGTAATCAGGAGGCAGACTCAGACGGTCTCAGGCACAGTATGGATTCGACAAGATTGCAGAAGGTTGAGAAAGGGTACAGTATCACTGGATAACAGGTATATATAGCATAGTTTAAACATTTAAAATCTCCGTGTTTATTTCCGGAGTACGACAAAGACACTCACAGCCTCAGTATGGATTAGACAATAATCTAAAAAGTAAAAAAAAGGAAATGTTTTTGAAGGTTACACCAATATACACTGTTGGGGTATTTTTAAATCTTCATATATATTTCTGTATCAGTAAGACAGTCCAGACTCTCCGCAAGAGGAAACAAGATGGATAAAAGTACAGACATAAAGTCGAGTGATTGCAGAAATTTAGGAATTACTAATCAGGGGAAAAACTCCCGGGAGAATTCTCAGAGGCGATGCTGACCCTCAATTACTTTGTGTGTGGAGACAGCGAAAACAGTTCTTTGTGAAGAAAGGGTTGCTGTATCGCAGTACCGTTGATCCCATCACCGTTACTCATCTCCATCAATTTTTGATCACAGGGAGAGATGTAGACATGGTCCTCACTGCCTATCATGATCTGTCAGGTAACTTTGGAGTGCAAAAGACAGAAGCCACAGGCTGTAGGCGATTCTATTAGATTGGCATGAGAGGGCACATTTAAAAATGTGGGCAGGAATGTCACATGTCTGTGAGTAGGAAAACTGTGAAAGCTGATGATAAACCACCAATGCATCTCATTGTGAGTTGACGTCCATAAGAAATGGAAGCCATTGATCATCTGAAGCTAGAGACCGGTCAGCAGGACAGGGCATAGCTACGTCTTAACCATCATCTATCAGTTCACCAAATTTGTAGTGGCAGTCCCAGGGAAGGATTTGACAGCCCAGACTACACAGCGGAGGAGCAGGGAGAGGTAAATATTGCAAATGCTGGGGCCCTGCCCCAGCAAGGGGGGCCCACTCGTGGGCGTCGGTACTGGCACTGGACCCCTCATAGTACGCCGGTGTGTCTGACAGTGGGTGTGCACCCCCACCATCAGAGACACTTGATTGCACTATGAGGGACTCTGTGCCAGTGCCGGCGCCCAAGAGTCGGCCCACCTACCTGTCCAGGGCAATGGCACTCGCACGGTTGCGTGCGCTAGGTGGTGACCCCGGCCATGGGGGGGGGGAGGCAGCCCAGTTAGGGAGGTTTAAAAAATGGCATATGTTGATGTTGGACATTCAGCAGCTGTAAATGGAGGAATCGGAGAAGTCCGAGGAAGTGGAGGACAAAAGCGAGCCATTTTTCTGGCAACCTATGTGTCATCAGGGGAAGGTGGGACAAAATCCTTTGAAACCCATGCATGGTTCTTTTTAATGAAGGTTAGATCATGAACATTTTGGGTCGACAGACGGGTCCTTTTTTCTGTCAGGATTGAGCCAGCAGCACTGAAGACTCTTTCCGATAGCACACTAGCAGGAGGGCAAGCGAGCTCCTGTAAGGCATATTGTGCCAATTCAGGCCAGGCGTCCAGTTTAGAGGCCTAATAGTCAAAGGGGAATGACCTGTGAGGGAGAACATTGACATGGGAGGAGAAGTAGTTTGTAACCATAGTTGTCAACTGCTGTCTCCTGTCACTTTCAATCAATGCAGTATTACCAGTCGTGTGAGCGGGACTTGAAAAATCAGTCCACATCATGGTCATGAAACCCCTGTCTCCAATGCCACTTCTGATGTGTGCACCACGAACACCTCTTCCATGTTGCCCCCTACGGCTCGTTGGAGAACCATCACCGCTGCTGTGTGCTGGGAACGCCTCAAACAACGGTTTACCAGAGTTGCTTGTTTGTTAGCCAATATTACATCAAGGTTCTCCTGTGGCACAATATTTTGGAATTTGCCTTTATAGCGTGGATCCAGGATGCTGGCCAACCAGTAGTCATCATCGGTCTTCATTTTGGCAATGCGGGGGTCCCTTTTTAGGATCTGCAAGGCATAATCTGATAATGTGGGCCAATGTACCATGTGTCAATGATGCACTGTGAGTGCTGGTTGGAGGAGCACTTTCTGGCAAATCCACATCCCTCCAGTCACGCACAAACCCTGTACCAGACCTTGCCACGCCAACATTTTCTCTTGCCCCACGAGAAACTTCCTCCTCCCCTAAATAATCATCCCCATCATCATCCTCCTCCTCTTCCTCTTCTTCCTCCACCTCATCTAGGAGAGATCCCGGAGCAGACAATGGCTGAATGTCATCAAGGCTTCCCTCCTCTTCTTCCTCATCCTCCTCGGCTGCAGACGCCTGCTCCTTAATGTGCGTCAAAGTTTGCATGAGCAGACGCATAAGTGGGATACTCATGCTTATGATGGCGTCGTCTGCGCTTACCAGTCGTGTGCATTCATCAAAACACTGAAGAACTTTACAGAGGTCTTTCAGCTTCGACCACTGCACACCCGACAACTCCATGTCTGCCCTCAAAGTGCCTGGCCGTGTATCCTCCCACAAATGCATTACAGCATGCCTCTGTTTGCACAGCCTCTCAACCATGTGCAGGGTGGAGTTCCACCTTGTTGCAACGTTGATAATTAGGCGGTGCTTGGGAAGTTGGAGCAATCGCTGCAGATTCTGCATACGACTGGAGCGTACGGGTGACCGGCGGATGTGCGAGCACAGTCTTCGGACCTTCTGGAGCAGGCCTGTTAACTCCGGATAATTATTGAGGTAGCACTGCACCACCAGGTTCAAGGTGTGAGCCAGGCAAGGTATGTATCGGAGTTTTGAAAGGGCTATGGCTGCCACAAAATTCCGGCCGTTATCACAAACTACCTTGCCTGCCTCAAGATATAGACTGCCCAGCCATGACTCAGTTTGTCCCTGCAAGTAGTCGGCCAGTACCTCCGCGGTGTGTCTGTTGTCGCCCAAACACATCATCTTCAACACAGCCTGCTGACGCTTACCACTAGCTGTTCGAAAGTGGGACACCGAGTGTGCAACACTGGCAGCTGCGGATGGAGTGATCGTGTGACTGCGCTCTGTGGACGAGCTTTCGCTTCTGGAGGAGGGTCGAACGCCTACAGCCAACTGTTTCCTATACCGTGGGCTAGGCAGCACTGTCCCACCGCCGCTGTCCCCTGTGGACCCTGCATCCACCACATTAACCCAGTGCGCAGTGATGGACACGTAACGGCCCTGGCCATACCTACTGGACCATGCATCTGTTGTGAGGTGCACCTTTCCACTCACTGATTGCTTGAGTGCATGGACAATGCAGTCTTTCACATGAAGATGGAGGGCTGGGATGGCTTTGCGAGAAAAGAAGTGCCGACTGGGTAGGTCATAGCGTGGTACTGCGTAGGCCATGAGTTCGCAGAAAGCTTTGCTTTCAACCAACCGGTAGGGCATCATCTCTAACGAGATTAGGTTGGCAATGTGGGCATTCAAACCCAGTGTACGCGGATGAAAGGATGAGTACTTTCTTGTCCTACTCATAGTCTCTGGTAGGGTGAGCTGGATATGGTGGAACTAGGGGTGGACATGGCGGACTGAGAGAGGGTTGATGATGGTGATGGAGTTGGTGTTCTTTCTGATGGCCTAGATTCAGTCTTTCATAGCAATAACATTGTGATTCCCTGACTGCTTTGGCCTTGTGACGACACCTCAACATTTGCTGCTGGTGGTGTGCTAACCGGTGGACTTACAGTGGGGGAAACGATGTAGCGTTGCTGGCTACCTTCATTGGGAGCAGTTGCACATGTGGTATGTGAGGTTTGGTAGTCTGTCCATGCTTGCAAGTGCATGGTGGTTAAGCATGCAACTGGTATTCAAATTTCTCAGATTTTTCCCTCGGCTAAAGGTCTTTGTGCACTTCTTACAGATAACCTTTGCCTGATCATTAGGATTTTGTTCAAAAAAGTGCCACATTGCACTCTTCCTACTATGGAAGACATTTTGAGGCCTTGCACGCTGTGCTAGTTTGACCATCTGGCCAAGCTGTCCTGCAACTCTTTTGGTTTTTGTAACCCATTTTTGGACTGCTCCGGGCCTGCCAGATAACAGCTGTTGCGATGTAGATGCCTGCTTCGGATGCTCCTCCTCCTCTTCTGAGCTATTGGCAGCGGCACCTTATTCCCCCAATGGATGCCAATCTGGGTCAACAACTGGGTCATCCATCACCTCCTCTTCAATGTCATGTGCACCTTCCTCTGTGTCACCATGTAAGGTGGTATAGCATGCGAGAAGGGGTTTCATCAGGGTCAGATTCTGGCTCAGTACACTGCGAGGACAATGTCGTGCTCTGAGTGAATGTACCAGCAGAAAAATCTAGCAGTGGCTGTGCATCCGTGCACTCCATGTCAGATTCTTCTTGGACTGGGTAATTCACGATTTGACTTGCTAACCCAGGCATGGTATGTGAAAACAGCTCCATGGAGTAATCTGTAGTGTGGCCTGCCGCATCCTTTACTTTTGGTAGGGGTGAAGGATACAAGGAAAGGTGTGGTTCCTGACCATGAGCCTCCAATGACGACTCAGTGCTTTTATTTTTTGAAAGTTCAGAAGAGGAGGCGATAGAGCTGGAGGCTGTGTCAGCAATGTAAGCCAAAACTTGTTCCTGAAGCTCCGGCTTTAAAAGCGGTTTACCTACTCCCAGAAAAGGGAGCCTTCGAGGCCTTGTGGTGCCAGACGATGACTCAAGTTCAACACCTCCTGCATTAGGTGGTATTGTGCTTTTGCCACTACCAGCAGATCCACCACCAACACCATCATTACCAGCTGGCAACCCCCGCCCACTTCCACAGCCTCTTCCAACACACTTCCTCATTTTTGGGAAAATGTACCCAAAATACCACCAGCAATATGGTACTGTAGAACAAGGTACAAGGTGTATATAGTATTGGGGAGAATTTGAATCTCCCTACAGACTTGAGGACACTGAACTAATATCTCAGGCCCAGTGTAGATTACACCTCAATATAACAGGCTGAAATTGGATGGTGTATAAAATGTCTATATAGGACTGGGGAGAATTTGAATCTCCCTACAGACTTGAGGACACTGAACTAATATTTCAGACCCAGTGTAGATTACACCTCAATATAACAGGCTGAAATTGGATGGTGTATAAAATGTCTATAAAGGACTGGGGAGAATTTGAATCTCCCTACAGACTTGAGGAAACTGAACTATTATCTCAGGCCCAGTGTAGATTACACCTCAATATAACAGGCTGAAATTGGATGATGTATAAAATGTCTATATAGGACTGGGGAGAATTTGAATCTCCCTACAGACTTGAGGACACTGAACTATTATCTCAGGCCCAGTGTAGATTATACCTCAATATAACAGGCTGAAATTGGATGGTGTATAAAATGTCTATATAGGACTGGGGAGAATTTGAATCTCCCTACAGACTTGAGGACACTGAACTATTTATCTCAGGTCCAGTGTAGATTACACCTCAATATAACAGGCTGAAATTGGATGGTGTATAAAATGTCTGTATAGGACTGGGGAGAATTTGAATCTCCCTAGAGATTTTAGCAAGCTGACAATGATGCTCTCAGTCCCAAGTATGGCAGCAGGCAGCCTAATAAGCAGGACTGCTGCACACAAAAGTGTGGAAAAATTAACATTTGGTAACTGGGCAAAAAAGAGGATGAAAAGTATTTTTGCTTTTAAAAAAGCAATTTGCACGGCAGTGTGAAAACAGCAATGCAGCTATCAGGGAGCCTTATAAGGCAGCCTAATAACCAACAGAGCTGATGCACCAAAATATAGCCTCCCCTTGCACTGCACACTAACTGGTGTGCTGTACAGGCAAAATCGCTAGCAGCAGAAGCAGTTTTTTGTATCTTCTTCCCTGCCTAATGCTCTCCCTACAGAATCAGCAGCAGCAGCTCTCCCTATTCTGAGATCAGCAGAAGCAACGTGGCGGTCGGCGTGCACGCCCTTTTATAGCCCCTGTGATGCCACACAAAGCAAGCCAATCACTTGCATGCCCTTCTCAAAGATGGTGGTGACCGCTGCCTATGTCATCGCGTTGCCCACAGTGTGCGTCCTCCATTATTGGCTGAAAAAGGGAGCTGAAGCATCATTTGAAACGTGACTTTGGCGCCATGGTCGCCGACCTCGTGGCCGACCTCACGCTATGGTCGCGTTTCGTTTCATGAAACACGACTTTTGCAAAAGTCGGCGACTTTTGAAATTGACCGACCCGTTTCGCTCAACTCTACTGATCAGTATTGTAGTATTCAGTCACTATGTGTTGGTAATATGTTGTCGGCCATGGTGCAGTGGTATTTGTTCCTTGTATGTGTTATTACTTGGTCACTATGTGGTGGTAATATGTGATCTGGTCATGGTGTGGTGGTATTTGTTCCTTGTATGAGGTATTATTGATCATCATATGGTTGTAATATGTGGTCTGGACATGGTATGGTGGTATTTGTTCCTTGTATGTGATATTATTCGGTCATTGTGGTGGTCATATGTGGTTTGGACATGGTGTTGTGATATTTGCTTCTTGTATGTGGTATTATAGGTCACTATGTGGTGTTAATATGATGTCTGGTCATGGTGCGGTGGTATTTGTCCCCTGTATGTGATGATGTTGGTAACTTTAAAAATTGAAAAATAAACATTTTGTACCTAAATTGTATTGGATATTTTAAAAAATGTTTAATATGTTAGAGTAGAGCCCGGCCAAAAGAGTCTACCTTGTCGTGGTGGCGGCTTAAAAAATCTTTTGACTGTGGACAGTTAGAGGGGTGGAGGCGGGGCTGGGGAGGAACCTGGGCAAAGTCTCAAGGGGGCCCCGAAAATTGCGCCAGTATGGGGCCCTGAAATTCCTAGTGGCAGCCCTGTGCAGTACACAGGGCCGGCGTCAGCACTTGGGCAAGTGCCGGGGCTCAGGCGAGACAGGGGGCCCACTCACGCTGTCTAGGATACCCGCCGCCACGCCCCCCATGCACCGACCCCATCCTCGCCCAGTCACCCTCACAGAGAGTCTCACCGCAGCCTGGAATGACGTCCCAGGCTGCTCTGTGCGCACAGGAACTGTGATGAGGTCACAGGAGGGGAGGAGTCATGGGGTCACACGATCAGGGGCCTCAGTGTATGCAGGATGCTGCTGATGCAGGACGCTGCTGTGCTGGTCGTCATGGTACTGGATGAGGGAAGTTTATGTGTGGGGAGGGGTGTATGAGGTGTATGGAGCGGAGCCACGTGTGTACGAGGTATACGGAGCGGAGCCCCATGTGTACTAGTTGTACGGAGCGGAGCGGCATGTGTACGACGTGTACGGAGCGGAGCCGCGTGTTTACGAGGTAGGCGGAGTGGAGGTGTATGGAGCGGATCCGCGTGTGTACGAGGTGTACAGGGCAGAGCCGTGTGTGTGTGCGAGGTGTACGGAGCAGAGCCGCATGTGTATGGAGCAGAACCGCGTGTGTGTATGAGGTGTACGGAGCGTAGCCGCGTGCATACGAGGTAGGCGGAGTGGAGTCACGTGTGTACGAGGTGTACAGAGTGGAGCCGCGTGTGTACGGGGTGTGCGGAGCAGAGCAGGATGTGTACGAGGTGTACGGAGCGGAGCAGGATGTGTACGAGGTGTGGGGAGCGGAGCCGCGTGTGTATGAGGTAGGCGGAGTATAGCCACGTGTGTACAAGGTGTACGGTGCGGAGCCCGGAGCCGTGTGTGTACGAGATGTATGGAGCGGAGCTGTGTGAGTATGAGGTGTACGAAACGGAGCCGTGTGTACAAAGTGTACGGAGCTGAGCTGTTTGTTTACGGAGCGGAGCAGAGCTGGTTGTGTACTGGGTGTACGGAGTGAAACAGTGTGTGTACAAGGTGTACAGAGCGGAGCCGTGTGTGTACGAGGCATACAAACCGCAACCGTGTGTGTATGAGGTGTGCGGAGCCGTGCGTGTACGATATGTATGGTGGGGAGCATTCATACCTCCCAACCGTCCCAGATCCAGCGGGACAGTCCCGATTTTGAGAGAGACTGCCCCAGATGGGAGCTTACTTTTCCCGCAGACACAGGCGTACACAACGGAGCCCAAAGGAGCACTTTAAAGGAAATCTGTCACCTAATTTTTGGCCTATCAGCTGCAGTCACAGCCATCAGGGGCTTATCTACAGCATTCTTTAATGCTGTAGATAAGCCCCCGATGTAACCTGAAAGATAAGAAAAACACGTTAGATTATACTCACCGGGGGCGGTGGGTGTCTCGGTCCTGTGAGGCGCCTCCCATCTTCATACGATGACATCCTCTTCCTTGCTTCTCCCTCGGCTCCTACGCATGCGTACTTTATCTGCCCTGTTGAGGGCAGAGTAAATTACTGCAGTGCGCAGGTGCCGGGAAAGGTGAGAGATCCAGCGCCTGCACACTGCAGTACTCTGCTCTGCCCTCAATAGGGCAGAGAAAGAACGCCTGCGCAGGAGCCGAGGGAGATACAAGGAGGAGGACATTATCGTTTGAAGATGGGAGGCGCCGGATCGGACGGCGACACCCATCGGACCGGACCAGACGCCGGAGTTCGTACAATCTAACTCTTTTTTCTTATCTTTCAGGTTACATCGGGGGCTTATCTACAGCATTGCAGAATGCTGTAGATAAGGCCCTGATGGCGGTGGCCACAGCTGATAGGCCGAAAATGGGGTGACAGATTCCCTTTAAAACTCACACATGACGTTCTACTGGAAATGAGGTAATTTCGGGAGATTGACGGAACCATGGAGGCACTTCAGGGAATGCTTCAGATCCATCACCGTGTCCTCCGACAGCGTGAACAGCGGGATCACCTTGGAATCGGGGATGCCGGCCATGTGAGTGGATCATGATATGTCCTGCATCAGGTGGCTCAGGTGGGCACTACAATGGGAGCCGGGCTGCTGTGGTATCTTTATAGAATTTTTCTCTGTTTCTTTCTCTCTCTGTTCTTTCTTTCTTTCTTTCTTTCTTTCTTTCTGTTCTTTCTCTCTAATCTTTTTTTTTCTTTCTCTCTCTGTTCTTTCTTTCGTTCTTTCTTTCTCTATCTCTCTGTTCTCTTTCTTTCCCCTCTTTCTTTTTCTTTCTTTCTCTCTGTTCTTTCTCTGTCTCTGTTATTTCTTTCCTCTCTTTCTCTCTGTCTCTGTTCTTTCTTTCTCTCTCTCTGTTCTTTCTTCCTTTCCCATATTTCTTTCTCTCTCTCTGTTCTTTCTTTCCTCTCTTTCTTTCTTTCTTTCTTTCTTTTCTTTCTCTCTGTTCTTTCTTTCCCTTCTTTCTTTCTTTCTTTCTTTCTTTCTTTCTCTCTTTTCCTTCCCCTTTCTTTCTCTCTACCACTGTTCTTTCTTTCTTTCCCCTCTTTCTTTTTTCTCCCTCTCTGTTGCTTTTTTGTCCACTCTTTCTTTCTCTCTCTGTTATTTCTTTCTCTGTTCTTTCTTTCTTTCCCCTTTTTCTTTCTCTCTCCCTCTCTTTTCTTTTTTCCCTTTCCTTTCTCTCTCTGTTCTTTTTTCTGTCCACTCGTTCTTTCGCTCTGGTCTTTTTCTTTCTTTCTCTCTGTTCTTTCTTTCCCCTTTCTTTCTTTCTTTCTTTCCCTTCTTTCTTTCTCTCTCTGTTCTTTTTTTCCCCTCTTTCTTTCTCTCTGTTCTCTCTCTGTTCTTTCTTTCCCCTCTTTCTTTCCCCTCTTTCTCTCTGTTCTTTCACTCTCTCTGTTCTTTCTTTCCTCTTTCTCTCTCTGTTCTTTCTCTCTGTTCTTTCATTCCCATCTTTCTATCTCTCTCTCTGTTCTTTCTTTCCCCTCTTTCTTTCTTTCCCCTCTTTCTTTCTTCCTCTTTCTTTCTCTCTGTTCCTTCTCCTCTTTCTTTCTCTCTATCCTTTTGTTCTTTCTTTCTTTCCCCACTTTCTTTTTTTCTCTCTCTCTGTTCTTTTTTCTGTCCACTCTTTCTTTCTCTGTTATTTCTTTCTCTGTTCTTTCTTTATTTCTTTCCCCTCTTTCTTTCTCTCTGTTCTTTTTTCGCTCCTTCTTTCTCTCTCTGTTCTTTTTATCTGTACACTTTCTTTCTCTTTTCCTTTCTTTCTTTCCCCCTCTCTGTTCTTTCTTTCTTTCCCCTCTTTCTCTCTCTCTCTCTGTTATTTCTTACTTTCCCCTATTTATTTCTGTTTCTCTCTGTTCTTTCTTTTGCTGTTCTTTCTTTCTCTTTCTTTCCCCTCTTTCTTTCTCTCTATAATCTTTCTTTCTCTCTCTGTTTTTCTTTTCTTTCTCACTGTTCTTTATTTCCTTTTTTCTTTCTCTCTGTTCTTTCTCTCTTTCTGTTTTCTCTCTCTGTTCTTTCTTTCTTTCTTTCTCAGAACCTCTGTAAGCTCACAAAAAGGTATACAATTTGATTTATGCAATGCTTGCAAGCCTTTACTAGAAAAAGAGGAGCCACAAGCCAGGTTTCTACGTGCCTACATAATTACGTAGCTGAACATCTCATTCCAATGATGTAGATGATCAATCAATTGTAGTTAAATATTATCCGCCTTTGAACCAGGTCATGAAACCTAATAAATGTATTTTTCCCAATGCCATCATGCATAATAGTTTCTTAGGCAACTCAAGTCTTTTCCATATTAATCTTGCATGTGTTATCGTCTCTTCCTATTCTTGTACTGAGGTGAAAGTCTTGGATATTTATTCTGCATTTGTGTTCTTCCATTCCTTGGCACGATTTGTCTATTTCCTTCTTTGCATTGTGTAATGAGTTAGTAGAGCGGAGCACTGATGAGTTAGGGAAACAAAATGTTCCCTATCTGCAAGTGTTTAATTAACCTCTTCAGATATTTTCATGCAGATAAGTGTTATGACTTGCAGATACCCAAGGCGAGAGCGTGCTGGTTATAGCATCACAGGGAATGGAGGCTTGAGGGGCTATGTGTGCGTTGTGCCAACATGAAGTGCATTATCGGTAGGGGTATGCCATATGTGGACATCAGGAGTGAATGGAAATATATGACAATAATAATTCTATGGTACTAATGGGAAACCATGGGGTTCAATCTTTATGTTTAAGTACAAATCACCACCAGCCATGGCATTTTTATGGCAAATAAAAGTAATAGTTTTTAGAGCTGTAACCCTGCCTGAGGTAAATATGTGTTTAGATATATGCTGTAGAAAATATTAAATATAGGGTTACTGTTGGAAAGATTTAAAGGGGTCATCCAGCTCAAAACAAGCTTGCTGAAACCTAACAGTGTGTAATTTATCTGCTCTGTAACATGGTGCCTGCAGATTGGACTGGATTTTCTTGGTGATAGGTTCCTTTTAATGACCAGTCAATAGAGCAGTAGTTGCACATGCTCAGTAACTTTTCATTCATCCGGTGGAATCTAGCTCCTCTCCAGCAATACTATATTTATTGTGTGGATAGAGGATATATGTTGTTCATGGGACAACTCCTTTAATAGTATGAGCTGCTGATAGTATTATGTAACAAAAAGCTATGAGATCTGTGGAAAGAATTTAAAACTCAAAGGAATTCCACTCGCTTGAGGACTTGGGAGCAAAAAGCAGAGAGGATTGTAACAAAAAGCTATGAGACCTCTGGAAAACTAGTGCAGGATGTGCCATTAATGAGGAGAGATTGCCATCTGCTGGCCAGCCTAAATCAAGCGGAATCAAAGTGTGCTGGAAGATTTGCAGGGGGAACGAGCTTGTGTGCTGAACCGGATCAGGTGACCCTCAGTAATGACTTCCCTGATATAAAAGCCCTGCGCACCCAACCACAAGGAGATTTGGAGTCAGGGAAGAGAGTGGGGCAGACATGCCCCAGAGACACCAATGAGAACAACACGACAGGCCTCAGCAGGGAGTCTGTGCTACCTAGGAGCCGGTCACCACCTGGCAAGGTCTGGATCCCTCAGAAGATATTCCCGAGTATGGCTTACATTGGTCAGAGCCGGAATCTGTGCCATGGTCTGGTCAAGCCTCCAAGGGCCTACTACGCCTGTCAAGAGCTGAGACCCAATCCTCTTGGCCCTGAGTCTGAGAGAATTCTGCTAATGGTCAAGCCCAGAAGAGCTATGCGACAACAGCAACAGGAGAGGCACACCTGTGATATAGGAGGAACAGCGTGAATGAGCAGGGCTGTCACTTCCAGCAATCACCTACGGTACCGTGGTCATCTGAGACTAGAATTTCGGGTTGGGAGGGGGCCGGTTGGTGCATGGGAGGCTCAACGGGCTTCAATAGAATACGTTAGGAAGAAAATTGCAGCCTAGCGGGAAAACCCAGTGATCCACGCTAGGGCCAAAGCCTCGAGTGAGAACTCACGTAGTGACTCCCAAGACTGGGTGCACCACTAACGTTAAGTAGTGAAAGTCTTTATTGCTTATTCATAACCTATTGTCATTTCCTACACTGTTAGTAGATATGCAATTTAACACAAATTGTTCAAAAGTTACTGTTGTATATAAATACCATTATATCAACCCCTGGCTGTTTCTGACTCATGATGTCTGCTTGTTGCATCCATACACCTGCATTACATTCGGCGCTGTTGGCAGGATGCAACATTCAGATACAGAGATGACGGACCAGTCTGTGACCGAGCCCGGCAAGGGAAAGATTCACTTTGGGGCTATACTCAGCAACCTTCCCAAGTTCACAGGAAGCAGTGTATCACTGTGGGACTGGGTAGAGAGGCTGAAAAGCATACTATGCATGTATCCCCAGACCCCCTCTGTTCAGGCCAAGTTAGCCCTCCTTACCCTTGACGAGGAGGCCCAGCAGACGGTTAGGTATCGCCCACCTAGGGATCATGACTCTGTGGAAAAGGTTATAAAAATCTTGGAGGATATGCTTGTTGACACCATGGACCTAGGGCACCTCCGTACGCGGTTGTTCCAGCGGCTTAAAGGGGAAAGTGAGACCAGTATATTAATGCATTGCAGGAAGATCCAAGAAAGGCACTGAGGACTTGGTTCCTTGGATGAAGTTATGCGGGACCAACTTGTTGCTGGACTGAAGGATACCTCTCTGAAGCATATCTTAAAGGAACACCTTTAAGGAACACCTACTCTTGAATCCTGATCTGGGCTTTCTTGAGGTCGGGGCTGAAGCTAGATTATTGGAGAGAGAGACCCCTATTATCACTGCTGCAGTTCGGAGTCATGAAGTGATCACCCCTGAGTCAACGCATACTGAGCCTGACTAGGTGTGGGAGATACATCAAGAGATTCGGGATATTCAAGGTGAGCTGTGCATCATCAAGGGGACCCCTGCTGCCAACCCTCCGGCTGATCCCCCAACCTGAAGAATATAATGCTGTCTGCAGAACCTGCAAGGCACAAATCAGATTATCTAAAGCTGACAATGAATTGAGGCTTGCAAGAGACATCAAAAGCAATAATAAAGGATTTTGGAGATATGTCAAAAGTAAAAGAAAAGTCAAAGATGCTATAGGGTTTTTACAGGATGAAAATGATGAAATGGTAAGACAGGATGTTGAGAAGGCCGAACTTTTAAATTCCTATTTTGCATCTGTTTTCTCTCAGAAAGGAAATGTAACATCAACTGTTCTTCACTGTCCTATTAAGAGATTAGAAGAATCCAAGATATCTATAAACAGAAAGATAGTGAGGAAACACTTAGCTATCCTAAATTAATTCAAGTCTCCAGGTCCAGATGAATTACACCCCAGAGTACTGAAGAAGATAGCAGAAGAAATTTTTGAACCCCTCTCCATAATCTTTGAAAATTCTTGGAGAACAGGAAAAGTCCCAGAAGACTGGAGAAGAGCAAATGTTGTTCCTATCTTCAAAAAGGGGAAGAAGGTGGACCCAGGCAACTATAGGCTGGTGAGTCTGACTTCTATACCAGGAAAGATCTTTGAACAAATTATTAAACAACATGTATATCAGTACATTCACTGATTGGGTGTATCAGGGAAATGCTGTAGACATAGTATATCTTGACTTCAGCAAAGCATTTGACAAAGTATCTCACACAATCCTTATTGAAAAAATGACTAGGTATAGAATGGACAAGGCAACTGTTAGGTGGATTCATAACTGGCTTAGTGATCGGACACAAAGAGTGGTCGTAAATGGCTGCACGTCCAGTTGGAAGAATGTCTCAAGTGGGGTACCACAGGGCTCTGTCCTGGGCCCTGTATTGTTCAACATCTTTATCAACGACTTAGATGAAGGAATTGAGGGTAAACTGATTAAATTTGCTGATGATACAAAGCTAGGAGGGATAGCTAATACTAGAGAAGAGAGAGAGGATTCAAAAAGATATAAATAAACTGGAGCAGTGGGCAGCAACTAACAGAATGGTTTTTAACAGGGAAAAATGCAAAGTACTACATCTGGGCAATAAAAATGAAAAATGCATATACAGAATGGGAGGAATAGGGCTAAGCAACAGCACATGTGAAAAGACTTGGGTATACTAATAGATCACAGACTGAATATGAGTCAACAGTGTGATGCAGCAGCAAAAAAGGCAAATGCAATTCTAGGATGTATTAACAGAAGCATACAGTCTAGATCACGTGAAGTCATTATTGCCCTTTACTCCTCTTTGGTCAGACCTCATCTGGAATACTGTGTTCAGTTTTGTGCGCCACATTTTAAAAAAGACAGCAACAAACTGGAGCAAGTTCAGAAAAGAGCGACCAGAATGGTGACCTGTCTGCAAACCATGTCTTATGAGGAAAGGTTGCATGATTTGGGAATGTTTAGCTTGCAAAAGAGAAGACTGAGAGGAGACTTAATAGCTGTCGACAAATATCTCAAGGGCTGTCACATTGTAGAAGGATCATCTTTATTCTCATTTGCACAAGGAAAGACTAGAAGCAATGGGATGAAACTGAATGGGAGGATACACAGATTAGATATTAGAAAAACTTTTTGACAGTTAGAGTGATCAATGAGTGGAACAGGCTGCCACGAGAAGTGGTGAGTTCTCCTTCAATGGAAGTCTTCAAACCGAGGCTGAACAGACATCTGTCTGGGATGATTTAGCGAATCCTGCTTTGAGCAGGGGGTTGGACCAGATGGCCCAGGAGGTCCCTTCTAACTCTACGATTCTATGACCTCTCATGAGAGGAGGTCAGAGTGGGAAAGTAGCTCCTTCCGGACCCCATCATGCTGCGTACGTAGCCCATCAGTGGAATGTGAGCAAGAGTGTTGGACCTGCGATGGAAGGGGGAATATTTCAAGAGACTGTGTGAATCGAAAAAGGAGGAGATAGGGGCACCCTTTAAACCAATGCGCTCCAAGGTTATAGAGCATACCGTGGGGTTTTGAGCCTCAGAGGGCGGAAGAGAGAATTCTGAGGATATTGTCTCAGAGAGACCCATTATCTGGGCTGAATTCAATGGGCAACGGATTCGCTGCTTGATGGATATGGGGTCTCAGGTGACCAAAAAGCCTGAAGCGTATTTCCAGAGTCATTTTCCCGAAGTTGCTCACTCCAGAAAAGAACACACCATCCGACTGGTGGCAGCAAATTAACTGCCTATCCCAGTAGCAGGAGAAGTGTGGATGTCTGTCCTGATGTGGGTAAAGGATCTAAGCCAAAAAGGAATAGTGTTGACAAAGAGGTCTGGAGGTGGAGGATCCATTGTAACCCTGGACATGAATGCACTAAGAGATTCTTAGCAGAGAGCCCCGATAAAAACAGTTGGACCCGTGCCATCCATGACCTGTCCAGTAAGAAGGTGTTCCAGCAGCTAGTATGAGTCAGACAAATTCAGAAGTTACTCGCTGCCTCCCAGTATCTCGGCAAAGTATTGATGCCACCCGAAGCCACTGTTACACTGCTGGTGGGACTGACAGTATACACTATGCCGCTAGTGGCCTATGTATCCTTAGAGCATGTGCGTCCAGATTGAGCCTATAGAGGGAGCAATGTGATCCGGATTATTGGTTGCCCAGACCCTGGCCACCGTGCGACAAGAAAGAGTACCTGTGTGCTGTATAAACTTAAGTGGAACAAGTCTACAGTTGATGCCCCGACAAGAAGTGGCCCGAGTTTGCATAATGCCAGAAGATCTCCCCAGAGCTGATGCTATAGTACTGACACCTGTGGGAGGAGACCCAAGGACCTTATCGGTGTTGCTCAATAGTCAGGAAAACCAAAGCGAACCACTGGCTGGATGCCACCTCTTGGAACAGATGGAGGCAAACCTAGACCATAATGCTTTGCAAACTTACCCAGGATGCATTGTGAACTATCCCAAAATGCATTGAGAATGGAGGGAAAACAAAACGAAAGTAAAATAGAATAACACTGCAGTTATTACATTGGCCACTAGATGGAGCCAAAAACAATGAAAAGATTAAATCTATGGCTGAAACTGAATACTATGGATATTCACAGCAAATCATTATATATATTATCAAAATAGAGAGGTAGACAGTCAAAGTTCATGAATTATGTCGGAGACAGAACACCTGATGATCGACTATCTGATGATGGGTACTTCATACACAGGCTAGGGGTATTGCTTGGTGATGACTGATCACTTCACCAAATTCACGGTGGTGACTCCCACCTGGGATCAGACAGCCAAAGCTGCAGCAAGAGCCATGTGCCAGGACTTCATTCACATATATATTCATACTAGCTGAAGAGCCCGGCGCTGCCCCGGCATAGTAACTAACTGTGGTTAGTTATAACAAATTATAATTATGCTCCATCAAATAGTCCCGTGCCCATATACCCATCATACATATCCACCATCCCATAGTCCCGTGCCCATATACCCATCATACATATCCTCCATCCCATAGGCCCGTGCCCATATACCCATCACACATCCTCCATCCCTTAGGCCCGTGCCCATATACCCCTCATACATATCCTCCATCCCATAGTCGAGTGTCCATATACCCATCACACATCCTCCAAAGCGAATTCCCTCCGACCAAGGGGCTTGCTTCCAGGGGCAAGTGATGGACAAACTATTGTATCTATAGAATCGACAAATCCAGAACTACACCATATCATCCACAAGGGAACGGGGCTTGTGAGTGCTTCAACCGAACCCTGTTGCAAATGTTGCAGACCCTGGAAGAGGACAAGAAGATGAAGTAGCCCGAATTTGTGTCTGAGTTGGTGTGGGTTTACAATAATCAAGTCCATACAACTACCGGTTACACCCCTTACATACTGCTGTTTGGCAGAAGTGGCCGAGAGATCACTTAACTGGAGCTGGAGGCAGAGGATCCAAGAACATAGACACCGACTTCAGATGGTAAGGAAGCTGGTTGAGCAGAAGTTTCGGGAAGTGTAACATTCAAGTCAATCCCCAATGTCAGGTGGACTTCAGCCAGGGGACCGTGTGTTAGTGCAGGCCACACGACCCAGGAACAAGCTGGATCATTGTTGGGAGGCGGTACCCTACCAAGTGGTGAGGAAGATTCACTTGAATAATGCAGTCTACGAGGTTAGACCTGAGAGAGATAATGCCATGGCACCACGGGTATTGCAAAGGAATATGCTGCAACTCTGCTCTTCTGAAGCAGAAGACTGTACTGAAGCAGTGCCTCCAACAGAAGTGGCTGAGGTCCCACAAAGGGGAGTCTTAGAGGAAGAGGAAGAATGGCTTGCAGGGTCAATGAATTCACCAGAGATGCTGTGGCCGCTCTCAAGTGGGATAGAAAACAAACTCGGGGTCTATTTAGAACCTCCAGTGCTTGAGGCTCCAAGTACCCCAGACGTGCCTCTGCAGGAAGAGCTTCGCAGCACTGAGTGGGCCATTGCTGGGATTCCCTCTGTAACTGGTATGCTCAGGATGAATTTGTCTGGTCCCAGAAACAGCAGAAGATGCAGGAATGTGCTTAACTGTTGACTGAACTTGGCCTACCTGTGGGGAAACTTCAAACTCAAAAGAATTCCACTCACCCAAGGAATGGCGAGCAAAAATGGGGGAGGAATGTAACAAAAAGCTATAGACCTCTGAAAAATTAGTGCAGGATGTGTTATTAATAAGGAGAGGCATCTGCTGGCCAGACGAAATCAAGCGGAATCAAGGTGTGATGGAAATTTTTTTTGAGAAAGAACAAGCTATTGTTCGAAACGCGTAATCTACTACTTGTTACTCATGTGAACACACCATTTTTTGCTCTGTTTTGGACTTGTTTTTAACAATAAATTGGACTTGAATTTGCAAAGCTGGACCTTTTTTCTTTTTCCTTGGTTACTGCGTGAAGACTGCATGTGGTCCGGGCTATCCACTACACATGCCTTCAGGTGAGCTGGCTTCTTTTTCTCTTTTTGATGGAAAATTTGCAAGGGGGATGAGCTTGTGCGCTGGACCAGATCAGGTGACCCTCAGTAAGAACTTCCCTGATCAAAAGGCCTGTGCACCCAACCATGAAGAGATTTAGCATAAGGGAAGAGAAAGGGACAGATGTGCCTAGGAGACACCACTGAAAACAACATGACAGGCCTCAGCAGGGAGTCTGTGCTACCCAGATGCCAGTCACCACCTGGCAAGGACCAGATTCCCCAGAAGATATCCCCGAGTACGGCTTACACTGGTCAGAGCTGGAATCTCTGACCTGCACTGGTCAAGCCTTCAAGGCCCGACTGTGCCTGTCAAGAACTGAGGCCCAGTCCTCTCAGCCCTGAGCCTGAGAGACTTCCACCGATGGTTAAGCCGAGAAGAACCATGTGGCGACTGCGATAGGAGAGACACGAATACCATAGAGGAGGAACAGTGCAAGTGAGCAGGGCCATCACTTCCAGCTATCACCTACGGTACTGTGGTCAGCTGGGACTAGAATTACAGGTTGAGAGGGGGCCAGTTGGTCTGTGGGAGGCTCAATGGGCTTTAATAGAACTCGTTAGGAAAACGTTGAGAGGGGGCCAGTTGGTGTGTGTGAGGCTCAATGGGCTTTAATAGAACTCGTTAGGAAAACTCAGTGATCCCTGTTAGGACTAGAGCTTCTAGTGAGAACTCATGTGGTGGACTCCCAAGACTGAGCACGCCACTAACTTATTCTAAGGCCTGTTTCACACTTCAGTTGTTTGACGTCAGTTGAAATCCACCAAGAGGAAAAAAAAGGACCCGTTTCCGTTTGACAACAAACGAGAGAGAGCTTTTTTTTTTGCTGCCAGAACGGGTTTTGGGGTTGAATATCATAAAAGGAAATTCTTCCGGGCATGCTCAGTATAAAAAGGTGGATCTGTTGGTGGATTCCGCCAATTAAAGATTGGCAACGGATCCGTCACCCATAGGCGTCCATTATAACGCATGGCGGACAGCGACGAATCCGTTACTATCCGCTGTTTTAATGCACACAAAAAACGTTTCATTGTCCGTCCACTCCAGACAGCGGAAGCCAAAATTATGATGGATCCGTCAAAAAACGGATGCAACGGATGACCATCCGTCAAAATCCGCCGCTAATGCAAGTCTATGGGAAAAAAGGCGGATCTGCCAAAAAAAAAGGTGGAATCGTTTTTTTTTGCAAAACAGCAGATTTTTGACTGGCATCAAACAACTGAAGTGTGAAACAGGCCTAAACCTGTTATTTCCTATACTGTTAACTTGCATATCTACTAACACTAATTGTTCTAAAGTTACTGTTCTATATACCATTACATCAACTCCTGGCTATTTTTGCCTCGTGACCTCTGCTCGTTGCATCCAGGCACCTACATTACATTTACACAACCCATTGACAAGAGTCCACTATTATGGAAGGACAGCACCATGTTTTTTCTAATCCTGGTTTACCCATTGTATGTGTTATTGAGCCAACCTATCAAACCAAACTTCAAAATATTAAATCGATATAAGAATAGTGGATCAATTAACAGCAATCTGCTGATTGTTTCCAAGTAGCAACATTTTTTTCCTCAAAATAAATAAAGATACTTATTTTTGCCAACCATATACCCAATATATTTAATTTGCTATAAATGTTTCTACCAGGTATATCAGCCTGGGTATCGCTCCACTGATCTGTCACTGTTTCTGAAATAGCTGCTCCCTATCTTGACTTTTCAGGTTTTCTTCCCTTCAACTTTTAGATTTTGAAGGCAAGAAAACCAAGAATATGAAATCACGGTTGAAGAGTCTCACTCACCACATGAGACATATATGTCACACCATTATCTTTAATCACTCACAAAATGGTAATTAATAGCAAATTGAAGAGCAGAACTCCATCAATGGCATTTCAGAATAAAAATATCCTAGACATAAAAATCCGCATGGGAACAAAGACACAAAGGAGGCAACAATTATATCCACCTAAAGCCACTACTTACATGTCAGCAGTAATATGATTCACAATGGAGGATAATTGTGCATGACTTACTCTACTTTACTTTTTATTCTTATATTTTAAATATACTGATATATTGATTTTTTAAATAGATTTTATAGATTTCTTATTATTAATAGTCATATTACTAATAACATATTATTAGCAAAGAAATTGTCTCTTTATAAACCTACTAGCTATGAACCCGTTCTACGCCCGGGTGGTGAGCATTTTTATTGGTATATGGTCTCCCATCCTGGTATGTGCTGCCCCCCCTCCTATCCTGGTGTGCATGGTACCCCTCATCCCTATGCTGGTGATAGGTTTGGGTGGGCCTCTTGGGACCCTTCTAGTATGTTGGAATGGTGCCGGATCAGATATGCTTCGATCGGAGCAGAATGAGACGATATGAACACAGGAGAAGTATCTCTGGGTGCAAAATCATCTGAAGGTTTACTGAAACTAGTCCGGCTTATATCCACTGCCGGACTGGGCGTACACATTACATCATATCAGAATTTGTTAGCAATTAATAATTATGGTGATATGTCCTAAAATACATGAGTAAGCTGGTAAACATACAGATAACCATTTTCTTATCAGGTGACTCTCACCTTAGGGTACCGTTACACTTAGCGATGCACCAGCGATCCCGACAACGATATGGATCGCTGGTGCATCGCTAAGTGGTCGCTAGTGAGCTGCCACACAGGTAGATCTCACCAGCGACATAGCAGGGGTCGGGGGTCGCTACTTACCTGTCAGACGCGGCGATCCTGACGTCCTCCCGCCCGCGTCCACGCGTCCTCGTCTGCGCCACAGGAAGCCCAGCAGGAAGCGCCCGACGAGAAATGGTCCAGGACGTTCTCGCGCGACCAGCGATGAGCAGGGGGGGAGCCGGTCGGAGGTAAGTATCAGACATAGCGATATCGCTAGCAATATTGCTGCTACGTCACAAAATCGGTGACGTTACAGTGATATTGCTAGCGATATCGCTATGTGTAATGGGGCTTTAGACGTGGACGAGAGTCTAAAGTCTAATCTTCATCATTAGCCACCATAGTTACTAAGCCTTTATCTAATTAATTATATGCTGTCATTAGCTACCTCAATCAATACTGTGCTAAGTGACTTTGCGTGTTTATCAGTTATCAGGTTGCGTTGGCCCAAAGAAATGTACAACTTATCTAATATGTTCTAATATGTTCAAAGTCTTACTGCAAGCAAATGTCATCTTGAATTATTAAGTACTATTTCAATATAATTCTAGCTATGAGAGTCATAGTGTTTAAGAGATATTCTTAAAGGGTCTCTAAGTGTGTGTTAGAAGGGTCTCTGAATACCCTGTCAGTTCCCCCTTTTGAGAACAGATATGATTCTTCCCTTGACATATGGGTACGTTCAAAGGCCTAATGCCAGTGTCGGACTTTGATTTCTTTTCTTCTGCCGAATTCTCCCTATGGTGGGGAGATCATATCCTATTCTCAACCATGGTATGTTGTCTCTAACCTACTTCTTCTTGTGCTCTGCTGTGGTGTCAGAGGAAACTGGGCCTAACTGACACACTATTTCACTCAATGCCTCCCTAGTGTATTTTATGAATCTCTGCTGATTATAATAAACATAATTTATCCAGTCCACATTTTTCTTAAAATCAAGTTTAAAGTAATCTGCTGTTTTAGAAATATTATTTTGCTTCATCTGAGTCAGTTGCCAATTTTGGAGTAGGGCCATCAGCATCATCAGGAGCAGAATCATCACTCTTGCGTTCCAGGATCTTGCAATGGCTGGCATGGATCCAAGTAGGTTTTCGCTTGAGCTTCAGTGATGTGGCTGTGGTGAGGAGTACTTGAAAGGGATCGTCAAATCTGGGCTCTAGTGGCTTCCTCGTGTGTCTTTTGACCACCACCCAGTCTCCTGGCTGCAGAGAATGGGTTCCTTCTTGACTCTCTTTCCTGGAATAGAATGAAAAACTTGTTTATGCATGAGTGAGAGCCTCTTCTGGAGGCCCTGCACATAACCGGTGAGGTTATCACATTGTAGCTGCAATGTCTGTGGGAAGTACAAAACTAACCTAGGTGCTGACCCAAACAAAGCCTCAAATGAGGAGAGTTTTGTCTTCCTGTTGGGCGTGTATGTAATGGAAAAGAGAGCTAAAGGTAAACATTCTGTCCAAGGTTTCCCTAATTCTTCACTTGCTTTCTGAATTTTTAACTTAAGTGTACCATTTAGCCGTTCAACCTTCCCACTCCCTTGGGGTCTGTATGGGGTGTGTAATGCTTGTGTAACACCCAACATTTGCATAGCATTCTGCAATACCTCTCCGGTGAAATGGGAACCTCTGTCGGACTCTATGGTTTCAGGAAGTCCAAACCTACAGAAGACCTCTGACATCAAATTCTTTGCAGTGGCTCTCGCAGCAGCTTTTGGCAACGGGAAGGCTTCTGGCCACCCTGAGAAGAGATCAACACACACGAGCATATACTCATACGCTCTCACTCTTGGTAATTGTATGAAGTCAATCTGCAGTCATTGAAATGGGTAGAGGGGCTTAGGTGTGTGTTTCTGTGGTACTTTCACTACACTTCCTGGATTGTGTTGTGCACATGTTAGACATGCCTGTGTGAATCTAGCAGCAACTGTTGTGAAACCTGGGACGATCCATTGTTTATCCACCAAAGAACACATGCCATTCTTGGACAGGTGTGTTGGACCATGGGCCACCTGAGCCATCATGAGGTACAAGGACCTTGGGAGGCATACCCGTTGTCCCACCATCCACAAACCTTCACGGTCCTAAGCTCTTTTTCTCTTCCCCGGTAGCCTGCCGAGAAAGAGCCTGCAAAATTCCAAAATCCAGCTTACACTCAGTGCTTACCATGATCAGTGGAGGTGCCCCAGAGGTCATATGTTGCCTCGGCTTTCTGGCGGCTTCCTTAGCTGCTCGGTCTGCTTTGTCATTGCCTTTTGCTTCCTTCGTAGAGAGTTTTGCATGTGCCCTTACCTTGATGATGGCAACCTCCTTTGGGAGCAGAAGTGCCTCCATTAGTTGTTTAATGAGGTGCCCATGTTTGATAGGTATGCCTGCTGATGTAAGAAAATCTCTTGCCCTCCTTATGGGCCCATAGTCATGGGCTATTCCAAAAGCATACCTCGAATCTGTGTAAATGTTGCAGTGTTTACCTTCAGCCCCTTTAAGCGCTTCAATGAGTGCCGTCAACTCCACCTCTTGTGCAGACATGTGAGGAGGGAGTGGTTCTGCTTTTACTACCTCATGTTGTGTGGCCACGTCATACCCATTGTAGAAGCGGCCATCTTCACCGATACTCCGTGATCCTTCTACAAAAAACTCAACATCTGGATTAGCGAGAGGTGTATCGGTCACATGTGAAAACACTGCTGTTTCTTGAGCCATAAGGGCTATACAGTCATGTTCATGGTACGCGTCAAATAGTTCATCCTCTGACAATTTTTGTAAAAACAGTGGTTTCCCTTGTCCTTCTCCCACTTTTGAATCTGCTACATCAATTGGAATTAGGGTAGCTGGATTCAAAGTCATGCATCGTTTTAGAGTAACATTGGGAGGCATTAAGAGGGCACACTGAAGCTTAAGATGTCTGGCTACAGCAATGTGTTTGGGTTGAACCTGGCTGAGGATGCTGTGTAAGTCATGTATAGTGTAGATCATGACTGGATAGTCCAGCACAATCTCTGAGGCTTTGTCTAGTAAAAGTGAGACAGCTGCTACTGCACGGACACATGATAGGGCTCCTCGAGCAACAGGATCTAACCGAGCAGAGTAGTATGCTACAGGCCTGTTGTGTTGGCCATGTTTCTGGGCTAGGACCCCTGTAGCATGTCCCAGCATCTCTGTACAGTAGAGGAGAAAAAGTTTAGCATAATCTGGAGTGCCCAAGGCTGGAGCGGAGACAATTGCTAGCTTGAGTGAGTAGAAACTGTCTAAAGCTTCCTGATTCAGCTGAAAAGGTTATGTGGGTAGACAATCAGAGTGGCTGCATGAGAATGGATGCAGATCGAATCCAAGGCCTACAATATGACGCTAACCCCAGGAAGGTGCGTAGATGTTGAACCCCTGTGGGTGGCTTTAGCAGTTCAATTGCCTTTTTCCTATCTTCTGTCAGGTGGCGTGCTCCCTGTGAGATGCAATGTCCTAGAAATACAACTTTTAGCTGACAAAACTGTAACTTCTCTTTGGATGCTTTACACCCTTTGGAAGAGAGGTGCTGAAGCAGTGAGATTGTAGCTTCACAGCATACATCTCTGTTTGGGGCACAAAGGAGTAGGTCATCCACATACTGAAGTAAAACTACCTCAGCATGCGTAATGATCCAATCCTGCAAAACAAGTTGCAATGCAGCAGTATACAGGGTGGGAGAGTTGTGAGCTTCTTGCGGTAATACCATCCATGTATACTGTTGTTCCCTAAACGTGAAAGCAAACAGGTATTGACAGTCAGGATGTAAAGGCACAGAAAAGTAAGCATTTGCTAAATCAATGCAAGTGAAGCACGCTGCAGTGATCGGAATTTGTGACAGAATAGTGTGAGGATTTGGAACTACAGGTGTCAGTAGTTCGGTAACAGCATTTATGGCTCTGAGATCATGTACCATCCTGTAAGTGACTGGCTCCCCTTTCTTGCCCTTTTATTTTACTGGAAACAGGGGAGTATTGGCTACAGACTTTGTTGGTTTTATAGCCCCAGAAGCAATGAGATTTGTAATATTTTTCCCTATGGCTTCTTCCTGCGCAGCGCTTAGTGGATACTGTCTGATTTGTGGGGGTTGCTCCCGGCTTCAGGTGAATCATTACTGGAGGGACTGGCATATGTCCAATATCAGTCTTGGACTTTGCCCACAGGGTGTCTGGGACCTGTGCCAGTGACTCATCACTCTCAGGAGGGGAGGGGGTGTCAGCTATGTGCAGAAATGCTAGTACTTTGCACAGAGCAAATTCTGGAATCCCCGCTGTCAATTTAACAGTACCATCCGGCTCATATATAATATGTGCCTGCAGTGCTTGGAGAACGTCAGAACCTAGCAAATTGACAGGGGACTTGTCACTGATCAGTAATCTGGTCATACACATGTGGTCAACTAGTTTGAGGGGCAGTGGTTTAGTCAATTTACACTCTTGGATTAGTCCCTCAAAACCTTGGGTATAGATGGTATCATCTGATATGTCTGATGGTCTGACATGTTCCTGGAGGATAACTGTTGTGGCTGCCCCCGTATCCACCAGGAATGGAATTTTTCTACCACCTGGGAGATGTACTGAGACTACCCCTTGTGAGCTTGGGTGTGAGGGTGCCCTAAGGGGATAGATGGCTACGGGGTTGCCTGTTTCCTATTGTGGGTTTTGGGTTGGAGCGTCAGTCTTGGTCTGGTTGTCCTTTTTAGGGTCTTTCTTGGGCAGTCTGCACTGACGGCTAATAAGGCCCATCTTCCCACAATTATAACACTCCATCTGTCGCCGGTCTTTCCTGGCTGAATTATTCCTCCGACCTGTCTGAATGTCATTGGAAACATATTGTATTGGTACTGGCTTTAGCCTCTGGTCTAATTCAACCCCTTTTGCCACCCACACCAGGTCTTCTATTGTGCATGTTCTCCAGTCAGGCTTAGCTGCCTGGACCTTTTGTCTGAGCTGTGGTCTAAGCCCTGCCATGAAAGCTCCATGGAAAAGTTTCCTTCCTACGTCTCCCATTTCCTCATAACCCAAGTCTTTGTGTCTCAGCTTCAAGTTCCCCCAGAAAAGTTCCACTGTATCTTTGGGGCCCTGTATTACATCTAGGAGAGAGATCGTGGATTCTTCCACCTTTGCCTGACACCATGCATGCAGACCTCTCAAGAATCATAGAATCATAGAATCATAGAATCATAGAATCGTAGAGTTGGAAGGGACCGCCTGGGCCATCTGGTCCAACCCCCTGCTCAAAGCAGGATTCGCTAAATCATCCCAGTCAGATGTCTGTCCAGCCTCTGTTTGAAGACTTCCATTGAAGGAGAACTCACCACTTCTCGTGGCAGCCTGTTCCACTCATTGATCACTCTAACTGTCAAAAAGTTTTTTCTAATATCTAATCTGTGTCTCCTCCCATTCAGTTTCATCCCATTGCTTCTAGTCTTTCCTTGTGCAAATGAGAATAAAGTTGATCCTTCTACAATGTGACAGCCCTTTAGATATTTGTAGACAGCTATTAAGTCTCCTCTCAGTCTTCTCTTTTGCAAACTAAACATTCCCAAATCCTGCAACCTTTCCTCATAAGACAGGGTTTGCAGACCGGTCACCATTCTGGTCGCTCTTTTCTGAACTTGCTCCAGTTTGTTGATGTCTTTTTTAAAATGTGGTGCCCAAAACTGGACACAATATTCCAGATGAGGTCTGACCAAAGAGGAGTAGAGGGAAATAATGACTTCACGTGATCTAGACTGTATGCTTCTGTTAATACATCCTAGAATTGCATTTGCCTTTTTTGCTGCTGCATCACACTGTTGACTCATATTCAGTCTGTGATCTATTAGTATACCCAAGTCTTTTTCACATGTGCTGTCACTTAGCCCTATTCCTCCCATTCTATATATGCTTTTTCCATTTTTATTGCCCAGATGTAGTACTTTGCATTTCTCCCTGTTAAAAACCATTCTGTTTGTTGCTGCCCACTTCTCCAGTTTATTTAAATCTTTTTGAATCCTCTCTCTCTCTTCTCTAGTATTAGCTATCCCTCCTAGCTTTGTGTCATCAGCAAATGTAATCAGTTTACCCTCAATGCCTTCATCTAAATCGTTGATAAAGATGTTGAACAATACAGGGCCCAGGACAGAGCCCTGTGGTACCCCACTTGAGACATTCTTCCAACTGGATGTGCAGCCATTTACGACCACTCTTTGGGTCCGATCACTAAGCCAGTTATGAATCCACCTAACAGTTGCCTTGTCCATTCCATACTTAATCAGTTTTTCAATAAGGATTGTATGAGAGACTTTGTCAAATGCTTTGCTGAAGTCAAGATATACTATATCTACAGCATTTCCTTGATCCACCCAATCAGTGATACCGTCATAGAAGGAAATTAAGTTAGTCTGACATGACTTATTAGTTACAAACCCATGCTGACTCTGTTTAATCACTTCATTCTTATCCAGGTATTGACATACATGTTGTTTAATAATTTCTTCAAAGATCTTTCCTGGTATAGAAGTCAGACTCACCGGCCTATAGTTACCTGGGTCCACCTTCTTCCCCTTTTTGAAGATAGGAACAACATTTGCTCTTCTCCAGTCTTCTGGCACTTCTCCTGTTCTCCAAGAATTTTCAAAGATTATAGAGAGGGGTTCAAAAATTTCTTCTGCTATCTCCTTCAGTACTCTGGGGTGTAATTCATCTGGACCTGGAGACTTGAATTCATTTAGGCTAGCTAAGTGTTTCCTCACTATCTTTCTGTTTATAGATATCCTGGATTCTTCTATTCCCTTAATAGGACAGTGAATAACAGTTGATGTTACATTTCCTTTCTGAGAGAAAACAGATGCAAAATAGGAATTTAAAAGTTCAGCCTTCTCAACATCCTGTCTTACCATTTCATCATTTTCATCCTGTAAAAATCCTATAGCATCTTTGACTTTTCTTTTACTTTTGACATATCCCCAAAATCCTTTATTATTGCTTTTGACATCTCTTGCAAGCCTCAATTCATTTTCAGCTTTAGCTAATCTGATTTGTGCCCTGCAGGTTCTGCAGACAGCATTATATTCTTCTTTAGATATGCCTCCCTCTTTCCATTTTATAAACATTTTTTTCTTCCTTTTTAGCATGTGCTTAAGTTCTGTGTTCATCCATCCTGGTTTCCTTAACTGCTTCCTATTCTTCCCTCTTTTCGGAATTGTTAACAACTGTGCTTTGAGAATTTCATTTTTCAAGATTTCCCATCCTTCCTGGACATTTTTGTCTTTAAGGATATCCAGCCATTGGATCCCTCCAATTCTCTTTCTGAATCCCTTAAAATCTGCCTTTCTGAAATCTAACCTTGACGTCTGAGTCTTCACAGGTCTTCCGCCTCTAGTTATCCAAAATTCTAAAATAGCATGGTCGCTACCTCCTAGGGTCCCAGCCACTTTTACCTCCTCAACCATTTCCTCCCTGTTTATAAGGATTAGATCCAAGGTAGCAGTTCCCCTTGTTTTCTCCCTTACCTTTTGGAAGATAAAGTTGTCAGCATAAAGTGCATCCCTGACTCTATAGTCCTAAAATACTGTGCTCCCAGGTCTTGCTCTGAAGAGTATGATTTCCCCATTCTAGATATTATTTCCAGTACTGCCTCTGACTCGCCCCCAGAGGCCGTGGGGTGCTCGGTGCCGGGCCCGTTGATTTCAATGGGAGATGTCACAGTGGCAGTGACCCAGTCCGTGGCCTCAGGCGGTTAATGTAAAAGGGGTAGAGTGATAGGGATAAAGTTGTTGAGATGATTTGTGACGCCACCTGTGGTTTCTGGTCAGTTTGACCAGCGCTGCAGGGTTGCTTCTCTGGGACAGATGTTGTGGTGCAGCAATGATGTTGTAGCCCTCCACAGGTAGGGCTGTAGTCCCAGGGCAGAGTAGATGAGGTTGGCAAATGAGGAGATAGTGAGGAGAAGTAGATGGTGCAGTGTTAGGCACAGAGATGTAGCAGTGCTGAGTGGGTTGGCGCAGGAAGAAGGCAATGAGACAGATGAATGCAGTTCCAGTTCTTTTACTCACGTTCTTGGCACAGACAGGTGCCCGCTTCAATGCTGCGGTCTCCAGATCAAGGGCTCAGCCAACTCCCAGGCAGACGGAATTAGCCTTTCCAGCTCTCCCTTTCGTGTGCCTGTTCTGAACGTCTCCTTTCTAGCGCTTAAATTGAAGTACTTGTAGTTGTGTGTTAAACCCAAGTTCCTCCTCTCAGATGTTCCTTTGAACTCTACTCGCATGACAAGTGACTGTAGCCTGCTTCGGGAACTCCATCCGTCATGTCCCGGCTCACACATAGTTTGCCACCGTGTCTTCGAGTCTGTTGTGGGAATAGAGTGGTCACAGCTCCTATTCCTCTGGTGTCTGCTGCTGGAACATTAGTTTCACAAACAGCCTCGGGGACCGGACCCCGGCCATGCGCTTCATACTTGAGGAAGGGTTCTGCTCTGACCCTAGTCCCTAGTTCTCTTCTCCTTACGTTCCGTACTAAACTTTCTTTCTTCTGAAGATTCAGGCTTTCTTTTTCTCTTTCCCTTGCCAGCAGCTCCAGGTCACAGGAGTCTGCTGCAGCACCTCCTTCACTCCATCCCTCTCAGGGGATCTTCTCTCACAGACTGACCTTTTCCTAATATTCTCGCGCTCTCATATGCAGTCTAAGCTCCACCCACCTCCCAGCACTCTTCGTGTTCCAAGCAGGGAGCCATGAAGGTTGCTCTGCTACACTACAGTGTTTGTGTGGGATGCAGGTGTTGGAGGCTGGTCAGGTGTTACCATCTTACCTGGAGAGTGGGATACTACACCTCAGGAGGAGGTGCAGTACCTCTGCGGCGGCTGAACCCTCAGGGGAGCCACATACCCCCTCCGTTAACCGCAGCACGTCCGTGGGCTGTAAACAAATGAGTAGTAAGATGTTACATAAGGAACATACAAAATTTTTAAAATGCATTTTAACAAGTAAACAATTTTTAAACTAAACTTCCCAATATGGGAGGCACTGATTCCTAAACGTTGCAGAACAAGTTAACAGACTACCTATAATTTAACATTTTACCTAATTTAAAGTGCTATTGGCATTAAGCCTTGCTAAGAAGTTCACTACCAGTTCAATTATTACCATTTTCACTTCAACACCTTTTTCTTTTGTCATTCACATTTTCACATTCTGCTGTTTCTTCTAGACCCATATGTGACAAACGCTGACTTCTGGTTCGTCACCGGAATTCAACATTTTTATTCAGAGTTTCACATTTTTTTTTTTTTACTAAAACATTACTGCCAACTAAATCCTATAGAAAATCTGTTCTAATGCCATAACTATACTCTACTGCTATCAACATTTTTATTAAAGACTACCACTACAACTTATTCTTGTAGAAGAAATGCTTTCACTATAAAATACTAGAAAGATGTATATCTTTGTACCGTGTTAGCCAGTGGATAGAAAAATATTCAGGATTGAGAGTCCTCAGTAGTTGATACCTTTTAATGGCTAACTGAAAAGATGGTAACACATTGCAAGCTTTCGAGACTACTCAGGTCTCTTCTTCAGGCTAGACTAATACAAAATCTGAAGTCACATATTTATGCACAATACAGCATAGAAAAAATGCAATAGATAAGACAAGTGACGTGAAGCAGAACTATCAATATGGGAGAGGGAGAAACATAAATATAAACATTGGACCAGTTCATAGATAAGGAGTCTGGATGTTTTATGGTCCTCTGATTGGGGTCTAGTTCTGTGTTGCCCCGCAAGGTTTTAAAAGGAAATTCCTTAATTGATGTAAAAAGACATAAATCCATGCGACACATTCATTCAGAAAAAATGTAAAACCTGTCCATTTATAATGACCACGGACAAGATAAAGATCCCCAACTCACATCAGGACTACAAGATCCCAGGTACTTTCACCTGCATTACATCTAATGTGGTGTACTTAATTATTTGTACTAAATGTCCAACTGGGGGTCTGTATGTGGGGGAGACAGGGCAAAAGCTTAGAACAAGGATGAATGCTCATCGTCACACAATAAGAGAAAAAAGAATGGATCTACCTGTGGCAAAACATTTCTGTATCCCTGATCACAGCAGCATGGATATGAAATTACTGGTATTGAAAGGTAACTTCACATCTCAGAGAGAGAGACGAGTTTGGGAGTACAAATTTATGACGAACTTTGACACTCTCAGTGCTGGAATGAATGTGTCGCATGGATTTATGTCTTTTTACATCAATTAAGGAATTTCCTTTTAAAACCTTGCGGGGCAACACAGAACTAGACCCCAATCAGAGGACTATAAAACATCCAGACTCCTTATCTATGAACTGGTCCAATGTTTATATTTATGTTTCTCCCTCTCCCATATTGATAGTTCTGCTTCACGTCACTTGTCTTATCTATTGCATTTTTTCTAGGCTGTATTGTGCATAAATATGTGACTTCAGATTTTGTATTAGTCTAGCCTGATGAAGAGACCTGAGTAGTCTCGAAAGCTTGCAATGTATTACCATCTTTTCAGTTAGCCATTAACCCCTTCACGACCAATGACGCCACATAGGCGTCATGAAACCTGGTTCAAATCTGACCAGTGACGCCTATGTGGCGTCATGACTTCAAAGCCCCCCTGCGGGTCGGGTGACCGGGGTCACTGAAAGGTCACCCGACCCGCAGATACAGGGGGCTTTGTAATTCACCACAGGGGGCGTGGCTTCGCCCCCACGTGGCTACGATCGCTCTGATTGGCTGTTAAAAGTGAAACAGCCAATCAGAGCGATAGTAATATTTCATCAATGAAAATTGATGAAATATTACAATCCAGCCATGTCCGACGCTGCTGTAGCATCGGACATGGCTGGAGACACCGATTCCACCCCCCCACCGGCGATCGCCCCCCCCGCAACTGAATGACAGCTGCGATCTGCCGCCGCTGTCATCATCTGCCCCCCTCCCATTCCCTCTGCTCCCCGCCAGCCTCCGATCCCCCCCTCACCCCCCCGGTACCTCCTGAGTCCCCCCATCCCTCCCGGTGTCCCTCGGGTCCGGATGATGGGCGCCGCCTTCTTTGAAAATGGCGGGCGCATGCGCAGTGCGCCCGCCCGAATCTGCCGGCTGCAGATTCCATTCTTTCATTTTGATCACTCTCACAGTGATCAAAATGAAAGAAAAAGTAAATAAACCCCCCGATTATCACCCCCATAGGTAGGCAGAACTAATAAAATAAAGAAAATATTTTTATTTTTATTTTTCCATTAGGGTTAGGGTTGAAAAGAGGGTTAGGGTTAGGGTTGAAAAGAGGGTTAGGGTTGGGGTTAAAAAGAGGGTTGGGGTTAGGGTTGAAAAGAGGGTTAGGATTGAAAAGAGGGTTAGGGTTAGGGTTGGAAAGAGGGTTAGGGTTGGAAAGAGGGTTAGGGTTAGGATTGGAAAGAGGGTTAGGGTTGGAAAGAGGGTTAGGGTTGGAAAGAGGGTTAGGGTTGGAAAGAGGGTTAGGGTTGGAAAGAGGGTTAGGGTTGGAATGAGGGTTAGGGTTGGAATGAGGGTTAGGGTTGGAATTAGGGTTAGGCTTGTGGTTAGGGTTATGGTTAGGGTTGGGATTAGGGTTCGGGGTCTGTTGGGGTTAGGGTTATGGTTAGGGTTGGAATTAGGGTTAGGGATGTGTTGGGGTTAGGGCTGTGGTTAGGGGTGTGTTGGAGTTAGGGCTGGAGTTAGAATTGAGGGGTTTCCACTGTTTAGGCACATCAGGGGGTTACCAAACGCGACATGGTGCAACCATTGATTCCAGCCAATTTTGCGTTCAAAAAGTTAAACGGTGCTTCCTCCCTTCCAAGCCCCGACGTGTGCCCAAACAGTGGTTTACCCCAACATATGGGGTATCAGCGTACTCAGGAAAAATTGCACAACAACTTTGGGGGTCTAATTTCTCCTGGTACCCTTGGGAAAATAAAAAATTGGGGGCTAAAAAAATATTTTTGTGGAAAAATTTTTTTTTTTAATTTTCACGTCTCTACGTTATAAACTTCTGTGAAGCACTTGGGGGTCCAAAGTGCTCACCAGGCATCTAGATAAGTTACTTGGGAGGTCTAGTTTCCAAAATGGGGTCACTTGTGGGGGGTTTCTATTGTTTAGGCACATCAGGGGCTCTGCAAACGTAATGACGACCGCAGACCATTCCATCAAAGTCTGCATTTCAAAACGCCACTACTTCCATTCCGAGCCCTTACGTGTGCCCAAACAATAGTCCCCCCCCCATATATGGGGCACCAGCGTACTCAGGACAAACTGTACAACAACTTTTGGGGTCCAATTTATCCTGCTACCCTTGTGAAAAAAAAAATTGCTGGCTAAAAATCATTTTTTTTGAGGAAAAAAAAATATTTTTTATTTTCACGTCTCTGCGTTATAAACTTCTGTGAAGCACTTGGGGGTTCAAGGTGCTCACCACACATCTAGATAAGTTCCTTAGGGGGTCTAGTTTCCAAAATGGGGTCACTTGTGGGGGGGTTCCACAGTTTAGGTACATCAGGGGTTCTGCAAATGTAACATGATGCCCGCAGACCATTCCATCAAAGTCAGCATTTCATAATGTCACTACTTCCCTTCCGAGCCCCGACGTGTACCCAAACAGTGGTCATCCCCCCCACATATGGGGTATCAGCGTACTCAGAACAAACTGGACAACTACTTTTGGGGTCCAATTTATCCTGCTACCCTTGTGAAAAAAAAAATTGCTAGCTAAAAATCATTTTTTTTGAGGAAAAAAAATCTTTTTTATTTTCACGGCTCTGCGTTATAAACTTCTGTGAAGCGCTTGGGGGTTCAACGTGCTCACCACACATCTAGATAAGTTCCTTGGGGGGTCTAGTCTCCAAAATGGGGTCACTTGTGGGGGGTTCCACAGTTTAGGTACATCAGGGGCTCTGCAAATGTAACATGACACCCGCAGACCATTCCATCAAAGTCAGCATTTCAAAATGTCACTACTTCCCTTCCGAGCCCCGACGTGTGCCCAAACAGTGGTTTCCCCCCATATGTGGGGTACCAGCGTACTCAGGACAAACTGGACAACAAATTTTGGGGTCTAATTTATCCTGGTACCCTTGTGAAAATAAAAAATTGCGCAGTAAAAAATAATTTTTTGAGGGAAAAATTTTTTTTTTTATTTTCACGGCTCTGCGTCTTAAACTTTTGTGAAGCACTTGAGGGTTCAAGGTGCTCACTACACATCTAGATAAGTTCCTTAGGGGGTCTAGTTTCCAAAATGGGGTCATTTGTGGGGGAGCTCCAATGTTTAGGCACACAGGGGCTCTCCAAACACAACATGGTGTCCCCTAACGATTGGAAGTAATTTGCATTTCAAAAAGTCAAATGGCGCTCCTTCCCTTCTGAGCCCTGCCGTGTGCCCAAACAGTGGTTCCCCCCCACATATGGGGTACCAGCGTACTCAGGACAAACTGGACAACAAGATTTGTGGTCCAGATTCTCCTGTTATCCTTGTGAAAATTAAAAATAGTGTGCTAAAAATCATTTTTGAGGAAAAAAAAATATTTTTTATTTTCACTGCTCTGTGTTATAAACTTTTGTGAAGCACTTGGGGGTTCAAAGTGCTCCCTACACATCTAGATAAGTTCCTTAGGGGGTCTAGTTTCCAAAATGGGGTCACTTGTGGGGGAGCTCCAATGTTTAGGTGCACAGGGGCTCTCCAAATGCGACATGGTGTCCGATAACGATTGGAGCTAATTTTCCATTCAAAAAGTCAAATGGTGCTCCTTGCCTTCCGGGCCATGCCGTGAACCCAAACAGTGGTTTATGACCACATATGAGGTATCTGTGCACTCAGGAGAAATTGCTCAACAAATTTTAGGATCCATTTTATCCTGTTGCCCATGTGAAAATGAAAAAACTGAGGCTAAATGAAAATTTTTGTGAAAAAAAAGTATTTTTTTTTTTTACAGATCAATTTGTGAAGTACCTGGGGGTTCAAAGTGATCACTATGCATCTAGATAAGTTCCTTGGGGGGTCTAGTTTCCAAAATGGGGTCACTTGTGGAGGAGCTCCAATGTTTATGCACACAGGGGCTCTCCAAACACGACATGGCAACCACTAAATATTCCAGCATATTTTCCATTCAAAAAGTCAAATGGCGCTCCTTCCCTTCTGAGCTGTTCCGTGCGCCCAAACAGTGGTTTATGACCACATATGAGGTATCGTTGTACTCAGGAGAAATTGCCCAACAAATTTTAGGATCCATTTTATCCTGTTTCCCATGTGAAAATGAAAAAATTGATGCTAAAAGAAAATGTTTGTTGGAAAAATTAAAATGTCCATTTTTTCTTTCCACATTGCTTTAGTTCCTGTGAAACACCTGAAGGGTTAATAATCTTCTTGAATGTAGTTTTGAGTAGCTTGAGGGGTGCAGTTTTTAGAATGGTGTAACTTTTGGGTATTTTCTGCCATATAGACCCCTCAAAGTGACTTCAAATGTGAGGTGGTCCCTAAAAAAATGGTTTTGTAAATTGTATTGTAAAAATGAGAAATCGCTGGTCAACTTTTAACCCTTATAACTTCCTAACAAAAAAATATTTTGTTTCCAAAATTGTGCTGATGTAAAGTAGACATATGGGAAATGTTATTTATTAACTATTTTGTGTCACATAACTCTCTGGTTTAACAGAATAAAAATTCAAAATTTGAAAATTGCAAAATTTTCTAAATTTTCACCAAATTTCTGATTTTTTGACAAATAAACGCAAAAATTATCAACCTAAATTTACCACTATCATGAATCCCAATATGTCACAAACAAACAATCTCAGAATCGCTAGGATCCGTTGAAGCGTTCCTGAGTTATTACCTCATAAAGGGACACTGGTCAGAATTGCAAAAAATGGCCTGGTCATTAAGGTCAAAATAGGCTTAGTCATGAAGGGGTTAAAAGTTATCAACTACTGAGGACTCTCAATCCTGAATATTTATAAAATACTAAGCATTAATTATTAAGACATTAAAGGCAATCATTCTTGGGTGATATAGACCAGGGGCGTAACTAGAACTGATTGGGCCCCATAGCAAACTTTTAAACGGGGCCCCCTCAAAGACACACCCCCTTCAAGATACACACCCTTCTAGACGCACCCCCTTCTAGACGCACCATCTTACCGATAATGCATACTAGAGTTGGCTGAGTGGCTGGCCTGGCATTAATTAAGCTGAGACAGTGAGGGCTGCCTGCTTTCCTCCGCGCAAACCGACCTCCAGGAACTACATTTCCCAGAGGTCCATGCGGCAGGCAGCTCTGCAAAGAGCTAATAGACAGCGAGGGCTCAGGGAAGGGGCGGGACTGAACTAGTCTGAAGCAATACACTGGCTGCAAGCAGGGAGGCGGGCCCAATATGTGCTTCGCTCCGCACACCAGGCACAGAAATTCAGCGTAGGCTGCAAAATCATAGTGTACATTTTTTTCCACCGGGGCCCCGGATCCCCTACACTACACGCACCGGGCCGGCGGGCCCCCAAGACAGCGTTGGCCACAGCACCCGCCAGAGCGCCGCAGTAATGCACCGTATATACTCGTGTATAAGCCGACCCTTGTATAAGCCGACCCCCCCTAATTTTGTCACAAAAAACTGGGAAAACTTACTGACTCGCGTATAAGCCTAGCGTGGAAAATGCCGAAGCTACTGGTAAATTTCAAAAATAAAATGGGTCCCATAAGATGCTCCATAAAGTTCATGATGGGTTTCATAAGATGCTCCATACAAAAATATGCCTAATAATGCTGCATAGTGAATAATGGTGGCCCTATAACATGCTCCATAATAACATATGCCCCATATAATGCTGCAGTGATTGGTGGCCCCTTATAATGCTGCACAGTGATTGGTGGCCCCTTGAAATGCTGCACAGTGATTAGTGGCCCCTTGTAATGCTGCACAGTGATTAGTGGCCCCTTGTAATGCTGCAGTGATTAGTGGCCCCTTGTAATGCTGCACAGTGATTGGTGGCCCCTTGTAATGCTGCACAGTGATTATTGGCCCCTTGTAATGCAGTGATTGGTGGCCCCTTGTAATGCTGCACAGTGACTGGTGGCCCCTTGTAATGCTGCAGTGATTAGTGGCCCCTTGAAATGCTGCACAGTGATTATTGGCCCCTTGTAATGCTGCAGTGAATAGTGGCCCCTTGTAATGCTGCACAGTGATTGGTGGCCCCTTGTAATGCTGCAGTGATAAGTGGCCCCTTGTAATGCTGCACAGTGATTAGTGGCCCCTAGTAATTTTGCACAGTGATTATTAGCCCCTTGTAATGCTGCAGTGATTAGTGGCCCCTTATAATGCTGCACAGTGATTAGTGGCCCCTTGTAATGCTGCACAGCGATTATTGGCACCTTGTAATGCTGCAGTGATTAGTGGCCCCTTGTAATGCTGCAGTGATTAGTGGCCCCTTATAATGCTGCACAGTGATTAGTGGCCCCTTGTAATGCTGCACAGTGATTATTGGCCCCTTGTAATGCTGCACAGTGATTAGTGGCCCCTTGTAATGCTGCACAGTGATTAGTGGCCCTTGTAATGCTGCACAGTGATTAGTGGCCCCTTGTAATGCTGCACAGTGATTAGTGGCCCCTTGTAATGCTGCAGTGATTAGTGGCCCCTTGTAATGCTGCACTGTGATTAATGGCCCCTTGTAATGCTGCACAGTGATTAGTGGCCCCTCTTTATGCTGCACAGTGATTAGTAGCCCCTTGTAATGCTGCACAGTGATTAGTGGCCCCTTACAATGCTGCACGGTCATTAGTGGCCCCTTACAATGCTGCTGCCGCTGCCTCAATTAAAGAAGAAAAAAACCTATATACTCACCTCGTCTCTGCAGCTGCAGCTGCTGCTCCTCAGCGTTGCCGGCCCTGCACAGTGACTGTTCAGGCAGAGGGCGCCTGCTAATTACATCATGGTGCCCTCTGACCTGAACGTCACTGCCAGAGGAAGCAAGACAGCAGAGGGACGCGCAGCGGTGGAACAGGGGACAGGTGAATATGGCTCCCTCCGTTATACTCACCTCTCCTAGCATGTGTCTTGCAGCCCCCCGTGCTTATTCCATCTCAGCACTGCTCTTCCTGCTTTCAGTGTCCACGTGGTGCCGCTCAATACATATGCGAATATGTAATGAACCACAATTACATATGCGCATATGTAATGAGCGGCCGCTGAAAGCAGGACAAACAGTGCTGAGAAGATGGACTAAGCAGGGGGGGGCTGCAAGAGACATGCAGGAGAGGTGAGTATGTACTTAATTGCACTACCCGGGTAGCGCCGATCGGAGCCGGGGACCCGGGCACCTATATAGGCCGGGCCCCAAAGCAACCGCTTCGGCTGCTACCCCGGTAGTTACTCCAGTGATATAGACACTGGTCCAGCCAGGATGTCTTGCAGTGTCCTTGTAATTGGAGCAGAACTCCAGGTCTGAGGTAGTCCTTATTTGAAGAAGGTTCATGTAAAACCAAGAGAGAGCACCTTAAGAGGCGCAAACTATTTACAGGAAAGTTTGTGAATCATTTCAAGTTCATGATCACTGTAGTTTTGTATAAAAGGGGAAAACTGATGCCCAAAACTAGGCAAAAACTGGCAACAAGATAAACAATGGGGCACAACGGTGCCAATACCCTCCTGGGTAACAGTTCAGTTACTGGTAAATGTTCTTTTACTGGTGGTCCCCTCCTGGGGTGGTGGAAGTAGTTTTCCTCTGCTTCCACCCGTGTGGGGTCTTGGTCTCCCGCAGGCAGAACATTGTTCACGCCAATCGGGGTTTTGCTGTCCACCCACACATACCCATCCATCTGGACCTGTTGAGACAGGGGCAATGAGATGGAGTTGATATGGTGGAGGCCTTCACTTTCCTTACATACTTAATTCCTTTCGGGGTTTCTTTCTTAATCCAACAACATTCCATTTGCATTTCTTTAGCTGCTTCTGCCCAAGCCCTTGCTTGTGGAACCAACTTATTGTCAGTGATCCACGCCATACTTGTTGCTAGAGCTGACTCCCAGAGGGAGGAATCTAGTGGCTCACTCTCCATCCCTAAACCTTTCAACAACTTACATGAATCCTTCACAGCAAACTTTCCTTTTCTCAACTATCTCCTGTGCTGTACAACCCTCCTGGTGCTCTGAGCTCTCTGTGTTACACTTTCCTGCCTGTGTTTTCTATCTTCTCTCTCTCTCTGTCTCTCTCGTTCTCTGGTTGATGCCTACTTTTCTCTGTACTTGCGATATTATTTTGTGCCCACCACTCTTGGCCCCTCAAAACTGGCTGTCTATAGCGCCCGTTTTTGTCCACACTTTTCGTAACCAGAGCTGTGATCCCCAGCTGAGGCGTGCAGGCCGTTTTCCTGCTATGTGTCCTCACTTGTCAGAACCAGAGCTGTCTTTATTACAGCTGAGGTAGTGGACCGTTGTTACCTCTGGAATTATGATTAAGTGCTTTGGCCAACGTGACTACCCTGGGTCACTTCGCTACTTAATCCTTGTTGTGGCCTCTCAGCGAGAAATGGCACAGTCTCAAAGTTGAGCCTAGTATACTCAGCAATTCTATATATCAACCAGAGAGCAAACCCTGTTAACCACAGGCAGGCTAATATGACCCAAACTCTCTCAAGATCTTCTAGCACCAAGTAGGAGTGGCTGGTTTTGCACAAGACAAGACAAGACAGGGGGTAAACAAACTTACTCCGTAAAAGACACAATTCTTTCAGGCACAATGCACGTATTTCGCAGAATTTTCACCACAATTGCTCAACTTGCAGTCTCCCCAAATATTTGCTGGACTGTTGCAAACCATAGGCCACCTGAAGACACGGACAGGACAAGCCCGACTACTTGCTTCCAGTCTTTCTGCGTAGCTTCAATCAACAGCAGCACAATATTATAGTTTCAGCTTATCTCATCCTTTCACGTGTGACTATGTGCTTTCACTTTCTAATGTTCCTTTACTATATCCTTGGTGCCAATTGACCAAAGGATCATACTGTTGGCACACCTAGTCGGACTCCCTTATTGCACTCAGGATTTGTATGTTTAAATCCTTATAACGTACACACGGTCATTCAGTTCATTCAAGGAGTCTCATGTGTCAATCACTTTCATGCACACACAGTTTGCACTTCAACATATAACAAAGTGGTTAACCATTCCAATATACTGTTATTATATGGTTCTTGTCAAATAATATGAGCTGGCAATGTAAGAAGACGGCTATAGCATACCCAGGATCCGGTCTGCAGACTGTGAGACAGATGGAGACACAGAGTTTGTAAGAAATAAAGTTTCTTACCTTCACCAGTGATATAGTCTGTGTGTCCTTCAGTCCTCAGTGCGTTGCCGGGTCTCGGATATTAGGTGTCCTCTGTTTCACCAGCCCACCCAGGGACGCCTAATGATGGGTTTGGGTGGGCCTCTTGGGACCCTTCTAGTATGTTGGAATGGTTCCGGATCAGATATGCTTCGATCGGAGCAGAATGAGACGATATGAACACAGGAGAAGTATCTCTGGGTGCAAAATCATCTGAAGGTTTACTGCAACTGGTCCGGCTTATATCCACTGCCAGACTGGGCGTACACATTACATCATTACATCATATCAGAATTGGATAGTAATTATTAATTATGGTGAAATGTCCTAAAATACATGAGTAAGCTGGTAAACATACAGAAAACCATTTTCTTATCAGGTGACTCTGATCTTAGACGTGGACGAGAGTCTAAAGTCTAATCTTCATCTTTAGCCACCATAGTTGCTAAGCCTTTATCTAATTAATTATATTCTAACTGTCATTAGCTACCTCAATCAATACTGTGCTAAGTGACTTTGCGTGTTTATCAGTTATCAGGTTGTGTTGACCCAAAGAAATGTACAACTTATCTAATATGTTCTAATATGTTCAAAGTCTTACTGTAAGCAAATGTCATCTTGACTCAATAAGTACTATTTCAATATAATTCTAGCTATGAGAGTCATAGTGTTTAAGAGATATTCTTAAAGGGTCTCTAAGTGTGTGTTAGAAGGGTCCCTGGTAAGCATGGCACCCTATTCCTCATCCTGGTATGCATGGTCTCCTCACCCCCCCAATCCTGGTATGCATGGTCCTCTCACCCCCCTATCCTGGTATGCATGGTCCTCTCACTCCTGTATCCTGGTACACAAGGTTCTCTCACCACTCTATCCTGGTATGCATGGTCCTCTCACCCCCTCTATCTTGGTATGCATGGTCCTCTCACTCCCCAATCCTGGTATGCATGGTCCCATCACCCCCCAATCCTGGTATGCATGCTACCCCTCACCCCTCATTCCTGGTATGCATGGTCCCCTCACCCCCCAATCCTGGTTTTCATGGTCCCCTCACCCCCCTTTTTAGTGGTATGCCTGGTTCCCTCACCCCGCTTTTGTGGTATGCATGGTCCCCTCACCCCCCTTTTGTGGTATGCATGGTCCCCTCACTCCCCCTTTCGTGGTATACATGGTCCCCTCACTCCCCTTTCGTGGTATGCATGGTTCTCTCACTCCCCTTTCGCGGTATGCATGGTCACCTCACCCTCCTTTCGTGGTATGCATGGTCCCCTCACCCCCCTTTCGTAGTGTACATGGTCCCCTCACCCTCCTTTCATGGTATGCATGGTCCCCTCACCGTCCTTTCATGGTATGCATGGTCCCCTCACCCTCCTTTCGTGGTATGCATGGTCCCCTCACCCCCCTTTCGTGGTATGCATGGTCCCCTCACCCCCCTTTCGTGGTATGCATGGTCCCCTCACCCCCCTTTCGTGGTATGCATGGTCCCCTCACTCCCCTTTCGTGGTATGCATGGTCCCCTCAATCCCCTTTCGTGGTATGCATGGTCCCCTCACTCCCCTTTCGTGGTATGCATGGTCCCCTCAATCCCCTTTCGTGGTATGCATGGTCCCCTCACTCCCCTTTCATGGTATGCATGGTCCCCTCACCCCCCAATACAAGTATGCATGGTCCCCCTCACCCCCCAATACAAGTATGCATGGTTCCCTCACTCCCCCAATACAAGTATGCATGGTCCCCCTCACCCCTACTAAACTATACACATACAAAAAAAAACATTTATACTCACCCTTCTTTCCTGTGCTCCAGCGCTGTCATGTTCTGCTGGAGGCCGGGGGAGGAGTCTGGCGCTGGAGTACGTGCATGCCCATAGTGCTGTCTGGCGCCATATTGCTGAAGACACACCGCAAATGTGTCTTCAGTAAAATGGCGTTGGATCGCGCTATGCGCATGCGCGATTCCGGCCGCACTCCTGCCCCGGTCTCCAGCCGAAGAGAAGCGCCGCGGCAACGCTCCTCCTGGTCAGGTAAGTATGTAAGTATGGCGCCCGAGATTGCGGTATGTACGCATACCGCCATCTCCGGGCGCCATACAGACTCCTCACCGCTGGATGCCTCATTCTGTCTGGAGCCAGACTGCGCAGGCGTGTCGCGCTTGCGCAGTCTATAAAGGCTTCGGACAGAGTGATGCTTAGCCAGTTATATTATAGATTTTTAAAAATCTTATCATCAGGGGATTCTTTCATTTACAAGACACTTTTCTCCTTGCCTCCCTAAGTCACCATCTACTCTGAAGAAAACTGCATAGAGTCAGCTGCAGATTCAGGGAGCTGGCTGTCAGAAAATGCCAGACTCTTCATAGAGAAGGAAGAGGTGGTTTATTACCTCTGCCTGACTTCTGTATACACAGTACTCAATGAGACATGTACATAAAGTACAGGAAGTACTAATCATCTTTCTACTAATGGCGATTACTCCTCCTGTCCCAGCAATCATATGACTAGTGGGTTTCAGGAGGTTGTAAGTAGAGTTCAGCGAGTATCTTTGGTTCCCTGCTTATTCGGCAAGCTGTAGCACTATAAGCTATAGCTTACACTATGGCTGGTCCGAACAATAAAAGCAACTGTTACCACCCACCTTTCATGTCTCGCCTTTTTCCTTATAGATTGTAAGCTTGTGAGCAGGGCCCTCATTCCTCTTGATATCTGTTTTGATCTATGTGATTATTGGTATGCTTGTCTATCATCTGTACAAGTCCACTCTAAAATGTAAAGTGCTGCGGAAAATGTCGGCGCTATAGAAATATTATTATTTTTATGTCACCAATGGGTGAGAATATTTCGGGCATGAAGTGGTTAATTTAGCCTCAATATACTCTGTGGAGCTCTATAAAACATTAAGGGTATGTGCACACGTTGCAGACTAGTCTGCGGAATTTTCTGCACAAAATCCGCATCTCTTGGCAGGTGAAAACGCTTGCTGATTTCCTGCGGATTGTAATGCATTTTGGTTGTGCGGATACTGGATCTGGACATTTTCTCCCTTGTGGTTGTGGAGGAGAGAGAGAACACACTGCTGCGGAACCCCAAAAAGAATTGACATGCTGTGGAAAAAAAGCAGCTGCAAATCCGCGCGGATTGTTCCGCAGCATGTGCACAGCGGTTCTTCATTTACCGTAGACTAACATTGCCTGTGCACTACATTGCAGATTTGAAACCGGCAAAAACTGCTGCGGATCCGCATCAAAATCCGCAATGTGTGCACATACCCTTACAGGTATTACATGTATAGTGAACACGTGAATGATCTAGTCAAAGTGTCACAAAGAAGGGATCCAGAAGGGGGCTGGAGGGGGCACAGCCTAAAGGAAGCCCCCCATGACTGCAATGGGCGGGTAGGTTTTTGAATTTGTTTTGGCCGGGCAATAATGGTTGGCTGGGATGGGCCAGGGGAGGGGTTTGGGGGGGAGGGGTTTGGGGTGGGGGGGGCAGCCTGGTCAGGGAAAAGTGCGGGAAAGCCACACTTCACCAACGAATCTGAAGGAGAGAAGACCCACCCACCCTCCCTTTTTTAGGCAGCAGGATTGAATTAAAGGTGTTAGGGGATTTTTGTAATTGATAAAAAAAAAAAAAAAAAGAGGAAAAAGTAGCAGAGGCATTTTGGTGGGAATCTATGCGAGGCGCTGCTTGTTGCTGTCGTCACAGTGGCTAAGGGGCGGGGGGTGGGGTTCTTGGAGTTGACGGTGATTGGTCGGGGAAGGAGTTGGATGTAATATTCCCGACAGTTTTAAAAAATGGTATGGGGGATCTGGCTTTTTGGTTATGGGCTCTGGACGGGGTTTTTACCTCGGGAGCTCTGGTGGTGAGTCTCCCGGAACGGGAGTTACGGTGCCCTTGAGCTGGGTTGGACGGCTGGGGGTAACATGGTGGTTTAGTTTTTGGTCTTGGGCCAAAAAGGTTTTTTATAGCCAGATCTTTTAGCTCCAAGAACCCTCCCCTCATATTATTTGTATTTAATATTTGGATGTTTATTGTTAATATTTGATTGTTTGTTAATAAATTGGCCGCTGTGGCCATAATTATCCAAAGGAAAAGTGGTAGTCTGTGTTACTTTAAGAATATGGGATACTAGGAGTCGGGGTGGTTTTTGGGAGAAGAGAGAAAAACTGGATTCGCCATATGCGGTCATGTGCATATGAGCTTACAATCTATACAGAATAATGGATAATTTTATAGACTATGTACATATTAGTGAACACATGTTTTTACAGCTTAATTATAGTCTTTAACAGAGAGATATGTAGGCATAAATATATGTAAAGTGGAGCTGGACAACATATATTAAGGGCTACGTTACTATGCCTTAAGTGCAGGTGAACGTTCTTGAACCAGTAGTCAAATAGCACAAATGTCAACCCTTCAATCAGATAATGGTGCTGCGGGTTTCTTAGTATAAGCTCTTAAAGGGTTTTCATCAGTGGTGCAGAATTAAATGCTGATTTAAGTGCTGGTTCTGATTTCTTGTGATCTCTGAATGTTCTCCTGAAGAGTCTACCATCTATAGGTAAGGATGCAAATAACACATATTGTACCCACTTTATTTATCTACAGTATATGGCACGACTATCTAATCCTTCTGTGTTTGCAATTTAAAGTACCTTCCATCAAAATTACTGTAAAAAAAAAGTAAAGAATATATTGAGGGAAGCAGTGGGAATAAGAAAAGAACAAAGCCTGTCCACTTGTGACCTGGTGATAGCTCGCCTTTAATTAAGTATGGTGTACATGTAACAAGGTGGCATGAGATGGTAGTCATGGGTGAGTCTACTAAGTCACAGTCAGTGAGCACCCCGCCACCTTGCACATGAAACGACAGGTGAAGTCCGAGTCCTGCAGTACAGTCAGTTACCTTCAGCTCCCAGTCCCTCAAGTTGCAGGGGACGAAGTTTCAGGAAAACACCACAATCCAAAGTTCTGTTCCAACGGCAAAATTTTACTGAACACGGTGCAAAAAATGCAAGGCTTGCAGATCTGTCCCTGCGGCTTCAGAATACTGCACAACACTAGCTCCTCTGTGGGGGTCCTGAACCCTGTATCTCACCTGGGGTCAATCCCGCTGAGCCAGTGTCCATCCACACTGCCCGGCAGCCTTCATTCCCCTGACCGAGGAATCTTCTGTCCTCATTATGGTGCATGTCCTGCCCCGGGCAAGCCTGCCTGGGCTCTGCTCTCAGAGCAGGAAGTCCTTTCTCTAAATTTTGAGATTTTGCACCATCCCTCTTTTAACTCCTCCCAAACAGTTTAATTAATTCTATCCCTAAGCTAAATATATAAAAGTACACAGGGCCATATTTAGAGTTTATGCTGCCCTAGGCAATTTTAGTGCTGCCTCCCCCATTTGTGAGTATGACTAATCCAGACACTTTGGCAAAAATCGCTGATGTGAAAGTAGCCTTTCTCCCTAGTGCAGCCATGTCCCCTGTGCAGCCATCTCCCCAGTGCAGCCATCTCCTCAGTGCAGCCAGCTCCCCAGTGCAGCCATGTCCCCAGTGCACCCATCTCCCCAGTGCACCCATCTCCCCAGTGCAGCCATCTCCCCAGTGCAGCCATCTACCCAGTGCAGCCATCTACCCAGTGCAGCCATCTCCTCATTGCACCCATTTTCCCAGTGCAGCCATCTCCCCAGTTCAGCCATCTCCCTAGTGCAGCCATCTCCTCAGTGTGCCCATCTCCCTAGTGCAGCCATCTCCTCAGTGCAGCCATCTCCTCAGTGCACCCATTTCCCTAGTGCAGCCATCTCCCCGCTGCACCCGTTTCCCCAGTGCAGCCGTTTCCCCAGTGCAGCCGTTTCCCCAGTGCAGCCATCTCCCCAGTGCAGCCATCTCCCCAGTGCAGGCTCCGCTCATTATCCACCCCGGCACTCATTCCCCCCCAGCGCTCATTATCCACCCCGGCGCTCATTCCCCCCCGGTGCTCATTCTCCACCCCCCTGGCGCTCATCCCCCCCGGTGCTCATTCTCCCCCCAGCTCATTCTCCCCCTCTCCGGCCCCCATTCTTCACCCGGCTCATTCCCCCTGGCCCCCATTCTCCACCTGGCTCATTCCCCCCTCCGCTCATTCTCCATCTGGCTCACCTTTGTCGTGGCTTGGTCCGTTCCCTGCTGCTGCTGCATGTGCATGTCTCTCTTTAATATTTCCTGTTTGTGTGTGTGTGAGCGCTCATTAAGGTCATGAATATGGGCGCCACGCCAATGAGAGTGGAGTGGCGTCCATATTCATGATTAGAGATGAGCGACTTTGCCTTTTTTCGGATCGAGTCGGGTTTCACGAAACCCGACTTTCGCAAAAGTCGGGTCGAACGAAATCGGCCGATTATTGTGAAAAGTCGTAGTCCGACTGAAACACGAAACCCAATGTAAGTCAATGGGGAAGAAAAGTCGGCAGTGAGTGGAGGACAGGAAACACACCTACAGTGCCCATTTTAATGCCAAAAACATCAATTCTTATTCCTTAAGCTTGTCAACCTTAATTTACTTTATAATAATAGTTAGGCATTGAAAACTGGGGGTTATTTGGCTAAAGTTGTGGGGGGGTAGTGCTGGCTCCAGATTTTCGTGGGCCCAGGGCCAAAGAGTGTCACTGGGCTCCTTTAACACATGACACAATTCATGATCCTTTCCAGAGAAATAGCGGTACAGTACAATGAAAAATACTTAAATTCTTACATCACATGACTGATATCCATTTTAAATTCTCCAATAGCTCCAAAAACAGACAGTATATTCCTCCATACAGTATTATGGCGACCGCATAGTGCGCCATACAGAGTGATGAGGCCCATATATTTCTCCATACAGAATCATTGGTCCCATATAATGTTCCATACAGTATATGATGAGCTCCACATAATGCTACAATATATGTTGTTCACCATGGATGAAGCTCCAGCGTCTTATGGGCCCAAATAATGCTCCATATATAATGGGCCCCATTTCTAATGCTCCAGTGTATAATGGACCCTGTAAATGCTGCTCCAGTGACTGATGTCCACCTTTGGAATGCTCCAGTGTATGGTGGGCCCCAGATATCATTCTCCAGAGTATCGTGCTCCCCAAAAATTGCTCCCAACCTTTAAAACAATTAAATAAGTCTCCTCGCTAGGGAATCCCTTTACTCTGGACTCCTCGTCATCCCCATCTTCCATCTCTCTGCACTTGGACTGTTTAGGCAGAGGGCGTACAGACATGATGTCATCGCGCTCTTTGACCAGAATGTCACTGTCAGGAAAAGTGTTTGGTTTCCAGGGGGCAGTATGGTTGCAAAGCTGAACCTTAAAGGAATGTCCAGAAGGGCACCACCAGGAGTGGAGCCTGCGGCTTAATTGGACTCAACATGGGCAACCTCAACCATGCCATCCACAAAAAAGCTGCACAGATTGCAAGCTTAATTCCGTTAACGAATGAGACTCAGGCATGTCCCCGCGGTCCGCGTCCAGCTTACTAGAGGGACACGTGAGGCTCTGGCACGCGAGATCGGCCAATAACAGGTCTGTCATGCCCTTACACCTCCGGGGCTGCACGCGTGCTACAATGAAAGGACAAGCGTGTATCGCTTACAGGTGCGGATAACACGCTGAACCCCGTTAGTGATGGGGATCTGGGATTACAATTCTTCCCCGTGAACAAGCATTTCCCAGTAAGTGCAGGTCAACCGTAATTCCGGAATTAGGCCTAAACGGCATTCCAGAAAGAATGTGAAAAAATTAAACCACAGGTGCTGTAGCTTGCTTAACAGCTGGGCTCCTCTGCTGAGTAGCACACAGTTCTTACATAAACAGGCGGCATAGCTTGGTTCACGGGTGGCCAACTCTGCTGAGTAGCATACACAGTTACTAGGCCCAAAGTATTAAGTGGTGTAAATGCAGTCAAAAACTGGTTCTTTCATAAACAGGCGGCATAGCTCGGTTCACAGGTGGGCTCCTCTTCTGAGTAGCAGACACAGTTACTAGGCCCAAAAGGTTTTTCAGGACAATATGCGGTAAAAAATTATTAGAAACACACACGGTGTAGCTCCTTCACAGGTGTACTACACCACTGGCTACCAGACACCGCTACTATGCCCTAAAACTGTCTGTTATCATTGAAAACCATTATTAATGTGAAAAAAAAGATATGCTTTTGTTTAACGAAACGTTCTCGAATGGAAACTCGAACAGCTGAATTTTAATCAAAGTGTTGTAGTTCGGCGAACGGATATAACACCGCCCAAAACAGCTTGAATTTGAACTTGGCCAACAGTTCCACTCAAACACCACTCATCTGTAATCATGAGGCAGACTCAGACGGTCTCAGGCACAGTATGGATTCGACAAGATTGCAGAAAGTTGAGAAAGAGTACAGTATCACCGGATAACAGGTATATATAGCATAGTTTAAACATTTAAAATCTCCGTGTTTATTTCCGGAGTACGACAAAGACACTCACAGCCTCAGTATGGATTAGACAACAATCTAAAAAGTAGAAAATGGAAATGTTTTTGAAGCGTACACCAGTATACACTGTTGGGGTATTTTTAAATCTTCACATATATTTCTGTCTCAGTAAGACAGTCCAGACTCTCCGCAAGAGGAAACGAGATGGATAAAAGTACAGACATAAAGTCGAGTGATTGCAGAAATTTAGGAATTACTAATCACGGGAAAAACTCCCAGGAGAATTCTCAGAGGCGATGCTGACCCTCAATTACTTTGTGTGTGGAGACAGCGAAAACAGTTCTTTGTGAAGAAAGGGTTGCTGCATCACAGAACCGTTGATCCCATCACCGTTACTCATCTCCATCAAATTTTGATCACAGGGAGAGATGTAGACATGGTCCTCACTGCCTATCATGATCTGTCAGGTAACTTTGGAGTGCAAAAGACAGAAGCTACAGGCTGTAGGCGATTCTATTGGATTGTCATGAGAGGGCACATTTAAAAATGTGGGCAGGAATGTCACACATCTGTGAGTAGGAAAACTGTGAAAGCTGATGATAAACCACCACGGCATCTCATTGTGAGTCGACGTCCATAAGAAATGGAAGCCATTGATCATCTGAAGCTAGAGCCCGGTCAGCAGGACAGGGCATAGCTACGTCTTAACCATCATCTATCAGTTCACCAAATTTGTAGTGGCAGTCCCAGGGAAGGATTTGACAGCCCAGACTACACAGCGGAGGAGCAGGGAGAGGTAAATATTGCAAATGCTGGGGCCCTGCCCAAGCAAGGGGGCCCACTCATGGGCGTCGGTACTGGCACTGGACCCCTCATAGTACGCCGGTGTGTCTGATGGCGGGTGTGCACCCCCACCGTCAGAGACACTTGATTGCACTATGAGGGACCCTGTGCCAGTGCTGGCGCCCAAGAGTCGGCCCACCCACCTGTCCAGGGCAATGGCACTCGCACGGTTGGGTGCGCTAGGTGGTGACCCCGGCCATGGGAGGGGAGAGGCAGCCCAGTTAGGGAGGTTTAAAAAATGGCATATGTTGATGTTGGACATTCAGCAGCTGCAAATGGAGGAATTGGAGAAGTCCGAGGAAGAGGAGGACAAAAGCGAGCCATTTTTCTGGCAACCTATGTGTCATCAGGGGAAGGTGGGACAAAATCCTTTGAAACCCATGCATGGTTCATTTTAATGAAGGTTAGATCATCAACATTTTGGGTCAACAGGGGGATCCTTTTTTCTGTCAGGATTGAGCCAGCAGCACTGAAGACTCTTTCCGATAGCACACTAGCAGCAGGGCAAGCGAGCTCCTGTAAGGCATATTGTGCCAATTCAGGCCAGGCATCCAGTTTAGAGGCCCAATAGTCAAAGGGGAATGACCTTTGAGGGAGAACATCGATAAGGGAGGAGTAGTTTGTAACCATAGTTGACAACTGCTGTCTCCTGTCACTTTCAATCGATGCAGTATTACCAGTCGTGTGAGCGGGACTTGAAAAATCAGTCTACAACATGGTCATGAAACCCCTTGTCTCCAACGCCACTTCTGATGTGTACACCACGAACACCTCTTCCATGTTTCCCCCTACTGCTCGTTGGAGAACCATCACCACTGCTGTGTGCTGGGAATGCCTCAAACAAACGGTTTACCAGAGTTGCTTGTTTGTTTACCAATATTAGGTCAAGGTTCTCCTGTGGCATGTTGTTATGGAATTTGCCTTTATAGCGTGGATCCAGGATGCTGGCCAACCAGTAGTCGTCATCGATCATCATTTTGGCAATGCGGGGGTCCCTTTTTAGGATCTGCAAGGCATAATCTGACATGTGGGCCAATGTTCCAGGTGTCAATGATGCACCGCGAGTGCTGAGTGGAAGAGCACTTTCTGGCAAATCCACATCCCTCCAGTCACGCACAAACCCTGTACCAGCCTTGCCACGCCAACATTTTCTCTTGCCCCACGAGAAGCATTCTCCTCCCCTAAATAATCATCCCCATCATCATCCCCCTCCTCCTCCTCTTCCTCTTCTTCCTCCACCTCGTCCAGGAGAGATTCCGGAGCAGACAATGGCTGACTGTCATCAAGGCTTCCCTCCTCCTCTTCCTCATCCTCCTCGGCTGCAGACGCCTGCTCCTTAATGTGTGTCAAACTTTGCATGAGTAGACGCATAAGTGGCATGCTCATGCTTATGATGGCGTCGTCTGCGCTTACCAGCCATGTGCATTCCTCAAAACACTGAAGGACTTTACAGAGGTTTTTCAGCTTTGACCACTGCACACCCGACAACTCCATGTCTGCCCTCAAAGTGCCTGGTTGTGTATCCTCCCACAAACGCATTACAGACTGCCTCTGTTCGCACACAGCCTCTCTACCATGTGCAGGGTGGAGTTCCACCTTGTTGCAACATCGATAATTAGGCGGTGCTTGGGAAGTTGGAGCAATCGCTGCAGCTTCTGCATACGACTGGAGTGTACGGGCGACCGGCGGATGTGTGAGCACAGTCTTCGGACATTCTGGAGAAGGCCTGTTAACCCAGATAATTATTGAGGAAGCACTGCACCACCAGGTTGAAGGTGTGAGCCAGGCAAGGTATGTGTCGGAGTTTTGAAAGGGCTATGGCTGCCACAAAATTCCGGCCGTTATCACAAACTACCTTGCTTGCCTCAAGATGTAGACTGCCCAGCCATGACTCAGTTTGTCGCTGCAAGTAGTCGGCCAGTACCTGCGCGGTGTGTCTGTTGTCACCCAAACACATCATTTTCAACACAGCTTGGTGAGGCTTACCACTAGCTGTTCGATAGTGGGACACCGAGTGTGCAACACTGGCAGCTGCGGATGGAGTGCTCATGCGACTGCACTCTGTGGACGAGCTTTAGCTTCTGGAGGAGGAGGCGGGTCGAACGCCTACACCCAACTGTTTTCTATACCGTGGGCTAGGCAGCACTGTCCCACCGCCACTGTCCACTGTGCACCCTGCATCCACCACATTAACCCAGTGCGCAGTGATGGACACGTAACGGCCCTGGCCATGCCTACTGGACCATGCATCTGTTGTGAGGTGCACCTTTCCACTCACTGATTGCTTGAGTGCATGAACAATGCGGTCTTTCACATGAAGGTGGAAGGCTGGGATGGCTTTGCGAGAAAAGACGTGCCGACTGGGTAGGTCATAGCGTGGTACTGCATAGGCCATGAGTTTGCGGAAAGCTTCACTTTCAACCAACCGGTAGGGCATCATCTCTTATGAGATTAGTTTGGCAATGTGGGCGTTCAAACCCAGTGTACGTGGATGAGAGGAAGAGTACTTTCTTGTCCTACTCATAGTCTCTGGTAGCATGAGCTGGACTTGAGAGCTGCATATGGTGGAACTAGCGGTGGACATGGCGGACTGAGAGAGGGTTGATGATGGTGATGGAGTTGGTGTTCTTTCTGATGGCCTAGATTCAGTCTTTTGTAGCAATAACATTGTGATTCCCTGACTGCTTTGGCCTTGCAACGACACCTCAAAATTTGCTGCTAGTGGTGTGCTAACCGGTGGGCTTACAGTGGGGGAAACGATGTAGCGTTGCTGACTACCTTCATTGGGAGCAGTTGCACATGTGGTGCGTGAGGTTTGGCAGTCCTTTCACGCTTGCAAGTGCATGGTGGTTAAATGTCTAAGCATGCAACTGGTATTCAAATTTCTCAGATTTTTCCCTTGGCTAAAGGTCTTTGCGCACTTCTTACAGATAACCTTTAAAAACACATGTGACATGTGTGCATGTCACATGTGTTTTTAATCCAGTTTTTTCCGTGCCTATGCATGATTTAAGAGACCCCACCCCTCTCTTGTGTGACATGCACATAAGGAGCTGGCTTACACCACGTGCCCATACTAGGAAGCGGCCTATCTTCATCCTGTTCATTTAGACACTGTTCACATGTTCAGGTTTTAAATACATTAGATAGGGACTGCTTCAATAGGGTTACCTTGACGCGGTGAAGCAGCTTGGTATACATTTTTTTGCAAAAAAACATATCGACTAAATACCCTGTATTTGTTATCATCTTTTCATCAGCACTTGCTGACTACTGTTATATGTTTTACTGCAGGATATTTCTGCACAATTGTCATTCTGTGCTCTCTGTTTGTGTTACAGTTAACCTTTGCCTGATCATTAGGATTTTGTTCAAAAAAGTGCCACACTGCACTCTTCCTACTATGGAAGACATTTTGAGGCCTTGCATGCTGTGCTAATTTGACTGGCCTAGCTGTCCTGCAACTCTTTTGGTTTTTGTAACCCGTTTATGGAATGCTCCGGGCCTGCCAGATAACAGCTGTTGCGATGTCGATGCCTGCTGAGCTATTGGCAGCGGCACCCTCTTCCCCCAATGGATGCCAATCTGGGTCAACAACTGGGTAATCCATCACCTCCTCTTCAATGTCATGTGCACCTTCCTCTGTGTCACCATGTAAGGTGGTATAGTATGTGGGAAGGGGCACCTGAGTTTCATCAGGGTCAGATTCTGGCTCAGTACACTGCGAGGACAATGTAGTGCTCTGAATGAATGTACCAGCAGATAAATGAAGCAGTGGCTGTGCATCAGTGCACTCCATGTCAGATTCTTCTTGGACTGGGTAATTCAGGATTTGACTTGATAACCCAGGCATGGTATGTGAAAAGAGCTCCATGGAGTAATCTGTAGTGTGGCCCGCTGCATCCTTTACTTTTGGTAGAGGTGAAGGACATAAGGAAAGGTGTGGTTCCTGACCATGAGCCTCCAATGACGACTCAGTGCTTTTATTTTTTGAAATTTCAGAAGAGGAGGCGATAGAGCTGGAGGCTGTGTCAGCAATGTAAGCAAAAACTTGTTCCTGAAGCTCCGGCTTTAAAATCAGTTTACCTACTCCTAGAAAAGGGAGCCTTCCAGGCCTTGTGGAGCCAGATGATGATGCAGGCTCAACACCTCCTGCATTAGGTGCTATTGTGCTTTTGCCACTGCCAGCAGATCCACCACCACCACCAACACCATCATTATCAGCTGGCAACCCCCGCCCACTTCCACGGCCTCTTCCAACACACTTCCTCATTTTTGGGAAAATGTACCCAAAATACCACCAGCAATATGGTACTGTAGAACAAGGTACAAGGTGTACATAGTATTGGGGAGAATTTGAATCTCCCTACAGACTTGAGGACACTGAACTGATATCTCAGGCCCAGTGTAGATTACACCTGAATATAACAGGCTGAAATTGGAAGGTGTATAAAATGTCTATATAGGACTGAGGGGAATTTGAATCTCCCTACAGACTTGAGGACACTGAATTATTATCTCAGACCCAGTGTAGATTACACCTCAATATAACAGGCTGAAATTGGATGGTGTATAAAATGTCTATATAGGACTGGGGAGAATTTGAATCTCCCTACAGACTTGAGGACACTGAACTATTATCTCAGGCTCAGTGTAGATTACACCTCAATATAACAGGCTGAAATTGGATGGTGTATAAAATGTCTATATAGGACAGGGGAGAATTTGAATCTCCCTACAGACTTGAGGACACTGAACTATTATCTCAGGCCCAGTGTAGATTACACCTCAATATAACAGGCTGAAATTGGATGGTGTATAAAATGTCTATATAGGACTGGGGAGAATTTGAATCTCCCTACAGACTTCAGGACACTGAACTAATATATCAGGCCAAGTGTAGATTACACCTCAATATAACAGGCTGAAATTGGATGGTGTATAAAATGTCTATATAGGACAGGGGAGAATTTGAATCTCCCTACAGACTTGAGGACACTGAACTAATATCTCAGGCCCAGTGTAAATTACACCTCAATATAACAGGCTGAAATTGGATGGTGTATAAAATGCCTATATAGGACTGGGGAAAATTTGAATCTCCCTACAGACTTGAGGACACTGAACTATTATCTCAGGCCCAGTGTAGATTACACCTCAATATAACAGGCTGAAATTGGATGGTGTATAAAATGTCTATATAGGACTGGGGAGAATTTGAATCTCCCTAGAGATTTTAGCAAGCTGACAATTATGCTCTCAGTCCCAAGTAAGGCAGCAGGCAGCCTAATAAGCAGGACTGTTGCACACAAAAGTGTGGAAAAATGAACGCTTGGTAACTGGGCAAAAAAGAGGATGAAAAGTATTTTTGCTTTTAAAAAAGCAGTTTGCACAGCAGTGTGAAAACAGCAATGCAGCTATCAGGGAGCCTTATAAGGCAGCCTAATAACTAACAGAGCTGATGCACCAAAATATAGCCTCCCCTGTCACTGCACACTAACTGGTGTGTTGTAGAGGCAAAATTGCTAGCAGCCGAAGCAGTTTTTTTGTATCTTCTTCCCTGCCTAACGCTCTCCCTACAGAGTCATCATCAGCAGCAGCAGCTCTCCTTATTCTGAGATCAGCAGAAGTAAGATGGCGTTCGGCGTGCATGCCCTTTTATAGCCCCTGTGACGCCACACAAAGCAAGCCAATCACTTGCATGCCCTTCTCAAAGATGGTGGTGACCGCTGCCTATGTAATCGCATTGCCCACAGTGTGCGTCCTCCATCATTGGCTGAAAAAGGGCGCTGAAGCATCATTTGAAACGCGACTTTGGTGCCATGGTCGCCGACCTCGTGGCCGACCTCACGCTATGGTCGGGTTTCGTTTCATGAAACCCGACTTTTGCGAAAGTCGGCGACTTTTGAAATTGACCGACCCGTTTCGCTCAACTCTATTAATGATCTTAATGAGTGGTACCACGTGACCGCGCACTCACACAGGAAGAACAGATATCGGTGCAGGACCATCGGAGCTCCAGCAGGCATTGCTGGAGGAGGTGAGTATGATGTGGGTGGGAACGAGGGGGAGGGCCGACCCCGGACTTTAAGAAAAAATAAAAAAATTGCTCAGGTGCCACCCTCCCGCAGAGTCCCGCCTTAGGCACATGCCCACGAGTGCCTAATGGCAAATACAGACCCTGCAAGTACATGCACATTTAGGATACAACATATGACAATGACATTGCTGCATGACATATATATATAAAACATTAGTGAACCATCAGGGTGCCACAGGTGACACATGTGCTCAGTGTATAGGAGAGAGAAGGTACATTTGGGATTAGTAATGAGAGAGTATGCTCATTACTCGAGATATCCGAGCATGTTCGGGTGTTCTCCGAGTATTTTGGTGTGCTCGGAGATTTAGTTTGTGTCGCCGCAGCTGCATGATTTGTGATGCTTGACAGTCTGAATACATGTGGGGATTGCCTGTTTGTTAGGAAATCCCCACATGTATTCAGGCTGTCTAGCATCCGCAAATCATGCACCTGCGGCGACACAAACTAAATCTCTGAGCACGCCCAAACTACTTGGAGAACACCCGAGCATACTTGGAAATCTCAAATAACGAGCCTACTCACTCATCACTATTTGGAAAACGTAAATTTCTCATTTCATCTACAAAAGCCACACTGAAAAATAAGTCCTTGTTAACTCATAGAAAACACAGGCACTCTCGAATGAGCTGAGCGTTCCTGTGTTTTGGCGAGTCAGGTGAGATATCTGTCTGCTGACCGGTTGTTTGGCCGACAGCTATCTAATGTGCAGTGGGGGTTTAGTCTTGTTTCCTTGTTGATTATATAAAAATACTGAATCAAATAATAGGAAACTGTATCTTCTTAAGCTCTGTGCCCATCCTTCACTCATGCTGTCTTTGCTTACAAGACTAGACTGATTCACTTCATGGGTAGGTGCACACCAGGGCCGGTATTAGGCTAAGTGGGGCCCTAGGCAAGGTTAAAATGGGGCCCTAAATGCTAACATATTGCAAATCACACAGAAGCATTTCGATTGTATTTACATGCGCTAAGTTCAGGACGCTAAATGAGTGTGATCGACATTATTGAAGTCATTCAACACTTGTTTCCTGCCCTCTTTCCACCTCTGAGAAAGAATGATGGGGACAGAATGATCACTAATGGATCAATCTGTCCCCATACAGTATCATGTTATCAGCAGCACATCTACAGTTTACACCCCATAGTCCTCCATATAATATAATGTGCCCCATAGTCCTCCATATAGTATAATACATTCCTCAGTCCTCCATATAGTATAATACACTCCCCATAGTCCTCCATTTAGTATAATACACTCCTCATAGTCTTCCATATATTAAAATACACTCAGTCCTCCATATAATATAATACACTCCTCCATATATTAAAATACAGTGCTCAGTCCTCCATATAGTATAATACACTCTCATAGTGCTCCATAGAGTATAATACACCGACAGTCAGCCATGTAGTACAATTCATTTCCCATAGTATAATGCACCCCATAGTTCTTCATATAGTATAATGTATTCCCGATAGTCCTCGATACCTTATAATGCAGCCCACATATAGTATAATGCAGCCACCCCATAGAGCATAATGCAGCCACCCCAGAGTATAATGCAGCCCCGCCATACAATATAATGTAACCACCCATAGAATATAATGCAGTTCCCCTCTTATAGTATAATGAAGCCACCCCTTAGAGCATAATGCAGCCAACCCACAGAATATAATGCAGCCCCCCTCATATACAAAAATGCAGCCCCTCCATAGAATATCTGGCAGCCCCCTCAGAGTATAATGCAGCCTCTCATAGAATATAATGCAGCCCACTTATATAGTATAATGTAGCCCCTCCATAGAACACAATGTAGCCCTCCTCATATAGTATAATGCAACCCCAATAGAATATAATGAAGCCCCCATACAATATAATCTAGCCCCCCATACAATATAATGCAGCCCTCCCATAGAATACAATGTAGCCTCCTTATATAGTATAATGTAGCCCCCTCACAGAGTATGATGCAATCACCCACCATAGAATATAAATATAATACAGCCCACCTCCCCATATAATATAATGTAGCCCCCCATATTGTATAACACAGCCTTCCCCATAGAATATAATGTATAATGTACCCCCCATGGTATATAACACAGCCACATAGTATATAGCAGAGCCACATAGTATATAGCAGTCACATAGAATATAGCACAGCCAACATAGTATTGTCACGGTTCTGTCCGCGCCGGCGTGCAGCCAATGTGGACCAAGGACTCACCCACACTGCAGAGGGGTCCGGGGTCAGACAAGGCCGGATAGTTCAAGCAAACAGGACCTGGAGAAGCTAAAGTCAGTGAGCAGTGAAGGACCTACGGTCATGTGACCATAAGGGGGCGGGGCTTAGCGTCTTGCTGTCAGAGATAGGCAAAATACTATACAGGAATGCTCAAACTCAGACAAACCAGGTCATACACAGAGATAACAATAAAGTACCAGGGATGAGACAGAATGGATAGTCGGGGACAGGCAGTGGTCAAAGCCAAACAGACATAGAAGGTACCAAGCAGAACCCAACAAGCAGTATCCAGAGAACAGACCGAGTCGTGCACAGAGTATCAGATAAACAAGGACACAGCACCAACACACTCAGGGGTCACCACACAATGCCAAGGGCGAAAGTATAACTGACGGGGATGGGAGCATCCTGAGGCTATAAGAAGCTTTCACAGAACCAGGGAGAGGCCACAATCATAAGCCCCAGGTGTGCAGGTAAGCCTGCACTGGGATCACAACCTTTAACCCCAGAAATGCCAGTCATCAGTACTGGTTCCAGACACCAACCCCACATGTGCGAGTCAAACCCGCACCCGCATGACAGTACCCCCCTCTCAACGGGGGGGCCTCTGGACCCCCAGGCTTGCCAGGGTACTTAGCATGGAAAGCCCGCACCAGGCGATCAGCATGCTTCAACCGGGCCGGTACCCAGGATCTGTCTTCCGGTCCATACCCCTTCCAATGAACCAGGTGCTGTACCGACCGCCGTACCAACCTGGAATCTATGATATGACCAACCTCGTACTCCACCTGCCCCTCAACCAAAACAGGAGGAGCAGCGGACTCGGAGTCTCCCCGGACTGTTTCAAAAGGTTTCAGTAGAGATTTGTGGATTTCTTGTATGGGCCAATGAATTTGGGCCCCAACTTGGCTGAAGGAACCTTCAACTTAATGTTTCGTGTGGAGAGCCAAACCATGTCTCCAACCTGAAACGTGGGCCCTGGTGTCCGTTTCCTGTCCGCGAAAAACTTATACCTGCCCTGAGACCTAGATATACTCCGCTGGACTTCTGCCCACGTATTCTGTAATCGCTGAACAGAGCCCTCAGCCCCGGGACACCCCGAGTCCAGACGAGAAAACTCACCAAAATGAGGACTGAACCCATAATTGATCAAAAAAGGAGTTATACCCGTGGATTGACACACCCGACTATTGAAGGCAAATTCAGCCAACGGCAGTGCATCGCACCAGTCATTCTGTCTAGCAGAGGTTAGACACCTGAGCATCTGCTCCAGGGACTGGTTTGTGCTTTCCGTCTGACCATTGCTCTCAGGATGGTATGCAGATGAAAAGCACAGAGACATCCCTAATTTTTTGCAGAAAGCAGGCCAAAACTTAGCCACAAACTGCACACCATGATCAGACACCACATTCAGGGGTACCCCTTGCAACCGGATCACATGCTGCACAAACAACCTGGACAACGTCTCAGCTGACGGTAGTGCGGACAGGGATACAAAATGAGCCTGCTTAGAAAACCTGTCCACCACTACCCATACCACCGTATTACCCTTAGATGGAGGGAGATTGGTAACAAAATCCATGGTAAGTGAGTCCATGGTCTTTCGGGCACTGCCAAAGGCATCAGCTCCCCTTTGGAACGAGCGCAGATCCCGCAACCAGCAATGAATTTTTTTATGTCCAAACCCAGGGTAGGCCACCAAAAGATCCTGGCCACCGCCAGATGCGTGGCTGAAATACCAGGGTGAGCACTCAGCTTGGATTCGTGGAACTCCTGCAAGAGTTTCAGGCAAAGTTGCTCTGGGACAAACAACTTACCCCCCCGGCTTGGCCGCCGGAGCCCGCGGCTGGGCCCCCTGAATCTCCCGTTTCAATTCAGATGAGACATCTGCTAACACAACCCCAGGGTGAAGAATGGAGGACGGTGGCTCGGGGAGAGACACCAGCTGAAAACTGCACGATAAGGCGTCAGCCTTTGACATTCTTAGACCCTGGACGAAATGTAATCGTAAACTGAAAATGGGAAAAAAAAGTGACCAACGGGCCTGTCTGGGCGTTAGTCTTTTAGCAGACTCAATGTATGGCAAATTTTTGTGATCCGTGATCACCGTAACCGGGTGACTGGCCCCCTCCAAAAAGTGCCTCCATTCTTCAAACGCCAATTTGACCGCAAGAAGCTCTCTATTGCCTACGTCGTAATTTCTTTCCGCAGCAGAGAACTTCTTGGAAAAGAAAGCACATGGCCTGAGGTTGGTTAGAGTGGCAGGCCCTTGGGACAACACCCCCACCTCGGAGGCGTCCACTTCCACGACGAATGGTTTGGACGGATCTGGCTGTACTAACACGGTGTTAGGACTCAGATTTCTGCCTCTCCTTTGCTGAAATCTAGGTCCTCACATTCTGCAGTCTCCTGCACTTTTCCTGCTGCAGACGAGATTGCAGAGGAGATTGCCCTGCAGCAACTCTCTCCAGAGGCTAAGTCCTTTGTTCCCTCATCTGAGCATGCTCATGGGACGAACTCCCATTGGAGTTCGGGAGTCAGGTGCTCAGGTCCTGTGTCAAATCCCAATGGCTCTTCCTGGAGCCTTGGAGATTTCCGGAAGGTCCCGTTCGGTATAAAAAGCACACATGGCAGTTCCACCATGCTCTAGTATTTTCATGCTTGCTGCTGTATGTTTGATGATGGATGTTTGGACTGGTGAATGACTTATTAAGAAACCCCTTCCCTCTGATAATACGTTTGTGTGAGTGATTGGTTCCTGCCAGTAGTAGTGCCAGCGCCAGCACGCTTAGCGTCTGCATTGCGCCAGCGTTATTTGCAGCGCCTTATCAGCGGCTCAGTTCTTGCCACGCTGCAGTTGCAGCTTATCTCTGCGTCCGCTGTTGCAACACCACGCACCTTATTTAACGGTAGGTCTAGTCGGAGTAGTCCTGCTGACTAAGGCTACTCCTGTGATCCTGAATACCGTATCAGCATCGCTGAGACTCTGTGACTCTGAACAGAGCTTGCTTCAGTGCACATTGGGTGCAGTTAAACCCTGTGCACATTGCTGCCATAGTGCTCTGCATCTACTAGCTGCGGTTTTCCATCCTCCGCACGGTGGACCCCGAGCGGCGAAGGCTCTTTAATCATATTTTTATTTAGTGCCTTCCGCCACTCCTAACACATGGGAGCAGACATAAAGCTTCTTTTCAGGGTCGCAAAGGCCTCTTTTGCGAGCGAGGACCAGTTTCTCACATCCGCACCTTTACATGTAAGATCTGTGAGTGGTTTGACCACCTGTGAAAACCCCCGAATAAATTTGCGGTAATAATTGGCGAACCCCAAGAAGAGCTGAAGACCCTTAAGGTCTCGGGGTTGCACCCAATCCGCAATGGCCTGCACCTTCTTGGGGTCCATGTGACAACCCTCACAGGACACAATTAAACCCAAAAAAGACAATTCTTGAACAAAAAACACACATTTCTCCAATTTGGCATACAGATGATTTTCCCTCAGTCTTTGGAGAACGGTTCGTACATGATTCAGATGAGATTGACTGTCGGGAGAGTATATCAGAATATCGTCTAAGTAAATGACAACAAAACGACCAATGAGATCTGAGAATACCACGTTGATGAAATTCTGAAATATGGCTGGAGCATTGGTAAGACCAAACGGCATGACTAAATTTTAAAACAGTCCCTCGGTCGTGAGTAACGCGGTTTTCCATTCATCCCCCTCCCGGACCCTTATCAAATTATATGCCCCCCGAAGATCCAGTTTGGAAAACCATTTTGCCACTGAAAGTTGGTTTCACAAATCGGGAATCAACGGAAGGGGGTATGTATTTCATACAGTAATCTTGTTGAGCTCACGAAAATCGAGGCAGGGACGTAAATTGCCATCTTTTTTCTTTACAAAAAAACCCCCTGCCGCCACAGTTGAGACTGAGGGACGTATGTGTCCTTTGCGAAGACTCTCAGCAATGTAATCTTTCATGGCCAAGCGCTCAGGGCCAGATAAATTAAACAGACGGGCTTTAGGTAATTTAGCCCCCGGGACTAACTCGATAGCGCAGTCAAAGGGTCTATGTGGCGGCAACGTCTCAGCCTCGCTTTCAGAGAAGACATCTTCGATTTCTTTCAGGTACTCCGGAATACCTTCCAGCTCGACAGATGACACAGATACAGATTTAACAGGTTCAACCAATAGTGCAGACTTATCACATAACATGGAATCATTAAACCCCCACTGAACAATCTCCCCCGTTTTCCAGTTAATAACTGGGTTATGGCGTTGTAACCAGGGCATGCCCAACACTAATCCTGCTGGTAAATTGTCCAGAACCAAACAACTTAAGTTTTCCACATGGGTAGCGCCCACTTTGAGCAAAAACAAGTCAGACATAAAGAGAATTCCCTCTTTAGTGAGGGGGGAGGAGTCAATGGCCACCACTTTGATCGGAACCTTAAGTCTGACTGTCCCTATCTTACAGCATGTGGCCAATTGGGAGTCAATAAGATTGATGGATGATCCGCAGTCCACGAAAGCTGTAGAGGGAAAACAACAACCGTCCACTAACAGTTCCACATGAAGCAACACCTTAGAAAACGAGGAAAAGGGTACCTGAGGGTCTGAGTGGTCTCCCCGCTTACTACCCAGACCTAGTCGTTTCCCGTCGACTGGGTTGAGGATGGACAATCAGGACACTCCCTTTTCCAATGTCCCGTTTTACCACAGTAGAAGCATAACTTCTTTTCTCTCCGGCGTTGTCTCTACCTTTCCTTCAGGGAGAGAGCCCTTACCTCCATGGGCACAGAAACAGTCTCTTTTCCACTAGGGAACAATGGAGTCTCCGCCTGCATCACCCCCTGGCCCGCAGCCTGCGGTCCATCCGAACGGTCTGGGTCATGGCATACTCGAGTGAGTTAGGTGGGGGATGTAATGCCAAGGCATTCTGTAACCGCTCGGACAAGCCTCTGCAAAAGAGTCCTCAGAGTGCGGCGTCGTCCCATGAGACTTCTGTGGCCCAGTGGCGGAATTCTGTACAAAACCACTCAGCTGAGTGTTTCCCCTGACAGACACTCATCATCATGTCCTCTGCCAATCGCACTCGGTCCGGCTCATCATATATGTGCCCAAGGGCCTCAAAAAACGCATTCACAGACACTCTCTCAGGGGCAGTGGGAGGAAGGGAGAAAGCCCAAGCTTGTGGGGACCCTCTTAATAAAGACATAATGACCCCAACCCTCTGACTTTCGTCCCCAGAGGAACGTGGCCTCAAACTAAAGAAGAGTTTGCACCCCTCCATGAAGACACTGAACTCCTTTTTGTTCCCAGAAAAGAAATCAGGCAGTTTAACAGGTGGTTCTGGGGACTCCAAAACAACATCACTCACCCCAGCCCCCAGAGACTCAGCAGCTAAAGCCCCCCACACTGTCTCAGAAACCTGCTGCTGAGAGCGAGCCAAAGCTCGCTGCTCCAGAGATAAACCCTGAAACATCTGACTCAGATTTTTCATTTGCTCAGCTAGAGACTGTATGGGATCCATATTTCTCAGCAGAGAAAGAAAAAAAAAAAAAAACCCAAAAAACTTAACGGTCAGATATAATGTCACGGTCCTGTCCGTGCCGGCGTGCAGCCACCGCGGAGCAAGGACTCACCCACACTGCAGAGGGGCCCGGGGTCAGACAAGGCCGGATAGTTCAAGCAAACAGGACCTGGAGAAGCTAAAGTCAGTGAGCAGTGAAGGACCTACGGTCATGTGACCACAAGGGGTAGGGCTTAGCGTCCTTCTGTCAGAGATAGGCAAAATACTATACAGGAATGCTCAAAGTCAGACAAACCAGGTCATACACAGAGATAACAATAAAGTACCAGGGATGAGACAGAACGGATAGTCGGGGACAGGCAGTGGTCAAAGCCAAACAGACATAGAAGGTACCAAGCAGAATCCAACAAGCAGTATCCAGAGAACAGACCGAGTCGTACATAGAGTATTAGATAAGCAAGAACACAGCACCAACACACTCAGGGGTCACCACACAATCCCAAGGGCGAAAGTATAACTGACGGGGATGTGAGCATCCTGAGGCTATAAGAAGCTTTCCCAGAACCAGGGAGAGGCCACAATCATAAGCCTCAGGTGTGCAGGTAAGCCTGCACTGGGATCACAACCTTTAACCCCAGAAATGCCAGTCATCAGTACTGGTTCCAGACACTAACCCCACATGTGCAAGTCAAACCCGCACTGAGATCATGACAAGTATATAACACAGCCCACATAGTATATAACACAGCCCACATGGTATATAGCACAGCACCATGGTATACAGCACAGCCCCACATGGTGTGTTACACAGCGCCACATGGCATATAGCACAGCCCCACATGGTAAATAGCACAGCACCACATGGTATAAAGCACAGCCCCACATGGTATATAGCACAGCCCCACATGGTATATAGCACAGCCCCATGGCATATAGCACAGCACCACATGGTATATAGCACAGCCACACATGGTATATAGCACAGCCCGCATCCCCCCCAGAGAATGGCCCCACAGTCCATTACTTACTGTTACATTAAAAAAACACACACTCCTCACCTCTCGTCGTGCCTGCGCTGCTCCCAGCTCCTGTCTCAGCCTGCTCTGCCTGGTAAACAGTGAGTGCGCAATAACATCATCGTTCACCCGCAGTGTCAGAGGCAGAGCGAGGAATGATGGGAGAGGGAGCGTCAGCTGATGCACTCTCCTCCATAATTACTTTGAACTGTACCAGCATCTATAACGCCGGTATAGTTCAATGCGGCGGCGGGGGGGAGTCGGCGCTGGCAGCAGGCGGGCCCCCCTGCCTTACGGGCCCCATAGAGGCTGCTTGATGTGCTGCTAGCTGGGGGCCCCTGGGGGAGCCGGGGCCCTAGGCAGCTGCCTGGGCTGCCTGCCCCTAACGCTGGCCCTGGTGCACACAACCCTTTTCTCTCCATTTGAGAAAACCTGTCTGATTATTCTGATCAGATTATGATCAGCGTTTCATTAAAGTGGCATCAGTTTTTCTCAGAGGTGGACAGGAAAAAAAAGTTTCTTCACCCTCTCCGTTCTGTCAGCCCATGAAAATCAGACCACACTCGAATGTCCTTCAAGTGTAGGCCGTATTTTTCTCACTTGAATTTGCTGATTTTGATCCAACGCTTGGATCAAAATTGGACATGTTTCAGATTTTTCCTTCGGACCACTAGGTTATGTGCACAAAATCGAACATCTGTACAGCCCCACAGAATATCATGGGTATGAGCGCAATTTGTTAAAACCACAGATAGCACTTGTCTGATATAATCGGTCGTGTATACGAGCCCTTACAAAAAGTCCCCACTTGAAAAGTCATTGCTTTTCCCAATGCATAGTAAGTGCTACAGCCGTGCGAACAGCTGTGTGTCCAGACTGTAAAGCAGGTAGTTCTCTCTGTCTCTCGTTAAGCTCACTCTCAGACATGAATCAAAACATCCATCTGCCATTAACATTAAATTTCATCACTATGGAAAACATTGGATAAACAAAATTATGCTGCTAATTAACAATGATTCAATGAGCTGGAACTGGAAAAGCACTAGTCAATTAGTGTACTTAAAAGGAATGTGTCATCAGAAAATTACCTATTATTTAATTCATGTTTTTATGTTAAATATATATATATATATATATATATACATATATATATATATATATACACTCACTGGCCACTTTATTAGGTACACCTGTCCAACTGTGTGTTAAGACTTAATTTCTAATCAGCCAATCACATGACGGCAACTCAGTGCATTTAGGCATGTAGACATGGTCAAGACAATCTCCTGCAGTTCAAACCGAGCATCAGTATGGGGAAGAAAGGTGATTTGAGTGCCTTTGAACGTGGCATGATTGTTGGTGCCAGAAGGGCTGGTCTGAGAATTTCAGAAACTGCTGATCTACTGGGATTTTCACGCACAACCATCTCTAGGGTTTACAGAGAATGGTCCGAAAAAGAAAAAAAATCCAGTGAGCGGCAGTTCTGTGGCCGGAAATGCCTTGTTGATGCCAGAGGTCAGAGGAGAATGGGCATACTGGTTCGAGCTGATAGAAAGGCAACAGTGACTCAAATTGCCACCCGTTACAACCAAGGTAGGCAGAAGAGCATCTCTGAACGCACAGTGCGTCGAACTTTGAGGCAGATGGGCTACAGCAGCAGAAGACCACACTGGGTACCACTCCTCTCAGCTAAGAACAGGCATCTGATGGCTACTTTCAGCAGGATAATGCGCCATGTCATAAAGCTCGAATCATCTCAGATTGGTTTCTTGAACATGACAATGAGTTCACTGTACTCAAATGGCCTCCTCAGTCACCAGATCTCAATCCAATAGAGCATTTTTGGGATGTGGTGGAACGGGAGATTCGCATCAGGGATGTGCAGCCGACAAATCTGCGCCAACTGTGTGATGCCATCATGTCAATATGGTCCAAAATCTCTGAGGAATGCTTCCAGCACCTTGTTGAATCTCTGCCACGAAGAATTGAGGCAGTTCTGAAGGCAAAAGGGGGTCCAACCCGTTACTAGCATGGTGTACCTAATAAAGTGGCCAGTGAGTGTATATATATATATATATATATATTTAATTTTCCACAGCTTGAATTATCTTAAAAAAAATCTGACCTCTTGCTATTTTCACATGTGACACTAGGCTTAATATTAGGGCACAGTCAGACCACCCTATTATTCTCGCTAGGATTGCATCGCAATCCTTGGACTAGCCATCGGCTTTATTGATCTGAGAGTGACAGCATGTACACTCAGGTCAGGATTGCGCCGCCAACCTCACATGAGTAATAGGACAGTCTGACTGAACCCTTAGGCTGTGTTCACACACAGCGTTTTTTTTCTTGTTTTTCCTGCGGATTTAAAAAAAATCGGCTCAAAAAACGCCTAAAAGAAGCTTCCCATTCATTTTAATGCATTTTGCACTTTTTGTGCATATTGATGCGTTTTTTTACCGCGAAAAAACCGCTTTGCGGTAAAAACGCAGCATGCTCATTAATTTTGCGGTAAATTACGCATTTCTGGCTATTTTCTATGTGTCTGGGGACGCTCCGGAAAAAAATCGCGGCAAAAACGCGCAGAAAAAAATGCGCGTTTTCTGGGAAGGAGTCCGGTTTTTATGCAGAAATTTTCTGCATACGTGTGCACATAGCCTAAGACTCATACTTCCTGCTCTGACACTATTGATTTTTATAGAAGTATTTTCTGCTCCTGCTCTGATTTTGGTAGATGATATGATATTGTAAAGGGTAGGGGAGGAGATGAATGAGCTGTAACATCACCTATTGTTAAAGGTGGATCCTGAGTTATCTACTGTATATTGTAGTGCTACATTTCCATGATACATTTATGCTTAAGGCTGTGTGCCCACGTTGCGTTTTTGTAAGCGTTTCCGCAGCGTTTGAGCCAGATCAGAAGCTGCCGAAATGCTTAAAAGAAGCTTCCCTTTTAATTTAATGCATTTTTGGCAATGCATGCGTTTTTAAATGCTCAGAAAATGCTTAGCGACTAAAAACGCAGCATGCTCATTAATTTCCGCATTGCTCCGCGTTTTCAGCCCTTTCCAATGTTCCCAGAAACCGCGCGGAAAAAAGCGCATCAAAAACGTGCAGTTTTTGTGCAAAAATCGTGCAAAAAATGTGAGGAAATAAAACGCATGGTTTCTGAGAAGGAGTCTGGTTTTCTGAGCGTTTAAAAACGCTAACGTGGGCACATAGCCTAAAACATACAACTCTGCCCTTCACCTCTCCAAACAAGCCTACTCCAACACCCTTATCACCACACTATTCAACAATCCTAAACAACTCTTTGAGACTTTTCAGTCCCTCCTTAGTCCAAAAGTACAGCCCCCAGCCACCAACCTCAGTGTTGACAATCTGGCCAAATACTTTAAAGAAATAAATGACTATATTCAAAAGGAAATTTTCTTCCAATCCCCTAATATAATGCAGTCTCTTCTGCACTTCATCTAACTCACTTTCTGTCTTTGAACCAGTCACTGATGAAAAAGGCATCAGGCTCCTCGAATCTTATTGTCCTACTATCTGCACCAGTGACCCTATTCCCTCACATCTCCTTCTGTCCCTTTACAGAGCCTTCCTTCAAACACACCAGCATGTACCCATTACTTAAAAAAAAATCCCTCAACCAGAACTGTGCTGCTAACTATAGAACTGTCTTTAATCTTCCTTCAATTTGTAAACTTCTGGAATGTTCGGTCCACTCCCATCTAATCCTCTCTTAGAAAATGCTTTTTGACCTTTTACAATCTGATTTCTGCTACTTATGCTGTACTGAAACTGTCCTTACTAAAGTCTCGAATGATCTACTAACAGCTAAATCTAAGAGTCACTACTCCCTGAAGATTACCCTAGATCTCTCCGCACCATTCAACACTTTGGATCACTAGCTCCTCCTGACTATGTTCCGGTTTATCGGGCTCAAGGATATTGCTCTCTTGGTTCTCCTTCTACTTATCTGACTGCTCTTTCACAGTATCTTTTGCTAGCTTCTCTTCATCTCCTCTTCCCCTTACTGTTGGGGTGCTAAGGGTTCAGTACTAGGTCTCCTCTTTCTCTTCTCTCTATACATTGCCTCTATTGGACAAACCATCAGTAGATTTGGTTTTCAGTACTCTCTTTATGCTGATGACACCCAATTATACACATCATCTCCTGACATCACCCCAGCATTACTACAAAATTCCAGTGATTGTCTTACTGCTGTCTCTAACATCATGTCCTCCATCTATCTAAAACTGAATCTGTCAAAAACTGAACTACTTGTGTTTCTTCCCTCTACTAATCTTCCTAAACCCAATAATGCCATTCCGTGTGTGGTTCTACTCTTACTCCCCAGCAACCAATGCTTTCTTGGGGTTATAGTTGACTCAGAACTTTACTTTTTATCCCCGAATCCAATCACTTACTTGGTCATGTCACTTAAAAACATCTCTGTATTCAACCTTTTCTTACCCTTGTCTGTGCAAAAACTCCTAGTTTTGCTCTTATTCTTTCTCATCTGGACTATTGCAACTTTCTACTAATCAGCCTCCCTCTGACTAAACTCTCTCTTCTCCAATCCATCCTGAATGCAGCAGCCAGGATAATATTCCTCTCCAACCTCAACAAGGATGCTTCTACCCTGTACCAGTCATTGCACTGGTTGCTCATCCGCTACAGAGTCCAATATAAACTAACCACTCTCACCCATAAAGATCTCCTCAGTTTACCACCCTACATCTCCTCCCTTATCTATGTATGTCTGTTCCCCTATCTGAGCCTTCAGTTCCGCTAATGATCTAAGACAACTGAACTCAAAACTGAAAATAAAGATTAAACAACAACCACAAGATGGATTTCATCAACCCAAGGTATCATTCTAATCAGTATAACGGCGCCGAGCTGACACTGTCTGCAGGTTACTGTGCACAATCCTGCTGACAGGTTCCCTTTAAGCTATCCAGAAAAAAAAATCAAGCTTGCAACAATGTATGGTAATTAGAAAAAAAAACTCATGAAAATTCTGATTTAAACAATAAGTCAAATTGTGAGGGCACGTTCACTTGACTCTTTTCCCACGAGGAGCACTCTGTTATTGTACTCAGCTGCAGGTGACTAATTCTAACTATTTGAGAATGACAGACCATATTCCTGTATGTAAAACATTGTGATACTTTACTGGACCTTTATATAAAATAATAACCAACTCACGTAAATCGAGTATACTTTGCAATTAACATTCCTGTAAGCATTGTTCTAGTCCAGCCAGGAAGGTTAGAAGACTTTCCATTTACACCCTTTAATCAATGCCACCTTCAAGGCTCTGCAGTATAAATAGGCTTTGTCTTGTCGACCGCCTAATTATATTTTATTATGCAGCAATAAGGCTCATTAGTGAATAATTACTCTTTGTGATGCATTAAGACAACTATTAGCCAATTACTGGAGACGCAAATTATTAACACACCCCAAATTAGATTTTGTTGGCTGTTTGTGACTCTTTTTTGGATGCGAGTGGAGTCAAACGCTATCACCCGCTCGCATTCATCTGCGTAAATAAAATCAGTGCAACGTGGTTCCTGGAAAATAGGACTGGGGGCACGTGAGTGAGCCTAGGGAATGCAGGCAGAAGTCACACAGTGCACTAGGATCTGCGACTAGTGTAGTGAGCTCAGGACCTGACACTCAGCAATCACGTGAACAGGGGGCGGAGCCACCGCACGTGAGTGCAGGGAAGGACACTGAGCACTCAGAGCACAGGGCCAAGACAGTAAACATGGTCAAAGAGAGCCGAAAGTCAGAAGCCAGACGAACGCGCAGTACCTAAGGACAAGACAAAGAGTAAACGGGGACAAGCCAAGGGGGTCAGATAACCAGGAGAGACAGAGCAGTACAAAAGCAGGATACAGAGACAGAAGTCAGGGTACAAACCGAATCATACACAGCAAGGCACACAAGCACAGAGGCACAACGTTTAAGGACGAGTCACCTGGGTCAGCAACCACTAACCGAGTATACGGAAGTATCGCCGACACTAAATCGAGGAACTGCCAACATTAAATAGCCGCCCCAGAACCAAAGAGACGCGGACTAAAATTAACCCTGACCTGACCAGGATGGAGGCGAAACCATCCTGTCCAGAGTCATGACGACGACGAGTGTCATGCGATTACTATACGATTTTCCTCACATAGCATCCATATGACATGAAGACACATTGTGTTTTTTACAGGACCATTTACAGTTTTCTATGCTACAGAATTAGGTAATGTGTCTGCAAAAAACAGACGGTATACGCATGGTCCGTGTGCCATCCATTTTTTTTCTTGCACACATTGAATTGCATTTGTGAGTCTCGTCCAAGACATGCGACCACTCACAGCATGCTACGATTTTTTTCTCAGTTCTATCAGAGCTGAGAAAAAAAAATTACAGATGAGCAGAGAATCAGTGATTAACACTAGTCATAATGTCAGATTATTTCTTGGATCTGACTCTTCTGATTTAAACGCACCTGAGTATGAGCCAGCACCGTGAGTATGGGGCCGCACGGAGGCTCAGTGGTTAGCACTGGTGTTTTGCTGTAGTGGGGTCCTGGGTTCAAATACCACCAAGGACAACATCTGCAAGGAGTTTGCATGTCCTGCCTGAGCTTGAATGGGTTTCCTCCGGGTTCTCCGGTTACCTCCCACACTACAAATACATATTGATAGGGAATCTAGATTGTGAGCCCCAATGGGGACAGCGATGATATGTGGAATATGATAGCGCTATATAAGCTAAGCATAATAATGAGCCCTGTGTATATGTTCTGGATTTTCTTACTATTACAGCATTTCTTGTACTTCATTGTTATCAGTTGACCAGTGACTCTAGTCACAGTACATAGGGTAATTACGATAAGGCTTCTTATCCAAGTGCTGGCAATTTTGGTACCTTCTTGATTATTATTATTATTATTAGTTTTTGTTGTCTCTGGGGATAAAAAATGAATGGCATCCCTGGGATATGGGTCAGTTTACGCAGACCAACCGGTGGCATGAAAGGACCACCAATCGTTAAACTTTTTCTTAATGCCGGTCGATTAAATGCCCGTCTACACAGGCAGACCAAAGTGAACGATGAGCACCGAGTGACCTATACTAGATCATTCAGTGCACAAAGGCTGCTATAGTTCTCGGCCGCGTGGGTCCTGTTTACACAGAACAATGCACCACCGAGGACGATGATCTTTTATGCTGCTTGAAAGATAGTGTCACCTGATGAATGAACACTTTGCTTGTTCATTGGGTGAATGACAATCTGGTTACGAAGCAAAATACTTGATTAACAAGTGTTTCTAATATCACTCGTTCATGATTATCTTGCAGTGAAAATGCCCCTTAAGTCATCAATGTTTGCGGTGCAGGGAAGAGCTGAAGACAGTGTCTGGTAAGTATAAGACTAGCAATAGGGAAGTTATATTGGGAGCACCATTCCAAAAATGCTAGAGTGGTGCTTTAATATACGGCTTGAGTGAAACTAGCTGCAAGTCCAGACACAGCCTCTCTGTCAATGTAAACAATGAGAGGGAATCAGCGCAGTTTGACCCTAATCATTCAAACACTGATGATGGCATCAACTAATATCCATCAATGTTAAAGAATTGTTCTCATGTTAAATCTTCAGGAGGACACTGATCCTCTGTCCCTTGGCTTCCTGATTGCTGGGGAGCGGTGTGCTCCTGTAGATTGACAGGATTGCACCCACAGCATGGTTCAGCTGCTGGCGTGAACAGTGCGCTCTCTGATGCAAGAGCAGGCAGATTTGCCTCTGCACTATTGTAAGATGATGAGCCAGGACAGAGTCAGCGTTCCCTGTGCACTTTGGGGAACTATTGGGACTGTCATCACTGCTGCCGGGGGACGATTCATCTGAGTGGGGAAGACCTTTGCACTGGACAGCAGGGGGCATAGGGGAGATAAAAGGGGCTGAGCATGGAAGTAGGGGAGATTTGGTGGGAAGGCAGCAGGAGAACAAGGAGAAGGTTGACTCCCTCCCCACTTCTCCGACTACGAACGCCGCATCCTCTAGTTCCCTGAAGATTGACGTACCAACTAAGTGTGTACTGACTGAGCTGTCCCTGGACGTACCTGTACCGGTCAGGTCCTTCTCGCTCCCAGTGAAAGATACTTTTACTCGCTCTGATCATAGCGAACCCGTTAAAGGGTCGCACGCTTCCGTGGCCTGCAGGCCTGCATGCTGCTCATGTTCTGTGCATTCCCAGAGGAATCAACAAAAGAGACTGTTTCTACATTCCAACGTACTCAAGCCAAGTGAGTCCGGATACATCGGCACGGTCGGGAGACAGTACATTTCGTTCCTCCGTAACAGAGCCAGAGACATTGTCCACGATCTACGACGCTGGCGGGAGATATTCCAGCCTCTCCCCAACAAGAACTTCAAGCAAAAAGTTACCTCTTTTGTACACCCCTTCCCCCCAAATATTGTGTTTTTGTGCAAATTCTGTTGTTGCGCTCAGTGTTCCTGTGTCATTTAGTTGTTGATTTCACCTCCCTGTGCAGAGTATCCCTTGTGCGTCAATAACCTGTTTAAGTAAATTTTGTAAACCCCTTCTCTACTTCCGGCTCTTCACTGCATCCAACGAACTTCACTTCCAGTACCTTTACACTATCATATACACACAGTGGCACTAAAGATGGCCAGATTGATCCCTCTAGTGATTTTGCCCAAACTTTATTAAAAAGAACTTGAAAGGACTACTCATGCTCGGCCAGCATTTCTAGACTGCAGTGGTGGTCAGTAACCTACACAGCCAGTATTAAACAAAATTATTTTTATTTATTATTTTGCCTGCACTTTGCCATTAGAGCTGTTGATGTCAACCCCTTAAAGACCCATTTAAATGGGGGCTACAATAAGGGGGGATGGAAAGCTAAATAATGCACCATTCATTCAGCTAAAATGATCGCCCTACTCTGTTTTCTGGTACAACCCTTTATCTTCCCTTTCCTCTTCTTGCAGCTTTGGTACTGTGTACAGTTGTTACTTTGCTGGTGGTGGCCTTATACTTTATCTGCCATGGACTCCGAGACAACTTATGGATCCAGAGACCAAAAAAATGGAGAACCGCCAAACTCTTGACAAAATTTGGAATGCCGCTAGACTCCACAATGGCAGGAATAACTATAACGGCCTGGTTATGGGGTGCAGCTCTTGTGGGACATTTTATTTCAGTGACTTACTATGAATAATGGGTTTATGGCTGTGATGGTGTGATAGGCTATGTGGATATCATTTTGTGAAAATGTATATTTCTATTTCACTTATTTTCATAGTGTTTTTCTTGTATGTCTATAGCCTGACTGTATCTGTCTCTTGATGACCCCCTGTAGTTCTTTAATCCCCAAGACTCCTTTGTTCTCCTCTGGGAGGAGTGGAAACCACCCCAACCTGTTTGACTAACCCTGGACACAAGGAAGGGGGTGGGGAGGACAGGAGCTGGTCAAGTCAGTTCCTGTGTGGAGAGGATGGTGTAAAGACTGCACTTCAGAGTGAAGGACCCATTTTATCCTCTGGGGCTAGAGTTTTGGACTCTCATCTCCCTGGACATTTTATCCTGTTACTGTACTACATTCGTGTTCTGGACTATTGTATCCTCAGTGTGGTGGATTGTTTATGGACCTTCTAATTTTGCCTGTAATAAAGGTCTTGGGATTGTTCACCCTTCCCTCGCTCTGTGGATTGTGTGGTATTGGAGAAGGACCCCGTGACAACTGGTGGCAGCAGTGGGATCAACAGAGCGTAACCCAATGGAGAACCACCTACAGAATGAGTACAGAAATTGGACTGTATCCTGTTTACAGGAGAGAGCCAGAGACCTGGGCCTGAACTACCAGGGACTGACTAAAGAGGCCTTAATCGATCTACTGGTGGGCGCTAGCCCAGCAACCTCCTCCCAGATGTCTGAAGGATGAGCACTGGAGACAGGGATCCCCATCCAGAAAAGCCAGTGGTTGGTGTGGTATGAAGAAGAGATGGCGGTTCTGGGCCCCGGCGTCTCTCAGGAGTATAAGGAGGAGGCTGCACGCCGGGCACAGCAGAGACAGGAAGCAATGGAGCTTGAAAGAGGGAGTAACGCAATGTGGAGTGCAACCCCAACGATCTGGGAGCTTGTACGGATCACCCGGACAGAGTTTAAGCCATTTGATGAGGTTTCCGGAGATGTGGAGGGGTTCTTCAAAGACTTTGAGCAGCAGTGTGCTGTGATGGAGGTGCCCCACTGTAGCTGGATGCGTTTGTTAGTGGGGCTCCTGAACGGAAGCATGGCGGAGGCTTACCGAACCATTGACGCACCGCGGAATCGGGATTATAACATTGTAAAGCGGGCTATCCTGGATTACCATGCTATCACCCCAGACTCATATAGGGTCAAGTTCTGAGACCTCCCATGCACCACGGGGGGATCGTTTAGGATGTATGCACATAAGATGTCCCAGACATGTCGGAGATGGCTGGAAGCAGAAAACTCCTTTACTGTGGAAGATGTTATACAGGCATTCCTTATAGAACAATTTCTTGCCAAGTGCCCCGCAGAGGTATGGGAATGGGTCCGGGAGCGCACGCCGTGTACCGTGGATAGAGCTGCAGCCCTGGCCGATGAAGCCCTTACTATCCGGCCGCAATGGAGGAGGCTTCTGGACAGTGAACCACGGCCTGCACCCGCACCCCGTTCCCCTCCAATTATATCTGCCCTTCCACCTAGTCGCAAGCCGATGACAATCATGCCTCACAATCCTAGGCCCCAACAGTTCCGACCACGACCTGGGGGTATCACAGAGAGGAGGTGTTGTGGGTGTGGGCAACCTGGACATTTGCAGTCCGGCTGTCCCTCCAGGATTCGGAGGGATCCCCACGCAGCCCCACCTCATCCAGTGCATCTTGTGCACTCCACCCAGCCTGAGGAAGAGCTACCACCAACCCCACCAGAGTGGACCACCGACCACGGCACCATAGATATTCCTCCTGGAGTGTACGGACTCTGGCCTCTGTCCTTTAGCTACTCAGAGCAACGACAACGCCCCATCCAGCAGGCTGCCTACCTAGTTCCACAGGATGTTCAAGGCATGATAAAGAACGAACTGGAGGAGATGAAATGACTGGGAGTTATTTAGCCATCTCACAGTTCTTGGGCCTCTCCTGTCATCCTGGTCCCCAAGAAGGATGGTACAACACGATTCTGCATTGATTAAAGACGACTAAATGATGCCACCAAGAGTGATGCTTATCCCATGCCCAGGATTGAGGATCTATTGGATTGTCTGGCCAGTGCCCAATTTGTGACCACGTTAGACTTGAGCAAGGGGTACTGGCAGATACCCCTAACGGAGCACGCTTGGGAGCGCTCGGCCTTCATTACTCCATTTGGGCTTTTTGAGTTCCTGGGAATGCCCTATGGGATGAAAACTGCCCCCGCTACTTTCCAGAGACTGGTAGATCGACTGTTACAACAATGTCAGGACTTTGCCTGTGCTTACTTAGAAGACATTGCCATTTTTAGCACAACCTGGGAGGAACATCTTAAACACTTGGGCATAGTGCTAGACTGTATCCTTACTGCAGGACTGACCATTCGCCCTGATAAGTGCCAATTAGGGATGGCTGAGGTGCAGTACCTCGGGCATAGAGTAGGGGGTGAGACCCTAAGGCCTGGTGTAGACCCCAGACTAAAAAGCAGGTACTTGCATTTTTAGGAACTGCTGGTTACTATCGCAAATTTGTTTCTAACTTCAGCACCTTGGCCAAGCCCCTAGCCGACCTGACCCACAAGAACATGCCTAGGAATGTGACGAGGACGACTGCATGCAAGGATGCCTTTTCAGCGATAAAGACCACCCTCGTCACTGCTCCTGTCTTGGCTGACCCGGATTATGAGCGCAGGTTCCTCGTGCAGACAGATGCATCCAACTTTGGGATTGGGGCAGTACTTAGCCAAGTGAACGCTGCTGGAGAAGAACATCCTGTTGCTTTTGCTAGTCGGAAACTACTGGATCGGGAAGTGGCCTATGCCACTATTGAAAAGGAGTGCCTTGCCATCGTATTGGGCGCTAAAAAAATTGCAGCCATACTTGTATGGCAGAGACTTTACAATTGTTACAGACCACAACCCCCTCACATGGCTGAACCGTGTATCAGGAGACAATGGAAGGTTGCTGCGGTGGAGCTTGTCCTTACAACCCTACAGCTTCTCCATCCAATACAAGCGGGGAAGCCAACACCAGAACGCCGATGGTCTGTCTCGACAAGAAGAACCATAGGCTCCCCAGGCCGACCTACCCCTGCCACTGTACAAGGAACTATAAATGGTTGAGCAATGTGAACTAAAGTGAGCAGTCCAGAGGTCTGTGTAGACCTCATAGCGTGCTCACTTATTATGGGGGGGAGAGGTTGTGATGTGTGATAGGCTATGTGGATATCATTTAGTGAAAATGTATATTTCTATTTCACTTATTTTCATAGTGTTTTTCTTGTATGTCTATAGCCTGACTGTATCTGTCTCTTGATGACCCCCTGTAGTTCTTTAATCCCCAAAGCTCCTTTGTTCTCCTCAGGGACGCCTAGAAACCGCCCCAACTTGTTTGACTACCCCTGGACCCAAGGAGGGGGGGTGGGGAGGACAGGAGCTGGTCAAGTCAGTTCCTGTGTGGAGAGAATGGTGTAAAGACTGCACTTATGAGAGAAGGACCCATTTTATCCTCTGGTGCTAGAGTTTTGGACTCTCATCTCCCTGGACATTTTATCCTGTTACTGGACTACATTCTTGTTCTGGACTATCGCGATCCACCTGTGGCTGTTAACCCGTTAAATATCGCTGTCAGACTTTGACAGTGGCATTTAATGCGTGCTTCCGGCAATGGCAGAGGAAATCCGCCCATCGGTGACGCCCGTCACGTGATCGCAGGTCACCGATGGGTCGGCATGGCAACCAGAGTTCTATTGCAGACCTCTATGGTTGTCAATGCCGGATTGCTATGAGTGCCACCCGGTGGTCAGTGCTCATAGCAAGTCAGCAATTCTGCTACGTACTGACGATCTGATCATCGCCTGTATGTAGCAGTGCCGATCAGGTTATGGCAGCTTCTAGTCTCCCATGGAGACTATTGAAGCATGCAAAAAAAAAGAAAAGTTTATAAAAATATTAAAAAAATAAAAAAGCATAAGTTCAAATTGCCCAATTCAAAATAAAACAATAAATAAAATCAAACATACACATAATTGGTATCGCCACATTAAGAATCCACTGTTCTATCAATATAAAAAAAGAATTAACCCGATCGCTAAACTGTGTAACAAGAAAAAAATTAAAAACGTCAGAATTGTGTTTTGGTCGCCACAACATTGCATTAAAATACAATAATGTGAGATCAAAAGATCGTATCTGCACCAAAATGATATCATTAAAAATTTCAGCTCGGCAAGCAAGAAATAAGCCCTCATTCAACCCGAGATCAAAAATGGAGACGCCACGGAAAATTACGCAATTTTTTAACAAACTTTGGATTTTTTTTTTCAGCACATAAATAAAAAAGAACCTAGACATGTTTGGTGTCTATGAACTCATAATGACCTGGAGAAACATAATGGCAGGCCTTTAAAAGAGATGTATAACAGTCTGAGGTCAACAGCCCATTTAAAAACAGTAGAAAAATAATCCCTTTTTGAGAGCAGATGCCTACCTTACTGTTGCAGTGAAAACCAAAGAATCTGTAGCTGTTTCACATGAGGTGATGTAAAAATTATCCTTTTTTGGGAAGCATAAGCTTTGTTCTTTGCTAAATTTTGAAGCGGAGGCTTTTTCAAAAAACATCCAAAAATTATCCCTGTTTTTTCATCCACAAGAGGTTTTTTATTGTCAAAATGATTAAACAATTACAAAGGAGATTTTATAATGCTGTTCAAAAACTATCCCTTTTTTTTAAGGCGGACCAGGCTAGTTATTTTCAAAGTGAAGAAACAATGGCTTGCCAATCACCCATGAAAAACATTCCATTGTTGGGAGCTGTTTTATGTTTATGTACTCTAAAGACGGGACGCTTCCATCAGAAGTAAAGTACAATACATCACACTGGAGAAATACAGGAGATTTCTGTGTGTGTCTAGCTGCAGTAAGTGAAGCCTCATGGTATAAAAATAAGATGGGTAAAGCAAGATTTAATTTAAATTTAACTTTTAATTTAAAATTGAGCATTTTGTGAAAGAAATTTGCATTAATGAAATATCAAGTATTTTTTGTTTGCAAATTACAACAATTTTGTTCCTTGTGCTCTGTCCTGTACCAGGACCCAATCCTGTTTAAGGTCCTACCAGTGAAGCTCATTCCAGTACATGCAGCTCTAAAAGCTCTTATAGATGCCAAAAATTTTGATGAAGCAGAAATCCAAAGATATTTGAGCTTAATCAAAACCAAACTATTTTTTTTTTTAAATATTTTTTGCCCTGTTTTTCATCCCTGCACAGGGGCCCATTTCTGCGCAGGGTTTTTGCAAGCACTGAAAAAAAATTACAAATCAAAAAAATTATAAAGAAGCAGAGACACAGCAAAAATTTGATGCAACTTGAACACAATATTTTTTTTTTTTTTTTTTAGAAAAATGTTTGCATTTTGTGCCCAGATCTGTGCAGGAGCCCAATCAACTTAAAGAAGTTGTTCTTATGAAATATCTTCCTTAGCCCCCTGAATGCCGTGGACACTAATAAAACAATTGGCAAGAGGCAAAGGAGGGCAATTTTAACCTCTCATTCATACTACTGCTGCTGGGTTGGTTAACCACAATGCATGGATTAACCACGAGTCCTCCGATCGAAGCTTTATATATTCTATGAGGCTGTCACACTGAAGTCAGGTGACCCTTGGTAAATCGGTGCATTGCGGATCTTCATCAGACAGAGATCGGGCAGACGTCTGGATGAGCCCTTATGCAAACAGTTATGCAAAGCCATACTTTTTTTTAGTACTTTTTTAATAGATGTTTTTATGTGTAATTTCCCTTTCCCCTTAACAAAAAATTCTTAACCTTAAAAATTTACCTTGTTAGGCAAGTGCATTCAAACTTAAATTAGACTAGTAAATCAGATACAAAACCTTAAAAAAACTTTGTTGTATGATGGAGTCCTGCACCCAATCAGCTCTGGTGTCACTGTCCCCACCTTCAGACTAAACGAACATCAAGAGGAAGTAAGCGGCAGCCATAACCCTGCCTTCCTGTTTATGTTCATAACGTCTGAAGATGAGATCAGTGAAGCCGGCACTGATTGGGCACAGGGCTCGTGTGACATAACCTCACATAAGCCCCGGAAACGTGAGTGCCGCCAAACCGTTTAACCTCTTGCTGCCATGTGACATACTATCCCGTCCATGTGCCCTGGGACTCAATTCCCAGGGACGGGATAGTACGTCACAGCGATCAGCGGCGCTCATGCTCACAGCTAACACCCGGAACAATGTGTCAGGGGTGGTCATGGACCGCCCCAACATGTTAACGCCTTGCACACCGCGATCAAACACGATCGCGGTGTACCGGGGGTTAAAGGGAAGCATCGGCAGGGAGGGGGCTCCCTCCGTGCTTCCCTGAGCCTCCCATGGCAGCGTAATGTGCAGCGCTGCTGCTGGGGGCTCCTTCCCTGCAGGTCCCTGGATCCAAGATGGCGATGGGGACCTTCGGGGGCCTGCAGGGAGCTGGCTTCCTCAGTGCCTGCGGAGCGCAGGCAAGAGGAAGCCTGCTTCAATGCCTGTGACAGATCGCTGATCTGTTACAGTGATCTGTGATGTGACAGATCAGCAATCTGTCACAGGACAGTGATGTCCCCCTGGGACAACCTAATAAAATTTAAAAAAAAAAAAGTGTAAAAATAATTTTTAAAAAAATCGCTAAATAAATTTAAAAAAAAAAAATTCCCTAATAAATTCATTTTGTGGAAATAAAAAACCCCAAAACAATAAAAGTACACATATTTGGTATCGCCACGTCCGTAACGACCTGCCCTATAAAACTATCCTATTAGTTAACCCCTTTAGCAAACCCCTTAAAAAATAAAAATAAAAAACGAAGCAAAAAAATAATGATTTATTATCAAACCGCAGACAAAAAGTGCAATAACGCGCGATCAAAAAGACGCATATAAAAATTCATGGTACCGCTGAAAACGACATCTTGTCCTGCAAAAAACGAGCTGCCACACAGCATCATCAGAGAAAAAAGAAAAAAGTTATAGCTCGCAGAATAAAGCGATGCAAAAATAATTATTTTTTATATAAAATTGTTTTCATTGCATAAAAGCGCCAAAACATAAAAAATGACATAAATGAGCTATCGCTGTAACCATACTGACCCGAAGAATAAAACCGCTTTATCAATTTTACCGCACGCGAAACGGTGTAAACGCACCACCCAAAAGAAATTCATGAAACGCTGGTTTTTGTTCATTCTGCGTCCCAAAAATCGGAATAAAAAGCGATCAAAAAATGTCACGTGCCCGAACATGATACTAATAAAAATGTCAACTCATCCCGCAAAAAATAAGACCTCACATGACTCAGTGGGTCAAAATATGGAAAAATAATAGCTCTCAATATGTGGTGATGCAAAAACTATTTTTACAATAAAAAGCATCTTTTAGCATGCGACAGCTGCCAAACATAAAAACCCGCCATAAATAGTAAATCAAACCCCCCGTTATCACCCCCTTAGTTAGGGAAAAATAATAAAATTAAAAAAATGTATTTATTTCCATTTTCCCATTAGGGTTAGGGCTAGGGCTAGGGTTAGGGCTGAAATTAGGGTTAGGGGTGTGTTGGGGTTAGGGTTGGAGTTAGAATTGGGGGTTTCCACTGTTTGGGCACATCAGGTGCTCTCCAAATGCAGCATGGCATCTGATCTCAATTCCAGCCATTTCTGTGTTGAAAAAGTCAAATGGTGCTCCTTCCCTTCCAAGCTCTGCCATGCAGCCAAACAGTGTTTTACCCCATATATGGGGTATCAGCCTACTCAGGACAAATTGCAAAACAACTTTTGGAGTCCTATTTCTCCTGTTGCCCTTAGGAAAATAAAAAATTGGGGGCAAAAATATCATTTTTGTGGGAAAAAAATGATTTTTTTATTTTCATGCCTGGACTTTATAAACTTCTGTGAAGCACTTGGGGGTTCAAAGTGCTCACCACACATCTAGATAAGTTCCGTGGGAGGTCTAATTTCCAAAATGGGGTCACGTGTGGGGCGTTTCAATAGTTTAGGCACATCAGAGGCTCTCCAAACGCACATGACACCCGCAGACCATTCCATCAAAGTCTGCATTCCAAAATGTCACTACTTCCCTTCCGAGCCCCGACGTGTGCCCATACAGTAGTTTTCTCCCACATATGAGGTATCAGCGTACTCAGGACAAATTGGACAACAACTTTTGGGGTCCAATTTCTCCTGGTACCCTTGGGGAAAATAAAAAATTGGGGACTAAATGATCATGTTTGTGGAAAAAATACGATTTTTTTATTTTCACGCCCTGGCATTATAATCTTCTGTGAAGCCCTTGGGGGTTCAAAGTGCTCACCTCACATCTAGATAAGTTCCTTAGGGGGTCTAGTTTCCAAAATGGTGTCATTTGTGGGGGGTTTCCACTTTTTAGGTACATCAGGGGCTCTCCAAAGGCAACATGACACTCGCAGACCATTCCATCAAAGTCTGCATTCCAAAACGTCACAACTTCCCTTCCGTGCCCCGACGTGTGCCCATACAGTAGTTTTCTCCCACATATGGGGTATCAGTGTACTCAGGACAATTTGGAAAACAACTTTTGGGGTCCATTTTCTCCTGGTACCCTTGGAAAATAAAAAAATTAGGGACTAAATGATCATGTTTGTGGAAAAATTACGATTTTTTTATTTTCACGCCCGGGCATTATAAACTTCTGTGAAGCCCTTGGGGGTTCAAAGTGCTCACCACTAGCGTTGAGCATTCCGATACTGCAAACATTCATACAACATACATACATAATACATACATACTACATATATACTACATTCATACAACATACATGCATACTACATACTACATGTATACTACATTCATACAACATACATACTACATACATACTACATTCATACAACATACATACATACTGCATACATACTACATACTACATGTATACTACATTCATACAACATACGTACTACATACTACATACAACATGCTACAGACATACAACATACATACATGCTACATACATACTACATACAATACATTCGTACATTCATACAATACATACATATAGACATACAGTACATATAACAGAGTACATACTCACCATCACTTGTCACTTTGATCCCCGAAGCCAGTGTCATCTGTAAAAAATATTAAAATAACCAACAAGCAATATACTCCCTGATCCGCAGAAATCCACGAGTGTCCCACGACGATCACCTGTGGAGAACAGCAGCCTCAGCTGTTGCCACTGCTCTCTAGGGGCCTCAGGAATACAATGACGAGAGGTAGGTATCCTTCCGCACTGTATTCCTCCGCCACTGTAAAAAAATAGTCCCTAGTCTCACTTTTGGCATTGCTGTGTGAGAAAGTTCCCACGCAGCTTTTGCCATAAAGTGAGACCAGGGACTATTTTTTTTACAGTGGCGGAGGAATACAGGGCGGAAGGATACCTACCTCCTGTCACTGGATTCCTGGAGCTCCGTAGAGAGCGGTCGCATCAGCTGATGCTGCTGTTCTCCACGGGAGATCGACGTGGGACACACATGCGTGGATTTCTGCGAATCAGGGAGTATATTGTTTGTTTGTTATTTTCATATTTTTCCACAGATGACACTGTCTTCGGGGATCAAAGTGACAAGTGATGGTGAGTATGTACTCTATGTTATATGTACTGTATTGTATGAATGTATTGTATGTAGTATGTATGAATGTAGTATATATGAAGCATGTATGTAGTATGTATGTATGCTGTATGAATGTAGTATATATGTAGCATGTATGTAGTATGTGGTATGTATGTATGCTCTATGAATGTAGTATATATGTAGTATGTATGTATGCTGTATGAATGTAGTATATATGTAGCATGTATGTAGTATGTATGTATGTTGTATGAATGTAGTATATATGTAGCAAGTATGTAGTATGTATGTTGTATGAATGTAGTATATATGTAGAATGTATGTAGTATGTATGTATGTTGTATGAATGTAGTATATATGTAGCATGTATGTAGTATGTAGTGTGTATGTTGTATGAATGTAGTATATATGTAGCATGTATGTAGTATGTATGTATGTATGTTGTATGAATGTAGTATATATGTAGCATGTATGTAGTATGTATGTATGTTGTATGAATGTAGTATGTTTTTTTTTTTACATTCAACACATTAGCCGGATGATGGGACTACTACTGTCCCATCATTGGCTAATGTGTCAATCACTGTCAGTGTAGCAGGCATCGCCCGATGGGACTTGTAGTCCCATCGGACGATGCCTGCACACACACAAGACCCCCGGCAGGCCCGCACAGACCACCGGCAGCCGGCACAGGCCCCCGACAGGCCTGTACAGACCCCCGAGAGGCCCGCACAGGCCCCGGCCGCACACACAGACACGCACAGTGTCTGCCCACACACCGCCCACACTCTTCCCCCCTCCCGAACAGGATGTACAAGGAAAGAAAGGTTTTTTTTTAATTCCGATATTTCTGTCCCATTGACTTGAATGGGACTTCCGGGATCGGTACCGGCAATACCCGATACTTTTTTTGTATCGGACCGATCCAATCCGATCCGATATTTCTGCATATCGGATGGTATCGCTCAACACTACTCACCACACGTCTAGATAAGTTCCTTGGGGGGGGTCTAGTTTCCAAAATGGTGTCATTTGTGGGGGGTTTGCACTGTTTAGGTACATCAGGGGCTTTCCAAACGTGACATGGCGTCCGATCTGAATTCCAGCCAAAAAAGTCAAATGGCGCTGCTTCCCTTCAGAGCTCTGTCATGCGTCCAAATAGTCATTTACACCCACATATGGGGTATCAGCGTACTCAAGACAAATTGCAAAATAACTTTTAGTGTCCTGTTACCCTTGGGAAAATAAAAATTGGGGGTGAAAAGATAATTTTTGTGGAAAAAATATGATTTTTTAATTGTACCGCTGTACGTTATAAACTTCTGTGAAGCCCTTGTGGGTTCAAAGTTCTCACCACATATCTAGATAAGTTCCTTGGGGGGTCTATTTTCCAAAATGGGGTCACTTGTGGGGGGTTTCCACTGTTTAGGTACATCAGGGGCTCTCCAAACATGACATGGCGTCCGATCTGAATTCCCGCCAATTTTGCATTGAAAAAGTCAAACGGCGCTCCTTTCCTTCTGAGCTCTGCCATGCGCCGAAACAGTGGTTCCCCCCACATATCAGGTATCAGCATACTCAGGACAAATTGTACAATAACATTTGCAGTCCAATTTCTCCTGTTACCCTTGGTAAAATAAAAAAAATTGAACCTGAAGTATTTTTTTTGTGAAAAAAAGTTAAATGTTCATTTTTTTTTTAATTTTTTTAAAAATCCTGTGACGCACCTGAAGGGTTAATAAACTTCTTGAATGTGGTTTTGAGCACCTTAAGGGGTGCAGTTTTTAGAATGGTGTCAATTTGGATATTTTCTATCATATAGACCCCTCAAAGTGGCTTCAAATGTGATGTGGTCCGTAACAATAAAATGGTGTTGCAAAAATAAGAAATCGCTGGTCAACTTTTAACCCTTATAACTTCCTAACCAAAAAAAATTTTGGTTCCAAAATTGTGCTGATGTAAAGTAAACATGTGAGAAATGTTACTTATTAAGTTTTTTGTGTGCCGTATCTCTGTGATTTAAGGCATAAAAATTCAAAGTTGGAAAATTGCGAAATTTTCAAAATTTTCACCAAATTTCCGTTTTTTTCACAAATAAACGCAAGTTATATGAATTAAATTTTACCACTAGCATGAAGTACAATATGTCACGAGAAAACAATGTCAGAATCACTGGGATCCATGAAAGCGTTTCAGAGTTATTACCTCATAAAGGGACAGTGGTCAGAATTGTAAAAATTGGCCCGGTCATGAACGTGCAAACCACCCTTGAGGGTTAAGGGGTTAAAGAGATTGAAAAGTGGCTGGATACAGTCCTAGGAGATCTCATAGTGTTCTACACATCTTTCAAGGCAATTGGAGTGAGTACCTGCTAATTGCGGCAAATTTAATCGTTATGTTTAGAAAATTTTCTTGTTACGCATTCAGGTGCTGCAAATGGTTTCGCAGACCCACTATGCTACAATGCCGGGCTTACCTAGGAGGGGAATAGCTAAGTGCCTACCATGTGTTCACTGGAGCTCCTGATGGTGGAGTCAGGCATGGTTGCAGGTAGTCTCCCTGTACCACTCTTAGGTAGTCCCCAGTTCTGCAGCTGCTGACCCGAGTGGTCAGGTACGCAAACACGGATAGGATTATGGTTCCGTTCAGGTTGATAAGTTCTGGGTCCTTTGTAGAATGGTTACTGACATGGACGTGAACTCAGGTTGCATTCAGACTTCTAAATTCAGGATCCTCTTCAGAATGGTTACTGACACGGAGTGTCAGCCAGGGCTGATTCAGAGACTGGTTGAAGCAGTCCAGATATAAGGGGTACTTGAATAGGGACACATTCAGACACACTGGTCTTGGACACTGATTCAGGAACTGGCTGCATACTAACCAGAGGATGCAGTTCAGGCATTGGCTGCACTAGCAAGGAAAAAAAACGGATTAAAAACACACATGTGACATGCACACATGTGAACACGTTGATTAGACAATGCTCACACCACCCACTAACTGAGATACAACAAGAAACACAGAATGACAGATTTGCAAAAATACTCTGCAATAAAAAATGGCAGTAATCAGCTAGTGCTGGATAACAAATACAGGGTATTTAATCGATACTTTTTTTGCGCAAAAAAATGTACACCAAGCTGCTCCACCACGTCAAAGTAACCCCTATTGAAGCAGTCCCTATCTAATGTATTAAAAACCTGAACATGTGAACAGTGTCTAATATGAAAAGGATTCAGACAGGCCGCTCCCTAGTATGGGCTTGTGGTCTGAGACAGCTCTTATGTGCACGTCACACAAGAGAGGGGTGGGGTCTCCCAAACCATGCTAAGCAAGGAAAAAAAATGGATTAAAAACACACATGTGACATGCACACATGTTAACACATCGATCAGACAATGCTCACACCACCCACTAACTGAGATACAACAAGAAAACAGAATGACAGATTTGCAAAAATACTCTGCAATAAAAAATGGCAGTAATCAGCAAGTGCCGGATAACAAAAAAGTGTCTTTTTTTTTAACCATAATTTTTATTGAAGTATAACAATAAAAATTAAACATACAGATTATGGGCAGTATCAATCATTTTCACTTTCATCCAGTCGGTTATCTTTAATAATAGGCAATTGTCTATTTTCTGGCTTCCAGTTTCAAAATTTAACAATCATTATGCAACATTGAAACCACAATGGTTGAACCTCTACCTATACACCAGACAGACCCGAGCTCCAGCATTCCCCTTGTCCTAATCTCGCCTGGAATCAGAGTACTCCAGCCATTTTCCCCATGTAACTTCAAACTTGTACCCTCTATTATTGCTGATTGCTATCATCTTTTCCATACTACAATTATATCGCATCTTGGCCCTTATTTCTTGAGCAGTCGGAACCTGCGAAGTTTTCCATTTGCTCGCAATGCACACTCTTGCCACTGTCAAAAATTGTATGGTTATTATTGCATCGTTATGGTCCATATCTTCCAGACCTATGGACAACAAGGCAGTTTCGGGCCCCAACTCCAGACCATAGCCCAGTATCGAGCTTAAACATTGTTGTGTCTCCGCCCAGACAGGTTGAATCAGCCCACACTCCCACCAGACGTGAAGCAGCGAGCCCGACTGTTTGTTACACCTCCAGCACGTGTCTGATAATTGAGGATATATTTTCTGCAAACGTGCTGGCGTATAATACCATCTGTAAAGAATTTTCCTTGATATTTCCAAGTGATTAATACAATGGGACTTTTTTTGTGTATTTGAAAAAAGTAATCCCATTGTTCTTCCCGGAAATGTGTTTTCAAATCAATTTCCCATTTCCCCACAAAAGGTAGGGAGTGCGGGCCACCCATGTCATTCAAGACCTCATTGCCCTTGATATTCCCCCCTTTGTGTCTTTGTTAACCTCAAAAAAGTTTTCATATGGTGAGACCAATTCCTGTTGTTCTGTTTTAACACTTGATAGTAAGTGTCTAATTTGGAGGTATTTGTAAAAATCCCTCTTATGTACCCCAAACATTCTAACGAGATCACCAAACGGTCTGAGATCCGAATTATTCATAACATCTCCAACTTTAAGTAGTCCTTTCGAGATCCAGTGTCCCAGATCCAAATTCTGGATCAAGTTACCCACTACATTCATTGGAAGCTTATATATTCTTATAGGGAGTCATTTCTGTCCTATCGTCTGCGTTAACCAAATGTTCGCGCCTGCTCGTATTGTGGGGTGTCTTGGCAATTGCTCATTTTTGGCCAAACGGAGATGCCACATATATGAGACCATAGAGGGATGCCCACTATTTGCGCTTCCAGTTTTACCCAGGCCTTTGAAGAGTTCCCATCCCACCAGTATCTTAGCTGTTCTAACAACGTAGCACGGTAGTATGCGCGTACACTTGGGCATCCTAGCCCCCCAAATTTTATTGGCAAAAACAAGAATTTCGCTGATACTCTCGCTCTTTGTTGGTTCCATATGTAATTCATTAAAGCGGATTGGAGCCTATGGAGGGTATGAAGTGGGAGTTGGATAGGCAAGTTGCGAAAATAATATAAAATTTGGGGTAATACCATCATTTTTACCACTGCTATCCGGCCTAACCAGGATATCATTGCCTTGGAAAATGACTGCAACTCCTTATGGATATTCTGCAGTAAACGTGCATAATTTATTTTCCCCAGATTTCTGATCGGGTAAGTAAATTGAATCCCTAAGCATGGAATTGAGTCAGCCCTCCAAGTCAAAGGATATTGTTCCATTAGTTTCTGTTTTGTAGCCTGTGAAATACCCATATCAAGAATTAAACATTTACTTAAATTAATCTTGTAATAGCTAGCTTGCCCGAATTGGGTAATTAGTCTGAATATATGGGGCAGGGAGACCTCAGAATTCGTGACGCATAATATGACGTCGTCAGCAAATAGACCTATCTTATTTTCCACAGTGCCCACTCTGATCCCAGAAATTTCTTTCTCCATTCTTATAGCCTGGGCAAACGGTTCCATCAATAAGACGAATATCAATGGGGAGAGAGGGCACCCCTGCCTCGTTCCGTTTGTGATATTAAACCCCGGAGACAGATACCCATTTGCATATACCTGGGCCGAAGGCCCAGAGTATAGTGCCATAATGGAAGACAGAATGGGTCCCCCGAATCCAAAACATCTAACCGTCCTTTCCATAAATCCCCATTGGATTCTATCAAATGCCTTCTCCGCATCCAATGACAGGAGCAGAGAAGGCGTACGACCCCCCTCCACCTCAGCGATTAAATCGATAAGGCGTCTGGTTCCGTCACTGGTTTGCCTATTTTTGACAAATCCAACTTGATCCCAGTGGACCAACTCGGGAAGGATGTGTAGGAGTCTTAGAGATAGTACTTTAGTGAATAGTTTGATGTCCGTGTTCAAAAGCGAAATTGGCCGAAAGTTTGCCGGGGTATTTGGATCTTTTCCTGGCTTGGGCAGGGTGATAATATGAGCGTTCAGCATTTCTGCTGGAAAGGCACCATTCTTGGTAGCTTCATTGAACACTCTCACCAAATAAGGTGAGATCAAATTTTTATACTTTATATAATAGTTGTTTGGAATGCCATCTGGTCCTGGGGCCTTATGTAGCTTCAGGGTATCAATAGCTCTATGGATTTCCAATATTGTGAGTTCCTGAGATAATGTTTCTTTCTGTGTGGGTGATACCATGGGTAAGCTTATTGAGTCTAAGAATATCCCTATCTCTGCATCACTTGGCTGGTGGGTTTGATTATCTCCTTTTAAATTGTATAAAGTTTCATAATAGTTGGCAAATTCGTTTGCGACTCTCTGAGGGTCTATTATTTTTCCCTTATTGGGGCCATTTAAATATGGGATACGGGATTTTGCTGCACGTATTTTCACCTGTTTGGCCAATAATTCCCCAGATTTATTTCCATGCCAATAATATTTCATTTTGAGTTTTTTGAGGGCTTTCTCGTATGTGTGTAAATTAAGCTCATGTAGCCGTTTATGAAGATCTGAAATCTCAGCCGCTCTTGTGGGAGGGTATGATCGTTTGTGCAATCTGTGTAATCTTCCCAATTTGGTTTGGATATCATTTACTGCAGTTTGCGTAGATTTTTTATAGTGAGAAGCCTGCTTTATAAAATGTTCTCTCATGACCGCCTTATGTGCACACCATAGGGTTGCGTCCGATACTTCTCCGTTATCATTTTGCATAAAATAGTCATGAATGGGTTGTTGCGTTTGTGATGCATAAGTGGGGTGGTTCAAGATGTAAGTGTTAAGCCTCCAAATTGGGGATCTATCTGTTTCATGCTTCTCTTCTATTTCTAATGTGATAGGAGCATGGTCGCTCCAAGTTATAGTACCTACCTTGGCAGTTAACACTCGAGGGATTATTGTTGTATCAACTAGTAAAAAATCAATTCTCGTGTAGGTATTATGCGGGTGAGAAAGAAACGTATAATCTCGTGTAGATGGGTTTTTAAGTCTCCAAATGTCGTACAGTTCTTGCATGTGAAACAATTTGGTAAGTGGGCTAGGGTTGAGTTTATTTGATCTAGCTGTGAAATCCATGTTGGGCCACAACGCTACATTAAAATCCCCTACTACTATTAGAGAGCCTTTCTTGACTTTAATAGCTTTTGCTATTATCTTCTTAATGTGAGTATATTGTCCTTTGTTGGGGGCATATATGGTTACTAATGTGTATGGGATATTGTTGATTGAACACTGCAGTATAATGTATGTTCCATGAGAACCTATAATTTGATTAGTTAGAGAAAAGGCGACCGAGTCCCTTATTGCAATCGACACCCCACCTTTTTTCCTATGCGCCGGTGCCAGAATCACATGAGGGAATCTTTTATGTTTTAATCTACTCATGTCTTCACTGTTTAAATGAGTCTCCTGTATACACAATATGTCTGCATTGGTCCTCAGTGCTTCTTTCCATAATATTGACCTCTTGTAAGGGGAATTTAGGCCTTTGGCATTTACAGATAAAAACTTAATCACCATCTATGAGTGTGATCAAGACTGCTGAGTGCCTCTGCTGTGTATATTGTATCCCCTCTATCTTGTGTATACTGGTGGGATAGACCAACCTGGTGTCATACTCAATTACCGCATAGCTTCTTCTATGATATTGTTTTGGAACCTGCTTTGCGTGATTTAACCCTCTTCCCTTGTGTACAGCGTCGGACTGGCCCACCGGAGAACCGGTGGATACTCCGGTGGGCCCTGGCATCTGTGGGCTCTGGCACCTGCTGGCATACAGGGCCAGCAGTTGCCTAGGGCCCCTGCTGCTCCAGGGGCCCCCAGCCAGTGGTGTGTCGCACACCATGCAGCTGCTTTGGGGGCCCCTGCCAGTGGAGCAGCAGCGGGTGTCAGGAGGCAGGAGCCCCTGTCCCCGCTGCTAAAGAGAAATGAATATTCACTGCAAAGCAGTGAATATCATTTCACAGTCTCCACCCCCAGAGGCCCCGCCCCCAGCCCAGTAAGCTGCTCTGCAGACTACAGCTGTAAATCAGGGCCGGTGCCGCCCTCAGTCCTCTCTGCTCCTGGCTCACAGCCAGTGCGCGATGACGTCACTACATCGCGCACCCGCTGTGTGTCTGGCAGAGGGGGCAGCTCCTGACACTGAAGCCGGGATCAGCGTGGGAGCGAGGAGGAGAGGTGAGTATCGTGGTTTGTTTTTTTATATCTCTATCTCTCTATCTGTCTCTCTCTCTCTCTCTCTCTCTCTATCTATCTCTATATATCTCTCTATATATATCTCTTTCTCTATTATCTATATCTACAGTATCTATCTTTCTCTATCTATCTCTATCTATTATCTATCTATCTATCTGTCTCTATATCTATCTATCTCTATCTATCTATCTATTATTTATCTCTATATTTATCTCTCTATCTATATCTATCTCTATCTATCTCTATATCTATCTATCTATCTCTATATCTATCTCTCTCTATATCTATCTATCTCTATATCTAATGCTATGTATCTATCGCTCTATCTCTATAGCTATCTATTATCACTATATCTATCTATCTCTATATCTATCTCTATATCTATCTTTATATCTATCTATTATCTCTATATCTCTATCTCTATCTACCGCTCTATCTATATCTATCTAACTCTATTTCTATCTAACTCTATATCTATCTCTATATCTATCTCTATATCTATTATCTCTATATCTATCTATCTATCTATCTATCTATCTATCTACAGTATATATATATATCTGTAGCTATCTATCTCTATATCTATCTATATTTCTCTATATTATTATTACTATATCTCTATATTTCTATCTATTATCTATCTCTATCTATTATCTATCTATCTATCTATCTATCTCTATATCTATCTATCTATCTCTATATCTATCTTTCTATCTATAGCTATCTATCTCTCTATCTCTCTATCTCTATCTATCTATCTATCTATCTATCTATCGTTTATCTATCTATCCATTATCTATTTTCTATCTATCTCTATATCTATCAATCTATCTCTATATCTATATTTCCATCTATATCTATCTTTATATCTATCTCTATCGATCTCTATCTATTATCTATCTCTATCTATCCATTATCTACTATCTATCTCTATATCTATCTATTTCTACATCTATCTTTCTATCTATATCTATCTAACTCTATATCTATATAGCATTATACCCTATGAGGGGGGCAGCATTATACCCTATGAGAGGGCTATATTCTATGAGATAGCTGCATTATATTCTATGAGGGGGCTGCATTATACTATATGAGGGGGCTGCTTTATATTCTATGAGGGAGGCTACCCCAACTCCTGCTACATAATTAAGATTTGTACTACTTTATATTATACCCTGATATTAGTGTGTTTTACCACACAATTGGTGGTCTTGTATTTATTTCTATGTAGCTACATAGTGGGCCCCAAGAATGATTTTCTCTGGTGGGCCCAAGGTGTTCCAGTCCGACGCTGCTTGTGTAGGTTTACCAAACATGCTATGAAACATACAATCTCATACTTATCCTGGGCACTGGTGCCCACTGTCATTACTTGTTCAAATTGCTTCTCGCCCCTTTTTCCCACCCCTGAAGATCCGACTGTGAAATGCTGCCACTGTGGATGAAAAGAAAAATAAACAAAAACACAAATAACATTCAAACTAATAACTATGCCTTCCTAGGCACAAATACAGGGAGCCCGTACAGGCTGCCCGTCATGGGTATCGGGAGCCCAGCAAAAGCTTAATAGACCAAATACAGCCTGGGCCCTGACATAAGTCCCAAAAATGGACCAATACCAGAAAAAGGACCAAGTTCGGAGAAAAACAGCAAAAGAAACCATAAAAATTAAGAAGCAATGAAAAATCAAAAGGGTTGCATGAAAAATCTCCATATGTAGAAAAAAACAAAACAAAAACAAAACCAAAAACAGGAGTTCAGAAGATCCTGGTGAATGATCCATGTCCAAGTCCCGATAACCGTAATCAATGGGGTCCTGCCATAAATGACCCCCGACTTCTCAGACCCGGACAGTCCTACCCCAGAGGGTTTTACTGCTTTCAATTTGTATAACCGAAAATAACGAAGCCACAAGAGCTCCCCTGAAAAATATCAACCAACAGAGGACCACTTCAGACCTCCATATCCTGTTCCAGGAGACTAAACCAGTTCCTTGTTGCATGCTGCTCATGCTTGGGACCATTCCTCCAAAATTGGTCGTGGTAGTGGGTTTTTCCCTTGAACTTCCCTAGTTTTGAGAGGAAGATTCCATTCTTTGCAAAGGCGTAAAGCTTGCTCCGGGTTGTTCGCCACATTCTTGCGCCCATCTTTTGTTATTACCAGCTTCACTGGGAACCCCCACTTGTACGGGATATTGTGTTCTCTTAGGATCCCCGTGCATGATGAGAATGTTCTCCTGTGCGCTAGAGTGAAAGCTGACAAATCCGCAAATATAACTATGTCTTTAAAGCGGTCGGCAGAGAGGGCGGATTTCGAGCAGCCTCCATCACCTTCTCTTTTATGTGAAAGAAATGGATTCTAACTATAACATCTCTCGGTATTGCGGTCGGGAGACGGTTTGGCTTGGGCAACCTATGGGCCCTATCCATAATCAAGTCGAGCAGTGTGGTATCCGGCAACAGACATGAGAAATAATCAGTAAGAAATTCTTTGAGGTCTTCAGTCTTCACCGTTTCTGCAATACCCCTCAAACGAATGTTGTTGCGGCGAGATCTGTCTTCCATATCTGCTACTTTCAGTTTTAATGCATCTACATCTTCATCCGTGGACACCACTGTGTCCACCACCTCATTGTGCGCAGCAGTTAACTCCGCCATCTTATCTTCCATGTGGGACGTGCGTTCTTCCAGAACATTAATGTACTTTTGCATAGATCTAAGCATGTTTTGCATATCTTTTTTAAAAGTAGACATTATTTCAGACATAAGTTGTCTCATAGTGTGCTCATTTAATGGTTCTCCAGCAGAAGTGAATACATTGCTCTGTGTGTATTCTTTGGAGCCGCTTGAGGCCCTCAGGCCTCTTCCATGAGGGGATGCCTGGGGTTGGATTTCTGGGTCCTCCCCCCTGCTCCCGTCCTCCTGCGCCGTGGGGGTCCCGGGGTCAACCCCACCATGATCCTCCTTGCTATATTCGGGTAGGCTGCTCCCCTTCTGTTTCCCCTCCGCAAACCTCCGTGGAGATTCTCCTACCTCTCCCCTTGAGCATGGGGCGGTTGAACGCTGTGCCTCCATGCCGCGTCTGTGCTTCCCAGCGCCATTTTGCTCTCTCAGATAAAACTGGGTGAGTTTAAGGGGGCTTTTCCTCCCCTTTCCTCTACTGCTGCGTAGATCTCTCATGGCCCCGCACTCCTGCTGCTTTCCGCCGTCCGTCGGGTCAGGAGCCGCTGCTGTAAGTGCCGCTTTATGGGGTCAGTATGCACCGGAGAAGTTCTACTATGCTTCTTTCTCCATGTGCAGCAGGCCACGCCGAATTTTTTTTTTTAATGTATATTTTTTCCTCTTTTTCTCTGGGGCCGTAGGAGGAATTTTTTCTTAATGGAGATTAAGCAATTGTCTGATCGTGTGGAGCAGCTCGCTGCTGAAGTGCGGGTAATTTCCGCCTATCTTGCTCATTCACATGCTGCTGAACCAAAGATCCCTACTCCTGATGTGTTTTTTGGGGATCGGTCTAAATTTTTGAATTTTAAGAATAATTGTAAATTATTTCTTGCCTTGAAGCCTAGCTCATCGGGGAGCTCTGCTCAGCAGGTTAAAAATGTCATCTCTTTGCTGCGCGACCATCCCCAGGATTGGGCGTTTTCTTTGACACCTGATGATCGTATTCTACCTAATGTGGATGCATTTTTTCAAGCCTTGGGGTTGTTGTATGATGAACCTAATGCTATTGATCAAGCTGAAAAAGCCCTGTTGGCATTGAGCCAGGGTCAGGATTCTGCAGAGTTGTACTGTCAAAATTTCCGAAAGTGGATGGTCCTTACTACCTGGAATGATGGTGCCTTGGCAGCTCTTTCGGAAGGGTTTGTCAGAAACCGTAAAAGACACTATGGTGGGATCTCCTGTTCCCTCTGGTCTTGACGATTCTATGTCATTAGCCATTCAGGTTGATCGGCGTTTACGTGAACGTAAAATTACACGAGAAATGTTGCCTCCTGTTGAACAAATGTCTGAACCTATGCAATGTGATAGAGTTTTGTCTAGGGCGCAACGTCAGGAGTTCAGAAGGCGTAATAAGCTGTGTTTTTTCTGTGGAGATGCCTCTCATAATATTTCTGTCTGCCCTAAACGAGAGAAACATTTTGCACACACATTTGCTGTGGGTGGTATGCAACCTAAGTTTCTTCTGGCAATTACTCTGATCTGCTCCCTGTCCACATTTTCCGCTAAGGCTTTTGTGGATTCAGGAGCGGCTCTGAACCTGATGGACTTGGATTTTGCTAAACGTTGTGGGTTTCCTATGACACCTCTGCGGACACCTATCCCTTTGAGGGGTATTGATGCTACTCCTTTGGCGAAGAATAAACCTCAGTTTTGGACCCAGGTGGTAATGCAGGTCGCCCCAGACCATCAAGAAAATTGCTGATTTTTAGTGTTGCATAATTTGCATGATACCATTGTTCTGGGGTTTCCCTGGTTACAAATCCATAATCCAGTTTTGGATTGGAAATCTGTGTCTGTGGTGAGTTGGGGTTGTCAGTGTGCTCTTAGTGACACTCCTGTTTTCTCCACCTCTCCCCAGTCGCATGATGTTCCTGACTATTTGGCTGATTTTTATGATGTATTTAGTGAGAATAAGTCTGCGTCTTTGCCTCCTCATAGGAGTTATGACTGTGCAATTGAGCTGAGCCCTGGGTGTAAATTTCCCAAGGGTCGACTTTTCAATTTATCTGTACCCGAGCATGAGGCTATGCGATCTTATATTAAGGAGTCGTTGAAGAAGGGTCATATTAGACCATCCTCTTCACCCTTGGGTGCTGGGTTTTTTTTCATGGCCAAGAAAGATGGTTCATTAAGGCCTTGTATTGACTATCATTCCCTCAACAAAATTACTGTTAAATATCAGTATCCGTTACCCCTGATTTCTGATCTATTCTCCAGAGTTAAAGGTGCTTGCTGGTTTACCAAGCTTGACCTCAGGGGGGCGTATAATCTTATTCGCATTAAGCATGGGGATGAATGGAAGACGGCGTTTAATACTCAGGAGGGACATTTTGAGTACCTGGTGATGCCTTTTGGGCTCACTAATGCCCCTTCTGTCTTCCAGTGCTTCATGAATGATATTTTCCAGGACTTTGTGGATGCATTTTTGATCAACTATCTGGATGATATTTTGATCTTTTCCAGGGATTGGGACTCTCATGTGGAACATGTTCGGACTGTGTTCCGTATTTTGAGGGAGAATTCCCTGTATGTTAAGGGGTCGAAATGCCTTTTTGGTGTACAGAGGATTTCATTTTTGGGATTTATTTTGTCTCCGTCAACTATTGAAATGGACCCGGCCAAGGTACAGGCCATTTATGATTGGGTTCAGCCCACTTCTTTGAAGGCCCTCCAGAAGTTTCTGGGTTTTGCTAATTTTTATAGTAAATTTATAGCTAATTTTTCTGGTATTGCCAAATTATTGACTGATTTGACTAAGAAGGGTGCTGATGTGCTGAATTGGTCTCCAGAGGCTGTTTCTTCCTTTCAGGAGCTGAAGCGGAGGATCACTTCTGCTCCGGTTTTGCGGCAACCTGATGTCTCACTCCCGTTTCAGGTAGAGGTGGATGCTTCTGAGATTGGTGCAGGAGCTGTTTTGTCCCAAAAAGATCCGGCAACATCTAAAATGAATCCCTGTGCTTTCTTTTCCCGAAAGTTCTCCCCATCTGAACGCAACTATGATGTGGGGAATCGGGAACTGTTAGCCATGAAATGGGCATTTGATGAGTGGAGACATTGGTTGGAGGGAGCTAGACATCAATTGTGGTCCTCACTGACCACAAGAATTTGATTTACCTTGAGTCGGCCAAACGCTTGAATCCTAGACAGGCTAGGTGGGACTTGTTTTTCACACGTTTTGATTTTGTGGTCTCTTTTCTTCCGGGCACTAAGAATGTCAAGGCAGACGCCCTCACTAGGAGTTTCTTTGCTGATTCTCCTATTGTGACCAAGCCTGCTACCATCTTAGGTGAGGGGTGTAGTTCTTTCTGCCATCTCGCCCGATTTGAGACGTGCTCTGGAAGAGTTTCAGGAGGACAAACCTGAGCGTTGTACCATTGGAAAATTGCATGTTCCTGACCAGTGGAGGAAGAGAGTAATGTCTGAAGTTCATTGCTCCGCATTGGCAGGTCATCCAGGTATTTTTGGTACTAGAGATTTGGTGAGTCGGTCTTTTTGGTGGCCCGCCTTATCTCGTGATGTCAGGAATTTTGTGCAGTCCTGTGGGACTTGCTCCCGGTCTAAACCTTGTTCTCGCTCTAGTGGGTTGTCGATGCCTTTGCCGGTTCCCAGGAGGCCATGGACCCATATTTTAATGGATTTTATTTCTGATCTGCCTGTCTCTCAGAGAATGACTGTTATCTGGGTGATTTGTGATAGATTCTTTAAGATGGTCCATCTTGTACCACTCCCTAAGTTGCCATCTTCCTCAGAGTTGGTGCCCTTGTTTTTGCAACAGCTGGTTCGCTTGCATGGGATTCCTGAGAACATTGTATCTGACAGAGGAGTTCAGTTTGTCTCTAGATTTTGGAGGACTTTTTGTTCCAAGCTGGGAATTCAGTTGTCCTTCTCCTCTGCGTTTCACCCTCAGATCAATGGGCAGACGGAGAGAACAAACCAGACTTTGGAGTCTTATTTGAGATGTTTTATCTCTGCTGATCAGGATGATTGGGTCTCATTTTTGCCCTTGGCCGAATTTGCTTTAAATAATAGAGCTAGTTCTGCCACTTTGATGTCACTTTTCTTTGTAACTTTGGGTTTCATCCTCGATTCTCTTCAGGGCAGGTGGAGTCTTCTGCCTGCCCAGGTGTTGACACTGTGGTGGAGAGCATGCACCAGATTTGGGACCAAGTGGTGGATAAGTTGTCTCTCTCCCAGGAAAAGGCCCAGCGGTTTTCCAACCGGCATAGGACCATTGGTCCCCGGTTTAAGGTGGGTGATATGGTTTGGTTGTCATCAAAGAATATCTCTATGAAGGTGGCTTCTCCAAAGTTTAAACCCAGATTTATTGGACCTTACAAGATTTTGGAGATTCTTAATCCGGTCTCTTTTCGATTGGCTCTTCCTGCTACATTTAAGATCCATAACGTGTTTCATAAGTCTCTGTTGAAGAGGTTTGTTGAGCCAGTAGTTCCTGTGGTGGCACCTCCTGACCCTGTATTGGTTGAAGGTAATGTGGAATATGAGGTTGAGAAGATACTGGATTCTCGTCTGGCTAGATGGAGACTCCAGTATTTGGTTAAGTGGAAGGATTATGGCCAGGAGGATAATTCTTTGGTCTCTGCATCTGATATTCATGCCGAAAGATTGGTTCGTGCTTTTCATCCGTCCCATCCTGATCGGCCTGGTGGTGTGGATGAGGGTTCGGTGACCCCTCCTCAAGGGGGAGGTACTGTTGTGAGCTCATTTTCTCGTTCACCTTTGATGTCCGATGAACTCCCTCTGCTGGTGAAAGGAGCTGGTGAAACTGATTTGGATGGGAGAAACCTGTCACCTGAACAGGTGGATTGCGATTGGACATCTGGAATCTCTGAGTGGATATAAGGCAGCCGACGCCCTGTAGGGTTGCTGGTGATTTCTCTGCTCTGAGCTCTGGCCTCCAGTTCAGTTCCTGTCTTCTAAAGCTAAGTTTTGCTCTGTTATAGTTCCATGAGATTTTGTCTGATTTGCTTAGTTTTGTGTTCTGCCAGCCCCGGCTGGGGCTCTGCTGAATTTCCATTTTTTGTCCCTGATCGGTTAAATCTCTTTTGCTCTGTCTTCAGAATATATCGGAGTGCTGATATAGGGATTTTGAAGTCTAGTGACTTCAGGGCCGTTTTTCCTATCAGACGTGTTGGGACATTTTTGGTAGGGTTTTTGCGGATTGCAGCCAGCATCTTTTCTGTCCTTTCCTATCTAGTTAGTTGGGCCCCATCGTTTGCTCTGCCTGTCTTTCTGTCTGTGTTTGTGTTTTCATCTGTTTTCACCGACAATACATGTTGGGGGCTGTCTATTGCTTTGGGGTCTTCTCTGGGGCAGTTTAGATTTCCCCTTTTTTTCTTTATGCTTATTTAGTTCTCCGGCTGTGAAGAGGCGTCTAGGACCACCGTACGAAAGCTCCACAGCTACTGTTAGTTGTTGTGAATAGGATCAGGGGTTTGCAATCCGCTAGCTTCCAACCTCGCCGGTTTTCTGGACTTAGCTTGCATTTTTCTTTTTTCCTCCTCCTCCGGTGACTCATTCATAACACACAAGCCCATACTAGGGAGCGGCCTGTCTGAATCCTGTTCATATTAGACACTGTTCACATGTTCATGTTTTTAATACATTAGATAGGGACTGCTTCGATAGGGGTTACCATGACATGGTGGAGCAGCTTGGTGTACATTTTTTTGCGCAAAAAAACGTATCGACTAAATACCCTATATTTGTTATCCAGCACTTGCTGATTACTGCCATTTTTTATTGCAGAGTATTTTTGCAAATCTGTCATTCTGTGTTTTCTTGTTGTATATTGGCTGCATTAGGACCAGGAAATATGTGTTCAGGACTGGTCACACATGGACCAGGGACTCCAGGTTCAGAACTGACAGCAACAGGGACTTCTGATTCAGGACTGGCCACAAAAGGACCAGGGATTTTTGGTTCAAGACTGGCCCCTCAAAGACCAGGGAATTCCGGTTAAGGACTGGCCACACAAGGACCAAGGACTTTGAGTTCAGGACTGGCCGCATAAGGACCAGGGAAGTTGGGTTCAGAACTCTGGCCACACCAGCCCCCGGGGACTTCACAACTTCACTAGTAGACTACCTAATGATTTCCTGTGTTGCTTGACACTTCCCTATTGGGAAGGGTGCCTTTTAAACAAGATGCCTCCCAGTCTCACTTTTGGCATTGCTGTGTGAGAAAGTTCCCACGCAGCTTTTGCCATAAAGTGAGACCAGGGACTATTTTTTTACAGTGGTGGAGGAATACAGGGCGGAAGGATACCTACCTCCCGTCATTGGATTCCTGGAGCCCCGTAGAGAGCGGTTGCATCAGCTGATGCTGCTGTTGTCTACGGGAGATCGGCGTGGGACAGGGAGTATATTATTTGTTTGTTATTTTCATATTTTTCCACAGATGACACTGGCTTCGGGGATCAAAGTGACAAGTATTGGCGAGTATGTACTCTATGTTATATGTACTGTATGTCTATATGTATGTATTGTATGAATGTATGAATGTATTGTATGTATGTAGTATGTATGTATTGTATGAATATATGAATGTATTGTATGTAGTATGTACAGTATGTAGTATGTATGTTGTATGTATGTCTGTAGCATGTTGTATGTATGTAGTATGTATGTATGAATGTAGTATATATGTAGTATGTATGTAGTATGTATGAATGAATGTAGTATATATGTAGTATGTATGTAGTATGTATGCTGTATGAATGTAGTATATATAAAGTATGTATGTATGAATGTATGTATGTAGTATGTATACAGTATGTATGTAGTATGTATGTAGTATGTATTTAGTATGTATGTATGTTGTATGAATGTAGTATATGTAGTATGTGTGTCATATGTATGTTGTATGAATGTAGTGTGTTGTATGAATGTTGTATATATGTAGTATGTATGTAGTATGTATGTATGAATGTAGTATGTATGTAGTATGTATGAATGTATGTATCAATGTATGTATGTATGTGTATGTATGCAGTATGTATGTAGTATGTATGTAGTATGTATGTATGTTGCATGAATGTAGTATATATGTAGTATGTGTGTAGTATGTAGTATGTATGTATGAATGTAGTATATATGTAGTATGTATGTAGTATGTATGTATGTTGTATGAGTGTAGTATTTATGTAGTATGTATGTAGTATGTATGCTGTATGAATGTAGTATATATGTAGTATGTAGTATGTATGTATGTTGTATGAATGTAGCATGTATGTAGTATGTATGAATGTAGTATATATGAAGTATGTATGTAGTATGTAGTATGTATGTATGTTGTATGAATGTTGTATATATGTAGTATGTATGAATGTTGTATATATGTAGTATGTATGTAGTATGTATGAATGTTGTATATATGTAGTATGTATGTATGTAGTATGTATGTTGTATGCATGTAGTATGTGTATATATATATATATATATATATATATATATATTTTTTTTTTTTTAACATTCAACACATTAGCCGGATGATGGGACTACTACTGTCCCATCATTGGCTAATGTGTCAATCACTGTCACTGTAGCAGGCATCACCCGATGGGACTTGTAGTCCCATCGGACGATGCCTGCACACACACAAGACCCCAGCAGGCCCACACAGACCCCCGGCAGGCCCGTACAGACCCCCGGCAGCCGGCACAAGCCCCCGGCAGGCCCGTACAGACCCCCGGCAGCCGGTACAAGCCCCCGGCAGGCCCGTACAGACCCCCGGCAGCCGGCACAAACCCCCGGCAGGCCCGTACAGACCCCCGGCAGCCAGCACAAGCCCCTGGCAGGCCCGTACAGACTCCCGGCAGCCGGCACAAGCCCCGGCAGGCCCGTACAGACCCCCGGCAGCCGGTACAGACCCCCGGCAGCCGGCACAGACCCCCGGCAGGCCCGTACAGACCACCAGCAGCCAGCACAAGCCCCCAGCAGGCCCGTACAGACCCCCGGCAGCCGGCACAAGCCCCCGGCAGGCCCGTACAGAACCCCGGCAGCCGGCACAGGCCCCCGGCAGCCGGCACAGGCCCCCGGCAGGCCCGTACAGACCCCCGGCTGTCGGCACAGACCGCGCATCATGATGCGCCCAGACCGCGCATCATGATGACATCATTTCAGCAGCCAATCACAGCCACAACAGTGGCTCATTGCATTATGGGGACTTCCGATTCCGGTATCCGATATTGAAAAAATATCGGTACTTAGTATCGGAATTCCGATACAGCGAATATCGGCCGATACCCGATATTTCCAGTATCGGAATGCTCAACACTATTCGTGACGCCACCTGTGGTGTTCGACAATGAAGATGTTAAGCCGACGCTGCAGGCAGATCCTCTGGGACAGATGGTGTGGTGCAGCAATGATGTTGTGGCCCTCCACAGGTATCCATGCTGTGTCCTCCAGGGCAGGGGCTCAGTCAACTTCCAGGCAAGATAAAGTATTCCGTTCCAACACTCCGCCAACATATATGCCTTTTCTGAACGTCTCCCTTTTGCGCCTAAAGTGAAGTACTCACAGTGCTGAGTTACACTGGAGTTCCTCCTGTCAGATGTTACTATGAACTCTGTTTGTACAGCAGACAGCTGTAGCCTGCTTCGGGGACTCCTTACTACTAAGTTCCAGCTCACTATCGTTGCTGTTGTGCCCCCTAGTCTTGTGTGGGAATAAAATGGTGACAACTTCTATTCCTCCGATGTCTGCTGCAGGACCATTAGTATCCATACAACCTCGGGGACCGGACCCCGGCCTTGCACTGTGAACTTGGGAAGGGTTCTGCTCTCACCCTAATCCTTAATCCTCCTCTCCTTATGTTCCGTACTAATCCTTCTTTCTTATCGAGAGAGTCAGGCTTTCCATCAATGTCTCTTTCCTGTGCCAGCGGACCCAGGTCACTGAGGTCGGCTGCAGCACTTCCTTCATCCATCCCACTCAGGGGATCTTCACTCTTCCACTGACTCCATCAGACTGACTAAATCCTCAACTCTTCCCGCTCTTTTGGTGCCAACTAAACTCCACCCGCCTCCCAGCATGCTTCGTGTTCCAAGCAGGGAGCCACCAAAGGGTGCTTTGCTACACTACTATGTTGTGTGGGATGCAGGTGTTGGAGTGTGGTCAGATGTCTCCACCTTACCTGGATGGTGGGGCACCACACCTCAGGAGGAGGTGCAGTACCTCTGTGGCGACTGAACCCTCAGGGGCGCCACATAGGCTCCTCAAGCTCCCAGGACAGAGAACTCCTCTGCCTGACTGCTGCTGGATACATGGCTCCCCTCAGTGCAGCAGTCCCTCTCCTCCTGGTCTGCTGCAGCACGCCTGGCCCTTCTCTCTGCTGCTGTCCCTCTGCAGGTGGTGGGGTCTGTCGCAGCTCCATCACTGTCTGGAGGGACGGGGCGCAGCGCTCCTCTCACTGCGCGCTGCCCCAGGTTTGCGCCAAAAGCCCCCTGCTGCGCGCGCTTTTTTCTTTTTTGTCCCCACCCCCCTCTGTCAGGAGGAAGGTCCAACCCACTCATGCTTCTCCCTGGCAAAAGGGGAAGGTTCGCCTCACTAAAGCTTCCCCCCGGGAACAGGGGATACAGCCTATCTAGTTCTGGACCCGGCACGCAGGTATCCATGATCTCATCGTCCCCCTTAGAGTAGTTTAAATGCATGACCGACACAGCCCATCCTGGTGCAGGAACTTTCACCCGGCCATGACGGACTGTGTCCGTCATTGGATGTTAAAGGGTTAATATTATCCTGCCTAGAGGAAATCAAGATTTACTACAAGACCAATATTTCTAATACCAATAATATTGCTATATAAGATTAACCCCTTCCTGACATTTGACGTACTATACCATCCACGTGCCCTGGGCCTTAATGCCCATGGATGGTATAGTACTTCATCATTGATTAGCGGCGCTCACAGGGGGACCGCAGCAGATCGCAGATGGGTGTCAGCTAATTATCACAGCTTAAACCCGGCACTATGTGCCAGGAGCAGTCACTGACTGCTCCCGACACATTAACCCCCGGCACACTGCGATCAAATATGATCGCAGTGTTCCGGTGGCATAGGGAAGCATCGCGCAGGGAGGGGGCTCCCTGCATGCTTCCCTGAGACCATCAGAACAACGCGATGTGGTCGCGTTGTTCCGAGGGCCTCCTTCCTGCAGGCCCCCAGATCCAAGTGTAAAAATAATTTTAAAAAAATTCAAAAATAAAGAAAAAAAATATTCCCCAATAAATTCATTTCTTATGTAAATATAAAAAAACAATAAAAGTACACATATTTAGTATTGCCGCATCCATAACGACTCGCCCTATAAAACTGTCCCACTAGTTAACACCTTTAGGGAACCCCTTAAAATAGAAAAAAAAAACAAGGCAAAAAAGCAATGCTTTATCATAATACCGCCGAACAAAAAGTGCAATAACTCACGATCAAAAAGACGGATATAAATAAACATGGTACAGCTGAAAACGTCATCTTGTCCCGCAAAAAACAAGCTGACATACAGCATCAACAGCAAAAAAAATAAAAAAGTTATAGCTCGCAGAATAAAGCGATGCAAAAATTATTTTTTGTATAAAATGGTTTTTATTGCATAAAGTGCCAAAACATTAAAAAAGATATAAATGAGGTATCGCTGTAATCGTACTGACCCGAAGAATAAAACTGCTTTATCAATTTTACCACACGCGGAACGGTGTAAACGTACCCCCCAAAAGAAATTCATGAAATGCAGGTTTTGTTCATTCTACGTCCCAAAAATCATAATAAAAAGCAATCAAAAAATGTCATGTGCCCGAAAATGGTACGAATAAATATGTCAACTCGTCCCGCAAAAAATAAGACCTCACATGACTCTGTGAGCCAAAATATGGGAAAATTATAGCTCTCAAAATGGGGTGATGCAAAAACTATTTTTTGCAATAAAAAGCGTCTCTTAGCGTGTGACAGCTGCCAAACATAAAAACCCGCTATAAATAGTAAATCAAACCCCCCTTTATCACCTCCTTAGTTAGGGAAAAATAATAAAATGAAAAAAAAATGTATTTATTTCCATTTTCCGGTTAGGGGTGTGTTGGGGTTAGGGTTGGAGTTAGAATTAGGGGGTTTCTACTGTTCAGGTACATCAGGAGCTCTCCAAACGCAACATGTCGTCTGATCTCAATTCCAGCCAATTCTGCACTGAAAAAGTCAAACGGCACTCCTTCTCTTCCGAGCTCTGCCATGCGCCAAAACAGTGGTTTACCCCCACATACTGTATGGGGTATCAACGTACTCAGGACAAATTGCACAATAACTTTTGTGGTCCAATTTCTCCTGTTACCCTTGGGAAAATAAAAAAATTGGACCTGAAATATTTTTTTTTGTGAAAAAAAGTTAAATGTTCATTTTTTTAAAAACATTCAAAAAATTCCTGTGAAGCACCTGAAGGGTTAATAAACTTCTTGAATGTGGTTTTTAGCACCATGGTGTCACTTTTGGGTATTTTCTATCATATAGACCCCTCAAAGTGACTTCAAATGTGATGTGGTCCCACCAAAAAATGGTGTTGTAAAAATAAGAAATCGCTGGTTAACTTTAAACCCTTATAACTTCCTAACAAAAAAAAATTTGGTTCCAAAATTGTGCTGATGTAAAGTAAACATGTGGGAAATGTTACTTATTAAGTTTTTTGTGTGCCGTATCTCTGTGATTTAAGGGCATGAAAATTCAAAGTTGAAAAATTGTGAAATTTTTAACATTTTCGCCAAATTTCCATTTTTTTCACAAATAAACGCAAGTTATATCAAAGAATTGTTACCACTATCATGAAGTACAATATGTCACGAGAAAACTTTGTTAGAATTACCAGGATCCATGGAAGCGTTCCAGAGTTATTACCTCACAAAGGGACAGTTGTCAGAATTGTAAAAATTGCCCCAGTCATTAATGTGCAAACCACCCTCGGGGGTAAGGGTGTTAAAAAATTATAATATCAAAACAATAATATTGCAGTATTACAGACAAATACCTACAAACCATAACCAAATATCAGCATCATAAACAATATTGAAATGTCATCATACTGATCGTTAATGGGGATGAGAAGAAAGGTCTATGTTACTTTAGACTTCTAAATCCTCATTGCACACACTGTGAGGATTCTCTGGTACCGGCATTGGGAGCATCCATCAATGCCATCAAGTATGTGATTTTCACACCTCCGGCCACAATTCCGACTAATTTTACTCGACTTTCACTTGTATTGAGCAAGGCTGCACATGTCTAGTTAGCACGTGACCGCATGTATGCAAATCGCATACTTGTCCTCACATGATCAGGGACGTAACTAAAGTAGGTGCGAGGGTTGTAATCGCACCCGGCCCTGGAGCCTATGGGGGCCCAAAAGTCCCTTTGGTCTATATAAAAACTCCCAACACGCAAACTCTGAGGATTCAGAAGTCTGCAGTCATATAGAGTCACTGGAGAATTTAACTTCAAACTTGGACAACTACTTTAACCAAAACCACTATACTAAGACTGATATTACCACCATACAGTGACCATATAATGGTAATACCAGTTTTAACCTGAAAAAATGTTAACAAGTGTGCTCGGTATCTTTTTTTAGTATTGGGGTTTTATTTGAAAAATAAAAACAAATCTTAAAAAATTGGTGTTGTCATTAAAAAACCAATAAAAATGCTTAGGACAATCAGAGTATAAATGGTTAATTCAAAATGATAATGTGCGCAATTAGATCAGGATAAGGATGTACCTCATGTAACTGGATGCAAATAATTCAATGATGTCCTGAAGAAATAGTCCAAGCTGCAGTCAAAGAATCAATGACCCACGGTGAAGATAATCCAGGTGCTTGTAAGAAGGTCCCAAAGGAGTTGATCAGTGAATTAGCTTATAACACAGTGTTGCTCCGGCCGGTAGCAGACACTGTTAGGCTTACCGCCCGGGAAAGAAAGGCAATAACTTCCGTGCTCTGACGCGTTAGATAGTTTCTGGCCCACATTGCGATCTGTAGCTTTTTTCATTTTGACTGCAGCCAGGCATAACACGTGATTCTGACGTCATGCCAGGTCCTGTGCTGATGAGCACAAGCGTGACCAGTGAGCACGGAAGTTATTGCCTTTCTTTTCCGGGCGGTAAGCCTAACAGTGTCTGCTACCGGCCGGAGCAACACCGTGTTATAAGCTAATTCAATACTGTATGACTGTCCCCCCAAATCCCCCTATATTGTATGGTGGTCCACATGACAGCCCCCCATATAGTATGATGGTGTCACAAGTGGGAAATGTCCTCCTGGAAGATCTGGGGTTAGAAGATCAATACGTATTGGGAATCGCAGATCTTCCATTTGGCCTGTGTTTGTGTTTCATATTAAATGGATTTTGCTTAATTTGGTGCTGAAGAAATTAATGACCCTTTCTATGCTGTTTAGAAACTTGCAGCTTCATATCACAGCTGTTTCAGACCTGGTCATTTCCTCTCTCTACAAAATCTGGCTAGGCCTTCTCTTCCATGCCACTGAAAGTTTTACTTCCTAGCAACTTGGAGTCGATTTGCTGAGTTGGAGGTCGTTGTTGCTGCTGGAGATTGTTGCATGCTGTTTTTGGGTGTATGCTTTCCTTATTGTCCTTTTCGTATTTGGCTTAAACACTCCTACCCTTCCCTATACCTCTCTACCATTGGGTGAGTGTTTTGTATATAAGTTGCTTTTTGTTATCCTGTTTGCATGTTTATATACTAGGATTTCTGTCCCAGCCCTCCTGGGAGAGGTGGAGGGGAAAGGGACAGCTTACTGTACAACAGGAAAACAGTAAGGCTGGTGGCCCAAACCTTCTCACCTTTAAAGGTACCTTTGGGAGCAGGGATAGTTAGGGTCTCAGCTCTAGGGACAGTGCAGGGCCCCTTTCCTATTTACGTACAGTCAACCTCACTGCCCCATATAGTATAATGCTCCCTTCCACAGCCCTCAAAGTAGTATGTTGTTCCTCAAGAGTCCACTATATAGTATGGTGGTCCACACCACTGCCCCTTATGTACTTTGATAGTCCAACTCACAGCGTCCTATATAGTGAGATGGTCACCCACAACCCCCCAAAAATAAAGATATCTCTATACTCACCCAATCCAGAAACTTCATCCTCCGCAGCGTCTGACTCCTCTTATATTCATTCTTGCAGTGGATGCTGGTGGCACGATACAGTGACATCACTGCATTGCTGACGGCCCCTGTTGGTGCTGGACTTCGGCAGGTTGCAGACAAAAATTACGCCCGCGGCCTGCTGGGATGAGAGACGGAACCAGTGACTTTATGCTCCATCACAACTGTTAACAGTATGAGCATCTTGAAGATGCAGATTCTGATAACAATGTAGCTGACAGGGTGTCTACAGCCACACAGGCCCTTCTGGCATTTGTCAGAATTGCCAGATGGCCAGTCCGGCTCTACACTTATAAGTTGCTCTTGTGAGTTGAGTATTTGGGAGCACTCTACAATACGGAGGTTCTATTTTGTTATCTCTTAAGATGGCCTTGTGGCTAGTGGCCCCGATTTTCCCTAGCTACAATCATAGTGTCAGATATCACAGCTACAAAATCTCCTATATTTCTTATATTAATATATGGTAAAATCATTTAAGCTGGGAAGCAAAAATAAATCACTCTTGAGTGGAACATCACTTATTATAATTCACACTTGGAATAATTGAATGAGAAATATGCAACATGCATGTCATTATAAACAGCCATGAAGCAATTTCCCAACTCCTGTGATTATCTGTGCCCTTTTGTGTGACCTTTGTCTCCTCTGACATCTTCTGAATGGCATTCTGGCTAGTAAAATCCAGTAGAAGAGCACACAGAGAATTTCCAATCTAAAGCTTTCATTAAGTCTTCACTCCTGAGTGAAATGCAATGTCTGAGGATCTGCTAGGAGTTCAACAGAAAAATGGCAAATGTAGTCTATCCCATTGTATTCATTATTTTCTCTTCTCGCTTAAATTGAACGTTTCTTAGATAACGCACTTAGCATCTCAGCGTCTGTCTAGCACCCTGTGTCAGTAAAGGCTTGTCTGAACAGGAAGCACTAGCATCTTCTATTGTACCTGCTAATGTTATGCAAATGGAGTATTGAATCGGCGTCTTATGAGCTGATTTTTCCACCAATCAGACAAACATCCCAATTATTTATCATTTTGTTTGTCTTATCTTTGCATCTTTGCATTTACATACATAAATAACTTGTCAGTAGGAATAATTTTTATACTAAATGTTCTCCCCAAGGGTGTACACAACATAGAGGTAGACCCTGATCCATGCTCTTGTAGGCTGGCTCAGGCCCAATAATTCTTAAAATGATGGGCTGCAGAGGTAGCAGTCACAAGAAGACCCCTGTGCCTAAGGCTGTGTGCCCACGTTGCATTTTTGAGGCCATGAAAATGCTTAAAAAACGCTTTAAAAACGCATTCCCATGGGATTGCACAGTTGCTGTGTCTATGCTGCTGATTTTACCTCTGCGGAATCGTATAGCGGTAAAATCCACAGCATGTCCATTATTACTGTGGAATCGCGGCGATTCTGCCGCCATAGCATTGCATTGAAACACTCACTTTACGCAAGTGGCTATGCCCACCATGCGTAAAGAGAGCGCTTCATGTGCGGATGGTACCCAGGGTCTGGAGGAGAGGAGACTGTCCTCCATGCCCTGGGTACCATATTTCTGTAAAAAATAGAATTAAAATAAAAATATGGATATACTCACCTTCCGGTCGGCCCCCGAAGCTCTCCCACCCTCAGCGGTGCTCGCGGCATCTTCCGTTCCCAGGGATGCATTGCGCGAATCACCTGAGATGATGTAGCGGTCTCGCGAGCATGACTTTACAAACGTCCTTCGTGTAACTTGTCCCTGAGAACGGAACGTACCTGGAGCGCCGCTGAGGAGATCGGGGGGCTGTCGGAAGGTGAGTATAAAGCAACAAATATGAACCTAGCACTCAACTTAAAGGTATTTGTAAGGCGGTTTATTGTAGTACACGAAAAAAGACGTTTCGGTCAATGTGACCTTCTTCAGTTACGTGTGGTATATAGATTGTGTAGAGCTTATAGGCATCTATCAGAAAGGACGATGGTGCTTTAGGCATTGAGGAGAATGATCTCTCTAAGGTAATGAGCTTGTCAGTATATAGGAGAGGGGCAAACGTGCCTCCAGATGCGGTGTCCACCAGAGGCACGTTTGCCTATAAGCTCTACAAAATCTATATACCACACGTAGCTGAAGAAGGTCACATTGACCGAAACATCTTTTTTCGTGTACTACAATAAACCGTCTTACAAATACCTTTAAGTTGAGTGCTAGGTTCATATTTGTTGCTTTAACGGCTTGGGAACCTAACCTTAGCACCATCTTGAGTTGTGCTCACGGTGTTCTTTCTATATGGAAGGTGAGTATAAGCGTATATATTTTATTTTTTTATTATTTTTAACATTCTGTCTTTTACTATTGATGCCGCATAGGCAGCATCAATAGTAAAAAGTTGGCCACACTTGTAAAGCATAATGCTTGTGTGTGACCAACCTGTCAATCACTTTTCTAAGCGGTGCTTCAAATCGCTTGGAAAGCACAAGCATTCTGCAAGCTAAAAACGCTTGCAAAATGCTTGGGTTTTGCGGGAAAACGCATGCGAATTCCGCATGCGTTTTACCCGTGTCAGGGAGTTGCGAAAATGCTGCGGACATTTCCGCAGCATTTCTGCAACGTGGGTACTTAGCCTAAAGGGGTCCGTTTTTAAGCTGCATTAGTTCTTCTGTTATTTGCTACGTTGTAATTTACAACACTTTGGAAGTACAATCTTTGTTTAAGATTTAGGAAAATGTTGAATAAACACAGACACAACATAAAAAATAGGCTTTTAAACCACAGTATGTCCAAAAAATCTTGTTCTACATACAATAGGGCTCCTCTTGCTTAAGATTGAAAATAATGTAAAAAAATCCCTGAATCTCATCCGTATAGTTTTAGGTTAGTTAATAGAGAATCTTTTTTGGATGATGAGCGCCAACCTGTCAGTATGGTGATGGACAGCTCAGCCGCTGGGGCGTGCTGAGCTCTCAGTATCTGGAATGACAGTTTTTCTGTCCAATCAGGACCAGGGTGTGCCGTAGCTTCATCTATGTGTCTCTTGTCCAGAATAATTATCTTACTATTTAACAAACTCTCTGCCTTTGACTGCTGCTAAGTGTAGCTATACTCTTTTTTTTAAATTTAAATACATTTTATTAACAAATTTTAACTATTTACAAAAAGGAGACATTAGGGTATGTCAGGGATTAGTATTAATGTACAGATCTTGGGGAGAGAAAAAGTAAAGGATAGAGAGGGGAAGGGAGAAAAAGAGGGACATAGGGAAAAAGGTAAATAAAATCTTAAAGAAAAAAAGAGAAAAAGAAGATACAGTTGTTTTGAAATAACTTACAGCAACATCGGCACTTCAAAAATTACAGAACACAGAAAAAAACTAGACTAGTAGGTTGTTGGCCCAATAATTTTTCCAAAAAGGTAAGCCATGGATTCCATTTAAATATATTTCCCAAGTGTTATTAACAATTGCTAACCTATGCTCATAAGAATTGTGTAATGACGTTTTCTCTATTATATCTTTTGTAGGAATGGTAGCTCTTTTCCAATTTAAAGCTATAACATTTTTAGCCACTGAGAATGTGTATTAGAATAACTATATTTCTGATTTGATATGCTCTATTTCTAGAGAAAGAAGAGCTAATTGTGGTGTAATTATAATGTTGCTACCAGTAACTTTTTTATTATACCTGAAAATATGGATCAAGTCTCCTTTATTTCTGCATCATCTCCAGCAAACAGGTGTAAGATTCATAAAGGCTTTAGCCAATCTATTGGGTCTTAAATACAACCATGAAAATGTGTTAAAAAAAGGTTTCATGAAGAGAGATTAGATAAATATGACAAGGAAATACCGTATTTTTCAGACTATAAGACGCAGCCCAAATTTTCAGAAGGAAAATAGGGGAAAAAAATAATGCGTCAAATGTGGGTCCATCTTACAGTCCGAATTCAGCTTACCAGGGGAAATCAGTAGCGCTGGTGGAGCATGCTCACAGTGGGTGTTCGGTGGTCCGGTGATGATATGACTCTCATCCCAGACTTGTGTGGCAGGTTCTGTGGTGCTCATGGTGCGTGGGCTCCGCCGACATTTTGTGAAAGCCCGGAGCCCCGCACATCCCCACTGCTGTGATGATGTAGCCTCCGGGAAAATGACCTTAGGGTTGGCGCATGCGCAGATTGAGATCTCAGCACCGTTGCCGATATCTCAATCTGCATATGTGCCGCTTCCTGAAGCTATTTTCCTCGAGGCTGCTTGAGGTCTAGTGTGAAGTTTTCACAATCAATGATTGTTTGGGAGCCACGCTGATATAGGTACACTGGTACTGGTACACTGTGTTTTATCAAGACCAGCTGTGCAGCCGTCTACCAGGAAATTTTAGAGCACTTCATGCTTCCCTCTGCTGACAAGCTTTTTGGAGATGGAAATTTAATTCTCCAGCAGGACTTGGCATCTGTCCACACTGCCAAAAGTACCAATACCTGGTTTAAAAACAACAGTATCACTGTGCTTGATTGGCCAGAAAACTTGTCTGACCATAACCTAACAGACAATCTATGCGGTATTAGCAAGAGGAAGATGAAAGACACCAGACCCAAGAATGCAGACTAGCTGAAGGCTGCTATCAAAGTGACCTGGGCTACCATAACACCTCAGCAGTGCCACAGGGTGATCGCCTCCATGTGACGCTGTATTGATGCAGTAATTAATGAAATAGGAGCCCCGACCAAGTATTGAGTGCATTTACTGAACATGCATTTCAGTAGGCCAACATTTCGGATTTTAAAATAATTTTTCAAGCTTTGATATAAAGCATTCTAATTTACTGAGATAATGACTTTTGGGTTTTCATTGACTGTAAGCCATAATCATCAACAATAACAGAAATAAACACTTGAAATAGATCACTCTGTTTGTAATGACTCTATATAATATATGAGTTTCACGTTTTGTATTGAAGAACTGAAATAAATTAACTTTTTGATGATATTCTAATTTTTTGAGATGCACCTGTAAATAAAAAGAAAACTCCCTCACTATTATTCACTCTGGATATGGAGAAGGTATTCAACAGAATAAATTGGTTATACTTGAGGAGAACTGGAAAAATTTGGCTTCAACGAACAAGCAATAAGTAATATTATGGCTCTTTATTCCTTTCCAACTGCCAAGGTCTTGGCTAATGGACATCTGTCGAACGCTTTTTCCATTTCTAATGGTACTCGTCAAGGTTTCCCACTTTTCCCATTGTTCTTTGCAATGGCTGTGGAACCTCTAGCTGAAATAATAAGACACAATAACAGTGTCAAGGGAATCACCTTGAATAAGAGGGTCTTAAAAATTTGTTTGTTCGCTGATGATATAATTTTGTTGTTAGGAGCAGGGACGTGATTACCGCGGTCGCAGTGTTCACAGCTGCGACGGGGCCCGCAGTTCTAAGGGGCCTGGTCGCGAGTTTGCACTTTGAAGGTGAGCTGTGTAGTGGGCGCATCAGGTGAGAACGTGATTACCACGGTCGCAGTGTTCACAGCTGCGACGGGGCCCGCAGTTCTAAGGGGCCTGGTCGCGAGTTTGCACTTTGAAGGTGAGCTGTGTAGTGGGCGCATCAGGTGAGTGGCAGCCTCTGGCTGTCCAGCTCTGTGCTTTGATTGGCTGCCAGGCTGCAATTGGCCTGACGCGATGGCTGTTCTGTGGGCACAGGACCTGTGGTGAGGTCACAGGAAGGGAGGAGTCAGGGATCACATGATCAGGAGCCTCATGCAGGACTGTGCTGTGCTGGTTGTCATGGTGCTGGATGAGGTGAAGTTTGTGTGGGGTCAGGAGGGGTTTACAGGGTGGACGTAGCAGAGCCGTATGTGTACGAGGTGTATGGAGCAGAGTCATGTGTGTACGAAGTGTATGGAGCACAGCAGTGTGTGTACGAGGTGTATGGAGAGGAGCCATGTGTGTACGAAGTGTACGAAGCGGAGCTGTGTGTCTACGAAGTGTACGGAGAGGAGCCGTGTGTGTACGAAGTGTACAGAGCGGCGTCGTGTGTGTACGAGGTGTATGGAGCGGAGCCGCATGTGCACGAAGTGTATGGAGCGGAGCCGTGTGTGCGAAGTGTTCGGAGCCGAGCCTAGCTTGCATATTAAAAATATATCCTCCTTTACCTAGGAAAGTGACTTCATTGATAACTTAGGTGTTGCTTTATGTGTTTTGTCATGATCCACTACCTTTTTCTAATATTGACCTCTGACAGTTTCCTAACTACACCTTTGTCTCACCTCTCTGTCTATGACTTACTTTCTTGGCTTTTGACCTCGGACCTCTTGACTACTCAGCTTACAGCTTGTCTGTGAGTAGTGACTAGTGTCACAGTAGAATATGCAATTTCCTTGGATCATTTCCTTGTTCCCTTTATAAGTTATTTTATATACTCCTTTGTTTGATAGCCTGAGTAAGAAATCAGATCAATTTTGAAACACGTTGCTGTTTTTTAACCCCTTACCTACAATTGACGTAATATTCCGACCATGTGACCATGGACCTAATTACCATGGACGGAATATTACGTCATCGCGATCAGCGGCGCCCACGTGGTGAGCGCCGCTGATCGCGGCCGAGTGTCAGCTAATTATCATAGCTGACACCCGGCACAATGTGTCAGGGGCGGTCCGTGACCGCCCCCGACACGTTAACCCCTTGCACACCGCGATCAAACGCGATCGCGGTGTACCGGGGGTTAAATGGAAGCATCGGCAGGGAGGGGGCTCCCTCCGTGCTTCCCTGAGCCCCCCACGGCAGCGCAATGTGCAGCGCTGCTGCGGGGGGCTCTTTCCCTACAGGCCCCCGGATCCAAGATGGCGACGGGGGCCTGCAGGGAGCTGACTTCCTCACTGCCTGCAAAGCGCAGGCATGAGGAAGTCTGCAGCGGTGCCTGTGACAGATCGCTGATCTGTCACAGTGATCTGTGATGTGACAGATCAACGATCTGTCACAGGACAGTGATGTCCCACCTGGGACAAGGTAATAAAGTAAAAAAAAAAAAAAAAAAAAAGTGTTAAAAATAATTTAAAAAAAATCGCTAAATAAATTAGTAAAAAAAAAAAAAAATATTCCCCAATAAATCCATTTTTTCAAAATAAAAAAACCAAAAACAATAAAAGTACACATATTTGGTATCGCCGCGTCCGTAATGACCTGCCCTATAAAACTGTCCCATTAATTAACCCCTTTAGCGAACTCCTTAAAAAATAAAAATAAAAAACAAAGCAAAAAATAATGATTTATTATCATACCACCGAACAAAAAGTGTAATAACGCGCAATCAAAAAGACGCATATAAATATCCATGGTACCGCTGAAAACGTCATCTTGTCCCGCAAAAAACGAGCCGCCATACAGCATCATCCGCAAAAAAACAAAAAAGTTATAGCTCGCAGAATAAAGCGATACAAAAATAATTATTTTTTATATAAAATTGTTTTCATTGCAAAAAACCGACAAAACATAAAAAAACGACCTAAATGAGGTATTGCTGTAACCATACTGACCCGAAGAATAAAAACGCGTTATCAATTTTACCGCACGCGGAACGGTGTAAACGCACCCCCCAAAAGAAATTCATGAAACGCTGGTTTTTGTTCATTCTGCGTCCCAAAAATCGGAATAAAAAGCGATCAAAAAATGTCACGTGCCCGAAAATGGTACCAATAAAAACGTCAACTCGTCCCGCAAAAAATAAGACCTCACATGACTCGGTGGGTCAAAATACGGAAGAATTATCGCTCACAATATGTGGTGATGCGAAAACTATTTTTACAATAAAAAGCGTCTTTTAGCGTGCGACAGCCGCCAAACATAAAAACCGCCATAAATCGTAAATCAAACCCCCCGTTATCACCCCCTTAGTTAGGGAAAAATAATAAAACTAAAAGAAAATGTATTTATTTCCATTTTCCCGCTAGGGTTAGGGCAGGGCTAGGGTTAGGGCAAGGGTTAGGGCTAGGGTTAGGGCTAGGGCTCAGATTAGGGTTAGGGGTGTGTTGAGGTTAGGGTTGGAGTTATAATTGGGGGTTTCCACTGTTTGGGCACATCAGGTGCTCTCCAAAGGCTACATGGCGTCTGATCTCAATTCCAGCCAATTCTGCGTTGAAAAAGTCAAATGGTGCTCCTTCCCTTCCAAGCTCTGCCATGCGCCCAAACAGTGTTTTACCCCCACATGTAGGGTATCAGCCTACTCAGGACAAATTACAAAACAACTTTTGGGGTCCAATTTCTCCTGTTACCCTTAGGAAAATAAAAAATTGGGGGCAAAAATATAATTTTGCGGAAAAAAATGTTTTTTTTATTTTCACGCTCAGGCGTTATAAACTTCTGTGAAGCACTTGGGGGTTCAAAGTGCTCTCCACACATCTAGATAAGCTCCGTGGGGGGGTCTAGTTTCCAAAATGGGGTCACTTGTGGGGAGTTTCAATAGTTTAGGTACATCAGGGGCTCTCCAAACGCACATGACACCCGCATACCAATCCATCAAAGTCTGCATTCCAAAACGTCACTACTTCCCTTCCGAGCCCCGACGTGTGCCCATACAGTAGTTTTCTCCCACATATGAGGTATCAGCGTACTCAGGACAAATTGGACAACAACTTTTGGGGTCCAATTTCTCCTGTTACCCTTGGGAAAATAAAAAAAATGGGGACTAAAAGATGATGTTTGTTGAAAAAATACGATATTTTTATTTTCACGCCCGGTCGTTATAAACTTCTGTGAAGCACTGGGGGGTTCAAAGTGCTCACCACACATCTAGATAAGTTCATTAGGGGGTCTAGTTTCCAAAATGGGGTCACTTGTGGGGGGTTTCCACTGTTTAGGTACATCAGGGGCTCTCCAAACGCACGACACCCGCAGACCAATCCATCAAAGTCTGCATTCCAAAACGTCACTACTTCCCTTCCGAGCCCCGACGTGTGCCCATACAGTAGTTTTCTCCCACATATGAGGTATCAGCGTACTCAGGACAAATTGGACAACAACATTTGGGGTCCAATTTCTCCTGTTACCCTTGGGAAAATAAAAAAATGGGGACTAAAAGATCATGTTTGTGGAAAAAATACGATTTTTTTATTTTCACGCCCGGACGTTATAAACTTCAGTGAAGCACTGGGGGGTTCAAAGTGCTCACCACACATCTAGATAAGTTCCCTGGGGGGTCTAGTTTCCAAAATGGTGTCATTTGTGGGGGGTTTCTACTGTTTTGGTACATCAGGGGCTTTCCTAACGCGACATGGTGTCCGATCTCAATTCCAGCCAAAAACGTCAAATGGCGCTGCTTCCCTTCCGAGCTCTGCCATGCGCCCAAATAGTGGTTTACCCCCACATGTGGGGTATCAGCGTACTCAGGATAAATTGCACAATATCTTTTAGGGTCCTGTTACTTTTGGAAAAATAAGAATTGAGGGTGAAAAGATCATTTTTGTGGAAAAAATATGATTTTTTAATTGTACTGCTGTACGTTATAAACTTCTGTGAAGCCCTTGGGGGTTCAAAGTTCTCACCACACATCTAGATAAGTTCCTTGGGGGGGTCTAGATTCCAAAATGGTGTCATTTGTGGGGGGTTTCCACTGTTTTGGTACATCAGGGGTTTTCCAATCGCGACATGGTGTCCGATCTCAATTCTAGCCAAAAACGTCAAATGGCGCTGCTTCCCTTCCGAGCTCTGCTATGCGCCCAAATAGTCATTTACACCCACATATGGGGTATCAGCGTACTCAGGACAAATTGCACAATAACTTTTAGGGTCCTGTTACCCTTGGAAAAATAAAAATTGGGGGTGAAAAGATCATTTTTGTGGAAAAAATATGATTTTTTAATAGTACCGCTGTACGTTATAAACTTCTGTGAAGCCCTTGTGGGTTCAAAGTTCTCACCACATATCTAGATAAGTTCCTTGGGGGGTCTAGTTTCCAAAATGGGGTCACTTGGGGGGTTTCCACTGTTTAGGTACATCAGGGGCTCTCCAAACGCGACATGGCGTCCGATCTGAATTCCAGCCAATTTTGCATTGAAAAAGTCAAACGGCGCTCCTTCCCTACTGAGGTCTGCCATGCGCCGAAACAGTGGTTCCCCCCCACATATCAGGTATCAGCGTACTCAGGACAAATTGCACAATAACTTTTGCAGTCCAATTTCTCCTGTTACCCTTGGTAAAATAAAGAAAATTGAACCTGAAGTATTTTTTTTGTGAAAAAAAGTTAAATGTTCATTTTTTTTTTAATATTCAAAAAATTCCTGTGACGCACCTAAAGGGTTAATAAACTTCTTGAATGTGGTTTTAAGCACCTTAAGGGGTGCAGTTTTTAGAATGGTGTCACTTTTGGGTATTTTCTATCATATAGACCCCTCAAAGTGGCTTCAAATGTGAAGTGGTCCCTAAAAATAAAATGGTGTTGCAAAAATGAGAAATCGCTGGTCAATTTTTAACCCTTATAACTTCCTAACAAAAAAAAATTTTGGTTCCAAAATTGTGCTGATGTAAAGTAAACATGTGGGAAATGTTATGTATTAAGTTTTTTGTGTGCCGTATCGCTGTGATTTAAGGGCATAAAAATTCAAAGTTGGAAAATTGCGAAATTTTCAAAATTTTTGCCAAATTTCCGTTTTTTTCACAAATAAACGCAAGTTATTTGAATGCAATTTTACCACTAACATGAAGTACAATATGTCACGAGAAAACAATGTCAGAATCACCGGGATCCATGAAAGCGTTCCAGAGTTATGACCTCATAAAGGTACAGTGGTCAGAATTGTAAAAATTGGCCCGGGAGTTAACGTGCAAACCACCCTTGGGGGTGAAGGGGTTAAATAAATGTAAATTGTTTTTCTACACGGTCTCATACTTGTCTTCATTGTGATAGTATAAGGGGAAGGAACTAACTAGGCATGTCTCCTCCATGAAGGGTCCGGAACTGTCGGAGCTGTCACCTATATTGCGGGGTATTCTTTTGATCAAAATTATGTTTACTAAATATCCTTATTATTACTACCTTCATGCAATTTTTGCAATTTATTTTTTCTTTTTTTATTTCAGGATATCAGGATATTTGTTTTTTTTGTTTTTGGTTTTCATTGCGGGGTAGAAAGCTTGAGACTAGAGTTGAGGGAAACAGGTCGGTCAGATTCAAAAATCGCCGACTTTCGCTAAAGTCGGGTTTCGCCAATCGAAACCCGACCCTAGCGTGAGGTCGGCCATGAGGTCGCCGATCAGCGCACCAAAGTCGCATTTCAAATGATGCACCTTTTCTCACCCAATGATGGAGGATGCACACCGTGGGCAACTCGATGACATGCGCAGTGGCCAGCACCATCTTAGAGAAGGGCATTGAAGTGATTGGCTGGCTTTGTGTGGCGTCACAGTGGGTATAAAAGGCTGTGAACGCCGACCGCCATCTTACTTCTGTTGATCTTACAATAGGGAGAGGTGCTGCTGCTGATTCTGAACAGGGAGAGCATTAGGCAGGGAAGAAGAAAAAAAAAACTGCTTCTGCTGATAGCGCTTTTCACTGTACAGTTAGTGTGCAGTGAAAGGGGAGAATTTATGTTGTGTGCAGCAGCGCTGGAGGTGATTAAGCTGCCTTTTAACGCTACCTGCTAGCTGCATTGCTGTGTGCACACTGCTGTTCAAGCTGCTTTTTTCAAAGCACTCCAAATTTTATTATTTTGTCCTGGTGAGTTACTGAGCGATCATTTTTTCACACACCGTGGTGTACGCTCCTCACACACTACCGTGTACCGGCTGGTATCACGGACAAATAGAAGCTATCTGGGTGTGACTCTGGAAGAAAAAGCCGAGGAGTTTGTCCATTTTTCCAGACCTACACCTTAGAGTCGTGTCCGTTTTTCAAACAGTTTCGTAGATCTGCTGTTTGATAATGGTCAAAACTAGACAGAGACAGCATGTGTCGGTCCGTATACAAATGCACGGAGCTTGACAATTTTACATACACACACCGTACAGCGTTGTACGCTCCTCACACTCTACCGTGTACCACCTTCTAGCACGGACAAATAGAAGCTACCTGTGTGTGACTCTGGAAAAAAAAGCTGAGGAGTTTTTCCATTTTTCCAGACCTACACCTTAAGTCCTGTTCGTTTTTCAAACAGTTTCGTAGATCTGCTGTTTGATCACGGTCAAAACTAGACAGAGACAGCGTGTGTCAGTCCGTATGCAAATACACGGAGCTTGACAATTTTTCCCTACACACACACCGTACAGCGGTGTACGCTCCTCCCACACTACCGTGTGCCACCTTCTAGCACGGACAAATAGAAGCTATTTGGAAGTATGGTTGAAGAGGCCGCGGACGTGGGCAGGGGGGCGCAGCTGGTACTGATGGTGGTGGTGTATCGGCTGGTTCTGGCAAAAGCACAATAGCAGCTAGGGCAGGAGGTGTTGAGCCTGCGTCATCCTCTGGCCCAAGAAGGCCTGTAAGGTTGCCTTTTCTTGTAGGAAAACCGCTCTTAAAGCCGGAGCATCAGGAACAGGTTTTGACGTACATTGCTGAGACAGCCACCAGCTCTATTGCCTCCTCTTCTGAACGGTCGAAACCTGCAAGCACAGAGTCGTCAGTGCAGGGTTCTGGTCATAAAAAACCTCTTTCCTTGTGTCCTTCACCCCCACCAAAAGTTAAGGATGCGGCAGCCCACACTTCAGATTACTCTATGGAGCTCTTTTCACATACCATGCCTGGGTTATCCAGTCAAATCCTGAATTCCCCAGTCCAAGATGAATCTTAAATGGAGTGCACTGATGCACAGCCACTGTTAGATGATTCTGCTGGTACATTGACCCACAGCACTACATTGCCCTCGCAGTCTAATGAGCCAGAATCTGACCCTGATGAAACCCAGGTGCCCCTTCCCGCATACTATACCACCTTACACGGTGACACAGAGGAAGGTAAAGAGGAAGGTGCAGATGACTTTGAAGAGGAGGTGATGGATGACCCAGTTCTGGACCCGGATTGGCATCCATTGGGGAGAAGGGTGGCGATGGAAATAGTTCAGATAAGGAGAAGGATCCGCAGCAGGCATTGACATCGTAGCAGCGGTTATCTAGCAGGCCCGTAGCTGTCCTAAAATGTGGAACAAAAACTAAAAGAGTTGCAGGACAGCTTGACCAGACGGTCAACTTAGCACAGCGTGGAAGGCCAGAAAATGTTTACCATAGTAGGAAGAGTGCAGTGTGGCACTTCTTTGTCCAAAATCCTACTGATGAGGCAAAGGTTACCTGTAAGAAGTGCGGAAGGACCTTTAGCCGAGGTAAACAACTCAGAAATTTGAATACCAGTTGCATGCTTAGACATTTAATCAACATGCACTTGCAAGCGTGGACGGACTAAAAAACCTCAGGTAGCACATGTGCACCTGCTTCGACTGAAGGTAGCCAACAACGCTCCATCGCTACCCCCACTGTAAGACCACCGCCACCATTAAGCACACCACCAGCACTAAATGTGGAGGTGTCGTCGCAAGGCCAAAGCACTCAGGGAATCACAATGGTTTTGCAACACAACACAGAATCTAGGCCATCACCACCAATACCATCACCAACTCCCTCTCACTCCACCCGGTCCACCGCTACTTCCCCCTTATGCAGCTCTCCAGTCCAGCTCACCCTACCAGACACTCTGAGTAGGACAAGAAAATACTCATCCTCTCATCCGCGTACACTGTGCTTGAACGCCTACATTGCCAAACTAATCTCATTAGGGATGATGCCCTACCATTTGGTTGAAAGCGAAGCTTTCCGCGACCTCATGGCCTACGCTGTCCCATGCTATGACCTACCCAGTCGACACTTCTTTTCTCAAAAAGCCATCCCTACCCTCCACCGGCATGTGAAAGACCGCATTGTCCATGCAATAAAACAGTCAGTGAGTGGAAAGGTGCACCTCACAACAGATGCATGGACCAGTAGGCATGACAAGGGCCGTTACGTGTTCATCACTGCGCACTGGGTTAATGTGGTGGGTGCACGCTCCACAGGGGACAGCGGCGGTGGAACAGTGCTGCCTAGCCCACGGTATAGGAAACAGTTGGCTGTAGGCTTTCGCTCCTCCTCCTCGTCTTTCAGGGAAAGCTCGTCCACAGAGCGCAGTCGCACGAGCACTACATCCGCAGCTGGCAGTTTTGCACACGAGGTGTCCCACTATCGAACAGCTAGTGGTAAGCGTCAGCAGGCTGAGTTTAAGATGATGTCTTTGGGCGACAACAGACACACCGCGGCGGTACTGGCCGACTACTTGCTGCGACAAACAGAGTAATGGCTGGGCAGTCTATATCTTTAGGCAGGCAAGGTAGTCAGTGATAACGGCCATAATGTTGTGGCAGCCATAGCCCATGCAAAACTCACACACATACCTTGCCTGGCTCACACTTTGAACCTGGTGGTGCAGTGCTTCCTTAATAATTATCCAGAGTTAACATCCCTGCTCCATAAGGTGCGAAGACTGTACTCGCACATCCGTCGCTCGGCCATACACTCCAGTCCTATGCAGAAGCTGCAGTGATTGCTCCACCTCCCCAAGCACCGCCTAATCATAGAAGTTGCAACAAGGTGGAACCCCACCCTGCACAAGGTTGAGAGGCTGTGCGAACAGAGGCAGGCTGTAATGCATTTGTGGGAGGATACACGGGCAGGCAGTTTGAGGGAAGACATGGAATTGTCGGGTGTGCAGTGGTCAAAGCTGAAAGACATCTGTAAAGTCCTTCAGCGTTTTGAGGAATGCACACGGCTGGTAAGCACAGACGACGCCATCATAAGCATAATCATCCCACTTATGCGTCTGCTCATGCAAAGTTTGATGCACATTAAGGATCAGGCGTCTGCAGCGGTGGAGGAGGAGGAGGGAAGCCTTGATGACAGTCAGCCATTGTCTGGTCAGGGAGCTGTCCTGGACGAGGTGGAGGAAGAAGAGGAGGATGAGGATGAGGGGGATGATTATTATTTTGGGCAGGAGGATGTTTCTCAGGGGCAAGAGAAAATGTTTGCCTTTCAAGGTCAGGTACAGTGTTTGTGCGTGACTGTAGGCATGAGGATTTGCCAGAAACTGCTCCTCCACCCACCATGGGCCGTGCATCATTGACACCTGGAACATTGGCCCACATGTGCGATTATGCCTTGTGGATCCTAAAAAGGGACCCCCGCATTGCCAAAATGATGAGGGATGACGACTACTGGCTGGCCAGCATCCTCGATCCATGCTACAAAGGCAAATTACACAACATCATGCCACAGGAGAACCTAGAGATAATATTGGCAAACAAACAAACAACTCTGGTAAACCGTTTGTTTGAGGCTTTCCTAGCACACAGCAGCGGTGCTGGTTCTCCCACGAGCCGTAGTGGGCACAAAGGAAGAGGTGTTTGTGATGCACACAGCAGAAGTGGCATTGGAGACAGGGGTTTAATCAGGGCCGGACTGGGACTAAAATTCAGCCCTGGCATTTGAAGTTACACAGGCCCACTAGTCACATGGTGACTATATAATATCTTTGTACACTTGTAGTTTACAAGAAGTGAGAGGAGATTAACACGACTATATAACATGTAGTCACAGCTGTGCCCAGTATTTCAGCTCAGTCCTATTTATTGCTCTTAGGTACAGTACTCCTCCCAAAGCTCTGTCCCCTTTTGTATGCATGATTACAGAATTCCTGGCAGAACTGCTCTCTATTGGGCAACCAGACCCCCTGGTCATAGCCGCCCCATCATACCTCCCAACTTTTGAAGAAGGGAAAGATGGATAAAGACTGCGGCGCGCGCAGCGCGCAGCTGCAAATTTTGGCCACGCCCAGCCACACCCATTTCACAACTAGTCACACCCATGTCCACACCTAATCGCACCCATTTAGCACTGCTGATCACACTGACTTGTACTGAGGACACAGTGGCTGGCATTATGGGCACACTGACTGGCACTAAGGAAGAGAGAAAACAGAGAGAGAGAGAAAAAAGAAAACAGAGAGAGCGAGAAAGAAAGGGGAAAGAAAGAAAGAACAGTGAGAGACAAAGAAAGAACAGTGAGAGACAGAGAAAGAACAGAGAGAGAAAGAAGAAAGAACAGAGAGAGAAAGAAAGAGGGGAAAGAAAAGAAAGAAAGAACAGAGAGAAAGAGAGGAAAGAAAAAGAAAGAAAGAGGGGAAGAAAGAACAGAGAGAGAAAAAAGAAAGATTAGAGAGAGAAAGAAAGAACAGAGAGAGAAAGAAAGAACAGAGAGAGAAAGAAAATGAGGGAAAGACAGAACAGAGAATGAAAGAACAGAGAAAGAAAGAAAAAGAGAGAAAGAAATAAAGAAAGATTCTACAAAGATACTATAGCAGCCTGGCTCCCATTGTAGTGCCCACCTGAGCCTCCCGGTGCAGGACCTATCATGATCCGCTCACATGGCCGGCATCCCCGATTCCAAGGCGATCCTGCTGTCTGCGCTGTTGGAGGAGGACACGGTGATGGATCTGAAGCATTCCTGGTTCCGTAACAATCTCCTCAAGAAATTATCTCATTTCCGGTCAGCTTCCAGCACATCACTTCAGGTGGAACGTCATGTGTGTGTTTTAAAATGCTCCTCGGGGCTCCGCCGTGTACTCCTGTGTCCGTGGGAAAAGCCCGCTTTGTATGCTTTGTACACACTTGGCTCCGCTCCGTACATCCCGTACACATATGGCTCCACTCCATACACACACGGCTCCACTCCGTCCACCTCGTACACGCGTGGCTCCTCTCCGTACACCTCGTACACGCGTGGCTCCTCTCCGTACACCTCGTACACGCGCGGCTCCACTCCGTCCACCTCGTACACACGGCTCCTCTCCGTACACCTCATACACACACGGCTCCTCTCCGTACACCTCGTACACGCGCGGCTCCACCTCGTACACCCCGTACACTTATGGCTCCACTCCATACACACACGGCTCCACTCCGTCCACCTTGTACACACGGCTCCTCTCCGTACACCTCATACACACACGGCTCCTCTCCGTACACCTCGTACACGCGCGGCTCCACCTCGTACAAGCACACGGCTCCGCTCCGTACATCTCGTACACACGGCTCCTCTCTGTACACCTCGTACACATGGCTCCGCTCGGTACACGCGTGGCTCCACTCCGTACACCTCGTACACACGGCTCCGCTCCGTACACCTCGTACACACGCGGCTCCTCTCCGTACACCTCGTACACACACGGCTCCTCTCCGTACACCTCGTACACACGGCTCCTCTCCGTACACCTCGTACACGCGCGGCTCCTCTCCGTACACCTCGTACACGCGCGGCTCCTCTCCGTACACCTCGCACACACTGCTCTGCTCCGTACACCTCGTACACACTGCTCTGCTCCGTACACCTCGTACACACTGCTCTGCTCCGTACACCTCGTACACACTGCTCTGCTCCGTACACCTCGTACACACTGCTCCGCTCCGTACACCTCGTACACACGGCTCCTCTCCGTACACCTCGTACACCCACGGCTCCGCTCCGTACACCTCGTACACACTGCTCCGCTCCGTACACCTCGTACACACTGCTCCGCTCCGTACGCCCCGTACACCCACGGCTCCGCTCCGTACACCTCGTACACACTCCTCCGCTCCGTACACCTCGTACACCCACGGCTCCGCTCCGTACACCTCGTACACATCCGGCTCCGCTCCGTACACCCCGTACACACACGGCTCTGCTCCGTACACGTCGTACACACATGGCTCCACTCCGTACACACACGGCTCCGCTCCGTACACCTCATACACACACAGCTCTGCTACATCCACACTGTAAATCCTGACCCCACACATACTTACCTCAACCAGCACCATGACAACAGCAAAGCAGAGTCTTGCAGACGGTAGAGGCAGGGCTGAGCGCACAGGACCTGTGATGAGGTCACAGGAGGGGCGGAGTCAGAGGTCACATGATCAGGGGTCTGGACAAAGGCTCCTGATCTTGTGACCCCCTGACTCCTCCCCTCCTGTGACCTCATCACAGGTCCTGCGAACAGAGCGAGCAGGCAAGCGAGTGCGACACTGTGAGTGGCTGCGGGGGCGGGGGGTCTCATGCTAAGGCGAGGATGGGGTGCGTGGGGGGGGGCGTGGCGGCTTATCTCCCTGCAGTGCGGGAGGAACTTGAAACTATCACCGCCATGCCCGCAGAGGGCCAGCGGCAGGAGCAACAGTGGCCGCAGCAGCTGGCCCGCGGCCCACGTGACAGCGGCCCAGCGGGAAAATGCCCGGTTGGTTATATTGCCAATCCGGGCCTGGGTTTAATGACCATGTTGTGGAATGATTTCTCAAGTACCACTCACACGACAGGTAATACTGAATCGATCGCAAGTAACAGGAGACAGCAGTTGTCAACTATGGTTACAAACTACTTCTCCTCCCATATCGATGTTCTCCCTCACTGGTCATTCCCCTTTGACTATTGGGCCTCTAAACTGGACGCCTGGCCTGAATCGGCACACTATGCCTTACAGGAGCTCGCTTGCCCTGCTGCTAGTGTGTTATCTGAAAGAGTCTTCAGTGCTGCTGGATCAATCCTGAAAGAAAAAAGGAACCGTCTGTCGACCCAAAATGTTGATGATCTAACCTTCATTAAAATGGTTAAGCCTGGGTTTCAAAGGATTTTGTCCCACCTTCCCCTGATGACACATGGGTTACCAGAAAAGTGCCTCGGTTTTATCCTCCTCTTCCTCGGACTTGCCCAATTACGCCCTTTGCAGCAGCTGTATATCCAGCCAACACATCAACATATGCCAATTTTTAAACCTCCCTAACTGGGCTGCCCACCCCTCCCCCAACGGCTGGGGTCAAAACCTGGCGCACCCAGGCAAGTGCCATTACTCTGAACAGGTGGATGGGCCCACTGATGGCCGACGGCAATGGCAGAGGGCCCCTCATAGTATAATACAGTGTCTCAGACGGTGGGAGGGGCCGTCAGACACAGCAGCGTACTATGAGGGGCCCTGTGCCAGTACCATGGACCATGATTGTGCCCCCCCTGCTTGGTCATGGCCACAGCACTTGCAAGTTGCAATACTTACCTCTCCCTGCTCCACCGCTGTGTAGTCTGGGCAGTTAAATCCTTCACAAGGACGGCCACTAGAAATTTGGTGTATTGATCAATGATGGTTAAGATGTAGCTATGGAATTTCCCACACAGCTTTTACCATAAAGTGAGACTAGGGATTTTTTTTTTTTATGTGGCGGAGGAATACAGTGCGGAAGGATACCTACCTTCCGTCATTGGATTCCTGCAGCCCGTAGAGAGCGGCAGCATCAGCTGATGCTGCAGTTCTCTACCCAAGATTGTCGTGGGACACACTCGTGGACTGCTTCGGATCATGGGTGAGTATTTTTGTGGTTTGTTATGTTAATATTTATTCCGTAGACGACAATGGCTTCGGGGAACAATGTGACAAGTATTGGTAAGTATGTTACTCTATGTTATATGTACTGTATGTCTATGTATGTATTGTATGTAGCATGCATGTAGTATGTATGTAGCATGTATGTAGTATGTATGTAGTATATATGTGGTATGTATGTAGCATGTAGTATGTATGTAGCATGCATGTAGTATGTATGTAGTATGTATGTAGTATGTATGTAGCATGTAGCATGTATGTAGCATGCATGTAGTATATATGTGGTATGTATGTAGCATGTAGTATGTATGTAGCATGTATGTAGTATGTATGTAGTATGTATGTAGCATGTAGTATGTATGTAGCATGCATGTAGCATGTAGTATGTATGTAGCATGCATGTAGTATATATGTAGTATGTATGTAGCATGTATGTAGCATGCATGTAGTATGTATGTAGTATATATGTGGTATGTATGTAGCATGTAGTATGTATGTAGCATGCATGTAGTATGTATGTAGTATATATGTGGTATGTATGTAGCATGTAGTATGTATGTAGCATGCATGTAGTATGTATGTAGTATATATGTGGTATGTATGTAGCATGTAGTATGTATGTAGTATGTATGTAGTATGTATGTAGCATGCATGTAGCATGTAGTATGTATGTAGCATGCATGTAGTATGTATGTAGTATGTATGTAGCATGTATGTAGCATGCATGTAGTATATATGTAGTATGTATGCAGCATGTAGTATGTATGTAGCATGCATGTAGTATATATGTAGTATGTATGTAGCATGTAGTATGTATGTAGCATGCATGTAGTATATATGTGGTATGTATGTAGCATGTAGTATGTATGTAGCATGCATGTAGTATGTATGTAGTATGTATGTAGTACATATATATATATTTTTTTAAAACATTTAACACATTAGCCGGATGATGGGACTACTACTGTCCCATCATTGGCTAATGTGTCAATCACTGTCATGGTAGCAGGCATCGCCCGATGGGACTTGTAGTCCCATCGGACGATGCCTGCACAGACCCCCGGACGTCAGCACAGCCCCCCGGCAGGCCGGCACAGCCCCCCGGCAGGCTGGTACAGACCCCCACAGGGTGCACAGCCCCCCGGCAGGCCGGTACAGACCCCGGGCAGTCCACACAGCCCCCCGGCAGGCCGGCACAGCCCCCCGGCAGGCCGGTACAGACCCCCACAGGGTGCACAGACCACCGGCAGGCCGGCACAGCCCCCCGGCAGGCCGGCACAGACCCCGGGCAGTCCACACAGCCCCCCGGCAGGCCGGCAGAGACCCCCGGAAGGCCCGAAATGACGGCGCATCATGATGCGCACACACCGTGCATCATGATGACGTCATTCCGGCTGTCAATCAACTTTGAACTTCCGATTCCGATGCCCATGCCCGATATTGAAAAAATATCGGATGTCGGTATCGGAATTCCGATACAGCAAGTATCGGCCGATACCCGATACTTGCGGTATCGGAATGCTCAACACTATACATAACCCATTTACAGCTTTTCATATTCTTGTGTAATCCATACTGGGCCTGAGAGCGTTTGTGTCTGCCTCCTGAAATGTATACAGAGAATCAGAATGTTTACACTATACTATATATACCTTGTATCTGCTGATATTGTACCCTTTTTCAACTTGTTATTTTATTGGGTAATCCATACTGAGCCTGTGAGCATCTGTCTATGCCTCTATGCCTCATGAAATATATACAGAGATTTACTGTTATCCATAGACTGTATAGAGCTGTACTCTTCGGATACAGTACCATATATCTGCTGGTATTTTGAGTCCATTTTCCAAAACATGAGGAAGTATGGTGGAAGAGGATGTGGGCATGGAGGGCCACCTGGTACTGATGGTGGTGGTGGTGCATCTGCTGGTAGTGCCAAAAACACAATAGCAGCTAAGGCAGGAGATGTTGAGCCAGCGTCATGGTGTAGCTCTGGAAGGCCTGTAATGCTCCCTTTTCTGGGAGTAGGTAGGCTGCTTTTAAAGCCGGAGTATCAAGAACTGTTTGTGGCTTACATTGCTGAAAAAGCCTCCAGTTCTTTCACCTCCTCTTCTGAAGTTGTAAAAAATACAAGCACTGAGTCGTAACTGCAGGCTTCTGGTCAGGAGCAACCCCTTTCCTTGTGTCCTTCACCCACACCAAAAGTGAAGGATGTGGAAGCACACACCTCAGATTACTCCATGGAGCTCTTTCCACATACCATGCCTGGGTTAATTAAAAATAGGGCCCATCATGTGCTGGAGCAATGGGAAATGGGGCAGATCAGACACTGGAGCAGCATCTAAGGGGCACATTATACACTGGAGCATTACAAATGGGGCCCATTATATATGGAGCATTATTAGAGCCCATCATACACTGGAGCATCAACCATGAGGCCCATCATGTACTGGAACAATGTAAATGGGGCAGATTAGACACTGGAGCAGCATCTAAGGGGCACATTATACACTGGAGCATTACAAATGGGGCCCATTATATATGGAGCATTATGTGGAGCTCATCATATACTGTATGGAACATTAAATGTGACTAATTATTTGTTATGGAGAAATATATGGGGCTCATTATTCTGTATGGCGCACAATGTGGTGGCCATAACACTGTATGGAGTAATATACTGTCCTGTTTTTGAGCTATTGTACAATTTAAAATAGATCAGTCATGTCATGTAAGCAGTGAAGTATGTGTCATTGTACTATACCTATATTTCTGTGGCGTATCGGAGCATCATGAGTTGTGGTATGTGTTAAAGGGGCGCACTGACACTCTTTGGCCCAGGGCACACGAAAACCTGGAGCCAGCCCAACCCCCCCACAACTTTATCCAAATAACACCCAGTTTTCAATGCGTAACTATTATTAGGAAGTAAATTAAGGTTGACAAGCTTCAGTTCTAAGAATTGATGTTTTTGGCATTGAAATGGGCACTGTAGGTGTGTTTACTGTCTTCCACTCCCTGCCGACTTTGCTTCCCCTTTGACTTGCATTGGTTTTCGTATTTCAGTCAGCCTCCGACTTTTCCCTATAGTCGGACGATTTTGTTCGACCCGACTTTTGCGAAACCGACCTGAAAAAAGGCAAAGTCGCTCATCTCTACTTGAGACTCCAGACCGTACTCTGCGTTTGAGAAAAAGGGGCATGGCTAAGCGGACAGAGCTGCAGCGTGCGAGTGACCAGACAGTTCTGAAGGGCCTATCTATGAAATTCAGCCCGAGGGAGCCGATGATGCTCCAACTCTTATTGTGCACTGAAACATGTTACGCACCTGTGTGTCTAGAGACCCTATGCGAATAGAGAAAGAATAGCTTGATGCTCCTGAGAATATTCTATCATTCACTAGTGAAGATGAAGATGATGAATGCCCTGAACCACCACGGGCAGAACCAGAAGAAGAACAGAAACCTGGGACTCCTGAAATTCCTACAAGGGCCGTTTCTCCACAGCTGAGTGCACCCCCACCTTTGTCCATTCAGCCTGATTCTATTACTCAAGTAGAACTAACTGATATTCCCAGTTTACGATGTTCTTAAGGTTTGACAGCAGGAAAACCCCCTCACTGATTTGATCAGGATAGTTTTGTTTGGCAACAAGTTGTTCGAAATGTAGAAGAATGTCAATGCATACTTCAAGAACTCTTGCCTGTGGAATGGTGAGTGCAAAGAGAGGGATAATGTAAGGGGAAGGAACTAACTAGGCATGTTTCCTCCGTGAAGGGTCCAGAACAGTCAGGGCTGTCACCTATATTGTGGGATGGAAAGCTTGAGACTCCAGACCGTACTCTGTGTTTGAGAAAAGGGGGGCATGGCGTGAGTGACCAGACAGTTTGGGCGGGAACTTCGGGCACAAAGGACGCCTGTGAGGTAAAATCAGCTGAGAGGCATCTGGGCAGAGCAGAGCTTGGAACAGCAGAGTGCTTTGACAGAAGACCGTCGACTGAATACCGCTCAGATACCGCTGTCCCAACTGACATCACTGCCCTCGCTGAGATTGCTGCCACAGCCAAAAACGCTGCCACAGCCGCCCCGCTGACAATACTGACCGTGAGAGACAATGTCTGTGAATGGGACTTAGGCGTGTGTCGATTCGGCACAGCGAACCAGGCTGCCCATTGTAAACTGTGTTTGGGCAGTGCTGCAAATCTCCGTAGTGTTGGGACACTCACCGCTGATGATAACGACGTATCCCTATTGTCACGTCTGCCATGTCTGTTTGTCTCAAGAACTCCTGGAGCAATGTGCATGCTCATGCTTTGTCTGCTGTCCTGCATGTCCCTTAGAGCAGTGTGCACACTCACCTCATGTCTGAGCTACAGGATGCCTGCGTTTCTGCTCTGCCTTCTGTGATCTTCTCGTCATGTCTGGAGTCCTTGATCATGTGACATTTCTTAAGATCCTGCACTGTCTGGTTCTGCAATCATCTCGTCATGTCTAGAATCCCGGATCATGTGTTCTTCCTAGGATCCTGCACTGGTTGGTTCGGTGATCATCTCGTCATGTCTGAAACCCTGATCATGTGACGTTTCCTAAGATCCTGCACTGTCTGGTTCTGCTATCATCTCGTCATGTCTAGAATCTCGGAAGTGCTCCCCTGGTCCTGACCTGAGGAGGAGGTGCTATGCCCTATATCAGGCCGCCTCTTCCTATGCTCAGGGCCTGATTATTGTGTTGCTTCCCTGCAAGGCTCTGGGTCTGTGGGGTTGCTCCCTCTATTCTGTGCCCTTGCACTTTGCTCTGTAGTGCGTCTCTGCACACGCTCCGTGCTCGTATTCCGCCTCTTGTCTTGTGCCATGTCTTGTGTTGTCTCTCGTGCCATGTTTGTCTTTGCCTTGCTTTGCCTTGTAGTCCTTCTGCTGTTCTTTGTCTTAGTCTGTTTTGCTATGTCTCGCCTTAGCTATGCTTTGACTTGTAGTCCTTCCTTTGTTCTCTGCCTCGCCTGTTTTGCCATGTCTTGCTTTTGCTATGATTTGACTTGTAGTCCTCCCTGTGTTCTCTGCCTTGCTATTCCTTGCTTTGTGTTCCTCCCTATGGTCTCAGTCTTTGCTTGCTCTGCCTCGCTCTCTCCTATGGTGCTCTGTAGTGCTCCCTGGCACACGCACCATTTCTCCTCTCCTTAGTCCTCGTTTCTTTGTCTAGTCCCAAGGTCTTTCCTTGGCCCGGCTCTGGGCTTCTGCCTACGCTCCGCTGCTAGACTCTGTCCTCGCTCTGACCTGGCTCTGTTTCTGCTTGTGTTCCTTGCCTTGTTCCCTGCCTTGTCCTTGCATTGAACCCCGGCGTGGGTTCCCCTTGGCCGTCTCCTGTGCCGTGGTAAGTGCCACGTGTTTGTGTACAGCCGTGTGCACTGGCCAGTGTGGTGTGCCCCCTGCGTGGCTCCTAGCACGCAGCCCTTCCTTGTGCCCTGCGTGGCTCCTAGCATGCAGCCCTTCCTTGAACCCTGGCGTGGCTCCTAGCACGCACCCTGCCTTGAACCCTGGCGTGGCTCCTAGCACGCACCCTGCCTTGAACCCTGGCGTGGCTCCTAGCACGCACCCTGCCTTGAACCTTGGCGTGTCACTACACGCACTCTGTCTTGTACCTTGGCGTGTCTCTACACGCACTCTGTCTTGTACCTTGGCGTGTCTCTACACGCACTCTGTCTTGTACCTTGGCGTGTCTCTACACGCACTCTGTCTTGTACCTTGGCGTGTCTCTACACGCACTCTGTCTTGTACCTTGGCGTGTCTCTACACGCACTCTGTCTTGTACCTTGGCGTGTCTCTACACGCACTCTGTCTTGTACCTTGGCGTGTCTCTACACGCACTCTGTCTTGTACCTTGGCGTGTCTCTACACGCACTCTGTCTTGTACCTTGGCGTGTCTCTACACGCACTCTGTCTTGTACCTTGGCGTGTCTCTACACGCACTCTGTCTTGTACCTTGGCGTGTCTCTACACGCACTCTGTCTTATCCTATGCTTTGGCGTGGCTCTACACACGCACCCTGTCTCGTCCTATGCTTTGGCGTGGCTCTACACACGCACCCTGTCTCGTTTGTGAACCTTGGCGTGTCCCCTACACACGCACCTCGCTTTGAACCTTGGCGTGTCCCCTACACACGCACCTCGCTTTGAACCCTGGCGTGTCCCCTACACATGCACCTAGCCTTGAACCCTGGCGTGTCCCCTACACACGCACCTCGCTTTGAACCCTGGCGTGTCCCCTACACATGCACCTAGCCTTGAACCCTGGCGTGTCCCCTACACACGCACCTAGCCTTGAACCCTGGCGTGTCCCCTACACACGCACCTAGCCTTGGACCTTGGCGTGTTCCCTAAACACGCACCCTGCTTGGATATCTGTCGTGCCTCCTTGCCTGAACCCTGGTTTGCCTGCCGGATGCCCGGAACCTGCCGACCGTTGCCAGAGGTCCGGAACCAGATGACTGCGGCCTGATGTCCGGAGCTGACGTCCGCAGCCTGATCCCTGGACCCTGTCGGTTTGCCAGCAGTCCGGAGTCCGATGCCATCATGCCATTACCTGTGCCTAGGCGTGCCATCTGGCACGTACCATGTTATGGACCTTGGCGTGCCCACGCGCGCACCTTGCACGTTTTGCTTGTTTTCTCTGTATGTGATCTTGTGTTATTCTAATGAAGATACCTTGCACCTACATCTAGTCTCGTCTTGCTTCCTGCTCGTCCTTGTCGTCAGACACTCGTCTAGTGTCCCCTGAGCCGGCCGTCTGGTCCCAGCAGTCGTGGTGGCTCACCCCCTTGGTCTTGCCCCTGACACTCCCTGTATAGGGGGTGGATTCTCACAAGGTCAGCTCGCCCTCGGTGGGTGGGTGCCACGACCCAGAGGGTCCACTCAAAAAATGGGCTCAGCAGGAGCTGAGTCCGTCACAGTTAATCAGGCCATGGACTCCGCTGGTACCTCGGCTACCCGTCTGATGACCCGTCTGTTATAGAATTTGATCTGCTCTGTCTCCTGGACTCTCCTGAATATGGCGGTACCCCGGCCACTCTTCTGATGTAAATCAGACCCGGCCCTTGACCTCTGGACTCATTTGGAAATGATGGCAGCCAGAGTAAGAAGACTTGCTTGTCTACCTGCAGTCCTCCCCACTGGATTCCCTTGTCTCGTCCACGGCTCCTGTGTCTTGACCGGCGCAGGTGTCCGTTTCAGATGTCGGATCAACATTGTTGGAGTGGTTTGTACTAAACTCTAGTTTCTGCCGAAGAAAATTTTTTTTTCTTCTTTCCAGCCCCGGTGAGAGGGGGCTTAGAGGGGGGTACTGTCACGTCTGCCATGTCTGTTTGTCTCAAGAACTCCTGGAGCAATGTGCATGCTCATGCTTTGTCTGCTGTCCTGCATGTCCCTTAGAGCAGTGTGCACACTCACCTCATGTCTGAGCTACAGGATGCCTGCGTTTCTGCTCTGCCTTCTGTGATCTTCTCGTCATGTCTGGAGTCCTTGATCATGTGACATTTCTTAAGATCCTGCACTGTCTGGTTCTGCAATCATCTCGTCATGTCTAGAATCCCGGATCATGTGTTCTTCCTAGGATCCTGCACTGGTTGGTTCGGTGATCATCTCGTCATGTCTGAAACCCTGATCATGTGACGTTTCCTAAGATCCTGCACTGTCTGGTTCTGCTATCATCTCGTCATGTCTAGAATCTCGGAAGTGCTCCCCTGGTCCTGACCTGAGGAGGAGGTGCTATGCCCTATATCAGGCCGCCTCTTCCTATGCTCAGGGCCTGATTATTGTGTTGCTTCCCTGCAAGGCTCTGGGTCTGTGGGGTTGCTCCCTCTATTCTGTGCCCTTGCACTTTGCTCTGTAGTGCGTCTCTGCACACGCTCCGTGCTCGTATTCCGCCTCTTGTCTTGTGCCGTGTCTTGTGTTGTCTCTCGTGCCATGTTTGTCTTTGCCTTGCTTTGCCTTGTAGTCCTTCTGCTGTTCTTTGTCTTAGTCTGTTTTGCTATGTCTCGCCTTAGCTATGCTTTGACTTGTAGTCCTTCCTTTGTTCTCTGCCTCGCCTGTTTTGCCATGTCTTGCTTTTGCTATGATTTGACTTGTAGTCCTCCCTGTGTTCTCTGCCTTGCTATTCCTTGCTTTGTGTTCCTCCCTATGGTCTCAGTCTTTGCTTGCTCTGCCTCGCTCTCTCCTATGGTGCTCTGTAGTGCTCCCTGGCACACGCACCATTTCTCCTCTCCTTAGTCCTCGTTTCTTTGTCTAGTCCCAAGGTCTTTCCTTGGCCCGGCTCTGGGCTTCTGCCTACGCTCCGCTGCTAGACTCTGTCCTCGCTCTGACCTGGCTCTGTTTCTGCTTGTGTTCCTTGCCTTGTTCCCTGCCTTGTCCTTGCATTGAACCCCGGCGTGGGTTCCCCTTGGCCGTCTCCTGTGCCGTGGTAAGTGCCACGTGTTTGTGTACAGCCGTGTGCACTGGCCAGTGTGGTGTGCCCCCTGCGTGGCTCCTAGCACGCAGCCCTTCCTTGTGCCCTGCGTGGCTCCTAGCATGCAGCCCTTCCTTGAACCCTGGCGTGGCTCCTAGCACGCACCCTGCCTTGAACCCTGGCGTGGCTCCTAGCACGCACCCTGCCTTGAACCCTGGCGTGGCTCCTAGCACGCACCCTGCCTTGAACCTTGGCGTGTCACTACACGCACTCTGTCTTGTACCTTGGCGTGTCTCTACACGCACTCTGTCTTGTACCTTGGCGTGTCTCTACACGCACTCTGTCTTGTACCTTGGCGTGTCTCTACACGCACTCTGTCTTGTACCTTGGCGTGTCTCTACACGCACTCTGTCTTGTACCTTGGCGTGTCTCTACACGCACTCTGTCTTGTACCTTGGCGTGTCTCTACACGCACTCTGTCTTGTACCTTGGCGTGTCTCTACACGCACTCTGTCTTGTACCTTGGCGTGTCTCTACACGCACTCTGTCTTGTACCTTGGCGTGTCTCTACACGCACTCTGTCTTATCCTATGCTTTGGCGTGGCTCTACACACGCACCCTGTCTCGTTTGTGAACCTTGGCGTGTCCCCTACACACGCACCTCGCTTTGAACCTTGGCGTGTCCCCTACACACGCACCTCGCTTTGAACCCTGGCGTGTCCCCTACACATGCACCTAGCCTTGAACCCTGGCGTGTCCCCTACACACGCACCTCGCTTTGAACCCTGGCGTGTCCCCTACACATGCACCTAGCCTTGAACCCTGGCGTGTCCCCTACACACGCACCTAGCCTTGAACCCTGGCGTGTCCCCTACACACGCACCTAGCCTTGGACCTTGGCGTGTTCCCTAAACACGCACCCTGCTTGGATATCTGTCGTGCCTCCTTGCCTGAACCCTGGTTTGCCTGCCGGATGCCCGGAACCTGCCGACCGTTGCCAGAGGTCCGGAACCAGATGACTGCGGCCTGATGTCCGGAGCTGACGTCCGCAGCCTGATCCCTGGACCCTGTCGGTTTGCCAGCAGTCCGGAGTCCGATGCCATCATGCCATTACCTGTGCCTAGGCGTGCCATCTGGCACGTACCATGTTATGGACCTTGGCGTGCCCACGCGCGCACCTTGCACGTTTTGCTTGTTTTCTCTGTATGTGATCTTGTGTTATTCTAATGAAGATACCTTGCACCTACGTCTAGTCTCGTCTTGCTTCCTGCTCGTCCTTGTCGTCAGACACTCGTCTAGTGTCCCCTGAGCCGGCCGTCTGGTCCCAGCAGTCGTGGTGGCTCACCCCCTTGGTCTTGCCCCTGACACTCCCTGTATAGGGGGTGGATTCTCACAAGGTCAGCTCGCCCTCGGTGGGTGGGTGCCACGACCCAGAGGGTCCACTCAAAAAATGGGCTCAGCAGGAGCTGAGTCCGTCACAGTTAATCAGGCCATGGACTCCGCTGGTACCTCGGCTACCCGTCTGATGACCCGTCTGTTATAGAATTTGATCTGCTCTGTCTCCTGGACTCTCCTGAATATGGCGGTACCCCGGCCACTCTTCTGATGTAAATCAGACCCGGCCCTTGACCTCTGGACTCATTTGGAAATGATGGCAGCCAGAGTAAGAAGACTTGCTTGTGTACCTGCAGTCCTCCCCACTGGATTCCCTTGTCTCGTCCACGGCTCCTGTGTCTTGACCGGCGCAGGTGTCCGTTTCAGATGTCGGATCAACATTGTTGGAGTGGTTTGTACTAAACTCTAGTTTCTGCCGAAGAAAATTTTTTTTTCTTCTTTCCAGCCCCGGTGAGAGGGGGCTTAGAGGGGGGTACTGTCACGTCTGCCATGTCTGTTTGTCTCAAGAACTCCTGGAGCAATGTGCATGCTCATGCTTTGTCTGCTGTCCTGCATGTCCCTTAGAGCAGTGTGCACACTCACCTCATGTCTGAGCTACAGGATGCCTGCGTTTCTGCTCTGCCTTCTGTGATCTTCTCGTCATGTCTGGAGTCCTTGATCATGTGACATTTCTTAAGATCCTGCACTGTCTGGTTCTGCAATCATCTCGTCATGTCTAGAATCCCGGATCATGTGTTCTTCCTAGGATCCTGCACTGGTTGGATCGGTGATCATCTCGTCATGTCTGAAACCCTGATCATGTGACGTTTCCTAAGATCCTGCACTGTCTGGTTCTGCTATCATCTCGTCATGTCTAGAATCTCGGAAGTGCTCCCCTGGTCCTGACCTGAGGAGGAGGTGCTATGCCCTATATCAGGCCGCCTCTTCCTATGCTCAGGGCCTGATTATTGTGTTGCTTCCCTGCAAGGCTCTGGGTCTGTGGGGTTGCTCCCTCTATTCTGTGCCCTTGCACTTTGCTCTGTAGTGCGTCTCTGCACACGCTCCGTGCTCGTATTCCGCCTCTTGTCTTGTGTTGTCTCTCGTGCCATGTTTGTCTTTGCCTTGCTTTGCCTTGTAGTCCTTCTGCTGTTCTTTGTCTTAGTCTGTTTTGCTATGTCTCGCCTTAGCTATGCTTTGACTTGTAGTCCTTCCTTTGTTCTCTGCCTCGCCTGTTTTGCCATGTCTTGCTTTTGCTATGATTTGACTTGTAGTCCTCCCTGTGTTCTCTGCCTTGCTATTCCTTGCTTTGTGTTCCTCCCTATGGTCTCAGTCTTTGCTTGCTCTGCCTCGCTCTCTCCTATGGTGCTCTGTAGTGCTCCCTGGCACACGCACCATTTCTCCTCTCCTTAGTCCTCGTTTCTTTGTCTAGTCCCAAGGTCTTTCCTTGGCCCGGCTCTGGGCTTCTGCCTACGCTCCGCTGCTAGACTCTGTCCTCGCTCTGACCTGGCTCTGTTTCTGCTTGTGTTCCTTGCCTTGTTCCCTGCCTTGTCCTTGCATTGAACCCCGGCGTGGGTTCCCCTTGGCCGTCTCCTGTGCCGTGGTAAGTGCCACGTGTTTGTGTACAGCCGTGTGCACTGGCCAGTGTGGTGTGCCCCCTGCGTGGCTCCTAGCACGCAGCCCTTCCTTGTGCCCTGCGTGGCTCCTAGCATGCAGCCCTTCCTTGAACCCTGGCGTGGCTCCTAGCACGCACCCTGCCTTGAACCCTGGCGTGGCTCCTAGCACGCACCCTGCCTTGAACCCTGGCGTCGCTCCTAGCACGCACCTTGCCTTGAACCTTGGCGTGTCACTACACGCACTCTGTCTTGTACCTTGGCGTGTCTCTACACGCACTCTGTCTTGTACCTTGGCGTGTCTCTACACGCACTCTGTCTTGTACCTTGGCGTGTCTCTACACGCACTCTGTCTTGTACCTTGGCGTGTCTCTACACGCACTCTGTCTTGTACCTTGGCGTGTCTCTACACGCACTCTGTCTTATCCTATGCTTTGGCGTGGCTCTACACACGCACCCTGTCTCGTTTGTGAACCTTGGCGTGTCCCCTACACACGCACCTCGCTTTGAACCTTGGCGTGTCCCCTACACACGCACCTAGCCTTGAACCCTGGCGTGTCCCCTACACACGCACCTAGCCTTGAACCCTGGCGTGTCCCCTACACACGCACCTAGCCTTGGACCTTGGCGTGTTCCCTAAACACGCACCCTGCTTGGATATCTGTCGTGCCTCCTTGCCTGAACCCTGGTTTGCCTGCCGGATGCCCGGAACCTGCCGACCGTTGCCAGAGGTCCGGAACCAGATGACTGCGGCCTGATGTCCGGAGCTGACGTCCGCAGCCTGATCCCTGGACCCTGTCGGTTTGCCAGCAGTCCGGAGTCCGATGCCATCATGCCATTACCTGTGCCTAGGCGTGCCATCTGGCACGTACCATGTTATGGACCTTGGCGTGCCCACGCGCGCACCTTGCACGTTTTGCTTGTTTTCTCTGTATGTGATCTTGTGTTATTCTAATGAAGATACCTTGCACCTACGTCTAGTCTTGTCTTGCTTCCTGCTCGTCCTTGTCGTCAGACACTCGTCTAGTGTCCCCTGAGCCGGCCGTCTGGTCCCAGCAGTCGTGGTGGCTCACCCCCTTGGTCTTGCCACTGACACTCCCTGTATAGGGGGTGGATTCTCACAAGGTCAGCTCGCCCTCGGTGGGTGGTTGCCACGACCCAGAGGGTCCACTCAAAAAATGGGCTCAGCAGGAGCTGAGTCCGTCACACCTATTAATCACCTCATCTGCTGGACTCAAGACCCGCATCAGGATTCCGAGAATTTGCTGCCATCGTCTGGACCACGGGAGGACACGGCCAACATCAAAAGATACTACATGATTTACCTCCAGGATGGTGACAGACCCCCACTGCGACGCAATCTAGGCAGCACCAGTCACAGACAGAAGTTCAACCGTGACTGGCGCCTGAGTGATAAATTATATTTTATAGTATTGTCGGTTTTACTTGTCCCTGTTCCTTAAGTTATCCCCATTAGCCTTATGCTGTATTAGGGAATATTATCCCTCTGTTTTCTCCCTGCGTGGAGTTTCTACTGTATAATAAACCCCTATCACCCTTGGTCTGTGTATAGTCCTTTACTGCATCCTACGTGCTTGCAGTCTCCTCACACTAGCACCCATCATAACAATTTTTTCTTATGTTTTGCCTCGCCATTGTTTTACTGAGTCGTTCTGTCAGATTTCACTGGTGGAGCAGCAGTATATAACGTATATGAAACACCACTTCACTACTACTCTCCTCAGAGTTGTGCTTCAATGGCACAACTCCATCAGGTGAGCAGATTCTATCTACTCTTTCCTGTTTGTTATCATCAGTACTTCTCCATGGAGCGGTCTGATTTTGTCTTCTAGTTCTAAATGAGGCTGAAGGACCCTCTGCCATGTAAGAAGGCACAAGCATCATTCATGGCACATGATAGGTGAAGGCTTCTAATACAAATTTAGCATTGGGGTCCAGGGAGTTCAAGTTATACCTCTGACTGCAAGATGTAGGATAAATATAAGGGCTTTCAAGTCCATGGTTTCTAGTTTTAGAATTGAAGGATGTAGAGATGTGAGACAACATCTAGATGGAGCCCATTTTGAATCTAATTTTGAAATTTTCTCCATCGATAACTTTTTATCACGCTGTGATAATAACAAATAGCCTAAAATAAAATAATGGAAGATCAAAAAGCAGGCATTAAAATATTATTTTCCTTTAACATAAAAAATACGATTGAAGCAAAAAAAAACAAAAAACCTTAAAGTAATTTGAAAGGGTTTTGTTTTCAATATCAACTTTTTTTTTTATTATTAATAAAACTGGTCTGGCAATCAGCTGGAACTGACCTCAAGAAACATCCGACATTTCTGCAAAAGCAGTGGTCAAATGAATGCCTGACTATGTAATATATGGACAGACGAGGATAAAATGTATCAGCTCACCTCTGCAATGACAGAAATGCAGATAATTCTGTAAATCGGTGCACGGATTATTCTAGGCTGGTAATTGAGTAGGCAATTAAGTACACAGTGGGAAAAAGGTATAATCCAGCACCAGCACCGTAGAAAAAATATAAAATACCAATTCATTAACAAAGTTTGCTTCAATGTTTCGAATAATTAAAAACAGGAGGAAAATCACATATGAACCTTACGCATTTCGGACAATAACAAGTCCTTTTTCATAGGTCTTATAGTCCGAAATGCGTGAGTTTCATATGCGGTTTTCCTCACTTTTCGTATTTAAAATTGCAAATTGTACAGCTCAATTGTCATGTTATTCATATATTTCCAGGAGAAATACTTGTAGTAGATGATCTTCACTTTACAATTCTAAGAAATGAGGCGCTCCAGAATAATTATTTCATGGGGAATACAAGTATTTACCACAACTGACACATCAGGAAAGATGAGCAGTTCCTTTTTGAAAAGCAGTAAATGAAAAAAAATAAAGTGTATCAAAAAGCAGCCTAGTTCCCGCCTCGATTTTCTGATAATTGCCTATTAAAACCTAAATTGATCCACATGTCTAGTAAACGGATTTGATTTGTGATTTGCATCCTCTGTTATTAATCATGAACAGCAGTTATTACATCAGCAATTTGTGTAATTCCCCAAACAATCCCCTGAATTTAATTACACCAATCAGCGGTTGTTGTAAATTGTTGTACTCTCTAACCCCACGCAATATTTGTTAGCTGTGTCTTTCTTGTACTGTATCTTTAGATTTCAGCTCTGTAATATTAAATATAGCGTAAGCTCTAGTGGAGTAGATGACGTAGATACGATACTGGTGGGGGAAACACCTGCGAGCGTAGGAAGAACATGATAGAAATGTTAAAAAGTGATATCCAGGGGTGTCTCTCTAGGGGAATGGACTGATACTTGGACCTGTCTGATTGTGAAAAGACAAATGTATATGTGCGGTGTACAATACTTTACTGTAATTTGTAAACATGTGTGGGGAAAGCAGATGGAATTAGCTAGAGACAGTGAAGTACCGATTTTGGCCACTAGAGGGAGACACAGGACGGTGAGAAAAGGACATAACAGCAGCTGAACCTAGGAAAAAGCAAAGTCATGGTGGGCGAAATAACTGGGACTGAGAAGGGGAATTTCAAAAGAAGGGGATAAAAGGAGGGAGAGTCCCAGAGCGAGTCAGTCAGTCGGGGGGCGTGGCCCTGACAGGACAGCTGCAGACAGAGGTCGCCTGGGGTATTGGATGGCTGGACACCGAAGAGGCAATAGGTGTCGCAGTAAGCGGACAGGCTCGGCCAGGGGAAGTGCTGTGGCCGGTGACTTAGAGGCACAGTGAAAGAACCTAGAGGGCCGTCGCATCGGGGAACAAGAAGGAGGAGATGTGGTGACAAGTACCCAGGCCAGTGTGCAGGACCTTTCGTTTGTTTTGGATGTCATGGATGTCAGAGAAGACACGTAATAAAGAGGACCTGATTGAACGTCTACATGCTTCTGACTCCAGTCTTTTCGTTCATGAGAAGGGACCACCCCCCCAGTCGGCACACAATCCTACATCTCAATGGGCACTATTGTGTACGAGAGGCTCCAAAGGCCCCTCTGCCACATAATAAGACACCAGTATTATGAATGGCCCATGGTAGACAGGAGTCCTATTATAGATTTTGCTTTGGATCTAGTAGCTTCAAGTTACTTTTCTGGACAAATATTTATTTATTGCAAATGAAACAATAACTTAGTTCCAAACTGGAAACTCTTGCATATATAAAAATAATTTAAGGGACTTTTCTCCAAGACAAAGAAAAAAATCTATATAAAAATAGTGGCTTATTAAATATACTGCATTCCGTATACTGATTCTTAGCTATAACCCATATTATACTTCAGAGCTCAGTTTGGCTGGATGGACAGGTCTAGGAAGACTTCTGGTGGTCAAAACGATGCATGCGGAGGCATCTGCATACTGCGGCACAAACTGCGTACCCAATGCTAAAGATAGGCCGCATGCAGAAGTATGTGGCTGTAGGCGATGCTGACCGGAGGAGGCGCGGCCATGGGCGGAGCTTCACGGAGGACATCCGCAGCTCTCCCAGCCGCAAATGTGAGCCTTGCCTTAAATATGAGTGTCTGAGCAAAGGGTCTGAATACTTATGACCATGTGATATTTGTCTTACTTTTTAAATAAATTTGCAAAAATTTCTACATTTCTGCTTTTTTCAGTTAAGATGGGGTGCAGAGTGTACATTAATGAGAAAAAAAGAACTTCTTTGAATTTACCAAATGGCTGCAATGAAACAAAGACTGAAAAATTTAAAGAGGTCTGAATACTTTCCGTACCCACTGTAGAGATACACAGCAGTACAGACCGAAGCATTTCAAAGGAGAGCCTTAATTATGGTATATACTGAAATGAACACAGTTCTATTCACATAAGCAGCAGGAAAAACAACAATCACAAAACATATTTATGCAAAGAAAACCAAATACATCACACAGAACAAATGGGTCAACATTTACTTTTAGGATTGCTACCTCCAATAGGTGGCACTAGAGTTCTAGTCCTCTTCCTCTCTGAAGAGACAATTTGCATAATTAGCACAGAACAAATATGCATATTTAAAAAAAAATTACATCGTAGTAAAAAACACCTTAATTATATTGCAGAATTAGATCATGTCTCATATTGATACCATCTGAGTTTGAAATCTAACATCCAAAACAATTTACGATTTAATATCTTGCGTCTGAGATCACCCCCTCTAATAGGTCTAAAAACTTTCTCAATGCCCAAGAACCTAAAAAAATCTGTATTGCCCATGCGTATAGTGGAAAAATGTCTGGATGCTGCAGACATATTCAAAGCTGCAGGATTGCTGGCATCAGAGAGATGTCTCCTGATGAGCTTTTTAAGCAGTCCAGACATGCAGATCACGTATTGTATTTTGCACTGCATGCATTCTATCATGTAGACTATTCATTGCTTATTGTAATTAATAAAACTATATATCATAATGCTAGATTTTTGTAAAAAGATTTTTATTTTTGTTGTTGTGTAAGGGTGGGCCAGGGTGGTATTTGTGGCTGAGGACTTCTGCTCCATCACACCCTGACCTCCCCTCACATAAAAATAATGTCCATTAGTCAGCATACCTGTAATTTCAGGTCCAACATCCTCAAGATCTCTTCTGCACCACTGAAGGCTGTTTGCAAACAGTTTGACATGAATTGAGACACAGTTCATTTCAACTTGAAACTGAACAACTTTACTGTTTTCATTTCTCAGCACATCCAAGTATTTCACAGCATTAGTCACATGTTAAATATTACACATCTCTTCCTCTTTCCTCTTCTTCTCTCACTGTCACACAGCACGTATCCGGGTTGGACCATCTCATATGGTTCCTCAGCATCCTCTCTGTTTAGCTCTGCCACGATTAGACACTCGTCTGTCTATTTGGCCCCAGAAATCAGATCATCTGTTCCCAAAGTCAGTTGCCACATGGCGTGTGACCTGCCCTTCTGTGGTACTTTGTATGGCCTTCAGTACATTACGGGGACCTACCGCCTATAACGGTAATGCAGCGTCCTCTCTGCTTTCACTCACTGTGGTTTGGGGATTCCCTCAGCCGTTTCGCCCCAGATCTGAAGGCATCAGCCCATGTGATAAGCTGCCACATCATGGAGTCTCCTGCATCTCTGTGCTCTCCTAGCTTTTCCTTCAGCTTCTGCACCTCACTGCTGTAGCCCACTGTAGTCCTGTCTTGCGGTTTTCCTGGCCTGTTGTTACAGAAGGCTAGGGTCTCAGTTAGCATAACATTGTGTGGTCTCTGCAACAGCCCCTGGGCACTTAAGCCCATGCAGGAGCTATGGGCACCCAGGTCCAACGGAGCTAGATCAGGAAGTCCTTCCTTTCTTACCAGCAGATGATCCCTCCTATGTTTTTAACTGTTAACTATATGCACTATGTGAGATTCCTATTTAAAACAGTGTAAACTAAAATGCCCCCATCTAGTGGCCAAATTTAGGTACTACGCTTTCCCTATGCAAACTATATATATAGCAGAGATATAACATATATGGCTAATAAAACATTATACATAATTATATATGTATGTAAATATACGGCAATAGAAACAACTTAAAGGGGTAAACTTTGCATTCCCCTACAGTTGTCAGCATAAAGACATGCTTTTCAGGGATTTCATTCACACTTATGAAACCCCTTTAGTGAGAGTTGGGATTTACTGTGATAGGAAAAATAACTGGGAGACAGAATGATACATAAAGTAGGTGGCCTTATAGCTACAAATTTGATCTGAGATGTCTTGAAGACCTCTAAAATTTGAGTGTTTTCATTCAAAATTGGTAGATATTTTTTTACTAATGCCAACAATATCCACATAAAAAGAATTTTAAATCTTTTCCTAATAATCTAGAATTTTCGATACATAATTTCATTGTGATATGCAAGGAATAGTCTATGTGACGGAGGCCAGGGGGGTAGTTGGGGCTGACGGTGGCAGTACTGGCACACCCTGACTCCCCGCCACATTAACACATTGTATTCCACTCACTTGTAAGTCAGGGTCCATTCCACACTGCCGGGACTCCTTTTCTTCTATCACCACACAATAATAGACAGAGTCCAAGTTCATTTTCAGCAAAACAACTTTATTCAGCTCGTCCAGTTTAGTCACAGAAACAGCACAAGATTCTTTGCAGACTATAACCATTCCGTTCCCTGTACTGTTCCTTCCTCCACCAGGAATATCACATCTCTGTACCGTATCTGCCGGTACTGCAATTTGACTGGTCAGACTAACCCGCTTCAGGAGTTCCCCGCCCGCTTCCCTCTCCGAAGGTGAAGTTGAAGGATGGCTCTTCCATTCCTTTCCAGGCCATAGGCCTCAGACATTAAGGGTTGTTCCCACAAAGTTAGCTGCTACCATTCTTATGCTGCCCTGATATTTCTCCACCATGTAGCTGTCAGCTCTTAGGCCTTGGACTGCTGGGCTTCTTGGCTTAAATGTTCCCCTGTACACGACTGTCCTGTCCTTCCTCCCGGCTTATACTGACTAACTCCAGGAAGCTCCCCAACTACTTTTCCTTAGCCCCTCCTAACCAGACAAAATCCTATTGGTCTAAGTAACCCCTATCCTATTCTACTGTGCTCCCCTACTGGTCTAAGTTCTACACTATCCCTATATCTTTGCAACACATAAACATAGGTACAATGCAATGCACAATATATCAACATTACACGACATATGGAATATACTGCTTTTACCAGGAACATAGGCATGGAGTGCAGGGCACTAAACTAGCCTTCCGTACCCCTTACATCTACAAGATAGAATGCACGCAGTGCAAAATACAATACATGATCTGCACGTCGGGACCACTTAAAAAGCTCATCAGGAGAAATCTCTCTGATGCCAGCAATCCTATGGCTTTGAATATGTCTGCAGCATCCAGATATTTTTCCACTATACACATGGGCAATACAGATTGTTTTAGGTTCTTGGGCATTCAGAAGGTTTTTAGACCTATTAGAGGGGGTGATGTCAGACACAAGATATTACATTGTGTATCGTTTTGGATATTTAGACTTCAAACTCGTATCCCCCATGGTATGAATATGAGACATGATCTAATTCTGCAATATAATTAATGTGTTATTTACTATGATGTATTTTATAAAAATTACGCATGTTCTGTGTGATGTATTTTTTTTTTTGCATAAATATGTTTTGTGATTGTTGCTTTTCTTGCTGCTTATGTGAATTCTGAGACTATTCCACTTTATTTAACCATACCTCATTTATACCATGATTAAGGCTCTCCACTGAGGCATCGGTCTGTACTGCTGTGTATCTCTATTTGTTGTGTCCACGTACCTAATTTTTTGTGTGAACAATTAAAAGTTATATTTTAATCCACCTGAAGCACTTTTCTCTTCTGACGCTGGAGACTACCCTCGCTGCTTTTCCGTATCATTTATATACACCATCCCACATGCTTGTTTCCATCTATCTCCACCCTTTTTTGTCTCTATGAAGTCAGAGCTGTCAATCAAAGAAGAGTAAGGTGAAGATTAAATGAAAACAAGCAGGTATGAAGCTGTGTATAAATGATTGACCCCACCATGAAGAATCGAGCTGAAGGACTTAGTTTGAACAGTCATTCTGTGCATAACATGGGATGCTAAATGACCGTTCTCTGTGAGAAGGAGCTCTAAGCCAATAATTATGGATTGGATATTTTTAATATGGAATAAAAGAAATATGAAAATTATCTGGCGAGTGCTGCATACACTTTGTGAACTTTATTTTCATACTATACGGTTACCTGCTTTGGCTATTTGTGGATACTGAGCACCACCACTTCAGATTGGGTCCGTTATATTCAGTTGTGATATTGTGAGCCATGGTGCTGGACATTAAATCTTTGTATTTATTATCAAATGCATTATGGCTGGAACATCACTCACTAGTAGTTTGCCACCTTTGGACCACCTTAAGTCGTTGATTTACAGGTCACTCTTCCCTCAGTATCCTGTCTCCCCTACGCAGGCACGTCAATGCCTGGATTTCATAAGAAGGTCTGGCTCCTTCACATTGAGCTCCTGATGACTATACGGGAGACAGTACATTGATCTCGCAACGTCATCAGGAGGTCACTGGGCAGGGGCCGTCCCTTCTGACTGGGAGCTCTTACAAAGAGAAATATTTTTCTGATCTGCAAATAACAGTTCAGGAGCTTGTTCGTTTATCAGGCCAGAAACAAAGTTGTCCTGCAGATGACAACAACAAAAGTTGTCACTTTAACTCTTAAAATTGGTGAATTGCTTTTCTTCATGTCTCTAAGGAAGTTTAATCTTCAAAGGTGTCTGACCAGGGCTGGACTGGCCAACTGGAAATTCTATTAAATGCCAGATGGGCTGGATTGACAGTGGGCTATATCAGCCTGCAAGACTTCAAACAGTATTTGCTTCTAAAGGACGCGGATACTGTTAACAATTGTAGCGGAACAGAGAGCCATCAGATCTCTTCTCTGCCAATTTCACGGGCAAGCCACAGGCTGCTTCCAACCTGCGTCCTGTACTGTGAGTCCATGGTGAGGCAGTAGCTTCTTTATATACTTTGCTAAAAATAGAGGAGCATTATTTTTACTATAAGGATGCACAAAGGGAGGCTTTATAATAAGGAGGCAAAATTGAGGCATTATAATAAGGATCCCACATTGCCTCCTTATAATAATGTTCCCTGTGCCTCTTTATTATGCTTTATAAAAAGTCCTCAATTGTGCCACCTTATTATAATGTGCCTCATTGTGCTTCTTTAATATAATGCCCCCCTCTTAAGAGTTAAGCTATCATTGTGTTGGGGAATTGTTATTACAAGAAGTCACAGGTTTATTGAAGGGGTGCGTTATTAGTAAACATTATTAGTATAGGGGGCTGTATGGCTATAAGGAAGCATAGGGGGCAGTATTACTATGAGGTGTGACAAAAAGGAGAACAAAAGGAGAGCACAGATGAGGCTTTATTACTGTCTAGGACACTGGTTATAGCACTATTTAGTTTTTGTAGAAATGTGGTAATGTGATCAGTGTGCTGAAAAAGCGATAAGCCAAACATGTTTTTTTATTACATTTTGTAGAGGCGAGTCAGGGGATTGGTTTACAACTATTAGTCACCAATATATGGTCACTGTATGATAGTAATATCAGTCCTAGTGGTTCTGATTAATAATCAGTATGGTGGTACTATTGTAGGAGGGTGGACTGACCTATGGACCTGTCTAGTGCAGAAAGAAAATGTAAAATGTGAGGTGTACTCTGACTACATATGTGTGAGATAACAGCTGGAGTTAGTAAAGGATGATGTAGCACCGGGTTTTGGCCACAAGATGGAGACATAGAGTAGTGAGAAAAGGACTCAACAACAGCTTTAGGCTAGGGAAACCGCAGAGTCATGGTGGGAGGAGTCACGGGACTGGGAAGGGGATTTCCAGAAAGAGGAGATAAAAGGAAGGAGAGTCCCAGGGGCAGGGCAGACACCTAGAAGGAGATAGAAGAGAGAAGAGCTCAGGAGAGGACGGAGGAAGGACGAGCTCAGGAAAGACAAAGGAGAGAGATGGATACTCGGAGAGGGGGGTGGCCCTGAGAAGACAGCTGCAGGTCAGGAAGGTACTGAATAACAGAGGCCTGGGGTACCAGACGGCTGGACACTGGAAGAAGCAATAAGTGTTGCAGCAGGCAGACTAAGTCGGGGGAAGAGCTGTGGCAATGGGCCTAACAGCAGCCACGGTGAAGGAACCCAGAGGGTCTTTGCCAGCAGGAGCAGGAGGGAGGTGAGGGGTACCCAGACCTAGGGGCAGAAGCTATCGTGTTTGCTGCGGATGTCAAGCGGACACCCAATAAAGTTTGGACCTGGTTGAACAAGCTTCTGTGTCTGTGGTCAGTCCATCTCATGGCCGAAAGGGACCGCCCCCAGTCGGCACACATTCTACAAATGGCGTAGTCGGCAGGATCATCACCACCCAATACACCAACGCCAGTGGTGTGACCACGCCGAAGATTTAAAGGACCCAAGCTGAATGGGTTGAAGATTTGCTGGAGTAGATTACAATTTAGGACCTGAGCTGAGCAGGTTGAAGATGGGGCCTGAGTGGAATACAAATTGGGACTGTGATTGGAAATATTGGAAAAGAACCCGAAAGACACTTTGCACACCTGAAGCGCTGGTGACTGTCGGGAAGGAGGAGGTTGGCGTTAAATTGGACTACCAGGGGCAGCTATGCTGAGCCTGCCCCTGGTGGGGGGAACGGTGTACATCAAGTGACAGCCGCCCCTTCCCACTGAACGCTGGAAAATGGGTGGAGGGGCCGGCCAATGCCCCATCCTGGAATGGGAGTGACACACTCATCAGGCTGGGTGCAGCTGCTTGGCACCATTGAGCCTCGGAAGAACGGACACGATGAGATGTTGCAGCTGCCGTGGCCTTGGATGGGTGGAGAGGCAATGGCAGCGGGAGGTCGAGGCCCGTCGTATCACCTGTGCCTAGGAATCACAGCCAGCATACCGGACACTTACCAGGAATGAAAATCCTCGAACCGAGCTGGAGCTTCTGACACCTGGACCTGCGGAGTGGAGGGAGGAGGCATGCCCGCCTGCAGCATCGGCTGTGCCAAAGCAGCCATTGGAGAAACCGCCGCTGATGTGTCCTGCGGAACCATCGGGCCTGGAGGCTGGTCCTGCCGGATGGCAGGACGAAGAGCAGCAGTGGACACCAAGCGACAGGATGGGAAGCAGCAGAGGACCGGCGGGGCCCTTCCCGCGGGTGATGGCTGGCGACATAGAGCCCGTTCAGCGGGAGGAGGCCGGCAGCATCGTGAAAACTCCGGTCGCTCGGGTGCCCAAGTCCCTGGAGGAGCTTCGGAGCAGCCGGAAGGAGGCCATGGTGCCGAGGAAGGTGAGCGACTCCCCGCCCTGGCTGGCGGCACCGCAGGCAGCCCCCGCCTCCCCGCCCCATCCAGACGCTAAGCCCAAAGTTCCCGATATTGCTTCCCAGCCTCCCCGTCCGGCCCTGCCCTGTCACACTTTACCAGCCCAAGGGGGTGCAAGGCCTAAGGCCTGCGCGCTTGAGTCTCAGCCTCCCCGCCTGGCCTCCTCTCACTCACCGACATTGGCGCCCAATGAATCCGCGGCCTATGCTGGGCCAGTTGACGTCTGCACCATCGACCCCCGGCCTCCTCGCTCGGCTTCCCCCCGTCCCGCGTCACTGGTGCGGAGCAGGCCTGCGGCCTACACTGGGCTGGCCGTCTGGATTGCTGACTTCATCGCATACAAAGTCTACCTTAATGCACCCTCCATTAAACATGGGAGGGCCCTGCAGATGGGGGACTGGGTGTCCCCGCGGCTACTATGCAGTAGCTGTGACTGTGTACCCCGAAGAATACGGAACCCCATGAAGGGGAGGTGGCCTCCTGGGTCTTGGGCACTAAGGACACTCGTGGCCCAGGGACTGCCAGACATCCCAGGGGCCCTACGGCTGTGGAGTTCCCTTCTTCAGGCAGAGAACATCAACCGTCAGGAGATGGCCTGGAGCACTGTTGATGTACACGGACTACCGGGACTGCTGTACACCGTTGTGAAGCATGGGGACTGTTCCACATCCCCTTGGGGTAAGAAACCCTGTACCTGATGCAGAATGGATGTGTTGGGGGGTACTTTCCACAAGGGAAGGGGATGCTCTTGTGTTTTCAAATTGTTAAATAAATATTTAAAGGTAGAGGTAATGAAGCATATTTAACGGAAATAATTTAAATGTTGCCAGAAGAGTTAGTAAAGTTATTATATGAAAAAGTGTTCAAGAAAGAGGTCCAACATGTGAAGAAGTAGAAAATGCTTGCCATGATTAATCGTAAAAGACGGGGGTAAGATGGTTTGTGATTTGGAACAGACAGTGGTCCAAAGGTCAGGTCCTAGGTGGAAAGATTTCCAAAATGGAGTAGGGAAGACGGTGTCCTAGTAGGCCAGAGCCTCGGTCATTCTGCTCCTAGAGAGGAGCGCAGTTCTGGAAGTGAGAAAAGTGGGGGAGAGCACCCTTCGAGGAGTCCGGGTGGTCCAACCCCATTAAACGAAAATTGTCATGGAGGCGTACGCGCCTGCGGGTAGCCGTCTGCTACTCGGAAGCTTAATTGCTCCCGGCTCTGCCAAGCATCCCGTATAGAGCTAGAGAGCTCCAGGCTCTGCTCGGCAACCAGCCACACAGGCAAAAGAAAGTAGGAAAGGCAAAATGAAGGATACGGGATTGTCGAGGATGACAATGGCAAAAGGAAGGGAGTATGTAGGAGGGTGGACTGACCTATGGATCTGTCTGATGCAGAAAGAAAATGTAAAAGGTGATATGTACTTTGACTTGAATATATATGTGTGGAATAACAGCTGGAGTTACTAAAGGACGATGTAGTACCGGGTTTTGGCCACAAGATAGAGACATAGAGCAGTGAGAAAAGGACTCAACAGCAGCTTTAGGCTAGGGAAACCACAGAGTCACAGTGGGCGGAGTCACGGGACTGGGAACGGGATTTCCAGAAGGAGGAGATAAAAGGAACGAGAGTCCCAGGGGCAGGGCAGACATCCAGGAGGAGATAGAAGAGAGAAGTGCTCAGGAGAGGATGGAGTAAGGACAAGCTCAGGAAAGACAGAGGAGAGAGATGGATACTCGGAGAGGGGGTGGCCCTGAGAGGGCAGCTGCATGTCAGGAAGGTACTGACTAATGGAGGCCTGGGGTACCGGATGGCTAGATACTGGAAGAAGCAGTAAGTGTTGCAGTGGGCAGACTCGGCCGGGGGAAGCGATGTGGCCATGGGCCTAATGGCAGCCACGGTGAAGGAACCCAGAGGTTCTTTGCCAACAGGAGCAGGAGAGAGGTGACAGGTACCCGGGCCTAGGGGCAGAAGCTGTCATGTTTGCTGCGGACGTCAAGAGGTCACCCAATAAAGTTTGGATCAGGTTGCACGAGCTTCTGTGTCTGTCGTCAGTCCATCTCGCGGCCGAAAGGGACCACCCCCCAGTTGGCACATGTTCTACACTATCAATACTGTATATACTAGTAATAATTGGTTATGATCTGGTGGTATATTTAGGCTACCATAAAGCAGTATTAATGCTAACAAGGTATGACAACACAGCGTTTATTCTTAATTATGCGAGACGTATTATTCAGTAGGCCCAGGGACATGAGATATTGTTCATATGAGTCTGAACATTGACTCTTGCTGTACGTTGATGTTTGTTAATTTCTTGAATGGTTGCTGACTACCTATTGTATCAGACCTTGCAGCTAATGATGTTCGAGCATACTTGGTAATGCTTGGTACTCGCCCGAGCATCACTGTACTCGCGATCCTCGGCGAGCACCGAGCATCCCCAGGTTTGCTCGGCAGGAGCTTGGGTCCCCACCCTGCATGCTTGCCTCTCTTTAGAGAGCCAATCAACATACAGGGATTGTGTGCCATGCACTGTAATGCCGCAGCCATGTTGGTTGTGGCATTACAGTGATTGGCTGGCTGCACAGTGTCATCAGGTCTATGTCAGACCTGGCGCCACCCTTCTCGTCACATTCAGCTCCAGAATCAGATAGTGTAGGGAGAGATACTGCCGAGATAGGGACAGATTTCGGGGTTTCAAAGTTAGTTTGAGTATACCATAATTGAATACACAAATCCAGATAAATCAACAGTCCTTCAAAGGACTAATTACAGGGTATATAGATTGCAGTGCTAGGTAGGCAGGGAGTGTATATGGGTATGTAGATATCACTGCTAGTCAGGCAGCCATTTTATGTAGCATACTTCATTGCATGCATCAAGAGGGTCCATTCCATTACTGTCTGCTGCTGCTGCCTATTACATATATTGACCGTATATACATAGCCCCAGGTATCAGTGGCCAGGAATATTTTTTTTTTTTGCATCTTAATCCTGATTATTTTTTTCCAAAGCAATCCAAAGCACACATTTTTTTTTCCATTTGCTGTTGACACTGCAGAATACAGCCAGATCCTTTTCATAGTACAGCGTGAAAATCCAGCTATTTTAAACTGGATTGCCCGTCCCTGTGATCACATCTGAGTGCGCAGAAAATTCTGCCATTTTTGTGGTACTGTAAAAATTTTTTGTATTGTCTTATCCAATTTCTGTACACCATTTTGCTGCCAAAAAAAAAAAATTAGCTGCCAAAAAATTATTTAGCTACAGGGCAGATATTTTCCACTGGGTTATGTCCGCTGCACGGATCGCATATCATTGCTGTCAAAATTGTGCCATTTCAGGCCTCCATAGAATTGTTTTTGTTGTGTCTTAGCCTACTTGTTGACACAGGCCCAAAAAGAAAAAATACAGGCTAGATAATTGAAAGTGTGGTATCTCCATCACACGCCTCATCTATCTGTGGGCTAAAAATTGTGGCATTTCAGGCCTACATTGAACTGTTTTTGCTGTGTATTACCCTAGTTAGTAACACTATTTTGCTGTAAAAAAAAACACAAGCCACATATTTTACTGTCTGGTATCTCCGTCACACGACTCAGCTATCTGTGGGCTAAAAATTGTGGCATTTCAGGCCTACATTGAACTGTTTTAGCTGTATGCTACCCTGGTTGGTGACACTATTTTGTTGTAAAAAAAAATACAGGCCACATATTTTACAGTGTGGTATCTCCATCACATGACTCAGCCATTTGTATGCCAAAAATTGTGGCATTTCAGGCCTATATTGATATGTTTTTGCTGTGTGCTAATGTGATATCCCACAAAGTGGCTATTTCTATGGGATACTGTATATATAGTGTGTTTTCATATAAATGTTGTGAATTTTTATGTGGACTGTACAATTTAAATACATTGTGAGACCTGCTGACAGGCAGCACAAAAAGGGTTAATATTCTCCTCCCCGGCTTGATTAGGTGACCCAGCTTTGTTTTAGTATGCAGAAGGTTCTGGAAAAACGCCTCAGGGCAGTCAGCCAATTACTGCAGCTCTACAGTCACATAGAAGGGGGAGGAGCCAAGTCCTGGGGGAGAGTTTTAAATTTGAAGTAGCAGTTGGTGGTCTGACAGCTTGAGAAGACTAAACCATTTTGTATGTGAAGGAATTACCTACTTTCTCCCTGCCGGCTTTGTTTAAAAATGAGACTGGCACGAAAAAGGAAGTTAGTAGTCTTTATATGAGGAAGACTAACATTGCACCTCTAGGAAGAAGAATTACCTCAGGGCAGAAGCAGAGCACAGTGCTGAAGAAGAGATAATCAGACTTAATAAAACCAGAGGTTACTAAGATCTGCCTGTTTGCAGGTACACAGCAAAGTGAGTGTAATCCTGTACCTCAGTTTACTGCTGTTTGTAAATAATAATTTGACCCATTATTTTCAGTTAAAAGACTTCTGTTTCAAATTCTCACGGCTGCTTCATGACTGGGGCTCAAATGCACCAACTATTACCACCATCATCATCTTCTGCCTAGATGCAGTTACTGCGCAGATAGAAAGTCTGAGAAGCAGAGGGTGAACGCTTGGGAGGTGTTGTACTCTGTCAGCGGATTACGAAGGTGAAAGCTTCTAGATTAAATCATGACTGGAAGAGCCAAAGCAAGAGCACGTGGAAGAGCATGGGGTCAGGACTCACAGCAACCCAAGCCTGGTGTTCCTGGTCTGGATTCTGACAAATCATCACCTACTAATACTGAACTTATTGGACGAGGATGTCAAAAAGAAGCCCCTGCAGTTGCTAGACCAGAAGGTAGAGATTTTGACATTTTGGCTGGATTTCAAGATATGTCAATTGGAGCATGTGGTGCTCATAGACGTGACTTCCATGATATGGGTGTTTCCACTAGACAATCCATCCAACATGTCATAGAATCCAAATCTGTTTTTTTCTGGCAACTGTATTCAGCTGTGCACAAGCTATGTCAAATTGATTGCTAGACCCCAGTGGGTCTTGTACTAGTACCATGTTGACTACAGTCCACATATGTAGTCTACATCCCTGAGGTCAGCTCTACTTTAGTAGCATGATACATTAATAGGGAAAGCATGTGATTTTGATGGAGCTGTTCTTTTTTTGCCAAAGAAACTAAATAAGATCAATGAGGTGGTTAGCCGCACACGCATTGGAGAAATAGTAAAGACTAAAATTACTTTGACAAATGAGTTGCCACAAACTTCACCAACCTGCTTTCACTTTTACAACATTATATTCCGAAGGCTTCTGAAGATGATGAATATAAAGCAAATAGATCTGAATTATTATCACTCAAATGATGTTGCAGAAGTCATAACATACAACCTATCTGTGTGGCAAGGATTTACCACCTCAATTTTGAGGTACGAGACTAGTATGCCTGGCTGCCTCACTTAATTTCCTCAGAACTTCCAACCCTTATCGTGGGAGACTTCAACATCCCCATTAACAGCCCCACTTCCAGATCTGTATCCCAGCTTCTATCACTAACCACTTCTCTTGGCCTCTCACAGCTCTCAACCTCTCAAACACACAAAGACGGTAACACCCTTGACCTGATCTTTGTCCGGCTCTGTTCAAGATCCTACCTTAAAAATAAAACAAACGAAAAAAGCAAAAATATGTCCAATAAGAAAATTTTTTATTAGATATCCAATAATAAAATATATATATATATATATAAATAAAATAGTGAAAATGAGGGGAGGCCAATGCCAAGGATAAGGCACAACCAGGGGACAATAGTAATCACTGATATTATATATTTAGACAGTATCACACAATGCTGGATAAAACAGAATAGAAAGTGCTAGTGCCAGTATAACATCATTGTGCAAACAGCAAAAAATATAATTCATAATGTCATATAAAGTGCAGTTAAACCTGTGTAAAAGGCAAAAGATATGGCCGCAAATAAAGTGCAAAGCAGATTGGCAATAAATATATAGCCACAAATAAAGTGCAGTGTACAATAAATAATGAAATGGATCACCACTTATAGGGTAAAGTGATGAATATAAACAAAAAGTCCGAGCACAATGTAATACCTCTTTAACTGCTTTAGTCCTCGGGATGTGCCAGCCCCGGCGTGCGTTTTGGCGTATCTTCGTCAGGGGGTGGCAACATCCAGGCATGATGGAATTTAAATAGGGCAAAGCAACCAATGAGTGCGGAGTGAGTGTGTGGCGACGCATGCGAGCATCGCAGGTAACGAGGCAACCCCACAACGCCGGCCCACGTGTCTCGCCGATCATCACAATCAAATGATGCGGCGAAGAGGGACGCAGGCACAGTGGGTGGGACACCCGGGACCCGATACCGGCGCGCGTACAACTCAGCCCGCTGTCATTGGGCTAAATGCAACACGTGGTATACAATACCTAAGGGCTCTCTCTAATTGGATGAATTAGGTCACGTGATACAAAGGTCCTGAGAGCACACAACTTAAACAAAAAAGATCACATGGTACGAAGGTCTTATTGAATTAGTATAGAAGAAAAAAACAAAAATAAAGATAAAATATATAGATATAGAAATAAATATAAAGAATGAATGCATCATAAATATTAAATGAAAATAGATAAACAAAGAAAAAGAAAAAGAAAAAAAAAAGGGGGAAAACTTTAAAACTTTATCCATATATAATAATGTGTATCGGACATCAATATATAAATCAAATATATATAAACAAAGGATGGCTATATGAAAATAAATATATTAAAATAAATATATATATATATATATATATAATATATAATTAATAAAAATAAATAAAAATAAATATGAAAATTAAATATGGAAAATAAATATATGGAAAATAATGATAAAAAATAATGAAAAATAATAAATAATAAAACGAATAATAAATAATAAATAAAGAAAAAAGCAAAAATAAATAAAGAAAATAAAAATAATTATGCGTAAAAAATAAATAAAAATAAAATATATAAATAAAAATAATAAAAAGTAGTAATATTTGCAGAAAAAATGATAATAATACTAATACAAAAATTATATGAAAAAAAAAATTATATATATATATATAAAAAAATATGATAAGTCCATCTCTAGCCAAATTTATTCATATATTGATGAAACAAATATTTATTCTTTCTCCTTTTTCTTTTATAGTTGCATCCATGGGGGAAAAAGGACATCAGCATCGATCAACTCCAAGACTCCACGATGTGGTGACCTGACCTGACCTGATCTGGCTGTACACCACTACAATGACAGTCTCAGAAGCACCCTTGACCAAGTAGCTCCCCTCACCTTCAGAACCTCCAAGCACAGAGTAAAACAGCCCTGGCTCACATCGCAAACTCAATTTCTCCAGTGATGCTCTAGGAGTGCTGAACACTTATGGAGGAAAACTCGCACACCAGAAGACTTCACTTCAAATTTATGTTTAGAACTTATAACTCTGCCCTTCACCTCGCCAAACAGACCTACTTCACTACCCTGATCTCCTCACTGTTCAACAACTCCAAGAAACTTTTTGACACCTTTCACTCCCTCTTCAGGCCGAAAGCACAAGCCCTTATCACAGACAGTTGTGCTGATGACCTTGCAAGAAGAAGGACCAGACCGGGGGTACCTCTCTTGCGCCGGGTCCAGAACTGTCAGGGCTGTTACCTTTGTTGTTTGGGGGAAAGCTTAGAAACCCGGACCAACCTCTGCACTCTACAGCAGGGGGTGTGGCTAAGCTAAAAAAGCCAGAGCATGCGAATGGACAGGGAGTCTTGGTGGGAACATGCAGCGCCCAGCAGGGGAAATTTGGGGCTCTGTCCTCTGAGCACCTTGACAGCACAGGCCCTCGCTATCGAGTCCCTGCGACCACGTACAAAGACTGACCAGAGACGTGCCATGTGCCCGTTGGCTCCTGCAACTGAAGGTTCCAAACGCTCCGGGCCAGTATGTACCATGTTCGTGCCTCTTAAGAAGGACTGAGTGACTCACAGTGAACTGTGCCCTTTCTCACCTGCATACATCTGTCGAGCTACGTTAAGCTCCGGCAGTGTTGGAGACTGCACTTCACTCGGCATGATAAATCCTGGACTAAGGACCCCGTACAAAACGTTAAGGACTCACCGTTACCGCCGGGAACCAGATCATCAATGCCTTCAAGATGACACCGGACTTATCATGCGCTAACTACGTTGGTGTCACCATTTAAACCTAGGACTCTGCAGTCAGGAAGCCGTTGGACTAATAAGTTAACCCATAATGAACGGTTGCTTTACTTATTACAATTGTTACCTCGCCCTCACACTCTTTGTGCTAATATCATCTACTATACCCCTGTTTATCCCTTTTCCTCCCTGCGTGGAGTACCCCCTGTTCAACTAAAATTAACATTAACCCTTGCTCTGCCTCCTGTCTGTTACTGCATCCAGCAACCTGCTCACAACCTTGCCTCCCACTTTATAGAGAAAATAGATAATATCCGTCAGGAAATCGGCTCCCAGCCACAAGGTGCGTGACTCCCATCCCTCTCTGCATTTCCCTTTGCTAACTCTCCACATTTGACACCATCACAGAAGAAGAAGTCTCCAGGATCCTCTCTTCTTCTCATCCTACTACATGCACTACTGACCACATTCCCTCACATCTCCTCCAGTCTCTCTCCAGTTGTCACAACTCACCTAACTACAATCTTTAATCTCTCCCTCTCCTTGGGCATTTTCCCCTACTCCTTCAAACACTCTATCATTGCCCCATTATTAAAGAAACCCGCTCACTACCCATCTTGCACAAAGAATTACAGACCAGTCTCCAAACTCTACACCCGCCTTACCCGTTACCTCTCCACTCACTCCCTCCTAGACCCTTCACAGTCCAGCTTCTGCCCAGTACATTCGACAGAAACTGCACTCATCAAAGTGACCAATGACCTTCTGACAGCAAAATGTAATGGTGACCACTCTCTGCTCATTCTTCTCGACCTTTCTGCAGCTTTCAACACTGTTGACCAAAATCTCCTACTCTGTAGGCTCCAGTCACTAGGCATTAAGGACACTGCTCTCTCATGATTCACTTCCTATCTTTCTGACCGCTTCTTCAGTGTTATATTCGCTGGCTCCACTTCATCTCCTCTTCCTCTCACTGTTGGGGTGCCTCAGGGCTCAGTCCTTGGCCCCCTTCTCTTCTCTCTCTACACAGCCCCAATTGCACAGATCATCAGCAGATTTGGGTTTCAGTCCAATCTTTATGCTGATGACACACAACTATACACGTCATCCCCTGACCTTACCTGACTTCTCTATCTGAAACTCACCCTTTTCAAAACTGAACTTCTGCTCCCACCGTCTACTAACCTCCCTAAATCTGACATTTTCCTCTCTGTGGGTGGCACCATAATTACACCCAGGCAGCAGGCGTGCTGTCTGGGTGTTATGTTTGACACCAATCTCTCCTTCACCTCCCATATGCAATCTCTTGCCCGCTCTTGCCGCTACACATAAAGAACATCTCTAGAATCTACCATTTTCTCACCATGGAGACAACAAAAATCCTCACTGTCACCCTGATCCACTCCCGCCTGCACTACTGTAACGCTCTGTTAATTGGCCTCCCCCTCATTAGACTTTCCCCTCTCCAGTCCATCCTTAATGCAGCAGCAAGGGTTGTTCATATGGCTAATCGGTACTCGGATGCATCCGCTATTTGCCAGTCATTACACTGGCTGCCCATTCATTATAGGATCCAATTGAAAGTACTTGTTCTCACCCACAAAGCTCTCCACAGTGCGACACCCCCTTACATCTCCTCCCTTATTTCTGTCTATCGGCCTGGCCGATCGTTGCGCTCTGCAAACGACTTTTGACTAACCTCTGCACTAATCCGTACCTCCCACTCCCGACTCAAAGACTTCTCCTGCATTGCACCAATCCTCTGGAATGCTCTACCCCCAAGAAATTAGGACCAGCCACAACTTACACAGTTTTAGGCGCTCCCTCAAAACACATTCCCTAATCAAAGTAATTTTATGCGTAAGTGTGTGTGTAGCCCATTCACTATCTCTCTCTATCCCCCACTCCCGCAAGATGGCTGGGCCATTAGAGTTGAGCGAAACAGGTCGGTCAGATTCAAAAATCGCCGACTTTCGCCAAAGTCGGGTTTCGCTGATCGAAACCCGACCCTAGCGTGAGGTCGGCCATGAGGTCGCCGATCAGCGCGCCAAAGTCGCATTTCAAATGATGCTTTCAGCGCCTTTTCTCACCCAATGATGGAGGACGCACACTGTGGGCAACGCGATGACATGCGCAGCGGCCAGCACTATCTTAGAGAAGGGCATTGAAGTGATTGGCTGGCTTTGTGTGGCGTCACAGTGGGTCTAAAAGGCTGTGAACTCCGACCGCCATCTTACTTCTGCCGATCTTACAATAGGGAGAGGTGCTGCTGCTGATTCTGAACAGGGAGAGCGTTAGGCAGGGAAGAAGAAAAATAAACTGCTTCTGCTGATAGCGCTTTTCATTGTACAGTTAGTATGCAGTGAAAGGGGAGGATTTTTGTTGTGTGCAGCAGCGCTGGTGGTGATTAGGCTGCCTTTTAAGGCTACCTGCTAGCGGTGTACGCTCCTCACACACTACTGTGTACCGGCTGGTATCACGGACAAATAGAAGCTATCTGGGTGTGACTCTGGAAAAAAAGCTGAGGAGTTTTTCCATTTTTCCAAACCTACAACTTAGAGTCCTGTCCATTTTTCAAACAGTTTTGTATATCTGCTGTTTGATGACTGTCAAAACTAGACAGAGACAGCGTTTGTCAGTCCGTATACAAATACACGGAGCTTGACAATTTTACATACACACACCGTACAGCATTGAACGCTCCTCACACACTACAGTGTACCGCCTTTTAGCATGGACAAATAGACGCTACCTGTTTGTGACTCTGGAAAAAAAAGCCAAGGAGTTTTTCCTTTTTCCAGACCTACACCTTAGAGTCCTGTCCGTTTTTCAAACAGTTTCGTAGATCTGCTGTTTGATCACGGTCAAAAATAGAGAGAGACAGCGTGTGTCAGTCCGTATACAAATACACGGAGCTTGACAATTTTACATACACACACCATATAGAGCTGTCCGATTCTCCAACAGTATTGTATATCTGCCGTTCGCATTACAGTCACTTTTATACCTAGTCAGCGTGTGTGTGTGACACTCCGTAAATACATATACGGAGATTGTTAGTTGCACAAAAATCATATACAGCTGTACACTTCTGATACAGTTCCGTATATCTGCTTGTTGGATTACGGTCCAATACATACTGTGAGAGCGTCTGTGACTAACATAATATATACGTTAATTTAATTTGTTTAATACACCTTACACAGCTGGACGCTGCTCATACAGTACCATCTCTCTGCTGGTATTTTTCCAAACATGAGGAAGTATGGTGGAAGAGGCCGTGGACGTGGGCAGGGGGGCGCAGCTGGTACTGATGGTGGTGGTGCATCGGCTGATTCTGGCAAAAGCACAATAGCAGCTAAGGCAGGAGGTATTGTGCCTGCGTCATCCTCTGGCCCAAGAAGGCCTGTAAGGTGGCCTTTTCTTGGAGTAGGAAAACCGCTTTTAAAGCCGGAGCATCTGGAACAGGTTTTGGCGTACATTGCCAAAACAGCCACCAGCTCTATTGCCTCCTCTTCTGAACAGTCCAAACCTGCAAGCACGGAGTCGTCAGTGCAGCGTTCTGGTCATAAAAAAACCCTTTCCTTGTGTCCTTCACCCCCACCAAAAGTTAAGGATGCGGCAGCCCACACTTCAGATTACTCTATGGAGCTCTTTTCACATACCATGCCTGGGTTATCCACTCAATTCCTAAATTCCCCAGTCCAAGATGAATCTTACATGGACTGCACTGATGCACAGCCACTGATAGATGATTCTGCTGGTACATTGACCCACAGCACTACATTGCCCTCGCAGTCTATTGAGCCAGAATCTGACCCTGATGAAACCGAGGTGCTCCTTCTCGCATGCTATACCACCTTACACGGTGACACAGAGGAAGGTAAAGAGGAAGGTGCAGATCACTTTGAAGAGGAGGTGATGGATGACCTATTTCTGGACCCGGACTGGCATCCATTGGGGGAGGAGGGTGGCGCTGGCAATAGTTCAGATAAGGAGAAGGATCCGCAGCAGGCATTGACATCACAGCAGCAGTTATTTAGCAGGCTCGTAGCTGTCCTAAAACGTGGAACAAAAACTAAAAGAGTTGCAGGACAGCTTGACCACACGGTCAAATTAGCACAGCGTGCAAGGCCTGAAAATGTATACCATAGTAGGAAGAGTGCAGTGTGGCACGTCTTTGTCCAAAATCCTACTGATGAGGCAAAGGTTACCTGTAAGAAGTGCGGAAGGACCTTTAGCCGAGGTAAACAACTCAGAAATTTGAATACCAGTTGCATGCTTAGACATTTCGGGTCACACCCCGCCCCAGGGCTGTGGGGTACTCGGTACCGGGCCGGTGTCAGTGGGATATGTCACAGCAGCAGTGACCCTGGCCCGTGGCCCTGGGCGCCCAAATCAATGGTGGTTTGTAATATAGCTTATGTGATAGTTCGTGACGCCACCTGAGGTGTTTGGCAAGCAAGATGTTAAGCCAACGCTGCGTGCAGATCCTCTGGGGCTGATGGTATGTTGCAGCATAGATGGTGTAGCTCCCCACAGGTGAAGCTGTAACCCCAGGGCAGTGTATAGGTGCAGGCGGTGCGAGGAATGTTGGTACCCAGATGTAGCAGTGCTGACGGCGTTGGCGCACAAGTGAATATAAGACACCAGGGCTTGTAGTTCCAAAGCTTTACTCACAGTTCGTGGTGCACACTGGTGCCTGCCTCCGTGCCGTGTCCTCCAGGGCAGAGACTCAATCAACCTCCCGGGCAAGTCAGGCTTCTCCTCTCCAACACTCCGCCAACATGTACCTCTCCTGAACGACTCCTCTATTGCGCCTTGTAGTGTGAAGTGCTCCAGTACCGTGGTACTCTGAAGTTCCTCCTGTCAGATGTTCCTAACAACTCTCCTTGTATGGCAGACAGCTGTAGCCTACTTCGGGGACTCCCTTTCTCCTGAGTCCTGGCTCTCTATACAGATGCTGTTGTGCCCCAAGTCTTGGATGGGAGTAGTGCATTTACAGCCAACTACTCCACCGGTGTCTGCCGCAGAACCATAAGTGTCCATACAACCTCAGGGACCGGGCCCCAGCCTTGCGCTGAGATCCTATAGGTAGGGTTCCTCTTCCAACCCATCTGTTCTCCTACTCCTTCGTTCCGCGCGGTTCCTTCTCTCTCTTATGGAAGCTTAGGTTGCAGTTCTACGTCTTTCTCCTTCTGTTCCTTTCCCGTGCCAGCTGGCTCAGATCACTGAGGCAGCTGCAGCACTCCTTCCTCCATCCCTTCCTCCAGGGATCGCCCTCAAACTCTTCTGACTGACTGACCTCCAGACTGAACTGTCCTCAGACTGAACTGTCCTGTAATTCTAAACCTTCCCCAACCTTTATATGTCTCAACTCCACCCACCTCCCAACACATCTCGTGTTACTAAGCAAGGACCCACGAAAGGTGCTCTGCTACCCACTAAGCATGGAGCCGCAATCTGGTCCATTGCTGAACTATCCTGTGTGTGGGGTGCAGGTGTTGGAGTGTGGAAAGGAGCTCCCAACTTACCTAGGTGGTGTGGCACCACATCTTAGGAGAAGGTGCAGTACCTCTGTGGCGACTGAGCCTCAGGGGCACCACAATTTAATCAACATGCACTTGCAAATGTGGACAGACTACAAAACCTCAGGTAGCACATGTGCACCTGATCCGACTGAAGGTAGCCAACAATGCTCCATCACTACCCCCACTGTAAGACCACCACCACCATTAAGCACACCACCAGCACTAAATGTGGAGGTGTCGTCGCAAGGCCAAGGCACAAAGGGAATCACAATGGTTTTGCAACACAACACTGAAACTAGGCCATCACCACCAATACCATCACCAACCCCCTCTCACTCCATCCGGTCCACCGCTACTTCCCCCATATGCAGCTCTCCAATTCAGCTCACCCTACCAGACACTCTGAGTAGGACAAGAAAGTACTCATCCTCTCATCCGCGTACACTGTGTTTGAATGTCTACATTGCCAAACTAATCTCATTAGAGATGATGCCCTACCGTTTGGTTGAAAGCAAAGCTTTCCACGACCTCATGGCCTACGCTGTCCCACGCTATGACCTACCCTGTCGGCACTTCTTTTCTCGAAAACCATCCCTGCCCTCCACCAGCATGTGAAAAACCGCATTGTCCATGCACTAAAACAGTCAGTGAGTGGAAAGGTGCACCTCACAACAGATGCATGAACCAGTAGGCATGGCCAGGGCCATTACGTGTCCATCACTGCGCACTGGGCTAATGTGGTGAATGCAGGCTCCACTGGGGACAGCGGCGGTGGAACAGTGCTGCCTAGCCCATGGTATAGGAAACAGTTGGCTGTAGGCTTTTGCTTCTCCTCCTCATCAATCAGCGAAAGCTCGTCCACAGAGCGCAGTCGCACGAGCACTCGATCCGCAGCTGACAGTGTTGCACACGAGATGTCCCACTATCGAACAGCTAGTGGTAAGCGTCAGCAGGCTGTGTTAAAGATGATGTCTTTGGGCGACAACAGACACACCGTGGAGGTACTGGCCGACTACTTGCAGCGACAAACAGAGTCATGGCTGGACAGTCTACATCTTGAGGCAGGCAAGGTAGTCAGTGATAACGGCCGTAATTTTGTGGCAGCCATAGCCCGTGCAAAACTCACACACATATCTTGCCTGGCTCACACTTTGAACCTGGTGGTGCAGTGCTTCCTTAATAATTATCTGGAGTTAACATCCCTGCTCCATAAGGTGTGAAGACTGTGCTCGCACATCCGTCGCTCAGCCGTACACTCCAGTCGTATGCAGAAGCTGCAGCGATTGCTCCACCTCCCCAAGCACCACCTAATCATAGATGTTGCAACAAGGTGGAACTCCACCCTGCACATGGTTGAGAGGCTGTGCGAACAGAGGCAGGCTGTAATGCATTTGTGGAAGGATACACGGGCAGGCAGTTTGAGGGAAGACATGGAATTGTCGGGTGTGCAGTGGTCAAAGCTGAAAGACCTCTGTAATGTCCTTCAGTGTTTTGAGGAATGCACACGGCTGGTAAGCACAGACGACGCCATCATAAGCATGATCATCCCACTTATGCGTCTGCTTATGCAAAGTTTGACGCACATTAAGGATCAGGCCTCTGCAGCGGAGGAGGCGGAGGAGGGAAGCCTTGATGACAGTCAGCCATTGTCTGGTCAGGGAACTGTCCTGGACGAGGTGGAGGAAGAAGAGGAGGAGGATGAGGATGAGGGGGATGATTATTTTGGGCAGCAGGATGTTTCTCAGGGGGCAAGAGAAAATGTTGGCATTCCAAGGGCAGGTACAGTGTTTGTGCGTGACTGTAGGGATGTGGATTTGCCAGAAACTGCTCCTCCACCCACCACGGGCAGTGCATCATTGACACCTGGAACATTGGCCCACATGTGCAATTATGCCTTGCGGATCCTAAAAAGGGACCCCTGCATTGCCAAAATGATGAGGGATGAAAACTACTGGCTGGCCAGCATCCTCGATCCATGGTAATAAGGCAAATTACACAACATCATGCCACAGGAGAACCTAGAGATAATATTGGCAAACAAACAAACCTTTTGTTTGAGGATTTCCCAGCACACAGCAGCAGTGCTGGGTCTCCCACGAGCCGTAGTGGGCACAATGGAAGTGGTGTTCATGGTGCACACAGCAGAAGTGGCGTTGGAGACAGGGGTTTAATGACCATGTTGTGGAATGATTTCTCAAGTACCGCTCACACGACTGCTAATACTGCACTGATTAATAGTGACAGGAGGCAGCAGTTGTCAACTATGGTTACAAACTACTTTTCCTCCCATATCGATGTTCTCCCTCACAGGTCATTCCCCTTTGACTCTTGGGCCTCTAAACTGGATGCCTGGCCTGAATTGGCCCAATATGCCTTACAGGAGCTCGCTTGCCCTGCTGCTAGTGTGTTATCTGAAAGAGTCTTCAGTGCTGCTGGATCAATCCTGACAGAAAAAAGGACCCGTCTGTCGACCCAAAGTGTTGATGATCTAACCTTCATTAAAATGAACCATGCATGGGTTTCAAAGGATTTTGTCCCACCTTCCCCTGATGACGCATAGGTTACCAGAAAAGTGCCTCGGTTTCTTCCTCCTCTTCCTCGGACTTGCCCAATTATGCCCTTTGCAGCAGCTGAATGTCCAGCCAACATATCAACATGTGATAATTTTTAAACCTCCATAACTGGGCTGCCCACCCCTCCCCCAACGGCTGGGGTCAAGACCTGGCGCACCCAGGCAAGTGCCGTTGCTATGAACATGTGGATGGGCCCACTGATGGCCGACAGCAATGGCACAGGGCCCCTCATAGTACAATACAGTGTCTCAGATGGTGGGAGGGCCCACTCGCCGTCAGACACACCAGCGTACTATGAGGGGCCCTGTGCAGTACCGCTGACCACGATTGTGCCCACCCTGCTTGGTCATGGCCACAGCACTTGCAAGTTGCAATACTTACCTCTCCCTGCTCCACCGCTGTGTAGCCTGGGCAGTTAAATCCTTCACAGGGACGGCCACTAGAAATTTGGTGTATTGATCAATGATGGTTAAGATGTAGCTATTGCCTGTCCTGCTGGCCTCTACCTTCAGATGATCAATGGCTACTATTTGAAATGGACGTCAACTTACAAGCGGATGCAGTGGTGGTTTATGATCACCTTTCACAGTTGTGATAGTCACAGACGTGTGACATTCCTGCCACCATTTTTCAATGTCTCCTCTCATGCCAATCCAATAGAATAGAATTGCTTATGTCTTTTGCACTCCAAAATGACCAGACACATCATGATAGGCAGTGAGGACCATGGGTACATCTCTCACTGTGATCACAATTTGATGGAGACGAGTAACAGTGATGTGATCCACGCTACTGCGATAAAGCAATCCTTTCTTCACAAAGAACCTTTTTCGCTTTCTCCACAGACACAGTAATTGAGGGTCTGCATCACCTCTTCAACATCTACCGGTAGCTTTTTCCGCGATGAGTAATTCCAAAATTTCTGCTAACACTCGACTTTGCGTCTATACTTGTATCCATATAGTTTCCAGTAGTGGAGATTCTGGACTGGCTTATTGAGATTGAAATATATACGAAGATTTAAAAGTACCACAACACTGTATACTGGTGTACGCTATGAATACCTTTCCCTTTTTCTAATTTTTTAATTCTGGTGTAATACATAGTGAGCCTGTGAATGTCTGTGTCTGATTCCGGAAGTATAGAAGGAAATTTAACCCTAGACTGGACACACCTGGTATGTGCTGATACAGTAACTTGTTTCAAAAATTTGTATTAAGGTATCATCTGTAGGATAACCAACTGTGGGGGGGACCCTCTTCTTGCCACAGACAAACACGAGACTGAGACAGAGTTTGTATTGAACAGGTCCGTTTTTAGTGCCCATCCTTGTGTCAACAACAGCAATTCACCACAGCCGTTTCACATTTCTCTGTACACAGGTCCCGGTACCTTCACTTCCTTTGTAACTATAATCGTGGCATCCTCTGTGGCTCTTCCACTGTGGCAGGCCTAGGCCCAACCACCACAGCGCTGCACCAGTCTGAGCACACCATCCGTATGATAGCCCCAGGCCATCTTCGTCTGCGGCTATGTCCTCTGGGCCACCCCCCCGTGACCGCCTCAACTGTCAGTCCTCTCTGGAGCCTTTCTACTGTCTCTATTTCCTCAGCACAACTTCCTCTTTACTGTGCTCCCTTCACTGACTGACTCTTCCAGAATCTTCCCTCAGCCTTTTATACTGGTAACTCCGCCCACGATCACCTAACAGTTTCTCTGACCAATGGCAGTTATTCAGTCCCACTCTTACACTCTTCACTGCCTTCCAGTGGGCAAGCTAAAACACTGCACCCTTTCTCTTTATCTTAGCGGTTTCACACCTACACTGCGCTACACCTCTGCTTCTCACTACAGGCTGGTTTGTCTGTCAGTCCACCTTCCCTACAGCATCCATAGTGAGTGAGCATGTGTGGGTTACACCTTCTATATATACGGTGAATCGTAGAAACAAATTTTTACACTATACTCAATACAGCTTGTATCTTGTTATACAGTACCTTTGTTCGACATTTAGCATTACTGTCAAATCCATTCTGTGTAAGCATCTGAGAGTGACTACGGGACTATTTATATGGAGATTTCAATTGTACCCTAAAAAATAAATACTTGCTATCTTGCTATCCAGGACCTTTTTTACAACATTTTTTATTATGGTCAAAACCAAACTGAGTGAGCGTCTGAGGGTGACTACGGAAATATATACCGATATTTTCAATTTGGCCAACACTGTATACAGCAGAACGCTTCTGATACAGTAACCTTTTTAGCTATTTAGATTCTGGTGTAATCCATAATGAGCCTGTAAACATCTGTCTGTTACTCCGGCAATATATTTGGAACTTTAATATTACCCCAACACTGTATACAGCTGTATGCTTGTGTTACATAACCCATTTACAGCTTTTCATATTCTCGTGTAATCCATACTGGGCCTAAGAGCGTTTGTGTCTGCCTCCTGAAATGTATACGGAGAATCAGAATGTTTACACTATATTATATATACCTTGTATCTGGTGATACTGTACCCTTTTTCAACTTGTTATTTTATTGGCTAATCCATACTGAGCCTGTGAGCGTCTGTGTATGCCTCATGAAATATATACAGAGATTTACTGTTATCCATAGATTGTATAGAGCTGTATGCTTCTGATACAGTACCATATATCTGCTGGTATTTTGGGTCCATTTTCCAAAACATGAGGAAGTATGGTGGAAGAGGACGCGGATGTGGACGTGGAGGGCCACCTGGTACTGATGGCGGTGGTGGTGCATCTGCTGGTAGTGCCAAAAACACAATAGCAGCTAAGGCAGGAGGTGTTGAGCCAGCATCATGGTGTAGCTCTGGAAGGCCTGTAAGGCTCCCTTTTCTAGGAGTAGGTAGACTTCTTTTAAAGCCGGAGTATCAGGAACTGTTTGTGGCTTACATTGCTGAAACAGCCTCCAGCTCTATCGCCTCCTCTTCTGAAGTTGTAAAAAATGCAAGCACTGAGTCGTAACTGCAGACTTCTGGTCAGGAGCAACCCTTTTCCTTGTGTCCTTCACCCACACCAAAAGTGAAGGAGCTCTTTTCACATACCATGCCTGGGTTAATTAAAAAAAGGGCCCATCATGTACTGTAGCAATGCAAATGGAGCAGATCAGACACTGGAGCAGCATCTAAGGGGCCCATTATACACTGGAGCATTACAAATGGGGCCCATTATATATGGAGCATTATTAGGGCCCATGATACACTGGAGCATCATCCATGAGGCCCATCATGTACTGTAGCATTGTAAATGGGGCAGATCAGACACTAGAGCAGCATCTAAGGGGCCCATAATACACTGGAGCATTACAAATGGTGCCCATTATATATGGAGCATTATTAGGGCCCATCATACACTGGAGCATCATTCATGAGGCCCATCATGTACTGGAGCATTGTAAATGGGGCAGATCAGACACTGGAGCAGCATCTAAGGGGCCCATTATACACTGGAGCATTACAAATGAGGCCCATTATATATGGAGCATTATTAGGGCCTATCATACACTGGAGCATCATTCATGAGGCCCATCATGTACTGGAGCAATGTAAATGGGGCAGATCAGACACTGGAGCAGCATCTAAGGAGCCCATTATACACTGGAGCATTACAAATGGGGCCCATTATATATGGAGCATTATGTGGAGCTCATCATATACTTTATGGAACATCATATGTGACTTATTATTTGGTATGGAGAAATATATGGGGCTCATTATTCTGTATGGCGCACAATGTGGTGGCCATAACACTGTATGGAGTAATATACTGTCCTGTTTTTGAGCTATTGTACAATTTAAAATAGATCAGTCATGTCATGTAAGCAGTGAAGTATGTGTCATTGTACTATACCTATATTTCTGTGGCGTATCGGAGCATCATGAGTTGTGGTACGTGTTAAAGGGGCGCACTGATACTCTTTGGCCCAGGGCACACGAAAACCTGGAGCCAGCCCAACCCCCCCACAACTTTAGCCAAATAACCCCCAGTTTTCATTGCGCAACTATTATTAGGAAGTAAATTAAGGTTGACAAGCTTCAGTTATAAGAACTGATGTTTTTGGCATTGAAATGGGCACTGTAGGTGTGTTTACTGTCTTCCACTCCCTGCTGACTTTGCTTCCCAATGAGTTGCATTGGGTTTCGTGTTTCAGTCGGCCTCTGACTTTTCCCTATAGTCGGCCAATTTCGTTCGACCCGACTTTTGCGAAAGTCGGTTTTCATGAAACCCAACTTGACCCAAAAAAAGGCAAAGTCGCTCATCTCTATGGACCATCATTGTAAATACCCACCTGTACTTTGTTTCTCCCCCACTTCATTGTAGATTGTAAGTTCTCACAAGCAGGGTTGTTTTATTTTGCTTTAATTCTTGTATTATTGTTTGAAACTGTTAAACTGTAAAGCGCTGCGGAATATGTTGGTGCTATATAAATAAAGATTATTTGTCACGTGGACCCGTCCTGTGTGACGCGACCAGCAGGCTGGTAACTGAAATGACAAGATGTGGCACGTGAAACTGTCCTGTGTGACACTGCTTGCAGGCCGGTAACTAAAACATCAAGACAAGGGGTAGGGAAACAGTTACAACGGTGGGTCCTGCGATAGGGACAGGGGACGTGGAGACCTCCTGCACTCCCCTGAGTCAATGTCCCTAACGCTCCTAACGTTCCCTATGCCGGTTCCGCACCGGGCGCCGCTCAGGATACCTGTCGCCCTAGCACACCCTACACCTATCCCTTGCTAGGGAGCTGGGTGGCCCAGGCACTGGCCCCACCGCTGTACTAATACACACGAAGGAAAAACACAAACAGGGAAACACCACTTAGCTTTACTCTGTTGCACTCGCTTCTGGCAACAGAGACCACCAGCAGAATGCAGCTCTCCTCCTGAATCGCTGCCACCAAGCTCTGTCAAAGCTATAAGGAAATCCCCTCTGACTCCTTCCACACCAGGGCTCTGACCATGCTGCAAGGAGATCTCCAGCTCCTTTCTCCACCAAGGATGGTTGGAAATGAACACTATCACCAACACTGATTGCAACACCTGTGACTCTTTTATAGCAGAGCCAGCAATCACACCTGCATTCTAATCATGTGCACTTAACTAAGAAACCAGAGTGCAATGACGCTCACCACCACCGGGGGAAACTTAGAACAGATGACACCACAGTGCAATAACCCTAATGGCCACCGGGGCAAAACCAACTCCTTAAGCACAGCTTAGGAAAAAAAAAGGTTACCTGTACTTTATATCTGTCATGATCCAGCATGGATCATGACATTATTATTATTAGTATCATGTTGTGCATTGATGTGAGCCACAAAGTTCTTTGAAGTGAAACTGTTCTGGATGTAATGTACAATTTGCACTCGAAAATTGGATCACATGCCTACAATGATGCTTGCAGTAAAGAACTGACTGGACAGATAGTTGTTTCCAAATACAACAATCGTACATATCATCTTGATGATATCAACTGGGAATTTAACTCCGGAGTCTACTTTCAAGCAGTCAGATGGCTGTGAAATCAGTTTTATCGATTATTACAAAAATCAATATAACAAACAGATCACAGACTGGAAATAGCCTGCTCTCATATACAATGACAATAGGTCCAGGAAAAAATGCCAACATGGCCTATTATTCTGATTGCAGAATTCTGCAATTTAACAAGTTTTACTGATAGAATGAGAGCTGATTATTCTGTAATGAAAGAGCTAGAAAATCACGCTCGACTAGTACCAGAACAGAGGGAAAAACAAGTGGGAACATTTTTGGACCATAGTCACAGAGATGAAAATATACAGAAAGAACTTCTGGATTGGGGACTAAGTTTTGACAGTAAACTTCTGTCCTTCACTGGAGTTTACTGCTGCTTGTAAATAATAATTTGCCCCATTACCTTCAGTAAAAAGACTTGTGTTTCAAATTCTTACAGCTGCTTCATGACTGGGGCTCAAATGCACCAATTACTACCACCATCATCATCTTCTGCCTAGAGGTAGTTACTGTGCAAACATTGTATTGTAAAGTTTCCTGTGTGTGTGCAATTTGAGAAGGAAAGACTTCTCCTGACAGAAAGCTTGGCCACCATAAGATACATCATCCCCTGTCAGGATTACAACCCTCAGCCATACACCACAGGAGAATGCCACACTACCCAAGTTAGTAACACTATTTTGCTGTAAAAAATAAAACTACAGGCCACATATTTTACAGTGTGGTATCTCCGTCACACGCCTCACCTATCTGTGGGCTAATAATTGTGGCATTTCAGGCCTATATTGAACTGTTTTTGCTGTTTCTTTGGCTAGTTAGGGACACAATTTTTTTTTTTTTTTTTTTTTTAAAAAACGGCCAGATAATTTAAAGTCTGGTATCTCCGTCACACCACTCACCTATCTGTTGTCTAAAAATTGTGGCATTTCAGGCCTACATTGAACTTTTTTTTGCTCTGTCTTAGCCTAGTTATTGACACAATTTTACTGTGAAAAAAAATACAGACCAGATATTTGAAAGTGGGGTATCTTCCTCACAAGGCTCATCTATCTGTGGGCTACAAATTATGCCATTGAATTTTGTTTGCTGTGTCACTTATTGAAACAATTTTGCTTTAAAACCAAAAATTATGAGGACATATAATTTAAAGTCTGGTATCTCCGTCACATGACTCACCTATCTGTGGGCTAAAAATCGTGGCATTTTTCTTGCTCCATTGAACTATTTTTGCTGTGTCTTAGCCTGGTTATAGACACTATTTTGCTGTTTTGAAACAAAATACAAAATACAGGCCAGATATTTTAAAGTGTGGTATCTCCGTTACATGCCTCACCTATCTGTGGGCTAAAAAATTGTGTAATTTGAGGGCTCCACCAAGAGGGTGAGCGGCGATGATGCCATAATTGTGAAGGGTTAATACTAAAATCAGAGCTGAAGTTTTGTTTTATCCATTCTCTGGAGGTTTCGTTTCTCCGTTTTTGTTGTTGCAAGATAAATTTTTATAATTGGCATGGGCTGTCATGAAACCAGACTGCTCTCTTCAGGTACAAAGATAAGGGGCTCGGGGGGGTGCATTGCTCTGAATATGCCATTATACTACTTTCTACGCTATTTAGGTACGGACATATATGTAGTTTCCGGTTTTCTTGCAATATTATTGGCTTATAAAGTGAAATGCTATTGGTACTTGAGAACCTTGCATAATTAAGCAAAAGATTATAAAAGATGTGACTAAAATAAAATGGCTTAGTGATCTGCCTCGATCCTCCCATACAGAGACCCCAGTCTCCGTGTGGTCATTTGAGTTGCTAGCAACACTGGAATAATTTGGAAATCACTGGCTCAACCGTGAAGGGTTAATTTAGCCCTCCCAAAATAGCTACCTCGACAGTGGCGCCCAACGTGGGGCCCCCGGACAGGGACGCCTCTGTCCCCGGAGGACAACAAGACAAAGGACCCTCGGAGCGGACACAGGTGCTGGAAAATTGGGACTGATCACCCCCCACAACCACGGTAAGTTGGCAGTTATACTGTTCAGACTGACCGTTGGTGTGGTTTTCCTGTGCTTGTTGCTGCAAAGAGGATCTGAGGTTTGTCCCCTGGTGGGGTGATTCATGGGTGGAATCATATAGAGGTGTAGTCCCGTTGGGGGCCCAGTGCTCGAACCGTACCTCATAAGGGACAGACACCCCGGATTGACCAGTGATTGTGACTCTCTTTATAGTCAAAATATCCTGAATTCCTGGTCATTGTTAGTTATCAGGCGTGGTCATGTGATCGAAGACTGGGTAGGATACGTAACTCAGGTATATATAGAAAGATATATATAAAAAGAGGTGTCCGGAGGGATAGTCTGAGATGCCCTCCTCCTTTCACTGAGTACCGTGAATTTTGGGCAATCCCAGAGGGGGATTGTTGACCCTGTGGAACAAACGGAGACGGCTGCTCCAGTATTGTGCACAATTTGTCAGGATATTTAGCTCTAAAGGAGAGAATTATGTTTCTGTGGAAGAAAAAGAAAAGTTTGGAATTGTGTGAAGGATCAGATGCTGTTAGTCTTATGATTCAAAGACGAGGAAAGAAATGTGTCAGGAATGCAGGAAAAATATTTTCGATTCTGGGATTTCCTAAGGGCGGGAGGTTGCAGCCTACGCTATGGGATGAAGGAGTTAAAAGGTTGACTGATTATGGATTACTTAAAGGCGCTGAAGAATTCCGTGGCCTGGCACATGAATTGTATAATGAAGGTTATGTGGAAATTGAACAGCAAGTGAATTCTGATTGTTTCTGTTACTGTTATGTTGAAGAAGGAAAAATTGTCTATTATGACAGGGACGGGATGATTTGTGGTTCAAGAAAGTGACTGTGGTATGAGAATGTGATTGATTAAAGAAGGAACTAAGATCCAGACAATGTGTCAGGCAATCGGATAGTTAAAAGTGATGATTTGAAACAAGAAGTTTCCCTGCTAGATGATAAGGTCCCTCCCCAGGAAATCCCTTAACCCTAAGGCACCAATGTATCCTGGACTACCGAAACTCAGTATGCCCCCACCCTATGATCCTGCCGGCTGGATCTGTGCTGTATGTGTAGTTACTAATCCTCAGTGGAGAGAGGTCTGTTATAATTGTGGCACAAGAAGACCGAGAGTTGCAGCCCCCACCTCTGCTAACGGCACCTATTATCATCCACCGCTAGCCTTAGTCCCCGTTATTGCTAGTGGTTATGAGTAGCCACCCCTTCCATTTACCAGCTCCAGAGGAAAAAAAAAAGTTTTCAGACTTTAACCTGCTCTGTTCAGGAGAGAGAGAGAGAAAAAAAAAAAAAGCAAACAGCAGCCTCTAGCCCCCACCGCAGCTGCGAGCACACAGTGTGCCCTTCAGCCCACACAGCAAACTCTCGCCCCCCCTTCCTCGACTTCAGCTAGTGGGAACCCTGCTCCTCAGCCCCTCCCTGCTAATTCTCGTTACTGCTCAGTTTGTAATCTCTCTCATATGTCCAGTAAATTTACTGGGGGTAGATTTATTATCACAGTTCCGCTCCGGAATACAATTCCAAGATGATGGTCAGATGGTTTTTTTTGTTATATAATCCCTATGTAGATGAAGACAGTGAGGAAATCTGTATTTTGCATGCCCTTCCTACAGTTATGATGGCCCTGATAGGCTCAGATCCACCCCCAATATTGCCTGAGGATCAGTGACTCACCCCATACCTCTCAGAGATACTATCTAAATTCTGGTCAAAAGGGTCAAATGATATAGGGAAAATGCCAGTAGAACCAGTAAGTGTTTCTCAAACCTGGTGCCTAATCCACATACTCTTTTGTCCAAAATACCCCAGGATGCTGCTTGGTTTACAGTTATTGATCATACCAATGCCTTCTTTAGCATTCTGTTACACCCAGACTGCCAGTTTCTATTTGCATTCACTTAGGCTGGTTTCACATTAGCGCTTTTTAAGCGCACGCACGGCCGGGGGTAGCTCCGCCCCCGAGCCGGCTCTCTGCCCGGCGTGCCCGCCCCTTGCTTGTAGCGCCGCCTCCTAGCGCACAGCGGCGCCTGCGATCGGCGCACCCTATCTTTAGCATAGGGTGCGCAGATCGTGAGCAGGCCGTGTGCTAGTTGCGCTTTGACCTGCGCTGCGCACTTTTGACGGTGCGCCGAGCACGCCGAAATCCGAAAAGTTTGATTTTGGCGCGCACGGCACACCGTCAAAAGTGCGCAGCGCAGGTCAAAGCGCAACTAGCGCACGGCCTGCGCACGATCTGCGCACCCTATGCTAAAGATAGGGTGCGCCGATCGCAGGCGCCGCTGTGCGCTAGGAGGCGGCGCTACAAGCAAGGGGCGGGCACGCCGGGCAGAGAGCCGGCTCGGGGGCGGAGCTACCCCCGGCCGTGCGTGCGCTTAAAAAGCGCTAATGTGAAACCAGCCTTAGCAGGGACGACAGTTAATATGGACAGTTATGCCACAAGGGGCACAAAACAGTCCCAACCAGTTTGCAAAAAATATGAGCAGGTGTCTTTTGCCATTTTTGCCAATGTTAGCCTCCTCAAGCATCTGGCAGCACTGAACTGTCAGGTTTCGGCCTTGAGACTTCAGTTCTGCCTTGGTCAAGTGATATTCTTGGGTCACTGTCTCCTTCAGGGTGCCAGACACCTCGCAGAAGAATAATAGCTGTCAGCTCCCTTCCTTTCCCAAAAGATTAAACTGAACTCCAACGTTTTCTTGGACTATGCACTTATTTTTGTCAGTGGATACCGGATGCATCCCGCATAATGCAACCCCTTTACAACGCCTTGAAAGACGGCATAATGAGCTACAAGGAAAGATCACCGGTTTGTATGGAAAGCCTTCATTATGCCTTCTCTGAATTGAAGCGGCTTATTGCTTCCGCCCCTGCCTTGGGCATCCCGGACTATACTCGATCGTTCCATTTGTATGTGTCTGAGAATGAAGGACACGCAGCAGGGGTGCTCACACAATCACATGGCAACAGGCAACGACCAGTGGGCTATTATTCGGCCCGCCTCGACCCAGTGGCCCGAGCATCACCAAGTTGCATGAGGGCAGTTCATGCCACTCACTCGTTGCTTGACAAGACTGCAGACATAATTCTTGGACATGAAATGCATATTTTTGCTCCGCATGATATTGCAGCAATACTGAGCCTTCAGCAACCAAGACATTTGACTGTGCAACGACACTTACGGCTGCAGTGTTCACTCCTTTTGCCTGATTATGTCAAGTTGCATAGCTGTACTACAATCAACCCCGCTACTTTACTGCCGGTCCCCAAGAAAGATGGCAGTGATGAGGATTTTCTCCAACATGATTGTTCCCAACTTCTAACTGAAGAAACAGCTAGTCCACCAAATGTCAGTGAGAATCCACTCCCAAATCCTGATCTGGTGTTATACACGGATGGTTCAAGATATGCTGACGAGTTTGGTAGACTCCACACGGGATATGCTGTTACGACAGAGGACACTGTAGTGCACGCAGCTGCACTCCCGCCCTCACAGTCAGCACAAGAAGCAGAACTCCAGGCTCTGTCTACTGCATGTACTTTGGCCAAGAACAGACAGGTTAATATATACACGGACTCACGGTATGCATTTGGTATTGCTCACGATTTTGGGGCTCTATGGGCCAATCGAGGGTTTATTACTACTGCTGGAACCCCAGTGAAAAATGCTGAAGCTGTTAAAACCCTCATGGACTCGATCAAATTACCTACTAAGGTGGCCATTATCAAAGTTAAGGCGCACGGTCCTAGGACCAGTCCACAGACTGTTTGCAACACATTTGCAGATATGCAAGCAAAAGCCGCCGCTCTCTTACCCGTTGAACCAACTATACCAACTATGGTGACCACACACTCTCAGCGTAAACAGTTACAAGAAGCACTGACCCTACAAGAACCTGATGATTTACAACAGACTGAAGTTTTCTGTCGGACCCCGCGAGACCAATTAATGACGATGCAGAGAATGTCTCCAAAGGAAGAGGTGAAACAATGGGAGACTTATGGGACACGAATGGATAATGGTCTCTGGGAAAAGGACCAACTTGTGTGTCTCCCTAAGCGGATGTACCCTGCTATTGCCACATGAGCCTACACATCGAGGAAAGAATCAGGCCCTCGCACTGGTGCAAAAATCCTACTGGGCCCCGGTTCTCCAGTTGGCCGGAAGCATTCCCTGTTACCAACATGACTGCAAAGACCACAGCGAAGAAACTGGTGATGGAAGTTATATGCAGATATGGGGTTCCAGAAGTTGTTGAAAGTGATCAAGGCCCGGCCTTTTCTTCTCATGTGTACCAAGAAGTTCTGACAATGCTTGGATCCACTGTAGCCCTCCATACTCCGTACCACCCACAATCCAGTGGGAAGTTGAGAGGCTGAACGGCACACTGAGGGGACAATTGACCAAAATGATGCAGGAGACTACGGCTCCATGGCCAGAGCTCCTACCCATTGTGTTATACCACATTCGTACTACCCCTATTGCAAAACATGGCCTGTCCCCATATGAGATATTGTTTGGTTCTAGGCCCCCAGTTGCAATTTTCCAGCCTCAGCAGTTATCAGAAGAGACTGACCGTGTTGTTCAATATGTTATTCTGCTTAGTAAAAATCTTGCTAACACCTATGTTCTAGTTTCCATTTCTTTTCCAGATTCAGCAGAAACCGGCACTTGTCATAACCTGAAGCCTGGTGATTTGGCAGTCGTGAAGAGGCATGTCAGGAAGCACGGGCTAGAACCCTTGTATGACGGTCTCTATCAAGTTCTCCTCATCACCCAACAAGCCAATAGCAAATGAAGGGGCATAATGTTTTGGTTTTCCGCATTTTTCATATTATTATTGGTAGAAGTTAAAAGTTAAAGTTAGAAGATATTCAATGACTCAGATCAATATGATAAAGACAATGATCATACTAAGGACAGTTGGTGCTCAGACACCTTCTCCTTTCTCAATCCAGCCAACTGATTTAAGGGAATTGGGAGCTGGATAGCTGGGATCTTACAGAGCTTGTTACACATTGCTGCCTGTATCCTTGTTGTATATGTGATACTAAAACTTGTTCTTTGGTGTATTTCTGTATGTATTAGGAAATTCTGCACTAAGACAGCTAATGATGATACCAAAGGTGTCGTTGCCCCTGCTCTTCTCTGCACCAATCTCAAAAGGCTACTTGATGAAGATGTTGAAGCCAAGCACATGCCTACCTGCAAAAGATCCCCACCACCTTCATCAAAAATTGTTATTCGTGAACTGCAGTATACAGGGGGGACGGGTGCGCCGCGACAGCCATGACTGGTAACACGGCATCAGTCATGTGAAGACCAGTACCCCTCAAGCTGTTAGCTTGGGATAGCACCTCTGATGCTACATATGTGTTAAAAAAATTTATCTAGGGGGGAATGTGAAGGGTTAATACTAAAATCAGAGCTGAAGTTTCGTTTTATCCATTCTCTGGAGGTTTCGTTTCTCCGTTTTTGTTGTTGCAAGATAAATTTTTATAATTGGCATGGGCTGTCATGAAACCAGACTGCTCTCATCAGGTACAAAGATAAGGGGCTCGGGGGGGGGTGCATTGCTCTGAATATGCCATTATACTACTTTCTATGCTATTTAGGTACGGACATATATGTAGTTTCCGGTTTTCTTGCAATATTATTGGCTTATAAAGTGAAATGCTATTGGTACTTGAGAACCTTGCTTAATTAAGCAAAAGATTATAAAAGATGTGACTAAAATAAAGGGGCTTAGTGATCTGCCTCGATCCTTCTGTACAGAGACCCCAGTCTCCATGTGGTCATTTGAGTTGCTAGCAACACTGGAATAATTTGGAAATCACTGGCTCAACCGTGAAGGGTTAATTTAGCCCTCCCAAAATAGCTACCTCGACATAATTAGCATCACCAGCCCACTTCTCTGTGTTCTGAAATGCTCTCTGCTCACAATCAAAGAGGATGCATTGCAGGCGGAGATTGATGAGATGGAGCAAGGAACCCTAGAGGGTGATTACACACAGCCCAACCTCACCTCATCCCAACGTGGATTGGGTGACAATGAGTGAGAGGAGGATGAGGAAGAGCAGGAGCTACTTTCATGCGCGCTAGACGGTACTACAAGCACAAATGCAATACCATCTGTTCAGCGTGGATGGGCTGAGAACAGGGAAGAGGAGTAGGAGAGCATGGTCAGTCGTCTTCTTGGTGAGGACACAGAAGTGTTGCCTGTTAGCAATCTGGCACACATGGCTGAGTTTATGTTATGCTGCCTTTCCTGTGACCCTTGCGTTCTCAAAATTTTGTCAGTCATTACTGGTTGGTGACACTTCTAGACCCACTCTACAAGAAGAACTTTCTATCTCTTATTCCAGAGGTGGACAGGTCTACTAAAATGGTGTAGTACCAGAGGGCCCTTGTTGCGGAATTATTAAAAATATTCCCATCTGAAAATGCTGGCTGCAGAGGTCACAGTTCGTTAGACAACCAAGGAGTACAAGCGTGAGAGACACAACTCTAATCCAGCAGAGGCAGGGTAACACTGACAACGTTCTGGGAGAGTTTTCTCAGACCCTCCCATCGCAGAGGCCCTGAGGCATGGGATAGTCTCAGAAGGAGTGCAAAATTTAGGAAGATACTGAGGGAGTACCTTGCTGACCGTACCAACACCCTCTGTGATTCCTCTGTGCCTTATAATTATTGGGTATCCAAGCTGGACACGTGGCATGAACTGGCTCTCTATGCCTTGGAGGTCCTGGCCTGCCCTGCCGCTAGCGTTTTGTCAGAGTGGGTATTTAGTGCCGCTTGTGTAATTCTAACTGATATGCGCATCCGCCTGTCAACTGAAAAATGCTGACAGGCTGACTCTTATAAAAATGAACAAGGGCTGGATTCTGCCAGACTTCTGTACACTACCGAATGATAGCAGTGAAACAAACTGTAATCCAGTGTTTTTTTTTGGGAACTCTATTACCAGGCACCTCTACACACACACATGGGTATACGCTTCCTGATTTCACCTATTTGTTGTTGTCGTCCTCCTCCTTCTCCTCATCATCCATTACCATTATATCACCATGGTGACTGTTGTCTGAGATGCAACATCCACGTTATTGCGTTAAAGGGTGTTTTTGATGCCAGTAAAAAATTGTTTAAACACTATGTTGATGTGTACCCCCCAGGGGGAAATGGTTGCTAGCCCATACACTTAGAGTATGGGCATTACAATAATGGGAGACCTGCTCCTTTGTAATGGGAACATTTTTTTATGAAGCATTCCTCTAGGTTTATTCCAAGGGGGATTGGGGTGCGTGCAAATTTGGGGCAGGCCTTGCATTCACTGCATAGCCAAACAGTATGGGAGACTAAGTTTACAATAATGGGAACTGTAGCGGTTGGTCAGCTGCTTCAAAAATGCAATTCTCAACTTTTGGGTCTTCATCCTCAACACTGAGATTCTGCACTGCAGGTTCTTCAGCCTCAACACTGCAATTCTCCACTGCCAGGTGTTCTTTAGCCTCACCACTGTAATTCCCAATGCAGGTTCTACAGCCTCAACACTGCAATTCTCCACTCCAGTTTCTTTAGGCTCACCACCGCAATTCTCCATGGCTGGCTCTTCATCCTCAACACTGCATTGCTCCACTGCTGTTTCTTCATCCAAAAACACTGCAATTCTCCGATGCAGGTTCTTCAGGCTTAACACTGCAATTCACTGCAGTCAAATATTATGGTAGTACCAACTTCCTAATATTGGGAAGTTTGGTTTCATGTGGCCATCCAATACGTCACTTCAAAGGATTATTGAGGTGCGTGTAACTGCAGGCCAGGCCTTGCATTAAATGCATTGGCAAACAGAATGGGACTACCAAATTTATAATAATGGGAACTTTGGTTTCATGTTGCCATTCAGTATGTCAGTTAAAAGGGTTATTGGGGTGCGTGTAACTTTGTGGCAAGGCGGGCCATGCATTCAATTCATAGGTAAACAGTGTGGCAGTACCAAATAAATAATAATAGGAACTTTGGTTTCATGTCGCCATCCAGTATGTCAGTTCAAAGGGCAATTGGGGGCATGTAACTTTGGGGCAAGGCAGGCCTTGCATTCAATGCATAGTCAAACACTATGGGAGACCCACTTTCTTATAATGGGAACATTTTTTCCTGAGGCCCTCCTGTACATCTCATCAAAGGGGTATTGGGGTGCGCAGTAATTTTTGGCAGCCCAGCCACTCACTGCATAGACCCACTGTTTAATAATGGGAACAACAAAGCACAGCCGGCTGATGGCCCTTTAATGCCGCCTGATACCCCTATAAAAATAGGCTTTGTGATTTTCAGAGTCCCTTCTTCATAAATGAAACAGGATGTGTGTGATGATGTGTCACACACTACATGGCCAGCTAAGGCTGTTAAATGTTAAAATTACATTTCCTTGTGATTGCATTTGTATTGGTTAAAAGCAATGCTAAAGTTGAAAAACGCATCAAAAACGCCACGTGTGAACATAGCCCAAGTGGTGGAGGTACATTTTTTATTTTTTTTATTTTGCCTTACATACAAATCATTACCCTGGAAAGAATGTTCCTTAAAATTTTTCCCAGGAAAATCCATTTTGGTTTCGTTTTTGTATGTTTTAGTGTGCAGCTGTAAAAGTGGCATAACACTCTGACAACATTGTTCACAGCAGTGACCTAGGAGTCAGAAATGCTTCCAGGGGTCATCCCCATGATGTTCCCATGTCATTTGAACACTGTTCCCATCAATTTCAGATGTTTTCAGACCCTAAAAAGACCTCGGGGGGGGGGGGGGATCGTGGCAAAAATGCTCGGGTTTCCCATAGACTTACATTGGGCTTGTTGCTCTGGTCAAGCACCCAGTCATTCCAATTTGCTCGACCCGAGCAACGAGCACCTGAGCATTTTAGTGCTTGCCCATCACTACTTGCCGCTAATTGTTCTGCTATCCTTTAGTGACAAAGGTGCAGGTTAATTAAAGAACTGAGAGGTAGCAAATTGGTATATCATGAACTATAAAACATAACCTTTAATGATTCCTTAAAAACCATGCATCAAATCTAGACAAACATGTGCCAAAGTGCAATTGTGTAGTGCTCTATTTAAAAACAAACCGTTATGTACTTTATGAGGTACCATATGGCCCTAGACATTATCGTATTTCTTGTCCAAATATTTATAAACCTGGACTCTCCGACCATATGGGCCTTATACATATATATTCATATGCCAAAGGGCCTTTATGTCATCAGAATTATTACTTGTTAGACATATACTCAGCCCGTATACAAATAACATAGCGTATGTACAGCACCGGTCAAATGCATAAACATAAAATCACCTCATCAGCAATTTATATCTATTTATGATACCACTGTAAAAACTGAAACCGCTGTACTTATCTTTGGACGCTTCTATTATTTATTTATAGAAGCGTCCAAAGATAAGTACAGCGGTTTCAGTTTTTACAGTGGTATCATAAATAGATATAAATTGCTGATGAGGTGATTTTATGTTTATGCATTTGACCGGTGCTGTACATACGCTATGTTATTTGTATACGGGCTGAGTATATGTCTAACAAGTAATAATTCTGATGACATAAAGGCCCTTTGGCATATGAATATATATGTATAAGGCCCATATGGTCGGAGAGTCCAGGTTTATAAATATTTGGACAAGAAATACGATAATGTCTAGGGCCATATGGTACCTCATAAAGTACATAACGGTTTGTTTTTAAATAGAGCACTACACAATTGCACTTTGGCACATGTTTGTCTAGATTTGATGCATGGTTTTTAAGGAATCATTAAAGGTTATGTTTTATAGTTCATGATATACCAATTTGCTACCTCTAAATATCTGACATTGGTTTGAGATACCCCTGCTATATATTTATAATTAAAGAACTGATATCTGTTAATTTGGTGAAAACCTGCAACCTACCTATTCTATCAGTCGATGCACCTCCCAACAGTCCTGTGGATAATGGCCTGAAGGACAGCTGTGTGTGTAAGAAGGGACCTCTATCCTTCTACAAGGTGACTCTAAAGGATAACAGCCAAGGCACCATGGCTCCAACTGGAGGAATACAGTTTTGATCCTCTACCCATCACTGAACCTTAGGAGACATTTGGAGAACCTAGGTTGAGACAATCAGGTCACCTGGCCACATACCTCAATGGACTGTCAGCTTCCTAAGTTGCCGCTACCTATTTTCTGTGGCTACACACCAAAAGTCGGGAGCCACTGGTTAGGGTAGTAAGCCCTTAATGCTACGAAGTCGCACATGTTCTAATTCCCAGCGAGTAAGCGGAAGGGTGAGACTCTGTCATTTGCACCATCTTGTCTACTTTCTGGGACTGTACTATATGTTATTGTCTATTGGTGGTTCAATAAAGTATTTCCACACTGTGTTACCCTCACCCTGTGTTGTCTGAGTAGTATTCTGCCCATGGGAAAGAAGTATGGGCGTTCAGTGGGATGAACCTTGGTCCATGCTATCTTTCTAAAGACAGCCAGGCCAGTGGACACGAGCTCCCACTGACATTCATGTCTCCACATATAGTTCTTTGTAGAGTCATGTTTTTTAAAAGATTGGTTCACCCCAGTAGATTTTCAAAAAGACATGCAGCTTGCCTAATCCTAATGGTGTGTAATATATACACTATTAGTATTTGGCTTTGCTTGTCAGTTTTAGCAGTCATCACATACGCTAAGACTATAGTCTGCATGTGTCCGCAGTTATGCAAATCACATTTTTGCATTCGTGAAACCAGTAGAGCTTGCAAGTAAAGTAGAATCCTAAGGGTGTATACTACATACTTTGCAAGCTGCATGGTTTGTAGAAAATTTACACAGGAATGGACATCCACTTTAAAGATCAGAATGATGGCATTATTCTGTCACTACATGGTGATAATATGTAGTCAAAGAGTAGCAATATTATTTAATCATATATAGCGGTAAAATTATTCTTGTAGTAAATCTTGACGTCCTCCAACACCAGGCAGAATAATATTTCTAATAAAGACCACATGTGGAAAAGTGGGTGTAGGGTGGAAAGCATTGGCTGCGTTCTTTCAAACTCCAGCCCTCTATCTTATACATTGGACCTGACAACAGTAGTCACAATCTGACAGGCCATCCGTTAACACCGGGTCATTGTACATTAGTAATAAAACATCCTCAGCACTTGTCCATAAAAGAAGTGTTTGAAACAAACCTTTTGCCCTGTAAGTGCAAGTGCCTACCCTGCTGCTCTATTGAACATCTACAGTTCATACTTTTCGATATTCTTGTTAAAAGGAGACCGTAATCGAAAAAATAGGACATATCAATTAAAGTCTAGCCCTCATCAACAATTGGCATTATTAAAATTTGTCATTATTTTACTTATTTTCATCTATTTGTAGTTTTAATTCTTCAACCTTCTGAATCCTATTAATATTCTGGTACATACATGGAATACACTATTCTGAACACATATAAGAAGATGTATAAGCTCTACTATCCATGCTATCAGGAAGTGATGAAATAGGCCCGGAGGCTTCGGTATTTGAAAATAATTACAGGTAATATTCATAGGTTTAATTCACACCTTTTAACAACCTTAGCTGCGAAGAGAGGCAATCTACAGAACTGAGATTATAGGTCTTTCTACTTTACTTAACATTTTAATTCTGTTTTGCTACAAATGAGGTAACTGGAGAAAAGCTGAATTGATTTCTGGACTCCAGATATTACCCTGTATGCAAAGTAAATGGCACCACAGTTCATGTTCTCAAGAAAAGTGTTTTCCTCAAAGTCTCATAAGTAGTAAAGGAGTTAGGAAAGGAGGTGAAGGAGCTAAGAATCCCATTACCCTTCACATATATTGTATTCCAATTCTAAGCAATCAGCTGCACTATAATTTTTCCATTTTGTTGCTGACAGTCATGTGAGGGCTTGTTTTTTTGCAGGATGAATTGGAGTTTTTATTGGTACCATTTTTCCAGACATAGCATTATTTGACCACTGTATCATATCTGAGATTACAATCCTCCTTCAAAATGTGCAGCTGAAACAGGACACTTGGCTCAGCAGGTGGTCCAGCCGCATTAAAATTCCCAGTCAGAATTACATAGGAAGATTATGGAGTTATCGTATGTCCTATCTGTATACCGGTTACATTTTTGAGATTTCGGGAATGGGCTTAAAGTGTGCCAGGTTCTCAATCCATTCTAGCACCCCAGGGTGGGGAGATACCAAGACAGGCTAGTAGAAGACAGGCAGCAAAGCCATGTTTGGTCTCCAAGTGTAAAGGGGGCCCAGCCGGACTCAATGGAGCCCAAAGTCCTGGCCTATGACCTTCTATTGGGAAGTTATGGTCCTTCATATGTTTTGAAGTTTTAGCTGCAAAACCCCAGCAGAGGGGGTATTAGGGCCATCCTGTCGACCAACGTTGTGTAAGGCTATGTGTTCTCTCTCTTTGTCTTGCTTGCTGTTCACTTCTGAGGAGGTTCATGTCGAGTAACGTGTTGAAAGGAACTTGAAACAGCTGGCACCCCATACCCCCCCATGCGGTTAAGTTCACATGGCGAACATCCAACCGGTAAAACACATGTTTCATCTGCTTATACTTTTGTACTTCACCTGTATGTGCATATCTGTCCATTGTATATTTATACCCATTGTGTATATAGTGTATCGTCTAGTGTGCACTTAAGGCAATTAAATATATAATGTAAACTTGGGTTGCTCTTATATCTCAATTCACATGTCTATGTGCTCGGTTTAACTTCCAATGCTACCAGGGCTGGTTTCTGTTCCAATATAATACCATTAACAGACCGGGCATATATCTAACGAGGAACTGATGGCAGTCCTACCAGTCTGGCAAGGATCTGTTTCACTGGTGTGAATAAAAGGGACATCTCAGCCTGTCAGGGTTGTGAGAGAATGCTGTGCCACTCCTGAGAATGCATGAGCCACTCTCTCTCACTTCCAGTGCCTCCTCATGTGGACACGGAGTGTCTGTGTAAAACTTTGCCTAGCTGACATTACGCATCTTCAAGGGATGTGGAAGGCCATGTAAGGAGGTGGCAGAGGACCTCTGCGCTCCCTCTCTCCTTTCTGTTTGGCCTCTGTGAACTTTATGAAAAGATGTCATGTTTAATGTGTTAACTATGTAATGTGTTAAAATGTGTTAACATATGTAAATATGTTATACTACTATGTACTACTTCTGTATTACACTGCATTATGTCTATATGTGTATTGTGGGGAGTTTCCCCTTTAATTGCCTATGTATAGAACTAGGTTAGGGACAGTTAAGAGTTAAAATGTGGGCTGGACTAGCAGTCAGAAAAGTCAGCAGGAAGCTGCTGCTTCAGTAGTAGCTTGGGCACGTTTGCCCTGAGCAGAAGCTCAGCAACAGCCGGGGCATTACCAGACCCCAGGAGAGGATAGAATCTGTTGTCCCGGACAAAAGGACAGTGATACAGGCATTGTCAGACCCCCGGAGGGGATAGGATCTGTTTTTCAGGACTCAAATACTGCAACACGGGCCCCAGGACTTGGTAAGGGCCCCGCTGAAGGGACTTTAAGCATCCAGATCCCGGCGTATGGACTACTGCTTCTACCGGCCACCGTGGCTGCTGCGGGTACGGCCACGGATATTTCTAGGGAAAGGCAGGAAACCAGTGTTGTACTTCACCTCATCTCTGTTATTAAATTTCGTTCCCTTTTGGACTGCAAGTTGTGTCTGGAATGCGTTTGTCCTGCCTTTGTATGTACAAGGTACCAGGGTGTATACTGACTGTGGCTAAGTTGACTCGACTGTGACTACCAACCCGGGTCACCTTGTTACAGCCGTACCACCTGATCCCTCCACCATACAAGTGACATCAGACGGGGCTGTGAGGTGCAGGTTCTTCACAACCACTTTCTATTCCAATTTTTGGAATAAAAACAGCAATTTAGGAATTGCTTGGACTTATTTTGACAGATATAGCATTTTATTTCAGATGTGGCGATACCAAAATGTATGCTTCTTACATTTAACATTGTTTTTACATAAATATGCTTATTTATTGTCGTAAAACTTTTTGACAATTTTTTGTTTATTTTTTTATACTTTTATTAAAAATTTTCCTTTTTTACTTAGTCCTTCTATGGGACTTCAACTTTTACTTCTCTGATAATTTTTCTAATGCATTGCAATATATATGTACTGCAATGCATTAGACTTGTCATTGTGACACTGACAAAACGCCATTTGGATATTCATGACCAGGCATGGGTTCTAAATGTTGCCATCGCCTCTGGTTGTGACAGTTGGAGCTCGGTTATCACTTAAGCTGAGCTCGTGGCGACGATCGTACGGGCATAGCTTATGTGCCTGCATTATCACCGTGACATAACTATACATCAATTTGCAGGAACTCCTTCCTGATCGTAAAGTACAATTGCGCTATATGTCGAAAAGGGTTAAGGCAACCTCTGTCCATATGACCTATTGCGTTCATTTGTAAGACAAAGTTTAGAGTTCATCACAAAGAGAATTTTTTTTTCCAGAGAACTCAAAATGGTTGAATTAAAGAGCTTTAGATATGTTTAAAAATGAAATTTAAATATGTACAAAGAGCAAATATACTTTCATTACAAAGTCCCATTGTCAGTGCTTTCCTTGTTCCTTGCAACTTCACTTTTGAGTTATGCTCGACACTTTCTCCCCCCTCATATGTAAACAACTAAGGGAAATATATGAAGCAGCCAATCTCACCTTCTCATTTCAACAGCTAAATCAGCCATCTTTTTTCATATTTCACACAAAGACAATGAAAGGGGCTGAGTCACAGCCAGGCCCCTTCATACACATCATTGGTCACATGCCATCACATGAGTGAAGCTTTTATAACAAGTGGTTCATATTTCAATTTTAAACTTTTTCAGTTTGAAATTTGAAAGAACTTTTTACTCTAGACAACTACTTTAAATTGACCAAACTGCAACCGACAACCCACAACTAGAGTTTGCAAAATCGACTTGCAGAACCTAGTTCTTCACCATGTCAATAAGGTGTAGCCACTGGACAGGAGCCCTGAGAAATGCCTCCTACTTCCTTACTCATGTGACTCTATTTTTGAATAGCTGGCCTGGCTTGAAACACATGTGAATTAATTCAAGGCAGGCAACTCAAAAGGAGAGCTGCAGATGCCGTCAGGTAGGAGACAGGTTTCAGTGCTCATGAACAGCAGCTAAAGACTATTGACGTGGCCAATGGACCTGGTCCTGCAAACCGATTAACACCAACTCCAATTACAACTATTCAAGAGGTCCATGAAGCATAATTCTTCAGTGTGGTCTTGTTTTCTAAACAATTAAGGAGTGCAATGATACCAGCTGATTATGGAAGTCTGTCTGTTTACAGTGGCTGCTAAAAGTCCTTTGGAGGTGAGTGTCATACCTGGACTGGCTTGATGGACTTTCCATTAGTTGTATCAAATGTACTACTAGTCTTTAGTAATGCATATTCTGCTGACAATATTGTAGATAATGACCAGCTTAGAATTTATTTAGGTCAGGAATATCTTTTTTTCTTAGTCCCCAGCCAATAAATTAGACAATCTGTCATTTCGATGAAGAGATGTCAACAAACTTCTAAATGTTTCTCTTTGTGAACAGCCATCAGCAAGAATAGCTCTAGGGAATAAATAGCTGAAGAGTTATTAATGTTCACAAATTTTCAGATAATTAGATATTGTGTCACATTTTGTTTGAACAGGTTGGGCTGGTTGTCAGGTTGAAGCAGGAAGCGCCAGTAAATCTTAATCTGCATGAATAAATCTGTGAAGTCTCTGCTCAATCTGTGTTACAGTTTGTTTTTTGATGTGTATACTTTGTGGCCCCTACCAGTGGGGAATGAAATTTTTTGAGGGAATAAAGCAACGCTAACAAGCATACCTCCTGATGGGTAATGATAATTTCCTTGGCATGTTTCTGATAAATTAGTGTTCAATAAAGATGAGCAGATTTAACTGTGGAGTCCAATTTCCATGGCCTCACGGATTTAAAACCCTTTGCAATTCGATTTGCGAGGTGTTTGTCATCACACGAGGATTGATCCCAGAAAAAAATTGCCATGTGCAATTTCACACACACTCATGCAATGGTCCAATGGATCAGGCTAACCCTTAGTGCGATGCAGCTATGTCATCACCTGGCCTAGCACAGGCAATCAGCAGGGCTATTACTGGGAGTAGAGTTGAGCGACTTTTGGTTTTTTAGGGTCGCGTTTCGTTTCGTGAAACCCGACTTTTCCAAAAGTCGGGTCGAGCAAGATCGTCCGATTATAGGGAAAAGTCGGGGTCATCCCGAAACACGAAACCCAATGTAAGTCAATGGGGAATAAAAGTCGGCAGTGAGAGGAGGACAGGAAACACACCTACAGTGCCCATTTGAATGCCAAAAGCATCAATTCTTCTTTCTTAAGCTTGTCAACCTTAATTAACTTCATAATACAAGTTACGCACTGAAAAATGGGGGTTATTTGGCTACAAACTGTGGGGGGGAGGGCTGGCTCCAGGTTTTCATGTGCCCTGGGCGAAAGAGCGCCCCTTTAACACATACCACAACTCATCATGCTCCGATACGGCAGAGAAATAGCGGTATAGTACAATGAAAAATACCTCACTTTTTACATCTCATGACGAGGCCCATCTATTTCTCCATACAGAATCATTGGTCCCATATAATGTTTGAAACAGTATATGATGAGCTCCACATAATGCTACAGTATATGTTGGTCCCCATGGATGAAGCTCCACTGTCTTATGGGCCCAAATAATGCTCCAAACATAATGGGCCCCATTTCTAATGCTCTAGTGTATAATGGGCCCTGTAAATGCTGCTCCAGTGTCTGATGTCCACCTTTGGAATGTTCCAGTGTATGGTGGGCCCCATCTATCATTCTCCAGAGTATAATGCTCCCCAAAAATTGCTGTCCCAACATTGAAAACAATCAAATAAGTCTCCTCGCTAGGGAATCCCTGTACTTGTCTGGACAGGTGCTGTAGCTTGCTTAACAGCTCGCCAGCCGTTCTCACGCCCAGTATGGATTACACGTGATTGCACAAAGGTGAGAAAGGGTATCGTATCCCCAGATAACATGTATGGATAGCGTACACATTCAAAATATATGTCTATACAGCATGAGGCAGGCTCAGACGGTGTTAGGCCCAGTATGGATTGCACGTGATTGCACAAAGGTTAGAAAGGGTACCGTATCCCTGGATAACATGTATGGATAGCGTACACATTCAAAATATATGTCTCAGGAGGCAGGCTCAGACGGTGTCAGGCACAGTATGGATTTGACGGCCCAGATTACACAGCGGAGGAGCAGGGAGAGGTAAAGATTGCAAATGCTGTGGCCCTGCCCAAGCAAGGGGGGCCCACTTGTGGGCGTCGGTACTGGCACTGGGCCCCTCATAGTACAGCGGTGTGTCTGACGGCGGGTGTGCACCACCACCGTCAAAGACACTTGATTGCACTATGAGGGACCCTGTGCCAGTGCCCGCGCCCAAGAGTCGGCCTACCCACCTGTCCAGGGCAACGGCACTCGCACGGTGTCGTGCGCTAGGTGGTGACCCCGGCCATGGGGGGGGGAGGCAGCACAGTTAGGGAGTTTTAGAAAGTGGCATATGTTGATGTTGGACATTCAGCTGATGCAAAAGGCGAAATAGGTGAAGTACCAGGAAGAGGTGGACCAAAGCAAGCCATTTTTCTGTCACCCTATGTGTCATCAGGGGAAGGTGGGACAAAATCCTTGGAAACCCATGCGTGGTTCATTTTAATGAAGGTTAGATCATCCACATTTTGGGTTGACAGACGGGTCCTTTTTTCTGTCAGGATTGATCCAGCTGCACTGAAGACTCTTTCCGATAGCACACTTGCAGCTGGGCAAGCGAGCTCCTGTAAGGCATATTGGGCCAATTCAGGCCAGGTGTCCACTTTAGCAGCCCAATAGTCAAAGGGGAATGACCTGTGTGGGAGAACATCGATATGGGAGGAAAAGTAGTTTGTTACCATAGTTGACAACTGCTGTCTCCTGTCACTTTCCATCGATGCAGTATTACCAGTTGTGTGAGTGGTATTTGAAAAATCAGTCCACAACATTGTCATGAAACCCCTGTCTCCAACGCCACTTCTGCTGTGTGCACCACGAACACCTCTGCCAAGCTGCCCCCGGCCCGTACGGCTCGTGTGAGAACCATCACCGCTGCTGTGTGCTGGGAATGCCTCAAGCAACCGATTTACCAGAGTTGCTTGTTTATTAGCCAATATTAGGTCAAGGTTCTCCTGTGGCATGATGTTTTGTAATTTGCCTTTATAGCGTGGATCCAGGATGCTGTCCAACCAGTAGTCGTCATCGTTCATCATTTTGGCAATGCGGGGCTCCCTTTTTAGGATCCGCAAGGCATAATCTGACATGTGGGCCAATGTTCCCGGTGTCAATGATGCACTGCGAGTGCTGGGTGGAGGAGCACTTTCTGGCAAATCCACATCCCTCCAGTCACGCACAAACCCTGTACCAGACCTTGCCACGCCAACATTTTCACTTGCCCCACGAGATGCATCCTCCTCCACCTCGTCCAGGAGAGGTCCCTGAGCAGACAATGGCTGAATGTCATCAAGGATTCCCTCCTCCTCTTCCTCCTCATCAACATTGGCTGCAGACGCCTGCTCCTTAAGGTGCGTCAAAGTTTGCATGAGCAGACGCATAAGTGGGATGCTCATGCTTAGGATGGCGTCGTCTGCGCTTACCAGCCGTGTGCATTCCTCAAAACACTGAAGGACTTTACAAAGGTCTTTCAGCTTCGACCACTGCACACCTGTCAACTCCATGTCTGCTCTCAAAGTGCCTGGCCGTGTATCCTCCCACAAATGCATTATGGCCTGCCTCTGCTCGCACAGCCGCTCCACCATGTGCAGGGTGGAGTTCCACCTTGTTGCAATGTCGATAATGAGGCGGTGGTTGGGAAGGTGGAGCAATCGCTGCAGCTTCTGCATACGAACGGAGTGTACAGGCGACCGGCGGATGTGCGCGCACAGTCTTCGCACCTTCTGGAGCAGGGCTGTTAACTCCGGATAATTTTTGAGGAAGCACTGCGGCCGTTATCACTAACTACCTTGCCTGCCTCAAGATGTAGACTGCCCAGCCATGACTCAGTTTGTCGCTTCAAGTACTCGGCCAGCACCTCGGCGGTGTGTCTGTCGCCCAAACACATCATCTGCAACACAGCCTGCTGACGCTTTCCACTAGCTGCTCGATAGGGGGACACATCGTGTGCAACAGTGGCAGCTGCAGATGGAGTGCTCGTATGACTGCGCTCTGTGGACGAGCTTTCGCTTCTGGAGGAGGTGGAGGAGGGTCGAACGCCTACAGCCAACTGTTTCCTATACCGTGGGCTAGGCAGCACTGTCCCACCACCGCTGTCCCCTGTGGACCCTGCATCCCCCTCATTAACCCAGTGCGCAGTGATGGACACGTAACGGCCCTGGCCATGCCGACTGGACCATGCATCAGTTGTGAGGTGCACCTTTCCGCTCACTGACTGCTTGAGTGCATGGACAATGCGGTCTTTCACATGATGGTGGAGGGCTGGGATGACTTTGCGAGAGAAGAAGTGGCGACTGGGTAGGTCATAGCGTGGTACTGCATAGGCCATGAGTTCACGGAAAGCTGCGCTTTCCACCAACCGAAAGGGCATCATCTCAAACGAGATTAGTTTGGCAATGTGGGCGTTCAAACCCAGTGTACGCGGATGAGAGACTGAGTACTTTCTTGACCTACTCATAGTGTCTGGGAGGGTGAGCTGGACTTGAGAGCTGCATATGGTGGAAGTAGCGGTGGACAGGGCGGACTGAGAGAGGGTTGATGATGGTGATGGAGTTGGTGTTCTTTCTGATGGCCTAGAATCAGTCTTTCGTTGATATAACAGTGGGATTCCCTGACTGCTGTGGTCTTGCAACGACACCTCAACATTTGCTGCTGTGCTAACCGGTGGGCTTACAGTGGGGGAAACAATGTAGCGTTGCTGACTACCTTCGTTGTGATCAGTTGCACATGTGGCACTTGAGGTTTGGTGTTGTGTCCACGCTTGCAAGTGCATGCTGGTTAAATGTCTAAGCATGCAACTGGTATTCAAATTTTTCAGATTTTTCCCTCGGCTAAAGGTCTTTGCGCACTTCTTACAGATAACCTTGGCCTGATCATGAGGATTTTGTTCAAAAAAGTGCCACACTGCACTCTTCCTACTTTGGCAGACATTTTGCGGCCTAGCACGCTGTGATCTTTTGACCCTCTGGACAAGCTGTCCAGCAACTCTTTTGATGTTTGGAACCTGTCTTTGGAGTGCTCCGGGCCTGCCAGATAACAGCTGTTGCGATGTCGATGTCTGCTGTGGATGCTCCTCATCTGAGCTATTGGAAGCAGCACCCTCTTCCCCCAATGGATGCCAATCTGGGTCAACAACTGGGTCATCCATCACCTCCTCTTCAATGTCATGTGCACCTTCCTCTGTGTCACCGTGTATGGTGGTATAGTGTGCGGGAAGGGGCACCTGAGTCTCATCAGGGTCAGAATCTGGCTCTGTACACTGCGAGGACAATGTAGTGCTCTGAGTGAATGTACCAGCAGAATCATCCATCAGCGGCTGTGCATCAGTGCACTCCATGTCAGATTCATCTTGGCCTGGGTAATTCACCATTTGACTTGATAATCCAGGCATGGTATGTGAAAACAGCTCCATGGAGTAATCAGTAGTATGGCCTGCGTCATCCCTCAATCTTGGTTGGGGTGAAGGACGCAAGGAAAGGTGTGGTTCATGAACATGAGCCTCCAATGACGACTCAGTGCTTTTACTTTTTACAACTGAAGAAGAGGAGGCGATAGAGCTGGAGGCTGAGTCAGCAATGTAAGACAAAACTTTTTCCTGATGCTCTGGCTTTAAAAGCGGTTTGCCAACTCCTAGAAAACTAAGCGTTCGAGGCCTTATGTAGCCAGACGATGACGCAGGGTCAGCACCTCCTGCATTCGGTCCTATTTTGCTCTTGCCACTACCATCAGATCCACCACCAACACCATCATTACCAGCTGCCAACCCCCGCCCAATTCCACGGCCTCTTCCACCAGCCTTCCTCATTTTTGGTAGAAATGTAGACAAAATCCAACAAACTATATAGTAATGTAAAACAAGGTACAAGGTTTCTATAGGACAGGGGAGATTTTGAATTTCTGCACACTCTTGTGGACAGTGGACACTTTTGGATTGTGTGAGGCCCACTGATATCTGAGCGCTATGTGACAGGCTCGATGGCACTGCTGTGACAAAAGTGACTAGAGGATAAGGGAGATTTTGAATATCTGCACACACTTTTGGACACTGGACACTTTTGGATTGTGTGAGGCCCACTGATATCTGAGCGCTATGTGACAGGCTCGATGGCACTGCTGTGACAAAAGTGACTAGAGGATAAGGGAGATTTTGAATATCTGCACACACTTGTGGACAGTGGACACTTTTGGATTGTGTGAGGCCCACTGATATCTGAGCGCTATGTGACAGGCTCGATGGCACAGCTGTGACAAAAGTGACTAGAGGATAAGGGAGATTTTGAATTTCTGCACACACTTGTGGACAGTGGACACTTTTGGATTGTGTGAGGCCCACTGATATCTGAGCGCTATGTGACAGGCTCGATGGCACTGCTGTGACAAAAGTGACTAGAGGATAAGGGAGATTTTGAATATCTGCACACACTTTTGGACACTGGACACTTTTGGATTGTGTGAGGCCCACTGATATCTGAGCGCTATGTGACAGGCTCGATGGCACTGCTGTGACAAAAGTGACTAGAGGATAAGGGAGATTTTGAATATCTGCACACACTTTTGGACACTGGACACTTTTGGATTGTGTGAGGCCCACTGATATCTGAGCGCTATGTGACAGGCTCGATGGCACTGCTGTGACAAAAGTGACTAGAGGATAAGGGAGATTTTGAATATCTGCACACACTTTTGGACACTGGACACTTTTGGATTGTGTGAGGCCCACTGATATCTGAGTGCTATGTGACAGGCTCGATGGCACTGCTGTGACAAAAGTGACTAGAGGATAAGGGAGATTTTGAAAATCTGCACACACTTTTGGACACTGGACACTTTTGGATTGTGTGAGGCCCACTGATATCTGAGCGCTATGTGACAGGCTCGATGGCACTGCTGTGACAAAAGTGACTAGAGGATATGGGAGATTTTGAATATCTGCACACACTTTTGGACACTGGACACTTTTGGATTGTGTGAGGCCCACTGATATCTGAGCGCTATGTAACAGGCTCGATGGCACTGCTGTGACAAAAGTGACTAGAGGATAAGGGAGATTTTGAATTTCTGCACACACTTGTGGACAGTGGACACTTTTGGATTGTGTGAGGCCCACTGATATCTGAGTGCTATGTGACAGGCTCGATGGCACTGCTGTGACAAAAGTGACTAGAGGATAAGGGAGATTTTGAATATCTGCACACACTTTTGGACACTGGACACTTTTGGATTGTGTGAGGCCCACTGATATCTGAGTGCTATGTGACAGGCTCGATGGCACTGCTGTGACAAAAGTGACTAGAGGATAAGGGAGATTTTGAATATCTGCACACACTTTTGGACACTGGACACTTTTGGATTGTGTGAGGCCCACTGATATCTGAGCGCTATGTGACAGGCTCGATGGCACTGCTGTGACAAAAGTGACTAGAGGATATGGGAGATTTTGAATATCTGCACACACTTTTGGACACTGGACACTTTTGGATTGTGTGAGGCCCACTGATATCTGAGCGCTATGTGACAGGCTCGATGGCACTGCTGTGACAAAAGTGACTAGAGGATAAGGGAGATTTTGAATTTCTGCACACACTTGTGGACAGTGGACACTTTTGGATTGTGTGAGGCCCACTGATATCTGAGTGCTATGTGACAGGCTCGATGGCACTGCTGTGACAAAAGTGACTAGAGGATAAGGGAGATTGGATTGCTTTTAAAAAAGCAGTTTGCGGAGCAGTGGGTAAACAGCAATGCCAGCCTGTCAGGAAGCCTTAGAAGGCAGCCCAATAACCAACACCACTGATACACCACTATATAGCCTCCCCTTGCACTGCACACACAGTGACTGGTGTGATGTGCAGGCCAAATTGCTAGCAGCAGAAGCAGTTTTTTTTTCTTCTCAGCAGGACAAAAAAAAAAATTGGGATTGCTTTTAAAAAAGCAGTTTGCGGAGCAGTGGGTAAACAGCAATGCCAGCCTGTCAGGAAGCCTTAAAAGGCAGCCCAACAACCAACACCACTGATACACCACTATGTAGCCTCCCCTTGCACTGCACACACAGTGACTGGTGTGTTGTGCAGGCCAAATCGCTAGCAGCAGAAGCAGTTTTTTTGTCTTCTTCCCTGCCTAACGCTCTCCCTACAGAATCAGCAGCAACCTCTCCCTATACTAAGATCGGCAGAAGTAAGATGGCGGTCGGCGTGCACGCCCTTTTATACCCCCTGTGACGCCCACCAAAGCAAGCCAATCACTTGCATGCCCTTCTGAAAGATGGTGGTGACCCGTGCCTATGTCATCACGTTGCCCACAGTGTCCGTGGATCCTGATTGGCTGAAAAAAAGCGCAAAACAAACTTTTGAAACGCGACTTTGGCGCGTAAATCGCCGACCTCGTGGCCGACCTCATCCTAGGGTCGGGTTTCGTTTCATGAAACCCGACTTTGCCAAAAGTCGGCGACTTTTGAATTTTTTCGACCCGTTTCGCTCAACTCTAACTGGGAGTATAAAAATGGGGACCTGCCAAGGAGTATATCTTTATATGTGACTATCCATCATCCTCTTGATTATATTCCAGAGGTTTTCAATGGGGTTCAAGTCTGGAGAATGGGCTGCCCATGACAGGATTTTGATGTGGTGATCTCTTACTTGTTTCCAGAGATATATTAAATATGTATGTTAGGCATCAGGTTCCTGCAGCTGCACAGCAGGAATACAGAGCCTTGCATCCAGTGGTCTCCCATTCTCCTCCAACTGCTCAGGAGCCTGCACCGCTATCTCGGCGTCTCAGATTCTCTGCTCAGACTAGCTCTGTAGGACTGGTTGTTGCTGCCACCTCTGGGTCAGCAATAGCAGCGCAGGCTGCCCTGCGGCAAGCCACTCCAGTGGCGAAGTCCTCTTGTCACGCTACTGGGCACGCTCACGAGACGATCTCCCATTGGAGATCGGGAATCTCATGCTCAGGTCCTTCTCCTGATCTGATTGGTCCATCCCAGAGATCTGGAAGGTCCCGCACAGCTATAAAAGGTCCGCATGGCCGCTCGGCCATGCGTTAGTATAGACTTTACTTGATACTGTGTGAATGATGATGGATGCATGTACCTGCGAATGACTCATTAAGATCCCCTCCCTCTGATATTATGTGTGTGGATAGGGACTTAGTCTTAGAGTCAGCGCCAGTCAGTGGCACGCCTCAGGCCACATTGCACATCTACACATTGCTAGCGTCCGACAGTGCGCCCCCTCTTGGGCATTGTCGTACAGCGACTGGTTCAGTCGCCGCATTGCAGTCAGCAGCACATGGGGGTGTCCGCGGTTGCACACCGCTGAGACCTGTGAGGTCAACAGGCTCGGCATTTATGTTTATGCCTTGAGGCGCCTCTGTGTACGCCCAGTGCACACCGGGTGACGTTCAACGCGTGTGCGATATACCGCCATATTGTGCGTCTGCCATTATATAGCAGCAGTTTAACACCTCTGCACGGTGGACCCCGGGCGGCGAACGCACTTTCTATTATTTTATATTTGGTGCGTTCCGCCGTCCCTAACATATGTATATATATATATATATATATATATATATATATATATATATATATACACACATATATACTGTATATATTGTAGGGATTCTACTCTAGGTGCAGCGGGAGACAATCAGGAGGCAGGTTCCTTTAAAGTTCATGGGGTTTATTGCATCATAAACCCATGAAACAAAAGAGCACAAAAGAAATAGCCTTTAGTTCAGGCAAAATGCATAACAAATGTCCAGTCCTTTAGGCTCAGTCCTGGAGCCAGAACACACATGAGACTTCCCCTCCCCACATACAACCCCATGTTTCAGGAGCAGTCTACGTTATAAGGGTATAGCCACACCCACGAACCCAGCAGCTGACTGGTCACGTGACTGTGACCTCACTACAGGTCCTTGCAATACATTAGCACTATAGTGATATTACTTAGGGCTTACATTACAGAGACAAGTCGTCTCTGAGACTCATACCTTCCATCAACTATACAACCCTTAGCCATGCCACATACCTCCCCCCCTCTGCCTAAAGCCGTGGGGCTTGGCACTTTCACCTACTAGACAAGGGATTCTTGAGAGGGCATCGGCATTACCATGTAGCTTCCCGGCCCTATGCTCTACATAAAAGTTGAAGTCTTGTAGGGCTAAGAACCAGCGAGTGACCCTAGCATTTTTACCCTTTGTTTCCCTCATCCATCTGAGTTGGACATGGTTGGATATTAACCTAAACTTCCATCCCACCAGGTAGTACCGTAAGTTATCCACTGCCCATTTTATGGCCAAACACTCCTTCTCTACAACTGAGTAATTTCTTTCACATGAAGACAACTTCCTACTCAGGTAAAGAACAGGATGCTGCTCCCCACGTATCTCCTGGGAAAGGACTGCACATACCCCAACATCTGAGGCATCTGTCTGAAGGATAAATTCATGTTTAAAGTCCGGGACCACCAGAACGGGTTGCTTACACAGAGCCCCTTTCATTTCTTGGAAGGCTGACTCTTCAGACCATCTGACCATTACTGACTTTGTCCCCTTTAAAATATCAGTTAGAGGAGCCGCCATCATGGCAATGTTTGGGATGAACCTTCTGTAATATCCCACAATCCCCAGGAAGGATTTAACTTGCTTTTTGGACAGAAGTCTTGGCCATGTTTGAATTGCCTCAACTTTATTGATTTGGGGTTTGATCTCGTCATGCCGCACTACATATCCCAGGTACTTGGCTTCCTCTTTGCCCAAGGCACACTTCTTTGGGTTTATCGTAAGCCCCACCTCCCTTAGAGCATCAAACACTGCTTGGACCTTTTCAAGGCGAGTCTCCCAGTCCGGGGTAAAGATGACAATTGTGATGATTTCCAAGGGTGAACCCACAGGACCGCGGCAACAAACCTCCCCTGGGCGAGCGGGCCAGATGGACCACCCCCTATACAGGGAGCGTTAGGGACAGGCCAAGGTGAAACTATTACTGTGGCAGCTGGTACCCAAGGAGGACAGAGGAGACACAGCAGGAGACTAGAGTGGCAGACAGATGGACATGCAAGGCAGGAACCACGGCAAACGGAGGGGACGGAGACACAGGCTGGCACAGCTGGAACACAGAGACACGGGCTGGAAGACACAGGCAGGCACGGCTGGAACAAAGAGACACGGGCTGGATGGAAACACAGGCTGGAGGGTAGTTGAGCCACAGGAACTCAGGCTGGAAGTGGACACGAGAAGGCGAGCACTGGGAGAGACACAAAGGAGCAAGTTAGTCAGGACAGACGTGATAGGAAGCAGGGTAGCGCGGCAGGAAGGACGGAGAAGGCAGGCAGGCATGGGGCCAGGATCACTCGCTAAACTCAAGTGACGATCAGGCAACGCCAGGAGGAAGAGGCGGCCAGTTAAGGGCAAGTGCGGTGGTGTTTCTGGGTTAGAGCCTATAGTGAGCCGGGAGGGCGGCCGGTCTCACAGAGTGCGGTGTGCACGTGCGTGGTAGGACCGGCCGCGTGCACGCCTGACAGGAAGCAGATGCGGCTGCAGAAGGAGGAGAGAGGATGGGGACGCGCCGGACCTGGTGATTATAATGGGGCGCGGGCAGCGGTGGCGCGCGCGGCAGCGAGGCAGGCAGCGACGTGACAACAATATCATCTAGGTACGTGGCAGCGTATAGCTTATGAGATGCAAGGATTCTATCCATAGCCCTCTGGAAGGTCGCCGGAGCACTCTGCAGGCCAAACGGCATCCGGACATACTGGAAGCATCCGTCTGGTGTAGAAAATGCAGTCGTCTCCTTGGCTTCCTCTGCCATGGGGATCTGCCAATATCCCTTTGTCAAATCCAGGGTGGTTATGTACCTGGCAGGTCCAAGTCTCTCAATGAGCTCATCAATGCGTGGCATGGGATATGCGTCAAACTTGGAGACCTCATTCAGCTTCCGGTAATCGTTGCAGAACCTCCATTCCCCATCAGATTTTGGGACCAGGACAATCGGGCTTGACCAGCCGCTCTTGGATTCCTCAATGACCCCGAGCTTCAACATACGCTGCACCTCCTTGGAGATTACTTCTCGACGGGTCTCAGGAATTCGATAAGGCTTCACGTTTACCCGCACATGTGGCTCGGTCCGACCTTCGTGCATCCCGGCAATTCTGAAAACAGGTCCCTGTTTCTCTGGAGTAACTCCCGGCACTGCTGTTTCTGGGCCTTTGATTGCATTTCCGCTATGGTAACCGCTCCAACCTCACCTTCTTGGTTGCCCAGTAAACACGGAGTTACCGCTGGCTCTCTATCTTGCCACGGCTTGATGAGGTTGACATGGTTAACCTGGTATGGTTTCTGTCTTCCGGGTTGGTGAATTTTATAATTTACCTCCCCAAGCTTCCCCACCACCTCATACGGCCCTTGTCAAGAACTTACTCTCCACCGTCGGAATTAGCATGAGAACTCGGTCTCTCTGACTAAACTGCCTCACTCTTGCTGACCGGTTGTAGACTCTGGCCTGAGCCTCTTGTGCCTGGTGGAGATGTTCTTTAACAATGGGCATCACCTTCACAATCCTCTGCTGCATCAGTGCCACGTGCTCAATGACGCTTCTGTGGGACATGACTTCAGCTTCCCAGGTTTCCTTGGCTATATCTAGGAGACCTCGCAGATGTCGGCCATACAGAAGCTCGAAGGGTGAGAACACCGTTGGAAGCCAGGGGAATTTCATGGATGGAAAACAGCAGATACGATAAGAGACAATCCCAGTCTCTACCACCTCTCTCTCTATGGCTTTTCTTAGCATGCTCTTCAGTTTTTTGTTAAATCTCTCAACAAGGCCATCTGACTGCGAATGGTACACTGAAGTCCTCAACTGGGAGATCTGCAGAACCTTGCACAACTCCCTCATCACCTTATTCATGAAAGGTGTCCCCTAGTCGGTCAGGATCTCCTTCGGCAAACCCGTCCAGGAAAACACATGGACCAGCTCGCGGGCTATACTCTTTGCGGAGGAGTTTCTCAGTGGAATTGCCTCAGGATAACATGTGGCATAGTCCAGGATGACTAATATGTACTGATGGCCCCGGGCTGATTTAACTAAGGGACCGACCAAGTCCATGGCAATTCTCTCAAATGGTACCTCCATAATGGGCAATGGCACCAGGGGGTTCTGGAAGTGAGATGTGGGGGCAGTTAACTGACATGCTGGGCAGGACCTGCAATAGTTTCCTATCTCCCGGTGACATCCAGGCCAATAGAACCTCTGCACAACCTGTTCCTGCGTTTTTTCCACCCCCATGTGTCCCCCCAAGATGTGTGAACGGGCCATGTCCAACACTTTCCGTTTATAGGGGCCTGGTACTATTAACTGTTCTACCAACTCCTTCCTTATTTTCATGACCCGGTATCACAACTCCCCCCCATCATAAAATAGGGAAACCTTGTGTCTGCTCCCGGCTCTTGTACAACCCCATTAATGATGGTGACATTGTTAAAGGCTTCTCTCAGTGTTGGGTCCCTATGTTGGGCAGTCCCAAAATTCTCACCGGCCTCCCCTAAATCTGGAATCTCAGAAACAGGGGACCCTTCCTCCTCATCCCCCACAAGGATGCCTAAAGGAAACCTGTCTACCTCTGGTGGTGGCGATACCTTATTAGGGTTCATTGGTTCCCTGCTCTTGCTAGCAATCTCAGAACCCTTACCGCACAGATCCCAAAACAGACAAAAATTCCAGCCTATAATTATAGGATGCAACAAGTCCTGAATGACACCAACTCCATGGGACTCGGTGCCATGCGCTGTTTCAATGTTCACCCTGGCCATGGAGTAGTCTTTTGCATCACCATGTAAGCACCGAACACCAACCTTTTTACCCGGGAGTAGGTTGAGAGGACAACTGGACTGTACAAGGGTCACCAAGTTCCCGGAGTCTAGCAGCGCCATTCCTGCTCGACTTTTCACCTTCACGGGACATGCTTGTGGCCCCTCGTTAGGTAGCGAGTTCACACTGCCAGCTGGATATGCATACTATGAACATTGGCGTCCCATGCTGCAGTCCATCTGCTTGGTGGTCTGGGGACAACGGGCAGCTATATGTCCTGGCCCGAGGTATTTCCAGCAAATAATATCTCCCGTGGGGACCTTGGGCACCGCCTCCCCCGCCCCTTTTGACCTTGGACACCCCACCCCTTTTTGGGACTTCACCCCCTGCTGGAACCCCCAATACGGAATGGGCTGCTTCCCCAAGGAGCCTTCCATCACCTGGTATCTCTCAACCAGTCCGACCAGTTCATTGGCATTCTGGGGATCACCCTGGGCAACTCAAGTCTGTAGGGGTCTCGGCAGGGAATGCACAAACCGATCCATCACCACTCGCCCTACCATCTGTGCAGGGGAAGACAACTCGCTGCAGCCATTTCTGAACCAGGTGCAACAGGTCAAACATTTGAGAGCGCGGCGATTTGTACCGGTGATAGGCCCAGCGGTGAACTCACTGTGCCCTGATAGTTATTGTCACCCCCAAACGTGCGAGAATCTCCGCTTTTAGTTTGGGATACTCCTTGACGTCTTGTCCAGTCAAGTCATAGTACGCCTTCTGGGGCTCCCCCGTCAGGTATGGGGCCAGTACCTCTGCCCACTGCTCTGGCTGAAGTTTTTCCCTCTCAGCCACCCTCTCAAATACCGTCAGGAAGGCCTGAACATCATCCTCAGGGGTCATTTTCTGTAATGCGCGTCTTACCACCTTCCCGACGTGGGTGGCATCAGCCAGACCTGGGGTTGGGGCGCTCGTCCTGCCCTCCTGGATGGCGGTTGCCAGAAGCTGCATCTGCTGCCGTTGCTCCTTCTGTCTCTGCTGGAATTGCTGCCATTGCTCCTGCTGGCTCTGCTGGATCTGCTGTAACAACAGCCTGTTGGTCTCCTGTTGCTGTGACTGGGACTGGACCAGGTGTTTCAGCAGGTCCTCCATTATTCCAGGTAGTGCTTGCTGCCTCATTGAAAACTTGACCCAGGACATGCAGCAACTGTCTCAAGTCTCTGCTGGGAACGCTGCCTGCATTCTCCACCAATTGTAGGGATTCTACTCGCTCAGGTGCAGCGGGAGACAATCAGGAGGCAGGTTCCTTTAAAGTTCATGGGTTTTTTTGCATCATAAACGCATAAAGCAAAAGAGCACAAAAGAAATAGCCTTTAGCTCAGGCAAAATGAATAACAAATGTCCAGTCCTTTATGCTCAGTCTTGGAGCCAGAACACACACGGGAGACTTCCCCTCCCCACATACAACCCCGTGGTTCAGGAGCAGTCTACGTTATAAGGGTCTAGCCACACCCACGAACAGGCCCGGAATGGTAACATGCCCAAACGGGCATTTTCCCGCTGGGCTGCTGTCACGTGGGCCGCGGGTGGCAGTGCCCGCTCATCTGGCCGCTTGCCAGTTGATGCGGCCACTAGCTTGGCTGTTGTTCCTGCTGCCAGCCCTCTGTGCGCACTGCAGGGAGATAAGCCACCACGCACCCCATCCTCGCCCTAGCTTGAGATCCCCCCCCGCAGCCACTCACAGCGTCACTTGCCTGCTATCTTCTCTGTACACAGGACCTGTGATGAGGTCACAGGAGGGGAGGAGTCAGGGGTCACATGATCAGGAGCCTTTGTCCAGACCCCTGATCATGTGACCCCTGACTAAGCCCCTCCTGTGACCTCATCACAGGTCCTGTGCGCACAGCCCTGCCTCTTGGTGTCTGCCGGACTTTGCTGTGCTGGTTGTCATGGTGCTGGATTAGGTAAGTATGTGTGGGGTCAGGAGGGGTTTACAGGGTAGATGTAGAAGAGCTGTGTGTGTATGAGGTGTACGGAGCGGAGCCGTGTGTGTATGAGGTGTACGGAGCGGAGCTGTGTGTGTACGAGGTGTACAGAGCGGAGCCGCGTGTGTACGAGGTGTATGGAGCGGAGCTGGATGTGTACGAGGTGTATGGAGAGGTGCCATGTGTGTATGAGGTGTACAGAACGGAGCCGCATGTACGAGGTGTACGGAGAGGAGCCGTGTGTGTATGAAGTGTACGGAGCGGAGCCGTGTGTGCACGAGATGTACGGAGCAGAGCCGGAGCCGTGTGTGTACGAGGTGTATGGAGAGGAGCCGTGTGTGTACGAAGTGTACAGAACGGAGTCGCGTGTATGAGGTGTACGGAGAGGAGCCGCGTGTGCACGAGGTGTATGGAGCGGAGCTGCGTGTGTACGAGGTGTACGGAGCGGAGCAGCGTGTGTACGAGGTGTTCGGAGCGGAGCCGCGTGTGTACGAGGTGTACGGAGAGGAGCCGCGTGTGTACAAGGTGTACGGAGCGGAGCCGTGTGTGTACGAGGTGTACGGAGCGGAGCCGCGTGTGTACGAGGTGTACGGAGCGGAGCCGCGTGTGTACGAGGTGTACGGAGAGGAGCTGCGTGTGTAGGAGGTGTACGGAGCGGAGCCGCGTGTGTACGGAGCGGAGCCGCGCGTGTATGAGGTGTACGGAGCGGAGCCGCGTGTGTACGAGGTGTACGGAGAGGAGCCGCATGTACGAGGTGTACAGGACGGAGCCACGTGTATGAGGTGTACAGAGAGGAGCCGTGTGTACGAGGTGTACGGAGAGGAGCCGCGTGTGTACGAGGTGTGCGGAGCCGCGTGTGTACGGAGTGGAGCTGCGTGTGTATGAGGTGTACGGAGCGGAGCCGCGTGTGTACGAGGTGTACGGAGAGGAGCCGCGTGTACGAGGTGTACAGAACGGAGCCGCGTGTACGAGGTGTACAGAGAGGAGCCGTGTGTATGAGGTGCACGGAGAGGAGCCGTGTGTGTACGGAGTGGTGCCGCGTGTGTATGAGGTGTACAGAGAGGAGCCGCGTGTATATGAGGTGTACGGAGCGGAGCTGTGTGTGTATAGGGTGTACGGAGCGGAGCCGCGCATGTACGGGGTGTACGGAGCGGAACCGCGTGTGTACGAGGTGTACGGAGGGGAGCCGCGTGTGTTTGGGGTATACGGAGCGGAGCCATGTGTGTACGGAGTGGAGCCATATGTGTACGGGATGTACGAAGCGGAGCCAAGTGTGTACGAAGCATACAAAGCAGGCTTTTCCCACGGACACAGGAGTACACGGCGGAGCCCCGAGGAGCATTTTAAAACTCACACATGACGTTCCACCGGAAGTGATATGCTGGAAGCTGACCGGAAATTAGATAATTTCATGAGGAGATTGTGACGGAACTAGGAATGCTTCAGTTCCATCACCATGTCCTCCTCCGACAGTGCAGACAGCAGGATCGCCATTGGAATCGGGGATGCCGGCCATGTTAGCGGATCATGAAATGTCCTGCAATGGGAGGCTCAGGTGGGCACTACAATAGGAGCCGGGCTGCTATAGTATCTTTATAGAATCTTTCTTTCTCTCTTTTTCTTTCTTTCTCTGTTCTTTCTTTCTCATTCTCTGTTTTGTCTTTCCCTCATTTTCTTTCTCTCTCTGTTCTTTCTTTCTCTATCTAATCTTTCTTTTTTCTTTCTCTCTCTCTCTGTTCTTTCTTTCTCCCCTTTCTTTCCTCTCTTTCTTTCTCTCTGTTCTTTCTTTCTTTTCTTTACTTCTTTCTTTCTTTCTTTCTCTCTCTGTTCTTTCTCTGTCTCTCTCTGTTCTTTCTTTCTTTCCCCTCTTTCTTTCTCTCTCTGTTCTTTCTTCTTTCTCTCTCTGTTTTTTCTTTCTTTCTCTCTCGCTCTCCTTTCTTTCTCTAACTGTTTTCTTTTTTCTCTCTCTCTCTGTTTTCTCTCTTCCTTAGTGCCAGTCAGTGTGCCCATAATGCCATAATGTCAGTGTGATCAGCAGTGCTAAATGGGTGCGGTTGGGTGTCGACATGGGTGTGACTAGTTGCGAAATGGATGTGGCTGGGGTGTGGCCTAAAATTTCTCCCTCTTTCCCTTCTTCAAAAGTTGGGAGGTATAATAGAGGCGGCTGTGACCAGGGGGTCTGGTTGCCCAATGGATAGCAGTTCTGCCAGGAATTCTGTCACCGTGCATACAAGAGGGGACAGAGCTTTGGGAGGAGTACTGTACCTAAAAGCAATAAATAGGACTGAGCTGAAATACTGGGCACAGCTTTGACTACATGTTATATAGTCATGTTAATCTCCTCTCACTTCTTGTAACCTACAAATGTACAAAGATATTATATAGTCACCATGTAACTAGTGGGCCTGTGTAACTTCAAATGCCAAGGCTGAATTTTAGTCCCAGTCCGGCCCTGCCCACGAACCCAGCAGCTGACTGGTCACGTGACTGTGACCTCACTACAGGTCCTTGCAATACATTAGCACTATAGTGATATTACTTAGGGCTTACATTACAGAGACAATTCGTCTCTGAGACACATACCTCCCATCAACTATACAACCCTTAGCCATGCCACTATATATATATATATATATATATACACACATATATACACATATATATTATAATATATATACCAGTGTAATGGCTACGTTCACAGCCTACGATATGGGAGACTGGGGTTCAAATCCCACCTCTGTCCTGTTGGAAATAATATACCAGTAGTGGTCCTGTGGCAAAACTGCTAACACTATAGTGCCTACCTCAATAAACAAGAGAGTGTCACGAACAAAGAGAATCATGCCGGCTTGGACGTTGCGACCTTGCAGATTAACAAGGTCCACATCAGATGTCGAGGAACCAGGACAATCTGATGTTAAATGGGCTACTGGAACATATGATACATGGACAAGGTGTCAGGACCCATGCCCAACGAGAACTCACCGGCATCAGCGCAGGAGTCTGACCTGGACGTGTGGTGCCAGGGGTAAGCCCATTGCACCGGGGAGTAGCGAACGCGAGCGGTACTAGCGGTGCTGAGGCAGCTATTTGCTCGCAGGAGAAGGCAGACAAGACCTGCGGTCACGTGACAGAGTGAGAGGAGGTGGGCCAAGCCTAGCGTCACTGTAAAGGGAGACAGCGCGGGGTTACTGCGGCTCTGGAGGAAGGAGCGGAGGTCCCAGGGATGTTAAAGGGGAACCGGAGATAACATAGTCACACAAGCCAAGGTCCATCACAGAGAGGGCGGTGCAGTACACAGGGGCAGTCAGAAGGATAGTCAGAACGTAGCAGTTAACCAGGACGGGCAATAAACGGTACAAACACAGCAGGCAAGAATCACAATGGAGACAGAACCAGATCAAACCAGACAAACAGACAATATAACAGGCACAAAGCACAGCAGGGTCAGACACACTCAGAGTATAAAGAATGGTCTCATATAAAAAGCCTCCCAGGACCCAAAAAGAGGCCATAAGAGTTAACCCTGCAACTACCTAATCCGAGAACCTACTGTAGTAAACCATGACACAAGGCAAGAAAACCTGGATCTGATGAAATGCTACTATAACAGCAGACCAAGTGAGAGAGGATATATGAAGCGTATGAGGAAACTCTGGATGGATACAAGACCTGCATATCCACTGACTGAGAAACAACTAGTCACCCAATGTTTCAATATCATAAAGAGAAAGCTATTATCACAACTTGAGATGGATCAACTGCACTACAGATCCACCCCACGTGAAGAGCCAGAAGAACTACATGTGCAACCCTTGAAAATCCTGATCCAATCCTGCAACTAGAGAACACTGCAGCTGATCTGAAACAAAAGATCTTAGATAAGCTAAATACCATCAATACCAGAGATCAGCAAAGAAACGCCACCAGACAGTATGCTAGAATATGCCAATAGAGCACTTGCATCAATACCTACCACCATCCATCATCATAACTCAAACTAATAAACTGATCTATGATCCATGATTACTGCCTGAGCAATCATGGCAATGCTTGGCTATTAGAGATGAGCAACTTTGCCTTTTTTCGGGTCGAGTCGGGTTTCATGAAACCCGACTTTCTCAAAAGTCGGGTCGAACGAAATCGGCCGATTATCGAGAAAAGTCGAAGGCCGACAGAAACACGAAACCCAATGCAAGTCAATGGAGAAGAAAAGTCGGCAGTGAGTGGAGGACAGGAAACACACCTACAGTGCCCATTTTAATGCCAAAAACATCAATTCTTTTTACTTACGCATGTCAACCTTAATTTACTTTATAATAATAGATAGGCATTGAAAACTGGGGGTTATTTGGCTAAAGTTGTGGGGGGGTAGGGCTGGCTCCAGATTTTCGTGGGCCCAGGGCCAAAGAGTGTCAGTGGGCTCGTTTAACACATGCCACAATTCATGATCCTCTTATACGGCAGAGAAATAGCAGTATAGTACAATGAAAAATACTTCACTTCTTACATCTCATGACTGATATCCATTTTAAATTCTCCAATAGCTCCAAAAACGGACAGTATATTACTCCATACAGTATTATGGCCACTGCATAGTGCGCTATACAGAGTAATGAGGCCCATATATTTCTCCATACAGAATCATTGGTCTCATATAATGTTTGAAACAGTATATGATGAGCTCCACATAATGCTACAGTATATTTTGGTCCCCATGGATGAAGCTCCACTGTGTTATGGGCCCAAATAATGCTCCATATATAATGGGCCCCATTTCTAATGCTCCAGTGCATAATGGGCCCTGTAAATGCTGCTCCAGTGTCTGATGTCCACCTTTGGAATGCTCCAGTGGATGGTGGACCTCATATATCATTCTCCAGAGTATAGTGCTCCCCAAAAATAGCTGTCCCAACATTGAAAACAATTAAATAAGTCTCCTCGCTAGGGAATCCCTGTACTAGTCTGGACTCCTCGTCGTCCCCATCTTCCATCTCACTGCACTTGGACTGTTTAGGCAGAGGGCGTACAGACGTGATGTCATTGCGCTCTCTGACCAAAATGTCACTGTCAGGAAATGCGGAAGACGTCACGGCGGTGGAGCAGGGAGAGGTATTTCAACTTTGCAAGTGCTGTGATCCTGAGCAAGCAGGAGGGGGCCCACTCGTTGGCGACGGCACTGGCACAGGGCCCCTCATAGTACGCCGGTGTGTCTGACGGCGGGTGTGCACCCCCACCATCAGAGACACTTGATTCTACTATGAGGGACCTTGAGCCAGTGCCATTGCCAAACAGTGTGCCCACCCAGCTGTCCAGGGCAACGGCACTCGCACGGGTGCGTGCGCCAGGTGGTGACCCCGGCCCTGTGGGGGGAGGCAGCCCAGTTAGGGAGGTGGAAAAATTGGCATATGTTGATGTTGGACATTCAGCAGCTGCAAATGGAGTAATTGGAGAAGTCCGCGGAAGAGTCGGACAAAAGCAAGCCATTTTTCTGGCAACCTACGTGTCAGCAGGGGAGGGTGGGACAAAATCCTTTGAAACCCATGCATGGTTCATTTTAATGAAGGTTAGATCATCAACATTTTGGGTTGACAGACAGGTCCTTTTTTCAGTCAGGATTGATCCAGCAGCACTGAAGACTCATTCAGATAACAAACTAGCAGCAGGGCAAGCGTGCTCCTGTAAGGCATATTGTGCCAATTCAGGCCAGGTGTCAAGTTTACTGGCCCAATAGTCAAAGGGGAATGACTGGTGAGGGAGAACATCGATATGGGAGGAAAAGTAGTTTGTTACTATAGTTGACAACTGCTGTTTCCTGTCACTTTCGATCGATGCAGTATTACCAGTCGTGTGAGCGGTACTTGAAAAATCAGTCCACAACATGGTCATGAAACCCCTGTGTCTAACGCCACTTCAGCTGTGTGCACCACGAACACCTCTTCCATGTTGCCCCCTACGGCTTGTTGGAAAAACATCATCGCCGCTGTGTGCTGGGAATGCCTCAAATGGTTTACCAGAGTTGCTTGTTTGTTAGCCAATATTAGCTCTAGGTTCTACTGTGGCATGATGTTTTGGAATTTGCCTTTATAGTGTGGATCCAGGATGCTGGCCAACCAGTAGTCGTCATCGTTCATCATTTTGGCAATACGGGGGTCCCTTTTTAGGATCTGCAAGGCATAATCAGACATGTGGGCCAATGTTCCCGGTGTCAATGATGCACTGCGAGTGCTGGGTGGAGGAGCACTTTCTGGCAAATCCACATCCCTCCAGTCATGCACAAACCCTGTACCTGACCTTGCTATGCCAATATTTTTTCTTGCCCCCTGAGAAGCATCCTCCTCCCCAAAATAATCATCCTACTCCTCTTCCTCTTCTTCCTCTACCTCGTCCACGAGACTTCCCGGACTTGACAATGGCTGACTTTCATCAAGGCTTCCCTCCTCCTCTTCCTCCTCGGCTGCAGATGCCTGCTCCTTAATGTGCGTCAAAGTTTGCATGAGCAGATGCATAAGTGGGATGCTCATGCTTATGATGGTGTCGTCTGCGCTTACCAGCGATGTGCATTCCTCAAAACACTGAAGGACATTACAGAGGTCTTTCAGCTTCGACCACTGCACACCAGACAACTCCAAGTCTGCCTGCAAACTGCCTGCCTGTGTATCCTCCCACAAATGAATTACAGCCTGCCTCTGTTCGCACAGCCTCTGAACCATGTGCAGGGTGGAGTTCCACCTTGCTGCAACGTCGATAATTAGGCGATGCTTGGGAAGGTGGAGCAATCGCTGCAGCTTCTGCACACGACTGGAGTGTACGGGCGACCGGTGGATGTGCGAACACAGTCTTCGCACCTTATGGAGCAGGGATGTTAACTCCGGATAATTATTGAGGAAGCACTGCACCACCAGGTTCATGGTGTGAGCCAGGCAAGGTATCTGTCTGAGTTTTGAATGGGCTATGGCTGCCACAAAATCCAGCCGTTATCACTAACTACCTTGCCTGCCTCAAGATGTAGACTGCCCAGCCATGACACAGTTTGTCGCTGCAAGTAGTCGGCCAGTACCTCCGCGGTGTGTCTGTTGTCTCCCAAACACATCATCTTCAACACAGCCTGCTGACGCTTACCACTAGCTGTTCGATAGTGGGACACCTCATGTGCAACACTGCCAGCTGCGGATGGAGTGCTCGTGCGACTGCACTCTGTGGATGAGCTTTCGCTTCTGGAGGAGGAGGAGGAGGGTCAAACGCATACAGCCAACTGTTTCCTATACCGTGGGCTAGGCAGCACTGTCCCACCGCCGCTGTCCCCTGTGGAGCCTGCATCCACCACATTAACCCAGTACGCAGTGATGGACACGTAACGGCCCTGGCCATGCCTACTGGACCATGCATCTGTTGTGAGGTTCACCTTTCCACTCACTGATTGCTTGAGTGCATGGACAATGCGGTTTTTCACATGCACGTGGAGGGCTGGGATGGCTTTTCACGAAAAGAAGTGCCGACTGGGTAGGTCATAGCGTGGTACTGCGTAGGCCATAAGCTCGCGGAAAGCTTTCCTTTCAACCAACCGGTAGGGCATCATCTCTAACGAGATTAGTTTGGCAATGTGGGCATTCAAAGCCAGTGTATGCGGATGAGAGGATGAGTACTTTCTTGTCCTACTCAGAGTCTCTGGTAGGGTGAGCTGGACTTGAGAGCTGCATATGGTGGAACTAGCAGTGGACATGGCGGACTGAGAGAGGGTTGGTGATGGTGATGGTGTTGGTGGTGTTGCTGATGGCCTAGATTCAGTCTTTCGTAGCAATAACATTGTGATTCCATGACTGCTTTGCCCTTGCGACAACACCTTGACATTTGCTGCTGGTGGTGTGCCTAACCGGTGGGCTTACAGTGGGGGAAGTGATGTAGCATTGCTGACTACCTTCTTTCGGAGCAGGTGCACATGTGGTACGTGAGGTTTGGTAGTCCATCCACACTTGCAAGTGCATGGTGGTTAAATGTCTAAGCATGCAACTGGTATTCAAATTTCTCCGATTTTTCCCTCGGCTAAAGGTCTTTGCGCACTTCTTACACATAACTTTTGCCTGATCATTAGGATTTTGTTCAAAAAAGTGCCACACTGCACTCTTTCTACTACGGAAGACATTTTGAGACCTTGCACGCTGTGCTAATTTGACCGTCTGGACTGCTACAGTCCTGCCAGATAACAGCTGTTGTGATGTCGTTGCCTGCTGCGGATCTTCCTCCTCCTCTTCTGAGCTTTTGGCAGCGGCACCCTCTTCCCCCAATAGATGCCAATCTGGGTCAACAACTGGGTCATCCATCACCTCCTCTTTAATTTCATGTGCACCTTCCTGTGTGTCACCGTGTAAGGTGGTATAGTATGCGGGAAGGGGCACCCAAGTTTCATCGGGGTCTGATTCTGCCTCAGTACACTCCGAGGACAATGTAGTGCTCTGAGTGAATGTACCAGCAGAAAAATCTAGCAGTGGCTGTGCATCAGTGCACTCCCTGTCAGATTCATCTTGGACTGGGGAATTCACGATTTGACTTGCTAATCCAGGCATGGTATGTGAAAAGAGCTCCATGGAGTAATCGGTAGTGTGGCCTGCCACATCCTTCACTTTTGGTAGGGGTGAAGGACACAAGGAAAGGTGTTGTTCCTGACCAGGAGCCTCCAGTGACGACTCAATGCTTTTATTTTTTTAAACTTCAGAAGAGAAGGCGAGAGAGCTGGAGGCTGTGTCAGCAATGTAAGCCAAAACTTGTTCCTGAAGCTCCGGCTTTAAAAGTGGTTTACCTACTCCCAGAAAAGAGAGCCTTCGAGGCCTTGTGGAGCCAGACGATGATGCAGGCTCAACGCCTCCTGCCTTAGGTGCTGTTGTGCTTTTGCCACTACCAACAGATGCAACACCACCACCACCACCACCATCAGGACCAGCTGGCAACCCCAGCCCACTTCCATGGCGTCTTCCACCATACGTGCTCATTTTTGTGAAAATGTACCCAAAATACCACCAGCTATATATTGTACTGTAAAACAAGGTAGAAGGTGTATCTACTATTGGTGAGAATTTGAATCTCACTATAGATTTGAGGACGCAGAACTATTGTCTCAGGCCCAGTAGAGATTACACCTCAATATAACAGGCTGAAATTGGATGGTGAATGACAAGGTGGAGGGTGTCTATAGGATTGGTGAGATTTTTAATCTCACTATAGATTTGAGGACGCAGAACTATTGTCTCTGGCCCAGTAGAGATTACACCTCAATGTAACAGGCTGAAATTGGATGGTGAATGACAAGGTGGAGGGTGTCTATAGGATTGGTGAGATTTTTAATCTCACTATAGATTTGAGGACGCAGAACTATTGTCTCTGGCCCAGTAGAGATTACACCTCAATGTAACAGGCTGAAATTGGATGGTGAATGACAAGGTGGAGGGTGTCTATAGGATTGGTGAGAATTTGAATCTCACTATAGATTTGAGGACGCAGAACCATTGTCTTTGGCCCAGTAGAGGTTACACCTCAATGTAACAGGCTGAAATTGGATGATGTATGACAAGGTGGAGGGTGTCTATAGGATTGGTGAGAATTTGAATATCACTATAGATTTGAGGACGCAGGAACATTGTCTCTGGCCCAGTAGAGATTACACCTCAATTGTAACAGGCTGAAATTGGATGGTGAATGACAAGGTGGAGGGTGTCTATAGGATTGGTGAGATTTTGAATCTCACTATAGATTTGAGGATGCAGAACTATTGTCTCTGGCCCAGGAGAAATTACACCTCAATGTAACAGACTGAAATTGGATGGTGTATGACAAGGTGTAGGGTGTCTATAGGATTGGTGAGAATTTGAATATCACTATAGATTTGAGGATGCAGAAACATTGTCTCTGGCCCAGTAGAGATTACACCTCAATTGTAACAGGCTGAAATTGGATGGTGAATGACAAGGTGGAGGGTGTCTATAGGATTGGTGAGAATTTGGATCTCACTATAGATTTGAGGACGCAGAACTATTGTCTCTGGCCCAGGAGAGATTACACCTCAATGTAACAGGCTGAAATTGAATGGTGTATGACAAGGTGGAGGGTGTCTACAGGATTGGTGAGATTTTGGATCTCACTAGAGATTTGAGGATGCTGACAATGATGCTCTCAGTCCAAGTATGGACGTAGGCAGCCTAATAAGCAGGACTGCTGCACAATGCACACACAAAAGGGTGGAAAAATGAACGCTTGGTAACTATGCAGAAAAGAGGAAGAAAAGTGTTTTTGCTTTTAAAAAAGCAGTTTGCACAGCAGTGTGCAAACAGCAATGCAGCTATCAGGGAGCCTTATAAGGCAGCCTAATAACCAACAGAGCTGATGCACAAAAATAGAGCCTCCCCTGTCACTGCACACAAAGTGTTGTGTTGTGTTGTGTGGAAACAGCAGAAGCAGTTTTTTGGTTCTTCTTCCCTGCCTAACGCTCTCCCTATAGAATCAGCAGCAGCAACCTCTCCCTAATGCTAAGATCGGCATAAGTAAGATGGCTGTCGGCGTTCACGCCCTTTTATAGCCCCTGTGACGCCACACAAAGCCAGCCAATCACTTGCATGCCCTTCTCAAAGATGGTGGTGACCGATGCCTAAGTCATCGCGTTGCCCACAGTGTGCGTCCTCCATCATTGGTTGAAAAAGGGAGCTGGAAGCATCTTTTGAAACGCGACTTTGGTGCTCTGGTCGCCGACCTCGTGGCCGACCTCACGCTATGGTCGGGTTTCGTTTCATGAAACCCGACTTCAGCGAATGTCGGCAACTTTTGAATATGACCGATCCGTTTCGCTCAACTCTATTGGCTATAGAACCAGCAAGAACAACAGAACTACTCTTGGAAAAGAAGACTAGGGACAAAGATCAAGGGCACACGTTGGGAAGTCAGCCAACTAACAGATATACAGAAGGTCGTAGAAAAAACCTGGCAGATAGAAGTGTGGCAAAATAAAGGTTCCATTTATTGCATCCAAAATTAACGTTAAACATTTTCGGTCCACATCCGGACCTTCATAAGAACTGGTGGTAAGTATAATATTTCAGAAAGAAAAGAAATAAAAATAAAGAAAGTCAATAGATGCATTGCAGGAGCAAATATTCAACATTAAACACATTGTAAATTACAAAAAAAACATAAATGGAGTGATGCAGTACGCCAATGGTGTCTAAAGTGAAGAAGGTTACCACAGTAGCTGTTTCAAAGAAGAAGCCGGTCATTGAGTCACATTCAAAGCATAGAGACTTAAGCAAGGCTATAAGGAAAATGCTGGAAAAAATTGGAATAACATAGATTATAATAACTGCTTAGAAAGGATATATTATAGAGGTGCCTGGAGAAGGAAGTCCAAAGAAACCTGGTATGGAGGGGTTGGGTTCGGAGTCTTGCTATGGATATCCTGTTCTCTACAGTGAATTGAGAGAGAAGATGGTGGCTCAGTGGTTAGCACTGCAGCCTTGCAGTGCTGGGGTCCTGGGATCCCACAAAGGACAACATCTTCAAGGATTTTGTATGTTCTCCCTTTGTTTGCCTGGGTTTCCTCCTGGTACTCCGGTTTCTTTCTACATTCCAAAGACATACTGATAGGGAATTTAGATTGTGAGCCCCATCAGGGACAGAGCCAGTAATGTCTGTAAAGTACTGGGAATTAATGGCGCTATATAAATGGGTAAAATAAATAAATGTGGAAAGTGAAGGCAACAGTGATTCCAGAGTTGACAGGAACACTTGGAGCAGTGACTCCTAAGTTGAGAAAATGGCTACAACTGATCCCAGAAGCAACATCTGAACTCTCTCTCCAGAAAATCAAAACGCTGGGAACAACTAAGATCTTGTACAGAACCCTCAAACTCCCAGGCCTCTGGTAGAGGACCTGAGAATGAGGAAGGGCAAAAAAGACCACCCCCATTTGGGGGTGAGAAAGAAGTAGTATAGTGAGTGACTTGACTAACAGCATCTTAATATCAACTATTTTTTTCATTCTTTACACATTGCAAAAAAGGAGGGCATTATTAAACTGCTTGGTGTTATTTTAACAACTAAAACAAAATCCTGACTCCAAGGCTTGTGAGTCACAGACAGTGTGCTTTCTGCATTGTAAGACAGGCAAGACATTTTCTTTTATTTCTTAAAGAAAAGTCTCCAGAGGATGGGGATTGTTAAAATAAAAAAATATAGGAAAGGTAAAAATGTCTGCAATTGTTCTCTAGTAGTAGCTGCAAATTAATTTCTGCTTGCATACCATCGTAGTGACCTAGCTTTTTAGGGTTAAACAATTTTTTTAAGGAGAGAGAATTAAAAACATATCTTTTCCCCAACTCCCCTCCCCCCAAAAAAAACTACACAGTTACACACATTTTAACTTTTTGCATACCTAAATTAATGTGCTCTCACAATTTGCAAACAGATTATTATAGGAATTTAACTGTTTTGCCACACTTGCTTAAATTGTCAAATCCATGCTACTCAGTTGTTCTTGGAAGACTGTTGTTGAGCCATTCTTTTCATCTGTCACATGAACTCTGTCTAGCATATCTGATTGATTTCATATTTTCGTGGGTCGGCTAAGTGAAGTAACTAAATCTTGGACTCTAAATATTTTACTTCTGTCAAAAATGTGTGTTAACTCAAAACATGGCACAGGTAACAGATAGGAAGAGGGATAGGAAAAAAGAAAATTTAATAGAAATAAATTTACGGGTCTCTAGTGGAAGCAGCAACACCAGCACTGCTGGCAGCAAAGATCCCGGCAGCAGTAGTACCAAACGCTGATCACACTTGGCCACCTTTGCCGCAGACAAGTGTATTAATGGGAAGGAAGCAGAGAGCGTAATTAAATATCTGTCACACCACTCATCAAAATCACAGCATGAGAATGTAGCCTCTAACAGCGACACCATCAGCCGCAGTGTTCTGATCAGTCCAGGGCTGCTATTGCTAACCCTAAACGGCCACAAACAGTATATTTTTGCCTGCCCTGTTAGAATTCTCTAACCATTTGGCTTTTACTGCCGCCACTAATCAGCCACAGCAGCCACACATCTCCTGGCTACCTGCCCACTGTGTTTTATAGTTATAGACTGTGTTGCTGTTCTGAAACACACTCTCTTGATGGTACATGAGCATGAAACAGCTCCCAATATAGGAATGATGTTTGGAAAGGCTTGGTGACTAAAGCTATTGCTTCTTCACTTTGAAAACAGATAGCCTGTTCCTGTCCCTTAAACAAAGGGGATTATTTTTGGACTGCTTGATAAAAAGTTTTTGTAATTACTTAATCATTTTGTAAGTAAGAAACCTAATGAAGATTCCAAAAAAGGATAATATTAAATCATTTAAGCCTTTGCTTTTTCTGCTATTTTTTGAGCAGTGGGCTGCCCTATCAGTTACTGACAATTTGTTTTCAAAAAGTGTACATAGAGAGAACGCTGTCAATCACTGCTAGGATCGGTCACTGGACAAAAAATGCAAAAAAGAGAAGAGTTTAAATGTTTAAAACACAAATTATACTAAATCATTTCTCAAAAAACTATATATCAATCTACTCAGCTCCCTCCGATCTATAATGTGGTGCCTGCAGATTGCACTGCATTTTCCTGTTGACAGGTTCCCAAGATTGGCTACAATTATTACTTTATATCTTGTAAGCTCCCTCATAATGCTTTCATGCAAACTTTTATCTGACTGAAGACTTAGCATTAAAATCTCTTTTATCCAAGGGACTGCAGCGCAATGACTACCGTACAGCAAAGACTCTCAATTACCTTGTACCCTAGGTTGCCAATCCAATCATGCTACTGTGAGTTTTCAGCACCTGTTCTTGTGGCACCCAAGATTTGGGAGTTAAGAGATTTTGTGCCCAGATAAACCTAGCGGGTAAACTTATGGCAAGCAACTATTTCTCTCGAATTCTCCATAAACTTGATTATCTTAAGGGGGAGAAGGGAAATGCAATGTCTGCAATCACTCTTTCCCATAACATTCTGCATGTAAGAGAGGGTCAAGAGGGTCTGCATATTAGATCATGGTCCATTACTAGAATAGTTGGCATGTTTGAGCAAGTTTTGTCTAATATGTAGGGGCACTTTAAGGCACAAAAAACACTTGATTACCACATTGAGAGTCATGTTTATAGGGTTTTATTAATAGTACATGAACAAAATTTACAGTTATTTCAGATTTTGTTTATCTGCAGTCCTGATTCTATTTTTTTCTAAAGCCAAAAATATTGAATATATGCAAGGACTTGATTAAACACCTGACAATAAATTGCATAACAAATAAATTCTGCAAAATATACTGGATTAGAAGGAAACTCAGATCCATTTATAAAACACTCAGGGCACCTACTGTGACAACCTCTGATGCCTGCTGATTCCTTAAATTACACTACAGCATCTCACTAAAGGCTTCATTTTCTGCAAAGTTTTAACACATTAGTAGCTATGTTACATGGCAGAAAAATGTACAGAAGATGCCTCATTGAATTCTAGCCTGAAATTGCAGTTAGACTGGTAAGCATTGTACTGAATAAGGATGGTGCCTCTGACTGTGGTGCCCATCCTCTGTTGTTAGTATGTTCACACTCCTGTTCCCACCCACATGTTAGGAGGTGGAAATAAAATTGTTGAGACAATGGAAATTGGAAGTGGCTAGTACAGTCCCTTCTTAATGTTTAAAATGGGGCACTGAGCCTTTCTCCTACTCTTCCCCCATTCGGGTCCTGGAGGTGCTTGTGATGCACTGTCCAGCGGAAGAAGATGGCCGGCTCCCTCATTGAGGTCCTGTGGGCTACAGCGGAGTAGGAAGGTGAGAACTGGCTGCAAACCCTAATCTCAGGGCTCAGTGCTCATCTTCACTCTCAAATACCCCGCCGTTTGTGTCTATGCCCCATCACCCACCAGCAGCTGATTCCCCCCTGCCCCGGCACATACTCACCAGTTGCCAGCAGCTGGGGTTCAGCATGGGGTTTGCTGGCTCCTCGGCAGAGGCTGATGAGGAACTGCTGTTCCTGGATCCCATAGCAACTGCTGCAGGGACCAGAGTGGTAAATATAGCTGGCTGCGACGGTTTGTGGTGGACATGGTGGGCTGAGCCAAAAGGTGACTGCTGTGGCTGTTGTGGAAGTGCAGGGAGCAGAAATGGCACCGAGACTTTAAAAATTCCCGCCACTCTGCTGACTGACAGAGGCGTGCGGTGAACGAGGGGGCGGTGACAGAGTGGGCGGACACTTTTTTGTACCATGGTGACTGCGAGAGCACCAGACTGGAGCTGGGAAGCCCTCTCTCTGGCGCACAGGAGGGCGGGAGCAGGTTTACCTGAATCGGAAGTTCAGGGGACAGGCAGCTGGTGCTCTGCTTGTTTTGCAAGATATATAAGGCCGTACTTGCTAACTTAATACTATTATTTCCATTTTTGGTGTCATCAGGCCAGCGGTTTGGTTGTTAGGCCATTCCTACATTTTTTGGGCAACACAACGGGCTGAATGTCATCCAGGTGGGAGGAATTTAGGATTTAGGGGTGTGGCTTTCATTTGGTGAGGTATCAGAGGATTACAATGGCCACAAGTTTTCTCCGAAGTGGTGGACATTGCAAGAGAGGCAATGGGTCCGGTAATTCTGGTTTTACATGCAGGTGGTAATGACCTGTGCTCATACAAGGTAGCTGAGCTCATGACAATGATGAGGTCTGACATGGAGCATTTTCACAGTCTCTTTCCTGAGCTCATCCTAGTGTGGTCTGAAATTGTCCCTAGGGCAGTTTGGCAAGGAGTCAGAGACAGCATGGCCATAGAGTGGATTAGGAGGACAATCAATGCTCGAATATCAAAATTTGTAACGGAGAGATTTGGTGTAGTCATATGTCATGGGCAACTGGAAGGAGCTAATGCCATGACTGCGTTCATTTGACAGATATCGGGCTCAATATATTCCTGTCTGGGCTCCAGGATGGAGTTGAACAGGCATTGCTTTTGATGGGTGGGGGTTGGAGTCCTGTGTAGGTGCACATGATCCTCAGTGGGAGTAAATGAAAGAAAGGACACATGGTTATGTTACGGTTCGTTGGTTAACTTGCCTGCTGTCAATATTCAACAGGGCATTTGGCGATGAGAACGGTTTAATAAAGTTAAGTGCCTTTCTTATTGTTAAAACAAAATAAAATTAATAAAGGTGTGACCGATAGTGATGAGCGAGCACTAAAATGCTCGGGTGATCATCGCTCGGGTTGAGCAAATTGGAACACTCGGGTACTCGGACAGAACAATGAGCCCAATGCAAGTCTATGGGAGACCCAAGCATTTTTACCGCGATCCCCCGGGGGTCCTTTTAAGATTTAAAAACGTCTGAAAATGATGGAAACACTGCTCAAATGACATGGGAACATCATGAGGATCGCCCTTGGAAGCATTTCAGACTCCTAGGTCACAGCTGTAAACAATGTTGTCAGAGTTTCATGCCATATTTACAGGTGCACCAAAAGATATACAAAAACAAAACCAAAATGGATTTTTGTGGGTGTTTTTGGTGGCCCAATTTTAGCTTGTTCATGGCCTCGGCATGCACCATCACCATCACTTCCACTTCCCCGTCCCTTGCCCATTGTAAATGGACTAGAATATTATACATGTTCACTACAAATGGCTGATTTGGGAGCCAACTTGTATGTGATACGTGTGCGGGAAAACCACACTTTACCTATCTGGACGGTAGGTAAAAATGTTTCTTGGCTTATCAGATTTGTGTCAATAAGTGCGGTAACAGACTGCAAAAACATTACAATATGTAGGCCTAAAATGGACAAATTTTTGGCACAGATAAATGAAACCTGTTATGGAGATACCACACTGACAAATCTATGGCCTGTATTTTTTGCTTTTTTTGGCTAAATAGTGCTGTAAAGAGTTGAGCGAAACGGGTCGGTCAAATTCAAAAATAGCCGACTTTAGCTAAAGTCGGGTTTCGCCGATCGAAACCCGACCATAGCGTGAGGTCGGCCATGAGGTCGCTGAGCCGTGCGCCAAAGTCGCGTTTCAAACAATGCTTCCAGCGCCTTTTCTCAGCCAATGATGGAGGACGCACACTGTGGGCAACGTGATGACATGCGCAGCGGCCAATACCATCATATAAAAAAGAGCATTGAAGTGATTGGCTGGCTTTGTGTGGCATCACAGTGGGTATAAAAGGCCATGACCGCCGACCGCCATCTTACTTATGCCGATCTTAGAATAGGGAGAGGTGCTGCTGCTGATTCTGAATAGGGAGAGCGTTAGGCAGGGAAGAAGAAAAAAAAAATGATCTGCTGATAGCGCTTTTCACTGTACAGCTAGTGTGCAGTTAGTGTGCAGTGAAAGGGGAGGATTTTTGTTGTGTGCAGCAGCGCTGGTGGTGATTAAGCTGCCTTTTAAGGCTACCTGCTTGCAGCATTGCTGTGTGCACACTGCTGTTCAAACTGCTTTACTGAGCGTTCATTTTTTCACACACCGTATAACGGTGTACGCTCCTCACACACTACATTACCGTGTACCGCCTTGTATCACGGACAAATAGAAGCTATCTGGGTGTGACTCTGGAAAAACAAGCCGAGGAGATTTTCCATTTTTCCAGACAAACACTTTAGACAGCTGTCGGCTTTTCAAACAGTTTTGTATATCTGCTGTTTGATAACGGCCAAAACTAGACAGAGACATCATGTGTCAGTCCGTATAAAAATAGACGGAGATTGACAATTTTACATGCACACACCGTATAGTGGTGTACGCTCCTCACACACTACTGTGTACTGGATGGTATCACGGACAAATAGAAGCTATCTGTGTGTGACTCTGGAAAAACAAGCCAAGGAGATTTTCCATTTTTCCAGACCTACACCTTAGAGAGCTGTCTGCTTTTCAAACAGTTTTCGTATATCTGATGCTTGATTACGGTCAAAACTAGACAGAGACAGTGTGTATCAGTCCATATACAAATAGACTGAGATTAACAATTTTCCATAGAGACATCGTATAGCGGTGTACGCTCCTCACACACTACCATGTACCGCCTTGTATCACGGACAAATAGAAGCTATATGTGTGTGACTCTGGAAAAACAAGCCGAGGAGATTTTCCATTTTTCCAGACCTACACCTTAGGCTACTTTCACACATCAGGTTTTCGGCGTCAGGCGTGATCCGGCGTCGTGCCGGAACGCCGGATCCGGCAAATGTTTTGTAAAACCGGATGTGACAGATCCGGTTTTCTGCCGGATCCGTCTTTTTCTTGACAGACAAAACCGGATCCGTCTCATCCGGTTCATCCGTTTTTCGACGGATTACGCCGGATCCGGTTTTTAAAATTGACCCTTGTGGCCTTCCGAACGGGATTGGCTACTGGAAAACTATATATAGCATGTTCCTACAGCCTTTCTTTGACAGGTTGTAGAGGAGAACGTGCAGGTTGGAGAGAAGAGCAAGTTACTGGCGAAGATGGATGTTGTCATTGGAAATATTTTGAAGAATTTGGCGGATTTTATAGCGGAGGCGAATCGTTTGAGGGTGATTGTTCTGGAGAAGGAGAGAGCGAGACAGCAGCGCATCAGGCATCGTAGACGACGTTTGTGGATCCACCCCATCACAGCCAAGAGAGTGACGCGTGGGGTCTATTCTACACTCTGCATGGACCTTCGACGAAACCCGGATAAATTTTTTGGATATGTTAGGATGAAAATGGAGAATTTTGATTACTTGGTGGAGCGCATTGCACACCTCATAAGAAAAGCGGACACCTATTGCCGCTTCTCTGTTTCACCCGCAGAGCATCTGATGGTGACTTTAAGGTAAGCCACATTTATTGGATGTGATCGCATCAGAGCACACTTTCACTGCAATCTTGGTGGTAGTTTGTATCTCCAAGTGTTATAGCTCAGTTTTGGTATGTAATGCTGTGATTTAAAACTAATTTATTGTTTTTTAATTCCCCACAGATTTCTTGAAACTGGAGAATCCCTTTCGTCACTGCATTTCCAGTACAGACTCGGGATTTCCACCATATCTGGAATTGTGAAGTACACATGTGGGACTCCTTAGCTGAAGAGTTTTTACCAGAGCCCACAACAGAGAGGTGGATTGAAATTGCTGACAAGTTTCAACAGATATGTCAGTTTCCCAACTGCTTGGGCGCTGTGGACGGGAAACATATCCGCATTGTAAAGCCAGCTGGATCGGGATCGGAATATTTCAATTACAAGAAATATTTTTCAATTGTCCTCATGGCCATCGCTGACGCGGAATACAAATTTATTGCGGTTGATATTGGGGCCTATGGCCGCTCCAATGACTCTCAAGTTTTCAAACTGTCTGCCATGGGGCGTAAACTGTATGGAAACACCTTCCAGTTCCCACCACCTAGACCGCTGCCGCAAACATCTGGTCCACCTATGCCATTTGTCTGTGTAGGGGATGAAGCCTTCCAGCTGTCAGAACACCTTTTGAAACCGTACTCTAGCAGAGGATTGACAAGACCAAAACGCATTTTTAATTACCGCCTCACAAGAGCAAGCAGAATGGTTGAATGTACCTTTGGTATTCTGACAGCCAAATGGCGGGCCCTATTGACTGCGATCAACCTCAAGACAGAAACTGTGGACGAGGTGATCAAAGCGTGCGTGGTACTCCACAATTTTGTTATCTGCAAGGAACCCATTTCCATTGAGGACACCTCTGAAGAAACCACCTTGCAAGATTACCATGACATTACCACTAGAAGTTCTGTGACGGTTTCAGTAATGAGGGACAATTTTGCACTATACTTTATGTCACCTCAAGGCAGAGTACACTGGCAGGATGACAGAGTGTGAAAGATTTGTGCCCTAACCAAACTTGTGTACCTTCTGTACCAACAGTATATACCTTTGCCAACCAAAGTTGGCTATCTTGTCATGGTCTCTATTTTTAGCTTTAGGCCACAGGTGTGTACCTGGTTGTGTTTTATGCAAAGTATTTCACCTTTTAACAAAAGTTGTGTACATTGTTAGGAAATCACCAACAATAAACACAACTTTTTAGGTGAAATACTTTGCTTCAAACACAACCAGGAACACAACTGTGGCAAAAAGCTAAAATTTACCCACAGTTATATACCTAGTTTTGAATACCATTTCACCTTTTAAATACCCTGTATTTAACCTTTTTCGCCGCAGAAAGAAATGACAGACAACCAGTGTAAAATAATTTAACTTTTATTGAAAAATGTTTTTTTAGTAAACTTTTTTAAAATTTTAATAAACTTGTTTAATAAAGCTTTGAAACCATAAAACTGGTCATTTTTATTTAAATACACACATTATAAATCTGTGTAGTGTGTGGTGGAAATACTGCTGGAGGGGCTGCGGGACACTTCGACACTGGGAGTGTGGAGAGAGGACTGGGATCGTGGTGGGGAAGGAACAGTTAGAGGTGAAGGTGTGGAAAAAACTACAGAATGGGTGGACATGTGGGAAGCAGAAGAGGTGGTGGGTGGTGGAGTGGAGGGTTGGGCAGGGACTGTAGGCGCAGATGATGTTGATGGCAAGTTGTATGGTGAAGGAGTTTGGTACGGGGCAGGTTGCTGGAAGTGGGGAGATGTCTGGTACGGGGCAGGTTGCTGGAAGTGGGGAGATGTCTGGTACGGGGCAGGTTGCTGGAAGTGGGGAGATGTCTGGTACGGGGCAGGTTGCTGGAAGTGGGGAGATGTCTGGTACTGGGGAGGTTGCTGGTACTGGGGAGTTTGCAGGTACTGGGGAGGTTGCTGGTACTGGGGAGGTTGCTGGTACTGGGGAGGTTGCTGGTACTGGGGAGGTTGCTGGTACTGGGGAGGTTGCTGGTGCTGGGGAGGTGGATGGTGCTGGGGAGGTGGATGGTGCTGGGGAGGTGGATGGTATGTAATAGGAGGGGGAGGATGGAAAGTGGCTGGAGGGGGTGTAGATGTAATAGGAGGGGGAGGATGGAAAGTGGCTGGAGGGGGTGTAGATGTAATAGGAGGGGGAGGATGGAAAGTGGCTGGAGGGGGTGCAGGTGGAGGAACTACTGTGGTGGGAGGAGGAGGTTGGGAGGTAACTTGCTGGAGAGCAGCATGGCATGAATGCATTACATGCATCTGCTGGGCAGGAGAGAGCGTTTCCATGCGCTCCACAACAGACCTGAAAAAGGTGTGGTTTGGCGAAGATCTTGCTTCTGAATGCATGGTTTGCAGAAGTGTATTCACCTCCAGAATGCTGGAGTTGATCTGCTGATAGCCTGCGGAGATTTGCTCTGACAAGACTTTTAGACAGTTCTGGAAAGATGCATTCAGATGCAAGAACTCTGGCGCATAAGTCTTTTCCTGACCCCTCTGCCGCTGCCGCCCAGTACCCGCAGGTGTACTAGAGGTGGCAGGGGCAGAAGGGTGGGGTAAAGGGAAAGCGATCTCCTCACCAGCAGCTTCATGTAATGTAGGCGGCCACGATGCTCCTGTGCTGGTGGATGGGACAGATGGGTCGAATGTGTGGGAAGGCTGGGAAGGTGCAGATGTACCGGGGCGGTCGAAGTGTCCCTCGGTGCCGGTCTCAGGGATCGCCTCAGAAGGGTCCAATCGTGCAGGCTCCCGAGTGCTGCTCACCGTGCTGTGGAATAAAGAGAAAAAAAACAATTAAAATAGTGACATGGTATGGCCCTGGCTGAAAAAAAAAGTTACATCTAAACATTTTTTTGTCACATGTGGTGTGTAATATTACCTTCTGGTGAGCATTGTCTCCCGGAGGAACGACAGGGCTCGTGCGTACTTGTACTTGGTCCTGCGTCCTCCAGATCCACTCGGGGCCCGCATCTCTTTATTGAACTCCTTCTTGAAACGATCCCTCACAGACTGCCACCGCTTCACAATTCTCTCCCCTGAAACGAGAAAGGACAAAGTGGTTAGTATACAACATCAGTGTTTCCCAAACTCCAGTCCTCATGGTCCCCAGGGGTCATGTTTTCAGGATTTCCAAAGTAAATAGAAATCCTGAACACATGATCCGTGGGGATCACGAGGACTGGAGTTCGGGAAACACTGGTTTAAATCAAGCAACCGGTACTGTATATACTTACGCTCTTTAATCTGGGCCCGAGCTTCGAGGTCCTCCCAGCGGTCCACAAGGAGCGAACAGATTTCCTCCCAGAGTCGTCGGGTAACGATCAGGTCAGCGTGGCGGCGGTCAGCCATATTCCAGAGCGGTTCCCTTTCTCTGACGAGATCGATGAGGCGGTCCACATCAATCCCTCCATCCTCACCGTCAGAGTCGGGAGCACGCTGTGAAGGCTGTTAAAGAAAAAGACAAAAATAACATAATTAGCCTCCACAAAAGAAATGAAATAAAAAGTGCAAAAAAAACAAAGCAAAAATATTTATACTTACACGCTGGTGACCGCCGCGTTGCTGTCGCCGACGACCCTGGGAGGCACTGCGAGGACCTCTTGGCCGAGCACCAGATTGGGAAGACTAGAGAAGAAAACAAAAAATGTTATGTCTTTGGATGTAGGCATTTGTTTGCTGTGTGTGGTCTGCAGAACATTGTTTTCTATGTGTTGTGTGTAGTGTGATGTTGTGTTTCTGCGTTTGATGCAAAAAACTTACCAATTGTGAGCCCACTCCAAGTGTCTGTCCACCCCTTCCTTCTTCTTCTGGGAGCTCCTCTTCATCTTGTGATTCCTGTTTTGAAATAAAAGGCAATGAATACACATATATTACAGAGATGATGGATTTTGGAAATAAAAACTTACCGTCAAACGCTGACGATGCGAGGGAGGGCTCCCAGAAGATGTGCTGTCTTCCTCATGGCCAGACTCCATGGCTGTGGGTGGTGTTTCTGCTGCTGCCATTGCTGCTGCTGCTGCATCTATTGGGCGGCTCTTGAATAAAGAGAAACAAAGGGCCAATGAATATCTTGATATTCCATAGCCCTAGTTTGGAGGAATGGGGGATTTGATAATTACCGTCTCTCATCTGCTGCTGGACTCCCCTCCCGTTGTTCAGCATGCTGCTCCATTTGGGGTGGTGCTGATGGTGCTGCTGCTGCAGATGTCTGCTGCCTTCTCCTGCTCCTGGTTCTTGGCTTGGGTGGCATGTTGGGTGTGGCTGAGGGTCCCATTGTCTTGCTTTTATATATGTCCTGTGGGCAGAGCTACTGAGCATGCTCAGACCAAAGAAACCGGATCCGGCGCATTGCAGCGCTCATAGGCTTTCATTGTATGAAAAAGCCGGACACGCCGGATCCGGCGTGTCCGGCTTTTTCGACGGAGACAAAAAACGTTACAGTCTCCGTTTTTTCCAGACGCCGGATCGCGTCACATTGCCGGATCCGGCGAAAATCGGATGAAACGCATGGCCATCCGGCTCGATCCGGCTCTAATGCAAGTCAATGGGGGGGAAACCGGATCCGGCATTGCATTTCGACGGATCCGGTTTTAGTCAAAAGCGCCGGATCGCGCCTGACGCCGAAAACCTGATGTGTGAAAGAGGCCTTAGAGAGCTGTCCGCTTTTCAAACAGTTTCGTATATCTGCTGTTTGATTATTGTCAAAACTAGACAGAGACATCGTGTGTCAGTCCGTATACAAATAGACGGTGATTGACAATTTTCCATACACACATCGTATAGAGCTGTCCGATTCTCAAACAGTATTGTATATCTGCCGTTCGCATTACAGTCACATCTATACAGAGTCAGCGTGTGTGTGTGACACTCCGTAAATACATATACGGAGATTGTTAGTTGCACAAAAAACATATACAGCTGTACACTTCTGATACAGTTCCGTATATCTGCTTTTTGGATTACGGTCAAATACATACTGTGAGGGTGTCTGTGACTAACAAAATATATACGTAGATTTAATTTTCTTAATACACCTTACACAGGTGGACGCTCCTCATACAGTACCATTTCTCTGCTGGTATTTTTGGTACATTTTCCCAAACATGAGGAAGTATGGTGGAAGAGGCTGCGGACGTGGGCAGGGGGGCGCAGTTTGTACTGATGGTGGTGGTGCATCGGCTGGTTCTGGCAAAAGCACAATAGCAGCTAAGTCAGGAGGTGTTGAGCTTGCATCATCATCTGGCCAAAGAAGGCCTGTAAGGTTCACTTTTCATAGAGTAGGAAAACCGCTTTTAAAGCCGGAGCATCAGGAACAGGTTTTGGCGTACATTGCTGAGACAGCCACCAGCTCTATTGCCTCCTCTTCTGAACATTCGAAACCTGCAAGCACGGAGTCGTCAGTGCAGGGTTCTGGTCAGGAAAAACACTTTTCCTTGAGTCCTTCACCCCCACCAAAAGTTAAGGATGCGGCAGCCCACACTTCAGATTACTCTATGGAGATCTTTTCACATACCATGCCTGGGTTATCCAGTCAAATCCTGAATTCCCCAGTCCAAGATGAATCTGACATGGAGTGCACTGATGCACAGCCACTGCTAGATGATTCTGTTGGTACATTGACCCAGAGCACTACATTGCCCTCGCAGTCTATTGAGCCAGAATCTCACCCTGATGAAACTCAGGTGCCCCTTCCCGCATACTATACCACCTTACACGGTAACACAGAGGAAGGTAAAGAGGAAGGTGCAGATCACTTTGAAGCGGAGGTAATAGATGACCCAGTACTTGACCCGGATTGGCATCCATTGGGGGAGGAGGGTGGTGCTGGCAATAGTTCAGATAAGGAGAAGGATCCGCAGCAGGCATTGACATCTCAGCACAGGTTATCTGGCAGGCCCGTAGCTGTCCAAAACCGTGGACCAAAAACTAAAAGAGTTGCAGGACAGCTTGGCCAGACAGTCAACTTAGCACAGCATGCAAGGCCAGAAAATGTATACCATAGTAGGAAGAGTGCAGTGTGGCACTTCTTTGTCCAAAATCCTACTGATGAGGCAAAGGTTACCTGTAAGAAGTGCGGAAGGACCTTTTAGCCAAGGTAAACAACTCAGAAATTTGAATACCAGTTGCCTCCTTAGACATTTAATCAACATGCACTTGCAAGCGTGGACGGACTACAAAACCTCATGTGCATCTGCTCCGACTGAAGGTAGCCAGTAACGCTCCATCGCTTCCCCCACTGTAAGACCACCGCCACCGTTAAGCACATCACCAACACTAAATGTGGAGGTATCGTCGCAAGGCCAAAGCACTCAGGGAATCACAATGGTTTTGCAACACAACACTGAATCTAGGCCATCACCACCAATACCATCACCAACTCCCTCTCCCTCCATCCGGTCCACCGCTACTTCCCCCATATGCAGCTCTCCAGTCCAGCTCACCGTACCAGACACTCTGAGTAGGACAAGAAAGTACTCATCCTCTCATCCGTGTACACTGTGTTTGAATGCCTACATTGCCAAACTAATCTTATTAGAGATGATGCCCTACCGTTTGGTTGAAAGCGAAGCTTTCCGCGACCTCATGGCCTATGCTGTCCCATGCTATGACGTACCCATTCGGCACTTCTTTTCTCACAAAGCCATCCCTGCCCTCCACCAGCATGTGAAAGACCACATTGTCCATGCACTAAAACAGTCAGTGAGTGGAAAGGTGCACCTCACAACAGATGAATGGACCAGTTAGCATGGCCAGGGCCGTTTCGTGTCCATCACTGCACACTGGTTTAATGTGGTGGATGCAGGCTCCACAGGGGACACAGCGGCGGTGGAACAGTGCTGCCTAGCCCACGGTATAGGAAACATTTGGCTGTAGGCTTTCGACGCTTCTCCTTCTCCTCCTCCTCCATCAGCGAAAGCTCGTCCACAGAGCGCAGTCGCAGGAGCACTCGATCCGCAGCTGGCAGTGTTGCACACGAGGTGTCCCACTATCGAACAGCTAGTGGTAAGCGTCAGCAGGCTGCGTTAAAGATGATGTCTTTGGGCGACAACAGACACACCGCAGAGGTACTGGCCGACTACTTGCAGCGACAAACTGAGTCATGGCTGGGCAGTCTACATCTTGAGGCAGGCAAGGTAGTCAGTGATAACGGCCGTAATTTTGTGGCAGCCATAGCCCGTGCAAAACTCACACACATACCTTGCCTGGCTCACACTTTGAACCTGGTGGTACAGTGCTTCCTTAATAATTATCCGGAGATAACATCCCTGCTACATAAGGTGCGAAGACTGTTCTCGCACATCCATCGCTCAAACGTCCACTCCACTCGTATGCAGAAGCTGCAGCGATTGCTCCACCTCCCCAAGCACTGCCTAATCATAGACGTTGCAACAAGGTGGAACTTCACCCTGCACATGGTTGAGAGGCTGTGCGAACAGAGGCAGGCTGTAATGCATTTGTGGGAGGATACACGGGCAGGCAGTTTGAGGGAAGACATGGAATTGTCGGGTGTGCAGTGGTCAAAGCGGAAAGACCTCTGTAAAGTCCTTCAGTGTTTTGAGGAATGCACACGGCTGGTAAGCGCAGACGACACCATCATGAGCATCCCATTTATGCGTCTGCTCATGCAAAGTTTGACGCACATTAAGGATCAGGCATCTGCAGCGGAGGAGGAGGGAAGCCTTGATGACAGTCAGCCATTGTCTGGTCAGGGAACTGTCCTGGACGAGGTGGAGGAAGAAGAGGAAGATGAGGAGGATGAGGGGGATGATTATTTTGGGCAGGAGGATGCTTGTCAGGGGGCAAGAGAAAATGTTGGCATTCCAAGGTCAGGTACAGTGTTTGTGCATGACAGTAGGGATGTGGATTTGCCAGAAAGTGCTCCTCCACCCAGCAATGCAGCATTGACACCTGGAACATTGGCCTACATGTGCGATTATGCCTTGCGTATCCTAAAAAGGGACCTCCGCATTGCCAAAATGATGAGGGATGACGACTACTGGCTGGCCAGCATCCTCGATCCATGCTAGAAAGGCAAATTACAGAACATCATGCCACAGGAGAATGTAGAGATAATATTGGCTAACAAACAAGCAACTCTGGTAAACCGTTTGTTTGAGGCTTTCTCAGCACACAGCAGCGGTGCTGGTTCTCCCACGGGCCGTAGTGGGCACAATGTAAGAGGTGTTCGTGGTGCACACAGCCAAAGTGGCGTTGGAGACAGGGGTTTAATGACCATGTTGTGGAATGATTTCTCAAGTACCGCTCACACAACTGCTAATACTGCATAGATTAAAAGTGACAGGAGACAGCAGTTGTCAACTATGGTAACAAACTACTTCTCCCATATCGATGTTCTCCCTTACAGATCATTCCCCTTTGACTTTTGGGCCTATAAACTGGACACCTGGCCTGAATTGGCACAATATGCCTTACAGGAGCTTGCTTGCCCTGCTGCTAGTGTGTTATCTGAAAGAATCTTCAGTGCATCTGGATCAATCCTGACAGAAAAAAGGACCCGTCTGTCGACCCAAAAAGTTGATGATCTAACCTTCATTAAAATGAACCATGCATGGGTTTCAAAGCATTTTGTCCCACCTTCCCCTGATGACACATAGGTTGCCAGAAAACTGCCTTGCTTTTGTCCTCCTCTTCTTCGGACTTGCCCAATTCCGTCCTTTGCAGCAGCTGAATGTTCAGCCAACACACATATGCCATTTTTTAAACCTCCCTAAGTGGGCTGACCAACCACCCCCCAATGGCTGGGGTCAACACCTGGCGCACCTGGGCAAGTGCCGTTGCTCTGAACAGGTGGATGATCCCACTGATGGCCGACAGCACTGGCACAGGGCCCCTCATAGTACAATACAGTGTCTCTGATGGTAGGGGGGCCCACTCGCCGTCAGACACACCAGCGTACTATGAGGGGCCCTGTGCCAGTACCGTCAACCATGAGTGTGCCCCCCTGCTTGGTCATGGCCACAGCACTTGCAAGTTGCAATACTTACCTCTCCCTGCTCCACCGCTGTGTAGTCTGTGCAGTTAAATCCTTAACAGGGACAGCCACTAGAAATTTGGTGTATTGATCGATGATGGTTAAGATGTAGCTATGGCCTGTCCTGCTGGCCTCTACCTTCAGATGATCAATGGCTACCATTTGTAATGGACGTCAACTTACAAGCGGACGCAGTGGTGCTTTATGATCACCTTTCACAGTTGTGATAGTCACAGACATGTGACATTCCTGCCACCATCTTTCAATGTCTCCTCTCATGCCAATCCAATAGAATCGCCTAAGGCCTGTGGCTTCTGTCTTTTGCTCTCCAAAATGACCAGACACCTCATGATAGGCAGTGAGGACCATGTCTACATCTCTCCCTGTGATCACAATTTGATGGAGACGAGTGACGGTGATGTGATCCACGCTACTGCGATAAAGCAATCCTTTCTTCACAAAGAAACATTTTTGCTGTCTCCACAGACACAGTAATGGAGGGTCTGCATCGCCTCTGCAACATTTACCAGGAGGTTTTCCCGCGATGAGTAATTCCCAAATTTCTGCTAACACTCGACTTTCCGTCTGTACTTGTATCCATGTAGTTTCCAGTAGCAGAGAGTCTGGACTCGCTTACTGAGAATGAAATATATACGAAGATTTAAAAGTACCACAACAAACACTGTATACTGTTGTACGCTTCGACTACCTTTCCCTTTTTCTACTTTTTAAATTCTGGTGTAATACATAGTGAGTCTGTGAGTGTCTGTGTCTGACTCCGGAAGTATAGACGGAAAATTACAATTACCCCTAGACTGGATACACCTGGTATGTGCTGATACAGTACCTTTGTTCAAAATTTTGGATTACGGTACCATCCATAGTGAGTGAGCATGTGTGGTTTACGCCTTCTATATATACGGTGAATCGGAGATACCAATTTTTACCCTATACTCGATACAGCTTGTATCTTGTTATACAGTACCTTTGTTCAACATTTAGTATTAAGGTCAAATCCCTACTTGGTAAGCTTCTGAGAGTGACTATGGGACTATGTATATGGAGATTTCAATTGTACCCTATAATATATATATACTTGCTATCTTGTTATCCAGTACCTTGTTTACAACATTTTTTATTATGGTCAAACTCAGACTGAGTGAGCGTCTGAGGGTGACTCCGGAAATATATACCGAGATTTCAAATTTGGCCAACACTGTATGCAGCTGTACGCTTCTGATACAGTAACCTTTTTAGCTATTTAGATTCTGGTGTAATCCATAATGAGCCTGTGAACGTCTGTCTGTTACTCCGGCAATATATTAGGAGCTTTAAGATTACCCCATCACTGTATACAGCTGTACGCTTGTGTTACATTACCCATTTACAGCTTTTCATATTCTTGTGTAATCCATACTGGGCCTGAGAGCGTTTGTGTCTGCCTCCTGAAATGTATACGGAGATTCAGAATGTTTACACTATACTATATATACCTTGTATCTGGTGATACTGTACCCTTTTTCAACTTTTTATTTTATTGGGTAATCCATACTGAGCCTGTGAGTGTCTTTGTATGACTTATGTAATATATATATGGAGACTTACTGTTATCCCTAGACTGTATAGAGCTGTACGCTTCTGATACAGTACCATATATCTGCTGGTATTTTGGGTCCATTTTCCAAAACATAAGGAAGTATGGTGGAAGAGGACACGGACGTGGGTGTGGGAGGCCACCTGGTACTGATGGTGGTGCATCTGCTGGTAGTGCCAAAAACACAATAGCAGCTAAGGCAGGAGGTGTTGAGCCTGCGTCATGGTGTAGCTCTGGAAGGCCTGTAAGGCTCCGTTTTCTGGGAGTAGGTAGACTGCTTTTAAAGCCAGACCATCAGGAACTGTTTTTGGCTTACATTGCTGAAACAGCCTCTAGCTCTATCGCCTCCTCTTCTCAAGTTTAAAAAAATGCAAGCACTGAGTCGTAAGTGCAGGCTTCTGGACAGGAGCAACCCCTTTCCTTGTGTCCTTCACCCACACTAAAAGTGAAGGATGCAGCAGCACACAGTTCAGATTACTCCATGGAGCTCGTTTCACATACCATGCCTGGTTTAATTAAAAATGGGGCCCATCATATACTGGAGCATTACAAATGGGGGACATCAGACACTGGAGCAGCATTTACGGGACCCATTATACACTGGAGCATTAGAAATAAGGCCTCATTATATATGGAGCATTATTAGGGCCCATCATACACTGGAGCATCATCCATGAGGCCCATCATATACTGGAGCATTATAAATGGGGCAGATCAGACACTGGAGCAGCATCTAAGGGGCCCATTACACACTGGAGCATTACAAATGGGGCCCATTATATATGGAGCATTATTAGGGCCCATCATACACTGGAACATCATCCATGAGGCCCATCATGTACTGGAGCAATGTAAATGGGGCAGATCAGACACTGGAGCAGCATCTAAGGGGCCCATTATACACTGGAGCATTACAAATGGGGCCCATTATATATGGAGCATTATTAGGGCCCATCATACACTGGAACATCATCCATGAGGCCCATCATGTACTGGAGCAATGTAAATGGGGCAGATCAGACACTGGAGCAGCATCTAAGGGGCCCATTATACACTGGAGCATTAGAAATGGGGCCCATTATATATGGAGCATTATTTGGACCCATAACACACTGGAGCAGCGGCCATGGGGACCATCATATACTGTAGCATTATGTGGAGCTCATCATATATTGTATGGAACATTATATGTGACCGATTATTCTGTATGGAGAAATATATGGGGCTCATTATTCTGTAGGACGCACAATGTGGTGGCCATAATACTGTATGGAGTAATATACTGTCCTTTTTTTGAGCTATTGTATAATTTAAAATAGATCAGTCATGTCATGTAAGCAGTGAAGTATATGTCATTGTACTATATCTATATTTCTGTGCCGTATCAGAGCATCATGAGTTGTGGTATGTGTTAAAGGGGCGCACTGACACTCTTTGGCCCAGGGTACACGAAAACCTGGAGCCAGCCCTACCCCCCCCACAACTTTAGCCAAATAAGCCCCAGTTTTCAATGCGTAACTATTATTATGAAGTAAATTAAGGTTGACAAGCTTCAGTAATAAGAATTGATGTTTTTGGCATTGAAATGGGCACTGTAGGTGTGTTTACTGTCCTCCACTTCCTGCCGACTTTGCTTCCCCATTGACTTGCATTGGGTTTCGTGTTTCAGTTGGCCTCCGACTTTTCCCTATAGTCGGCCGATTTCGTTCCACCCGACTTTTGCGAAAGCCGGGTTTCATGGAACCCGACGCGACCCTAAAAAGGAAAGTTGCTCATCTCTAGTGCTGTATATAAGTACAGTAACATAAAGGACAAAAATGGAAAACCGGCCTTAACTGGCCAAACTTGGAGCACACAGAGATATGAGCTGACACGGAGATATCAAACCAACAAATCTGTGACCTGTATTTTTTGCTTTTTTTTGGCTAAATAGTGCTGTATATAAGTACAGTGACACACAGGACAAAAATAAAAAAACGGTCTAAACTGGCCAAACCTGGAGCACACATAGATGTGAGCTGGCATGGAGATACCACACCGACAAATCTGTGGCCTGTATTTTTTGCTTATTTTGACTAAATAGTGCTGTATATAAGTACAGTGACACACAGGACAAAAATGGAAATCCGGCCTAAACTGGCCAAATTTGGAGCACGCACAGATATGAGCTGGCACGGAGATACCACACCGACAAATCTGTGGCCTGTATTTTTTGTTTGTTTTGGCTAAATAGTGCTGTATATAAGTACAGTGACACACAGTACACAAATGGAAAACCGGCCTAAACTGGCCAAACTTGGAGCACGCACAGATATGAGCTGGCACGGAGATAATACACTGACAAATCTGTGGCCTGTATTTTTAGCTTTTTTGGGCTAAATAGTGCTGTATATAACTACAGTGACAGACAGCAAAAAAAAATTGAATCTAGGGCTAAAATGACCCAAATTTTTAGCAGACGGATGGATGAGGCATGTCACAGAAATACTGCACTGTAAAATATGTGGCCTGTATGTAGTTTTTTGGGGGTTCAGCAAAATGGTGGAAAGAAATTGTGTAACACTCAAAAAAAGTACCAGATAAAAATTATATATTTCTCTGCGCACTCAAAAGTGATTTTTGGAACCCCTGTAAAACTGCAGGATTTTCACGCTGTGCTAGGAAAAGGATCTGGCTGTATTGTGCACTGTCAAAAAGGAAATGGAGAAAAAAAAGGGCTCTGGATTGCTTTGCAAAAAAAAAAAAAAAGCTCTATTAACCCTGGCCAAAAATTTTTTCCACACAGGAAGGGAATGGACCCTCTCGATGTATGCAGTGATATGTATATGCACACATACAGTGCCTGCAGGCCTTGCACTGATATGTATAGAGCAATGTACACTACCCTGCCTACCTAACACTGCAACCTATATACTCCGGAATTAGTCCTTAGAAAGACTGTTGGTTTAGTATGATTTGAGTAGTTTACGATGGTAGAGCCCATACTGACTAATAAATCCCCAAATCTAGTCCTATCTCGGCAGCCGCTCTCCCTACAATATCTAAATCCGGAGATGAATGCACCAAGCTGGGCAGCTTCAGGTGTCTTATACCCCTGATGATGCTGTGCGGCCAGCCAATCACTTCACGACCACAACAAAGATGGCTGTGGCATTTCATTGCCTGGCAGACAATTCCTGCATCGTGATTGGGTCTCTAAAGTCCGCCAAAAAAGCTGGGTGGAGACCCGAGTTCCCGCCGAGTAATCCCGAAATGCTCGGTGCTCACTGAGTAAACCGAGTACCGTGATACTCGGGTGAGTAACGAGTAGTGGCGAGCACGTTCGCTCATCACTAGTGACCGACCTTCACCCATCAATTAGTGTACTTGTCTTATTTGTATGATGTAGTAATTGTGGATGGGAAGGCGTGCTGGTGAGTTTGTAAAGGTGCTAGAGTGAGGTTTGTGGGATGCAGGGAAGAGCTGGAGGCAGAGAAGGGGTTAACAGGATTTACTTATACAGGTATACAGTTGTACAAGATGTACTCCGCACAGGGAGGAAATATCAAAACTAAATATCACAGGAACACTGAGGCAGCAACGAAATTTGAAAATCACAATATTTGAGGGTAAAAGGTGTATGAAAGAGGTGACTTATCGCTTGAAGTTCTTGTTGGGAAAAGGCTCTAATATCTCCCGACGGCGTCGTATATCGTGGATAGTGTTGAGCATTCTGATACCACAAATATCTGGTATCGGTCGATATTCGCGGTGTCGGAATTCCGATACTGAGTTCCGATACTTTTTGCATATCGAATACCGCAATCGGAAGTTCCCATAATGCTATGAGCCAGTTTGATTTGATTTAGCCAATCAGAAGTGTGGGCACATCCTGTTAAGCATGTAGGCATGTTAACTAATGGCATGGCTGTGATGGGCTGCTGAAATTATGTCATGATGCACTATAAAAGCCGCTGCCGCCGCCATTTAGGGTTCACTCTGCTGTGAATTCAGTTAGGGACAGGCTGCTGTTCAAGACTCTGAGGGACAGCTAGAGATAGCGATTTGCTATATAATATTGTTCTTTACCCAGGCTACATTATCAATCACTGTAGCTTTCTTTTGCCTTGCAGCGCTGTTCACAGCTGTCTGCAAGGTCTGTGTGAGTGCAGCTCACGCTGTAGTGTGTCCTGCAGCCACCTCTGGTTGTAGCCCGCTCAGTGTGCGTCACTGCCTCATACATATTTTTGTTTTATTGCTGCTCATTTTTCATTAATTCTCCTATTAGTGTGCATCCATCCGTATCCATCTACATTGGTTGCAAACACTATAGGAGTAGACAGCGGAGCCTTTCTGCAGCCTTTCAGTGCTAGTGCCCAGTTCTCTGCACTGTTCACGGCTGTCTGTGAGGTCTCTGTGTGTGAGTGAAGCTCACGTTGTAGTGTGTTCTGCACCACCTCTGGTTGTAGTCCGCTCAGCGTGCATCACTGCCTCATACATAGTCCTTTTTTTGTTTTATTGCAGCTCATTTTTCCTGATTTTTTTCTCCTATTAGTGTGCTTCCATCCATATCCATCTACATTGGTTGGTTGAAAACACTATATAGGAGTAGATAGAGGAGCCTTTTTTCTGGCTTGTGCCCTGCAGCCGCAGCCAGATTAGTATTAGCCTATTTTTTGGAGCCTCATCTATTGCATTGTAGGTTACTTTCCTGCATTGTAGTAGCTCCAAAAAGTTTGTGATACTATCGCTTTCACATCTTTGGTCACATCGTTTTTGTTTTTTTGAAAAAAAAAAAAACACAAATAAAGTTCACCAAACACTCCACTTGACAGTTGTGTAGGCCACATTAGCTCTTATTAAAGTGTAGTCCACACACTTTATAAAATTAGTGTTTCTTATACCTGTTAGCAGGTGTTCAGGAATAAGCACACTAAGCCCCCCCTTTGTACTTTTATGCATATCTTTATCAGTCTACCAAGATGAAGAAGGCAGGGAGTAAGGCACGTGGTCGTGGGTGTGGAGTTTCAGCAGGGAGAGGACGTGGGGATTCTGTGCCTGCTGCGGGCACCAGTGACTCAGCATCCCCCAGTTTTACCAGGCACAGCTTTGTAGGACCTCACCATACCCCACTGCTGCGGGACAAACAAATTGAAGCCGTTGTCGGATGGATGGCAGCTAACGCATCGACTTCAATTACTTCCACATTCTCTCAGGGCCAGAGCACTGAAGAGCAACCATCTGTCTCTTCACCACCTGCCAAATTGCCCAGGCAGTCAGAGAGCCCTGGACAGGAGCCATCTCTACTTCTGTTCTCTGAATCTCTTGGCTTGGAAACAGGGGGCCAGCCAAGCAGTATTCTAGAATGTGAAGAAGAGGGAGTATGCAGTGATGCGCAGCTGCTTTGTCCCTCTGAATCTGAAGAGGCGGGTGGGCCAGTGCCTATGGTCAGCACACCTCAGTACGCATCAGATGATGAGACTCAGGTGCCACTTTCTGGTGCATACTGTGCTGGCGAGACTACCCAGGAGAAGCAGGTGTTTGAAGAGTGGAGTGTAGATGATGAGGTCCTTGACCCATCATGGCGTGAGGAACAGGAAGGTGGTGGGAGCAACTCTGAGGAAGAGATTCCCCGAACGGCCAAAACAGGAGGGAGAGGAAGGGGGCAGACTTGGTTGCCTGTAGCCTCCACTTCGGCACCCGTTAGGAGCATTCCTCTTCCAAAACACAAAAATGGGTGCTCCCAGGACTTGCAGTGCGTGGTTCTTTTTTTACACAGTTGCAGATGACATTTGCTTTGTCAAATGCAAGCTGTTTAATCAGAAAGTCAAAAGAGGGAAAAGTGTCAGCAACCTCAATACCACAAATACATGTGGAAACATGTGCGGACCAAGCACGTGGTGGAGTTACAAAGACACACTGAAGACGTAGGTCAACTTACAGCACCACCTACCACCTCTTCAGCTCGTGTTGTAGCCTCTTCCTCCAGTTCACACACAGCTGGTTCGGCTTCCTCACAGGATCGCCATGGAAGAACCTCTGGCACTGTTGTCCAGAGACCCAGTGACATTCCACCCACAGCACCATATTCCCTGTCATCCTCACACTCCCAGGCCACTCTACAGCCATCAGTAGCACAGGCATGGGAGAAAAGGCGGCCATAATCGGCAAACCATCCCCGAGCACAGGCTCTGAATGCTGACATTGCAAAACTACTGGCCCTTGAAATGCTATCGTTCAGGCTGGTAGAGACTGACACCTTCCGTAACTTCATGGCATTGGCAGTCCAACAATACACCGTGCCCAGCCGCTTTTATTTCAGCAGGCAAGCCGTCCCTGCCCTGCAAAAGCATGTGGAGGGAAAAATTAAACATGCGCTACTAAACGCCGTCAGTAGCAAGGTCCACCTGACCACCAATGCGTGGACCAGTAACCATGGACAGGGACGATACCTTTCCCTCACTGCCCATTGGGTCAATGTTGTGGAGCAGAAGAGAGAGAGAGGATTCAAAAAGATATAAATAAACTGGAGAAGTGGGCAGTAACTAACAGAATGGTTTTTAACAGGGAGAAATGCAAAGTACTACATCTGGGCAATAAAAATGAAAAAAGCATATATAGAATGGGAGGAATAGGGCTAAGTGACAGCACATGTGAAAAAGACTTGGGTATACTAATAGATCACAGACTGAATATGAGTCAACAGTGTGATGCAGCAGCAAAAAAGGCAAATGCAATTCTAGGATGTATTAACAGAAGCATACAGTCTAGATCACGTGAAGTCATTATTTCCCTCTACTCCTCTTTGGTCAGACCTCATCTGGAATATTGTGTCCAGTTTTGGGCACCACATTTTAAAAAAGACATCAACAAACTGGAGCAAGTTCAGAAAAGAGCGACCAGAATGGTGACCGGTCTGCAAACCCTGTCTTATGAGGAAAGGTTGCAGGATTTGGGAATGTTTAGTTTGCAAAAGAGAAGACTGAGAGGAGACTTAATTGCTGTCTACAAATATCTAAAGGGCTGTCACATTGTAGAAGGATCAACTTTATTCTCATTTGCACAAGGAAAGACTAGAAGCAATGGGATGAAACTGAATGGGAGGAGACACAGATTAGATATTAGAAAAAACTTTTTGACAGTTAGAGTGATCAATGAGTGGAACAGGCTGCCACGAGAAGTGGTGAGTTCTCCTTCAATGGAAGTCTTCAAACAGAGGCTGGACAGACATCTGACTGGGATGATTTAGCGAATCCTGCTTTGAGCAGGGGGTTGGACCAGATGGCCCAGGAGGTCCCTTCCAACTCTACAATTCTATGATTCTATGATTCTATGATTCTATGAGCCGGGTACAGATCTTGAGAGTGGCGCTATATGTGTTCTGCCAACTCCAAGGATTGCAGGAATCCAGTCTGTACACATTGACTCCTCCTCATACTCCAGTTCCTCTGAATCAGTGCTGCAGGATCCTGTTACGACCGATATGAGCACAGCCGTGGCCAAACGTCAACAGGCCGTACTGAAATTAATTTCTTTGGGGAATCGAAGCCACACAGCACAGGAGCTCTGGAATGCCATCAAGCAGGAGAGCGACGTGTGGTTTGTGCCAGCGAATCTCCAGCCAGGCTTGGTAGTGTGTGACAATGGCCGAAATCTGGTGGCAGCTCTGGGCCTAGGCAACCTCACTCATATCCCATGTCTGGCACATGTGCTCAACTTGGTCGTGCAGAGCTTTCTGAGGGACTATCCGGATCTTGATGCTCTGCTGCGCAAGGTCCGCATAGAGTGCGCTCACTTGCGGCGTTCCAGCATGGCAAGATCGCGCATTGCAGCTCTGCAGCGCCGATTCCACCTTCCAGAACATTGCATCATATGTGACCTACCCACCAGGTGGAATTCAGTGTTACATATGTGTGAGCAGCAGGCAGCAGTAATGGAGTACCAGCTGCATCAGGCGCAATCAAGTCGCACTGTGCGCCGGTCACACTTCAGCACCACTAAGTGGGCCTCTATGAAGGACATCTGCCACGTTTTGCATGCCTTCGATGATTCCACGCGGATGGCAAGTGCATATGATGCACTAGTCAGCATGACTGTCCCCCTTATCTGCCTGCTTCAAAAAACACTGCAAGCACTAAGGGAGGAGGTTTTGGAAGAGGTGTAGGTTGAGGAGTTACAAATGCCATCTGCTTTTGGACAGTCTGCGCAACGTGGTTCCTCACAAAGGCCTAGGCAGGGGACACTTTGTGAGGAGGATGAGGAGGAGTCAATGGAGGAGGAAGACATCTCTCCAGAGGAGGGAGGTACACAATGCTCTAGTAGTCAGTATGCAGAGCGAGGGTGGGGTGATGCAGAGCAGGCAGAGATGACGCCTCAAGCAGGGGACAGCGTTTCTTGGGCAGTTGGGAGTCTGCAGCACATGGTTGATTTCATGCTGCAGTGCCTGAGAAACGACCGCCGCATCGCCCACATTCTCAACACGGCTGATTATTGGGTGTACACCCTCCTAGATCCTCGCTACCGGGACAACTTACAAAGCCTTATAACACCGTTGAACCGGGAGCGTAAAATACGGGAGTACCAAGACACACTGGTGCATTCCATCATGTTCTCCATTCCACCCGAGAGCAGTGCTGCTAGTGCTTTACAAAGCCGCTCTGTGCATCGAGGCAGTGGAGGAAGCTCTGCACAAAGAAGGAGCAGAGGCAGCGCCTCAGCACAAGGTAAGGCCAGTATGGCCCAAATGTGGCGAAGTTTTGTGTGCCCGCCACAAATGTCTACACCATCACAGACGGCTCCAGTCAGCAGGAGGCAACGTTTCCGTCAGATGGTGACAGACTACATGTCTTCCCCTGTCAGTGTACTCCCAGACGGCTCTTCCCCCTTCAAGTTTTGGGTCTCTAAGCTGGATACATGGCCAGAGCTTAGCCATTATGCATTGGAGGTGCTGGCTTTCCCTGCTGCTAGTGTATTATCGGAACGCGTCTTTAGTGCCGCAGGTGGTCCACTAACAGACCGTCGCACACGACTATCCTCCGATAACGTTGACCGGCTTACTTTTCTGAAAATGAACAAGGACTGGATCTCTTCGGAATTTGCCAGTCCTCTTCCAGAATAAATAATTGGTTGGCAACAGTATCCAGGTCTCCTGTTGTGTTCATGTTTCTACCACCTGAACTGTAATCCCTGGGCTCCAACACTGCCAGTTGTTGCTCAGAAGTGCCGTCTGCACAGAGAAAAACACTAGCTCCTGTGTTAGTGGGGTTCAGTAACGCCAGCTGCTCCCCTGCTGTGTGTCCGGCAAAGTCTCCTGCTGCCTCAACATTCAAACTACATCAGATATAAAACTTGCTACAAGTAGGCCTCAGCCTACTCCATGATTGACCCTGGGCTCCAACACTGCCAGCTGCTGCTCAGAAGTGCCATCTGCACAGAGAAAAACACATGCTCCAGTGTTAGTGGGGTTTAGTAACGCCAGCTGCTCCCCTGCTGTGTGTCCGGCAATATCTCCTGCTCCCTCCACATTCAAACTACATCAGATTTTACACTTGCTCCAAGTAGGCCTCAGCCTACTCCATGATTGACCCTGGGCTCCAACACTGCCAGTTGCTGCTCAGAAGTGCGGTCTGCACAGAGAAAAACACATGCTCCAGTGTTAGTGGGGTTCAGTAACGCCAGTTGCTCCCCTGCTGTGTGTCCGGCAAGATCTCCGGCTCCCTCCACATTCAAACTACATCAGATTTTACACTTGCTCCAAGTAGGCCTCAGCCTACTCCATGATTGACCCTGGGCTCCAACACTGCCAGTTGCTGCTCAGAAGTGCCGTCTGCACAGAGAAAAGCACAAGCTCCAGTGTTAGTGGGGTTCAGTAACGCCAGCTGCTCCCCTGCTGTGTGTCCAGCAAAGTCTCCTGCTGCCTCCACATTCACACTACATCAGATTTAAAACTTGCTCCAATTAGGCCTCAGCCTAAACCCTGATTGAACCTGGGCTCCAACACTGCCAGGTGCTGCTCAGAAGTGCCGTCTGCACAGAGAAAAACACATGCTCCTGTGTTAGTGGGGTTCAGTAACGCCAGCTGCTCCCCTGCTGTGTGTCCAGCAAAGTCTCCTGCTGCCTCCACATTCAAACTACATCAGATATAAAACTTGCTCCAATTAGGCCTCAGCCTAAACCCTGATTGAACCTGGGCTCCAACACCGCCAGTTGCTGCTCAGACGTGCCGTCTGCACAGAGAAAAACACATGCTCCAGTGTTAGTGGGGTTCAGTAACGCCAGCTGCTCCCCTGCTGTGTGTCCGGCAATGTCTACTGCTGCCTCCCCATTCACACTACTACTGATTTCAAACTTGCTCCAATTAGGCCTCTGGCTCCACTCTGTCTCTAGTATTTACCCTGGCCTCCAACACCGCCAGTTGCTGCTCAGAAGTGCCGTCTGCACAATCAACACTTGTTCCTGTGTTACTGGGGTTCAACAACATCAGCTGATCCCCTGATGTGTGTCCGGCAATGTCTCCTGCTCTGTCCACATTCTCACTACTAGTAGTGGGAATGTGGACAGAGCAGTGTTATGAATGCGTCACCAAGGAGGAAAAAACAAAAAGCAAGCTAAGCCCAGAAAACCGGAGAGGTTGGTAACTAGCGGATTGCAGACCCCTGATCCTATCCACACAACTAGCAGTAGCCGTGGAGCGTGCCTACGGTGGTCCTAGATGCCTTGTCACGGCCGGAGAACTAAATAAGCCTACAGAAAGAAAGGGAAAATCTAAACTGCCCCAGAGCAGACCCCAAAGCAATAGACAGCCAACAACATGTATTGTCGGTGAGACAAGATGAAAACACAAACACAGAAAGATAGGCGAGCAAACGATGCGGCCCTCACTAACTAGAAAGGACAGGAAAGAAAAGCTGCTGTCTACAATCAAGCAAAAAACCCTGCCAAAAAATGTCCAACACATCTGGTAGAAAAAGGCCCTGAAGTCGCTAGACTTCAATTCCCTATATCAGCACTCAGGTATATTCTGAAGACAGAGCAAAAGAGATCAACTGATCAGAGACAAAATGGGGATTCAGCCCAGTCCCAGCCAGGGCTGGCTGAACACAAAAACTAAGTAAACCAGACAAAACTCATATGAACAATAGCAGAGAAAACTTAGCTTTAAGAAGGCAGGAACCAAACTGGAAACCAGAAGCCACAGTCAGGAGAAATCACCAGCAAGAAACTAGGGAGTCGGCTGCCTTAAATCAATCAGAAATTCCTGATGTCCAATCACAGTCCTCTTCCTCAGGTGGCCGGTCTCTGCCATTTAGATCAGCTTCATTACCTCCCTTCACCAACAGAGGGAGTCCAGATAGAGAACTCACTACTCCTCTGTCAGCACAGCCAGCTCCATAACCCTCACCAGAAGCCAGAGGCAAACCCGAAAATGAGCTCACAACAGAGCAGGAGACATTGCCGGACACACATCAGGGGATCAGCTGACGTTACTGAACCCCAGTAACACAGGAACAAGTGTTGATTGTGCAGACGGCACTTCTGAGCAGCAACTGGCAGTGTTGGAGGCCAGGGTAAATTCTAGAGACAGAGTGGAGCCAGAGGCCTAATTGGAGCACGTTTAAAATCAGTAGTAGTCTACAACAGATATTAAACTTGATGATATTAGGCCTCAGCCTACACCCTGATTGACCCTGGGCTCCAACATCGCCAGTTGCTGCTCAGAAGTGCCGTCTGCACAGTCAACATATGCTCCATTGTTATTGGGTTTCAGAAATGTCATCTGATCCCCAGCTGTGTGTCCGGCAATTTCTCCTGCTCTGTCCACACTCACACAACTACAGATTTTAAACTTGCTCCAATTAGGCCTCTGTCTCCACTCTGTTTGTAGTATTTTCCCTGGGTTCCAGCACCGCCAGCTGTTTGTCTTTGGCACAGGTACTCCCTCCTGCCCAGCCTGGTTCCAGCACGCCTGCTGTTTCCGGATAGTGTCAATTTCACTTTGCCACCAATACGTTGTCCTGTCGTGTTGCGGTCGGGTTAGCCGAGTCTATGGTGCCTGCAGTTTATGGGCTTCCTATGAGGGCTGCGGGATCTGGCAACAAAGGCTGGTTCCGTAGTGCCAATAGGACAAGAACCCTCTGTAGGACTGTGGGTTTCGGTAACTGCGGCCGGCTCACAGCCATGCAACTTTGTTTTTCATGGGTACTTTCTGCTACCCATCCGGGTTCCAGTACCGTCAGCTGGTTCTCGGCAGGGCCTTTGGCTTAGGTGCCTCCTTCTCGGTGTCCGAGTTCCAGCAACATCTGCTGGTCCTTGGTAGTGCTTTCTAGCACAGGTACCTCCTGCTTAGTAACCAGGTTCCAGCACCGTCAGCTGGTCCTCGGTAGTGCCATTGGCTCTTGTTCCTTCTGCTTCCCCTCCGGGTTCCAGCACCGTCAGCTGGTCCTCGCTAGTTCCATTGGCTCTTGCAGCTTCTGCTACCCATCCGGGTTCCAGCACCGTCATCTGGTTCTCGGCAGTGTCTTTGGCATGGGTACTCCCTCCTGCCCAGCCTGGTTCCAGCACGCCTGCTGTTTCCGGATAGTGTCAATGTCACTTTGCCACCGATACGTTGTCCTGTCGTGTTGCGGTTGGGTTAGCCGAGTCTATGGTGCCTGCATTTTATGGGCTTCCTATGTGGGCTGCGGGATCTGGCAACAAAGGCTGGTTCCGTAGTGCCAATAGGACAAGCACCCCCTGTAGGACTGTGGGTTTCGGTAACTGCGGCCAGCTCGCAGCCTTGCAACTTTGTTTTTCATGGGTACCTTCTGCTACCCATCCGGATTCCAGTACCGTCAGCTGGTTCTCGGCAGTGCCTTTGGCTTAGGTGCCTCCTTCTCGGTATCTGAGTTCCAGCATCGTCTGCTGGTCCTTGGTAGTGCTTTCTAGCACAGGTACCTCCTGCTTAGTAACTAGGTTCCAGCACCGTCAGCTGATCCTCGGTAGTGCCATTGGCTCTTGCTCCTTCTGCTGCCCCTCCGGGTTCCAGCACCATCAGCTGGTCCTCGCTAGTCCCATTGGCTCTTGCAGCTTCTGCTACCCATCCGGGTTCCAGCACCATCAGCTGGTTCTCGGCAGTGCCTTTGGCTTAGGTGCCTCCTTCTCGGTATCCGAGTTCCATCAACGTCTGCTGGTCCTTGGTAGTGCTTTCTAGCACAGATACCTCCTGCTTAGTAACCAGGTTCCAGGTCAGCTTGTCCTCGGTAGTGCCATTGTCTCTTGTTCCTTCTGCTGCCCCTCCAGGTTCCAGCAACGTCATTTAGGACCCTGCTCCTGTTACCACACTGAATGTGCCTGTACACCCGTCCTGGGACACCCACACAGCGCCAACTAGCTGACATAGTGGTAACTACACCAAATACCTCCCCCCTCTGTTCAAACGTGTGGGGTTGAACACATGACATCACCCAGGGATCTTGAGACCTGGCACCCATGTTACCTTGCCCTACCAGTCGGGAGGACCATCTCCGTCTGTTTCGGTAGTCATACTGCATATTTACGTTAGGCCTCCCCTGCCCCCAGCGGTCAGTATCTTGGCCTTGGGCTTTGGCCTTCCCGTGAACGTCCATCAGTGTGACCAGACACTCTTTAGTCTCCACCTGTCTGCAGTGCGCTCCGTCACCCGACCTTTCTCTCACTAGCTGACTCTCCCGGTTCGTACGGTCATGAGTCCCACGTCCAGTTGGGCTAACTGGCTGGTCTGAGTCTGACCCTCTGTCGCTACGTCCACCACCGGGTCTCGTGCCTATGCTACTAAGATTAGAACTGCCACTTGCGGACTCTCGACGTTCTTGTCTTCGACTACCTGTCCTTTCATTCTTTGGAGGATCCCTTCGGGCCTTTACAACTTGGGTTGGAGGTGGACGCCACCTGACGTTCTGTATCTGCTTATTCATCTGCAGCCGATCCTGTCTTAGCTGCTCAATCTCCTTCAGGTACGCTACCCGATATTCCAGGAGCATGCAAAGCGTCTCAATGCTTTCCACCGAACCAACCACAATGACAGGAACCATGTCATCTTCAATAACGACTTGGATTTCACCAGCAGGTGGGATCCTCACTCTCTTCACACAGGATCGATTCACCATCTCCTGCATCACCTTTCCAAGTCTGCCAACGACTTTCCCCACCAGATTTCTGGGTACCGGAATTATGTCTTCCACAAAGCCCAGCCGACTTTGTGCTTCCCTTGCAAGCTCCAGACATCGAGCGGCTTTCCTATTACGCTCCACGAGCATCTGTTTCGTGCGGAGACATTGTAGGTGCATCTCCTTCAGGACAGCCACCCTTCTCTCTGTGTCTTCCGTTTCTGCCAGTATCACCAACTGGTCTGTTTCTGGTGCCCAGCTCACACTATAGGCCTTTACTGCCTTTTTAAAGGTCTCATGCACACCTTCGCTGGCACACGCTTCTCGCACGTCTTCGGGTACCTCCATCACGCACTTGAAGGTCATGGACTTGCTCTCATCCTGGACAGATGGCTCTGGGTTCCCCACGGACACTTCCCTCAAGGTATCTGCCAAGACCGGGTGACTGTCTTGTGCAGCTCTTGGCTCACCATCTTCCTGAGATTTACAGTCTTCAGGACCCTTTTCCAAGATGGGCTTTGGCAGTTCTGCCTTGCTATCAGTCGGGCAAGGCCGCTGTACGTCTTCGCCCATCCACTTCTCCTGTAGAAGACCTTTTACTACTCCACTGAGTTCTTGCAAAACTTTATCTCGCTCCTCTGCCAGGTAGCGACGCTGATCCTCTCTCCTGAGAATCTCCTGTTGATGCTTCTCTTGGGCCTCTCTGAGCACCTCCATATCTTCCAACAGGGTCTTGTTCATGGTTTTACATGCTGACAGGTGACCTCTGAGCTCAGAGACTTCCTTCTCCAGCTCATCCACTCTGTGCTCAGCTGCTTGCCTTAGGACTCTTTCCCGTTCGACATGTTCTGTTACAGTCTCCTTTATCAGCTGTATCTCATGATCTTGTTCTCTTTTGGCCAGCACGTGTCTCACCACTACCTCTTTAATTATATCATCAAAGGGTACCACTGGGTCAGTCACACCAGTCGAGTGAACCCTCCAGTTACCGTCCAGCACCAATGTGTCTAGTCCAGTCGTCTCATCCCCCAGCCCACCATCTGTCTTATCACGAGACGTCAGGTCCGTCAGTTGGGCAGATGTACTTCTTCCTCTGGTCAGTTCTACCTCTGACCTGTCCATGTCAGGAGCCGTCACTGTCTCAGTGTCCGCTGTCCCCACAGTCGAAGCATCTCCATCGTCCGACCAAACGTCATCAAACAAAAGAAAGTCCCGGCCCCTCTCCCAGGCATAGACTAAGTCCCGTGGTATCCCGCTACCTTGGCACTCACCACCTTTGGTCCCCTCAAACACTACTGTGTCTACTGCATAGTTCAACGTGACCCCGTGTTTACAGTGAACCCTGACGTTTTTCTCGGTCAGAGAGAAATCGAGAGGCGTTCCTGTCAGAGTCACCTGACTCTCTGAGTCCAGCCGACCAAAGGCTCCTTCCCGGTGCAGCATCACTGTACACATCTGTGGCCCATCATTACTCCCTGGAAAGGATATTCCACATTCTGAAAAAGACCTGCACATACACTGCGGTACTCCAGACATACCTACTGAGACACCTAGTGCTGTCACTTCTTCACACTTGGCCCCTTTCTGGACCACCACCCCGCTTTGGGTTGCCACCCCAATTTTGGTCACCGCCCCCTTTTGGAACTCCACCCCTTTTTGGGTTACCACTCCAATTTGGGTCACCGCCCCCTTTTGGGACTCCACCCCTTTTTGGGTTACCACTCCAATTTGGGTCACCGCCCCCTTTTGGGATTTCCCCATGTCCGTCCTGCAGAACCTCTTAGGCCACAGTTCACACAGTACAGTTTGTCTTTTAACGATACCACACAAGTCTTTGCTGGCACCACCACAGCTCCTGCTGTCACTGATCACCGGCACCTCCGGCTGCTGTTCACACACATACACAGCGGCTGGTGTCACTGCAGCTCCTGCTGCGCCATCTTCGTGGACCCGCCGATCCACCGGAAGCCGCTTGTCACCTTCGTAACCCCGCCGGGTTTCTGGAAGCCGCTTGTCACCCTCAAAGATAAAAAAGCCACAAAAGTGCACCCATAGGGCCTTACCAGTGCAGGTATAATGGGTTATGCAGCAATAATACAGGGTACTCACCCTTAATAGTTGTGTAAAGCCACAACTACTGTATCCGCTTAGTTACACTCCATAAAGCTGCAGCAGGATGGCGTAGACAGACAGCGTCTGCTACCAATGCTCTCAGGGCAGATCCCTTAAAGAAAACACCAGGTCCCTGTGCTGCAAGACCTTCGTTACCCCACTGAGCCACAGCAAGCACCTTCAGGTTTTGCAGAGGAAAAGAAGAAAAAAAAAAAAAAAGAAAAAAAACACATGCACAGTCTCTCACATGTCCTGTTCGTGTGCCACTCAGGACGTACCGTCTCCACCTGAGACCGTCCAACACACAGGGCACACTGGGTGCTATTCAGGGAGCCGACCCTCCTCCCAGGGTCTCCCAACACACCAGCCTCACCAGGTCCAGGGGCTCAGCGGGTGCTCTTCAGGACATCCGTCTCCGCCTGAGACTGCCCAACACACGCCTCACCAGGTCCAAGGTCATATCACGTGTTCCAGGGATCCGATTCCTCTCCCAGAACCTCCCAACACTGACCCTCCAGGACCTTGCTCACTGACCCCTCCAGGAACACAGTCTCTCACTGACCCTGGTCAGTGCAACACAGACTCCTGTCTGTTACCTGTGTCGGCCACACAGGTTCCTGGACGCCTCTTCTCCTCAGAGGTATCCCACAAATATTAATACAGTCACTTTCTCTGACCTCGGTCAGTATTACTCACGGTTGTCAGACCGTCTGCTCTCCTGGCTCAGAATCGCCAGCGCTGCCACACGTGCTTCTGGGAATCGCTGCCCGCAGTCTGTCACCAATTGTAGGGATGTGACTCGGTCAGGTGCAGCGGGAGACAATCATGAGGCAGGTTCTTCCCAAAGTTCATGAGGTTTATTTGCTCCATAAACCATAGACAGCATAACACTGAAATGTAACCTTCACTTCAGGCAAAGGAACAGAAATGTCCGTGGCTTCAGACTCGGACTGAGAGTCTCAGCACATGCTGGGAGCTGTAGTCCTCCCCATATACACTCTCTGTAGTGTCCCACCTGGACACATGGAAGTCTGTCCACACTCTGACAGACTCCCTCCACTCTGTCTCACATGTGCCAAACACCTCAATTACATAGCCCTGTAACCACACCCACAGGTGATCATATGGCTATGACATCACTAAAGGTTGTATAGACACACACAGGCTTCCCTGACACAGTGTAACAGAAAGATCAGCAGTACCTCTGCTGATCAATACACCCTGGAGCCTGCATCCCAAGGCCACCCACCTTGAGACCCATAATGGTCATTTAGGACCCTGCTCCTGTTACCACACTGAATGTGCCTGTACACCCGTCCTGGGACACCCACACAGCGCCAACTAGCTGACATAGTGGTAACTACACCACAGTAGGTATACATCAAGTATAATCATGTGTAATCCCACATGTAGTAATATATAGGGTGAAAATTGAGATATACATAATAAATGGATATAATTTAAGAGTACGTATTCTCAGGCAAAGGAAGTCAGAGTAGTGCATAAAAAAAATGAATATATGACAATTATATATGAGTACATAAACAAACCCTTTAGAAATGTTCTCATAGTATAATCAGGATATCAAATGAAAAATGATACAAGTACAAAGCTATACAGCAAGAACAAAGATCTATAGCATTTATGGCCAGGGGTAAGTTGTGGGTATTTCGGTACAGAATATGTCCACTGTCTTTGTCTAGTAAATGTTGTACAGATGACGTTCCTGCTAGTCATATTGCGAAGTGGAGGATAATATTCAAGACAGCTGTACGTCACCTTAAGTGCTGTAAAGTGAAAAAATAAAGGCTAACCAAAATAGCTGGAATAAAAAGAATCAATTACAATGAACAGAACAGAAATGCGACAGCGGAGTACGTTAATGTGGAGTACATGGCTCCGGTTTAACTCATGAGCTTTCATGGTAGCACAAGACTCACACATTCTAATATCAAAAAGAAATACTCAAAACACAGAAATATGGCTTAAGAATAGGCCGTGCTATACATAAATAATTTAATAAATATTAATATCACATATTACACAACCATAAATACTCATAAAAATCCACCAATAAAAATTTCCAACTACCAAATCCACCCAGCAAGAGCTGGGCGATTATTCCATCATGACAAATGACAGAACATTGAGGCGGGTGGGCGGGTGTCTTCTGTCTTAATCCGACGATGACAGACTCCACTCAAGCTGATCCTTCTTTATATAGCAACTGATATTCCCGCCTTTATTGACAGCTGCCAATCAGATTTCTCAAAAAAACTGGGAAAGTACCAACGGCCAGAACTGGTTTGAACCTGTTCATGCAGAACGCAAAGCTTACACATCTGACCCTTTGACCTATAAATATGACTGAAAACCCCATGAATAAACTCTCTGTAGCATCACAAAATGACTGCATGACATACTTATATACTGTATGTATTGCCAGTTATGATGAAGGCTGGTTTCTCTGCTGGGAAAAGATCCATTCACCCAATTTACCCGAACCCTTACTGGAAGATTGTGCAGTTTTGCCTGAACCAGGAGGTATGCTCCCTCAGGTGGGAGGAGGTGCTTCCGAGAGGTTGCAATGTGCAGAGCAGTGAAGATGTAGTAAGAGATAGGAACTTGGTGGTCCACAGGCAGGGGAAAGGGAGCATGCTCTCTCTGCCAGGACAAGCTGCACAAGGCAGGGTATCAGTCACTAGAACACAGAGATTTCCAGAGTCAGTGCTAAACTGAAAGTCTGTTTGGTTTTCACATAATCAGCAGTAGTGTACTTTTGCCTAGGAGCTCGGCAGCGCATAGAATCAAGGATACTGTTAAGGGCTGGCGGAACACACCAAATAATATATGAGGTATTTAGGTGCGTTCACAGCCCGGGGTCCACCATGCAGAGATGTTACCTGCTGCTCGGTAATGGCAGACACTATATGGCGGTATAATAAATGGATACACGCGGCTTAACGTCACCTGGTGTGTACGAGGCGGACTCTGTTGCCTCACAGAGCCGCACTACCGCAGAATATAAATGCCGAAGCCTGTTAAGCTCACAGAGCACAGCGAAGTGAGCGCTGGTGTAAAGTCACAGGACTCTGCCCCAAGAAATAGGGTCGGAGTCCCTCTAGACTCACTAGCACTCGGTGCTGCAGCTGTGGTGCCAGGGAGGATGAGGTAAGGCAGTACACCACTGGCGGACGCCACTATCCAGCCTATACTTAGGACTGGAAAGCGCACTTTAACACTACAGAAGTGGGCACAGCGCCGCTTTGACAGACGCTGCAGTAGATGCGGTACTTATGTGCCATGTGCTGGATGGCACAATATGGCGCTAAGTGAGGTGCTGACCTGGAAGCACTGTGGCATATAGCCTAGCCACTGACAGGCGCTGACTCTAACCACAAGACCCTAACAACAGACACAACCAAAGGTAGGGGTTTCCAATGAGTCAGTCGCCAGATACAGTGCCTACAAGTAGTATTCAACCCCCTGCAGATTTAGCAGGTTTGATAAGATGCAAATAAGTTAGAGCCTTCAAACTTCACACAAGAGCAGGATTTATTAACAGATGCATAAATCTTACAAACCAAAAAGTTATGTTGCTCAGTTAAATTTTAATAAATTTTAAACATAAAAGTGTGGGTCAATTATTATTCAACCCCTAGGTTTAATATTTTGTGGAATAACCCTTGTTTGCAATTACAGCTAATAATCGTCTTTTATAAGACCTGATCAGGCCGGCACAGGTCTCTGGAGTTATCTTGGCCCACTCCTCCATGCAGATCTTCTCCAAGTTATCTAGGTTCTTTGGGTGTCTCATGTGGACTTTAATCTTGAGCTCCTTCCACAAGTTTTCAATTGGGTTAAGGTCAGGAGACTGACTAGGCCACTCCAACACCTTGATTTTTTGCCTCTTGAACCAGGCCTTGGTTTTCTTGGCTGTGTGCTTTGGGTCGTTGTCTTGTTGGAAGATGAAATGACGACCCATCTTAAGATCCTTGATGGAGGAGCGGAGGTTCTTGGCCAAAATTTCCAGGTAGGCCGTGCTATCCATCTTCCCATGGATGCGGACCAGATGGCCAGGCCCCTTGGCTGAGAAACAGCCCCACAGCATGATGCTGCCACCACCATGCTTGACTGTAGGGATGGTATTCTTGGGGTCGTATGCAGTGCCATCCAGTCTCCAAACGTCACGTGTGTGGTTGGCACCAAAGATCTCGATCTTGGTCTCATCAGACCAGAGAACCTTGAACCAGTCTGTCTCAGAGTCCTCCAAGTGATCATGAGCAAACTGTAGACGAGCCTTGACATGACGCTTTGAAAGTAAAGGTACCTTATGGGCTCGTCTGGAACGGAGACCATTGCGGTGGAGTACGTTACTTATGGTATTGACTGAAACCAATGTCCCCACTGCCATGAGATCTTCCCGGAGCTCCTTCCTTGTTGTCCTTGGGTTAGCCTTGACTCTTCAGACAAGCCTGGCCTCGGCACGGGAGGAAACTTTCAAAGGCGGTCCAGGCCGTGGAAGGCTAACAGTAGTTCCATAAGCCTTCCACTTCCGGATGATGCTCCCAACAGTGGAGACAGGTAGGCCCAACTCCTTGGAAAGGGTTTTGTACCCCTTGTCAGCCTTGTGACCCTCCACGATCTTGTCTCTGATGGCCTTGGAATGCTCCTTTGTCTTTCCCATGTTGACCATGTATGAGTGCTGTTCACAAGTTTGGGGAGGGTCTTAAATAGTCAGAAAAGGCTGGAAAAAGAGATAATTAATCCAAACATGTGAAGCTCATTGTTCTTTGTGCCTGAAATACTTCTTAATACTTTAGGGGAACCAAACAGAATTCTGGTGGTTTGAGGGGTTGAATAATAAATGACCCTCTGAATAAACTTTTCACAATTTAAAAAAAAAATTAAACAAAGAAATAACATTCTTTTTTGCTGCAGTGCATTTCACACTTCCAGGCTGATCTACAGTCCAAATGTCACAATGCCAAGTTAATTCCGAATGTGTAAACCTGCTAAATCTGCAGGGGGTTGAATACTACTTGTAGGCACTGTACATGCATCCATCATCATACACACCATAAGCATTTGAGTCTATACTAGCGCATGGTCGAGTGGCCATGTGAGCCTTTTATAGCAGCGTCCTTCCGGGACCTTCCTGATGGTCCAATCCGAGCTGGAGAAGGACCTGAGCATGTGACCTCTGATCTCCAATGAGAGATCGTCCCACGGACATGCTCATTAGACCGAAAGGAGGACTTAGTCCCTGGAGTAGCTCGCTGCTGACCAGCATGCGTTGCTATAGCTGGACCAGAGGTGGCAGTAGCAACCAAACCCACAGTGCTAGTCTTAGGAGAGCACTGGGATCAACCAGTCTGCTGAGCAGTCTCCTCTGCGGCTGAAGAGGAATGGGAGACCGCCGAAGTCAAGGCTTGCGATTCCTGCAGTGCAGCGACAGGAACCTGACGCCTAACAGATACTACAGCAAGAGAAAGTGTTTTACACAGGATTTGAGCTGCCTGCCTGCTGGAAGGTATCACAGATCCAGTAACTGTTTACCTTGGACCCCTGAGGATCCAAGGAATCATTTACCAGAGGTATAATTAGCAGCAGGAAAGCTACACTATGTCACAGCAGAGAAACTGAACTCTCAGCATACAGGCCTGCCCAAAACCCTGTATGTGAATTGTATTGAAACTTCTGGAACTGTTTGAAGAACTACAGTAAAAGGTACCAACTGATCATTACCATGTCTAACCCTGATTTTTCTCTCCTGCAGCATTCCTGCTCCACCTTCCTTGGGAGCCAGCCCTAGTTGGGAAGGGGTTAATCATCTGGCACTGTCCATCACCACCTAACTCCCAGGGACCCTCATCAGTGCCCTGCTGAACATCCCAACTCGCGCCGCGAACCTTTTGACAAAGACTGGTGCACTCCCCTGGTCAGACTCGGCCAGCACTCGGACCGCCGTGACCAAGTACCGTTACAACAGTGTTCTGGCCGGGGCGGCACAAGCTATTTTCTAGCGTCATGAACAGGATCCCTGTGTGCCTAAGGACCTTAACTTTTCTAAGGAACTGTTATTTTGCTTGAAGTCCCTGCAGCAGCAACGAAGTTCTGGCGATCGACTGTGCATGCAGTGTTGGAACTCGCAGTGGGTGGAGCATTGCTAGCTCACATCGCTTGAGTTCCGGTTACCCGAGATCCCACCGGAAAACACATCAGTGGGTAAAGACTCGCAGCAGCAGGAAAGGTGAGTCATACCCCTGCAGGTGTTAGCAAGTGGGAAAATGTCTAGTTCCAGCAACCCTAGTGGGGCAGCACCTGCCTTATATACAGTTGTGGCCAAAGTATTAACACCCCTGCAATTCTGTCAGATAATACTCAGTTTCTTCCTGAAAATGATTGCAAACACAAATTCTTTGGTATTATTATCTTCATTTAATTTGTCTTAAATGAAAAAACACAAAAAGAATTGTCCTAAAGCCAAATTGGATATAATTCCACACCAAACATAAAGAAAAGGGTGGACAAAAGTATTGGCACTGTTCGAAAAATCATGTGATGCTTCTCTAGTTTGTGTAATTAACAGCACCTGTAACTGGTTGTGCTGACAGAGGAGTTGTGAGTTCTCTTTCCGGGCACCCTCTGGTGGTGGCAGGAGGTAGTGAAGCTGATCTAATTAACAGAGACCTGCCACCTGATAATGAGGAAGAGGATTGGACATCTTGAGTCTCAGATTGGATTTAAGACAGCCGACTCCCTATTCCCATGCTGATGATTTTTTCCTGCCTCCTGAGGTCTTAGTTTCCAGCTCAGTTCCTGCCTTCTCAAGCTAAATTGTCTTTGCTAATGTTCACATTTGATTTGGTTTGGTCTATTCAGTTTTTTGTGTGGTCAGCCAGCCCCGACTGGGGCTGTGCTGAATTTCCACTCTTATATCACTGTATGTGCCAGTTTGCTTTTTGTCCCTTATTTGATTGGCCTCTTTTTGCTCTGTTCTCAGAATATGCCAGAGTGCTGATATAGTGGGAGAAGTCTAGTGACTTCAGGGTATTTTTTGCTATCAGAAGTGTTGGACATTTTTGCAGGGTTTTTTGGTGTGATTGCAGACAGTATCTTTCCTTTCCTGTCCTTTCTAGTTAGTGTGGGCCCCCTCGTTTGCTCGGCCTATTTTCCTACCTGTGTTCGTGTTTTCATCTTGTCTCACCGTCAATACATGTGTGGGGGCTGTCTATTTCTTTGGGGTCTGCTCTGGGGCAGTTTTAGATTTCCCCTTTTCTTGCTTTAGGCTTATTTGGTCCTCCAGCTGTGACGAGGCATCTAGAATCATCGTAGGTACGCTCCACGGCTGCTGTTAGTTGTGTGGTTAGGATCAGGGGTCTGCAATCTGCGTAGTTACCAACCTCTCTGGTTTTCTGTGACTTGGTTTGGTCTTGTTTTCCTCCTTGGTGACCCATTCATAGCAGAATCACCAGCCATGCCGCAGATTCTAGAGTACTCAAAAGCAGGAAAAAATTGTTAAAAAAAAGGGTCAGAATTTTTTTTTGTATGTATTTTTTCCTCTTTTTCTCTGGGGCTGTAGGAGGATTTTTTCTCTAATGGAGATTAAGCAATTGTCTGATCGTGTGGAGCAGCTCGCTGCTGAAGTGCGGGGAATTTCCGCCTTTCTCGCTCAGTCACATGCTGTTGAACCAAAGATCCCTACTCCTGATGTGTTTTCTGGGGATCGGTCTAAATTTTTGAATTTTAACAATAATTGTAAATTATTTCTTGCCTTGAAGCCTAACTCATTGGGGAGCTCTGTGCAGCAGGTAAAAATTGCCATCTCCTTGCTGCGCGGCGATCCTCAGGATTGGGCTTTTTCTCTGACACCTGAAAATCCTATTCTGACTAATGTGGATGCATTTTTTCAAGCCTTGGGGTTGTTGTATGATGAACCTAATGCTATTGATCAAGCTGAGAAAACCCTATTGGTATTGATCCAGGGTCAGGATTCTGCAGAGTTACACTGTCAAAAATTCCAAAAGTGGGCGGTCCTTACTACATGGAATGATGGTGCATTGGCAGCTCTCTTTCGGAAGGTTTTATCAGAGACCGTAAAAGATATGATGGTGGGATTTCCTGTTCCCTCTGGTCTTGATGATTCTATGTCATTAGCCATTCAAGTTGATCGGCGTTTACGTGAACATAAAACTACACGAGAGACGATGCCATCTTTTGAACAAACGTCTGAACCTATGCAATGTGATAGGGTTTTGTCTAGGGTGCAACGTCAGGAGTTTAGAAGGCGTAATAAGCTGTGTTTTTTCTGTGGAGATGCCTCTCATACTACTTCTGTCTGCCCTAAATGAGATAAACGATTTGCACGCACATTTGCTGTGGTCAGTGTACAACCTAAGTTTCTTTTGGCAATTACTCTGATCTGCTCCTTATCCACATTTTCCGCTAAGGCTTTTGTAGATTCAGGAGCAGCTTTGAATCTGATGGATTTGGACTTTACTAAATGTTGTGGTTTTCCTATGATAACTCTGTGGATGCCTATTCCTTTGAGGGGTATTGATGCTACTCCTTTGGCAGAGAATAAACCCCAGGTGATAATGCGAGTTGCCCCAGACCACCAAGAAAATTGTAAATTTTTGGTGCTGCACAATTTGCATGATACTATTGTTCTGGGTTTTCCCTGGTTGCAAACTCATAATCCAGGTTTGGATTGGAAATCTGTGTCTGTGGTGAGTTGGGGTTGTCAGTGTGTTCTTAGGGACACTCCTGTTTTCTCCACCTCCCCTCAGTCTCATGATATTCCTGATTATTTGGCTGATTTTTCTGATGCATTTAGTGAGAGTAAGTCTGCGTCTTTGCCTCCTCATAGGAGTTATGACTGTGCAATTGAGTTGATGCCTGGGTGTAAATTTCCCAAGGGTCGGCTTTTCAACATATCAGTACCCGAATATGATGCTATGCGATCCTATATTAAGGAGTCGTTGGAGAAGGGTCATATTAGACCATCCTCTTTACCCTTAGGTGCTAGGCTTTTTTTGTGGCCAAGAAAGATGGTTCATTAAGACCTTGTATTGACTATCGTTCCCTTAACAAGATGACGGTTAAATATCAGTACCCGTTACCCCTGATGTCTGATTTATTCTCCAGAGTTAAAAGTGCCTGCTGGTTTACTAAGCTTGACCTCAGGGGGGAGTATAATCTTATTCGCATCAAGCACGGGGATGAATGGAAGACAGCGTTTAATACTCCGGAGGGACATTTTGAGTACCTGGTGATGCCTTTTGGGCTCACTAATGCCCCTTCTGTCTTCCAATCCTTTATGAATGATATTTTCCAGGACTTTGTGAATACATTTTTGATCATCTATCTGGATGATATTTTGATCTTTTCTAGTGATTGGGATTCTCATGTGGAACATATCCGGACTGTGTTCCGGATTTTGAGGGAGAATTCCCTGTTTGTTAAGGGATCAAAATGCCTCTTTGGTGTACAGAGGATTTCATTTTTGGGATTTATTTTGTCTCCGTCGACTAGTGAAATGGACCCGGCCAAGGTACAGGCCATTTATGATTGGGTTCAGCCCACTTCTTTGAAGGCTCTCCAGAAGTTTTTGGGCTTTGCTAATTTCTATCGTAAATTTATAGGTGATTTTTCTGGTATTGTCAAACCACTGACTGATCTGACCAAGAAGGGCGCTGATGTGCTGAATTGGTCTCCAGAGGCTGTCTCGGCATTTCAGGAGCTTAAGCGGAGATTCACTTCTGCTCTGGTTTTACGGCAACCTGATGTCTCACTTCCATTTCAGGTGGAGGTTGATGCTTCTGAGATTGGTGCGGGAGCTGTTTTGTCCCAAAAAGATCCTGTGAATTCTAAAATGAATCCCTTTGCCTTCTATTCTCGACAGTTCTCCCCATCTGAACGCAACTATGACGTGGGGAATTGTTGGCCATGAAATGGGCATTTGAAGAGTGGAGATATTGGTTGGAGGGAGCTAGACATCAAGTTGTGGTCCTCACCGACCACAAAAATTTGATTTACCTGGAGTCGGTCAAACTCTTGAATCCTAGACAGGCTATGTGGGCCTTGTTTTTCACGCGTTTTAATTTTGTGGTCTCTTTTCTTCCTGGCACTAAGAATGTCAAGGCAGACACTCTTTCTAGGAGTTTCTTTGCTGATTCTCTTATTGTGACCGAGCCTACTACCATCCTAGGTGAGGGGGTAGTTCTCTCGGCCATTTCGCCCGATATGAGACGCGCCCTGGAGGAATTTCAGGAGGATAAACCTGAGCATTGTCCTATGGGAAAATTGTATGTTCCTAACCAGTGGCGGAAGAGAGTGATGTCTGAAGTTCATTGCTCCGCATTGGCTGGTCATCCAGGTATTTTTGGTACCAGAGATAGTGTTGAGCATTCCGATACTGCAAATATCGGGTATCGGCTGATATTCGCTGTATCGGAATTCCGATACCGAGTACCGATATTTTTACAATATCGAATACCGGAATCGGAAGTTCCCATAATGCAATGAGCCAGTGTTGTGGCTGTGATTGGCTGCTGAAATGATGTCATCATGATGCGCGGTCTGTGTTGGCCTGCCGGGGGTCTGTGCGGGCCTGCCGGGGGTCTGTGCAGGCTGCCGGGGGTCTGTGCTGGCCTGTCGGGGGTCTGTGTGGGCCTGCCGGGGGTCTGTATGGGCCTGCCGGAGGTCTGTACAGGCTTCCGGGTGTCTGTACGGGCCTGCCGTGAGTCTGTGCGGGCTGCCGGGGGTCTGTGTGGGCTACCGGGGGTCTGTGCGGGCCTGCCGGGGCTTGTGTGTGTGTGCAGGCATCGTCCAATGGGACTACAAGTGATTGTAGTCCCATCATCAGGCTAATGTGTTGAATGTAAAAAAAAACAAAAAAAAAACATACATACTACATACATGCTACATACATACAACATTCATGCAACATACATACATACTACATACTACATACATACTTCATATATACTACATTCATACAACATACATACATACTACATATATACTACATTCATACAACATACATACATACATACTGCATACTACATATATACTACATATATACTACATTCATACAACATACATACTACATACTACATACATACTACATATATACTACATTCATACAACATACTTACTACATATATACTACAGTTATACAACATACATACATACTACATACTACATACATACTACATATAAACTACATTCATACAACATACATACATACTACATACATACTACATATATACTACATTCATACAACATACATACTGTGAGGTGCCAAGGGGAGAGGTACTAGAAAACAGGTATGTTTCTCCCCGTTTCATTTCATATGTCTCCCTGTACTGATGATGAAGCCAGTTTATTTCACTGTAATCCAGTCCTGGTTTCCTTAGTGATCAGCATGGAAAGGACTGGTAGTTCCCCCTCCACTAATTCAATACAGGTTTTGGTTTCCTGACTGGTCCAGCTGATATAATCAGGAGGAGCTGGAATCTCTCAGTCTATCGTCTGCTGAGCTGGGAGCTGACACAGTAAGATAACATGGACTTGTTTGCTGTTATATAGGTTTATTTTGTAGTTAGCCTGCTATTGTTAGTTAGTGGCCAGACGGCCTTAGACGTTTTATTTCATGTTTGGCATGTGTAACATTGGATAACAAGTGTGCACAATAAATATGCCGTGTCCATATTGCTAGTCTGCTGAAGTGACTTCATAGCCACACGCTTGTGCCAAAGCAAAGATCCCCAGCTGAGCTATCTATTCCCCACAAATGGTGTTTCGAATGCGGACACTTGTGGCTGCTGGACTGTGACTGCAGAGAAAACGCTGTGTATGTCCTGGCTGAAAGCTTCTGCGCTTTTGAAGAGCCAAGAGTCCAGTAATATGGAGGAACTAGTGAAGCAGTTATTGCAAGCAAATGTGCAGCAACAGCAGACTAATGCTTGCTTCCAGAAGGCTCTGGAGCAGCAACACCAGATGCAGCAAGAGCAGTTGGAGGCAATAAAACAGGCCTTGGTTCGGCAACCCCGAGATGAGGGAGACCGTGCACAAAGCGCTGCTAGTGCGCAGAAAGCCGTACAGAAGACTTTGCTTAAAATGACCGCAGACGATGATGTGGAAGCATACCTCACCGTGTTTGAACGTATTGCAGAACGTGAGCACTTACCACTTGACAGATGGGCTGAGGTAGTGGCTCCATTTCTGAGCGGAGATCCACAAAAAGCCTATTACGATCTGAGTGGAGCGGATGCTATGGACTATATCAAACTCAAAGGCGAAATCCTGGCAAGGCTGGGAGTAAACACGTATGTACGTGCACAGAGGGTGCATTTATGGAATTTTGTGGAGCATCAGCCAGCCCGCTCACAAATGCATGATCTCATCCATCTGGTAAAAAAATGGCTGCAACCGGAGGCTTTAACGTCCGCACAGATGGTGGAGCGTGTTGTTCTAGACAAGTACCTGCGGTCCTTACCCGCTAAGATCCAGAGGTGGGTTGGACAGGGTGACCCAACTACCGCTGACCAGTTGGTGAATATGGTCGAATGCTACAATGCTTCTGAAAGCCTACTCCAAGGGACGTTAGCACCCCACTGGCCCCCCAAGAAATCGCTGGAGAGTCCTGCGAAACCTACTCCATCTTCAAAAGAAGAGAACGTCACGATGAAGGGTAGCAGACCTACAAAGGACTATGGAGGTGGTACGGGCTCACATCAAGCCAGCAGACCTCGTCTGGGATCTCCATCGAGGAGACAAGGGCCTATACAATGTTGGCGATGTCGCGGGCTTGGCCATGTAGCAGCTAACTGCCCAATGACTACAGAGCCAATGGACTGTAATGCTATGAGGCGTCTTTCATTATATGTACAGTCAGTCTGTGTGGCAGAGACCCTCACGGGAAATGAACAACACGTGTGCCATGTCGAGGTTGACGGTTATAGTGTGAATGCCGTCTTGGATTCCGGCAGTCAAGTAACTTTGGTACATGCCAGTTTGGTGGACTCTAGCGCCCTAACGAACTTAACCGTGGGCATTAGTTGCATCCATGGGGATTCTAAGAACTACCCCACTGCCTGGGTTACTCTTGCCACGCCAGTAGGGACGAAAAGACATCAGGCGGCAGTCATAAAGTCTATGGGACACAGTGTAATCCTGGGGAGAGACTTTCCCTTATTTTGGGACTTGTGGAACTTCAAAAGTGGCATGAACCCTCTAGTTGAAGACGGTGCTCCGGAGCTAGCCCCTGAACCATTGCAGCAAGACGACGGAGAACTCATCTCAGAGGAAGTACTAGAATCTGTGGACTCTCCTCTGGCTGTGTGTGCAGGCGAGGCAGACCAGCTAGAGGATGTTTTAGAAATGCCTGACCTTGAGGTGGCCCGTGGTAAGTTCGGGACCGCTTAGCACCAGGATCCCACTCTAGCAAGGGCGTGGGAAAACATAAAGGTCTCCGAGGGAAGACCATTGTACCCAGGGGCTCAAAACGAGTTCCCACACGTGGCGGTGCAGCAGGATATGTTGTATCACATAGACAAGGTGCGAGGGGTGGTGGTAGAACAACTAGTGGTACCTAAGTCCTTTCGCCAGGTAGTTTTGGAGTTGGCACATAAACATCCCTTGGGAGGACACCTGGCGGTAGAAAAGACAAAACACCGTATTCTGCAACGTTTCTTTTGGCCGGGTCTAGTGGGAGACGTGACCCAGTACTGTCGGTCATGTCCTACGTGTCAATTGACCGCACCTATGTCACATTTTAGAAGCCCCTTAGTGCCCTTACCAATAATAGAGGTGCCCTTCGAGAGGATAGCAATGGATATAGTCGGTCCATTAGTTAAATCTGCCAGGGGTCATCAGTACATTTTGGTAGTATTGGATTACGCCACGCGTTATCCCGAAGCAGTGCCCTTGCGGAATGCCAATGCGAAATCAATTTCAAAGGAGCTGGTTAATATGTTTTCCCGCACTGGCATTCCGAAAGAGATACTTACGGATCAAGGGACCCCCTTTATGTCTCGTATACTTAAGGATTTATGTAAACTGCTAAAAATCTCCCATTTGCGTACCTCAGTATATCACCCTCAGACTGATGGTTTGGTGGAGCGCTTTAACAAAACCCTAAAGGGAATGTTGAAAAGGGTGGTGGATAAGGACGGGAGAGATTGGGATGCCCTACTACCATACCTCCTGTTCGCTATACGTGAGGTACCCCAATCCTCCACAGGCTTTTCACCTTTTGAGTTGGTTTATGGGCGGTGTCCTAGAGGCCTGTTAGATATTGCCAAGGAGACTTGGGAACAAGAGGTAACTCCTTATCGCAGTGTAATTGAACACATAACACTTATGCAGGACCGAATTGCAGCAGTTATGCCAATAGTTAAAGAGTGTTTAGAGCGCGCACAACATGCCCAAAGCACGGTATACAACCGAGCGGCAAAAACACGAGTCTTTCAACCCGGAGACAGGGTGTTGGTATTGGTGCCTACCATAGAGAATAAATTTCTTGCGAAATGGCAGGGACCATACGAAGTGCTGGAACGAGTAGGTGAAGTAAATTATAAGATACACCAACCAGACAAGAGAAAGCCCGAACAAATATACCACATAAACTTGCTTAAGGCCTGGCGGGACAGGGAGAGTCTGGTGGCAGGAGCTGCCCTTGAGGATGGGCCTCGAGGGGCACCACCTTCTAAGGTAAAGGACCCCCAGGTAGCTCCGCCAGAAGTGGGTATTGCAGACACGCTATCCGAAAGGCAAAAACGAGAGACCAGGGAGTTCATACAGAGGAACGCAGATATTTTCTCGGAACTTCCTGGCCGGACTCACCTAATTAAACATGACATTATTACTGATCCACAGGCGCGGGTACGGCTTAAACCATATCGAATTCCGGAGGCTCGGAGACAAGCCATTGCCCAGGAAGTGAAGAAGATGTTAGAGCTCGGGGTCATCGAGGAGTCCCGGAGTGATTGGGCTAGCCCTATCGTACTGGTGCCCAAACCCGATGGGACTATCCGATTTTGTAACGATTTTCGGAAAGTAAACGAAGTATCGAAATTCGATGCCTACCCGATGCCAAGAGTCGATGAACTGATAGAGAGACTGGGTTCGGCTAGGTACATATCTACTATTGACTTAACAAAAGGTTATTGGCAGATTCCCCTCACGGAATCAGCCAAAGAGAAAACTGCCTTTGTTACGCCCCAGGGATTATTCCAGTACCGAGATATGCCATTTGGGTTGCATGGTGCCGCAGCCACCTTCCAACGTCTAATGGATATTGTCCTAAAACCCCATGGCCAGTATGCATCTGCGTACTTGGACGACATTATTATCTTTAGCAATGACTGGGACACACATTTGTCAAAAGTACAAGCCGTCTTAGACTCCTTAAAAACAGCTGGGTTGACTGCCAATCCCAAGAAATGTACGTTGGGATTGGAAGAGGCTCGCTATCTGGGATATAGCATAGGGAGAGGCGTCGTGAAGCCTCAAGCCAATATAGTGGATGCTATTCAAAATTGGCCACGACCGGTAACCAAAAAACAGGTTGGAGCTTTTTTTAGGGATCGTTGGTTATTATAGGCGGTTCATCAAACATTTTGCGACCATCGCAGCTCCTCTCACAGATCTTACTAAGGGGTCGAAATCTGTCACAATAAAGTGGAACGCAGAAGCAGAGGAGGCCTTTCAGCGATTGAAAACAGTCCTCTGTGACCAACCAGTGTTGGTTGCACCAGACTTTAAAAGGGAGTTTATTGTCCAAACAGACGCCTCTGGAGTGGGCCTCGGCGCGGTTTTGTCTCAAGAAGTAAATGGCGAGGAACACCCAGTGGCCTATCTAAGCAGAAAGCTTACGAGAGCAGAAAAGAACTACAGTGTAGTTGAGCGGGAAGCCCTGGCTGTGAAATGGGCCCTGTGCACCTTGCGCTATTATTTACTAGGTCGCCAGTTTAGGCTAGTGACGGACCATTCGCCCCTAACATGGATGTCCCGGGCAAAAGAAGGCAATGCACGGGTGACACGCTGGTTCTTAGCATTACAAGGGTTTAAATTTTCCGTTGAGCACAGGGCGGGCACAGCGCACAGAAATGCAGATGCGTTGTCTAGAACGCACTGCTTGGTGACTCGTCGTGTACGACCCCACGGGCTCGAACAGAGGAGGGGGGTGTGTGAGGTGCCAAGGGGAGAGGTACTAGAAAACAGGTATATTTCTCCCCGTTTCATTTCATATGTCTCCCTGTACTGATGATGAAGCCAGTTTATTTCACTGTAATCCAGTCCTGGTTTCCTTAGTGATCAGCATGGAAAGGACTGGTAGTTCCCCCTCCACTAATTCAATACAGGTTTTGGTTTCCTGACTGGTCTAGCTGATATAATCAGGAGGAGCTGGGATCTCTCAGTCTATCGTCTGCTGAGCTGGGAGCTGACACAGTAAGATAACATGGACTTGTTTGCTGTTATATAGGTTTATTTTGTAGTTAGCCTGCTATTGTTAGTTAGTGGCCAGACGGCCTTAGATGTTTTATTTCATGTTTGGCATGTGTAACATTGGATAACAAGTGTGCACAATAAATATGCCGTGTCCATATTGCTAGTCTGCTGAAGTGACTTCATAGCCACACGCTTGTGCCAAAGCAAAGATCCCCAGCTGAGCTATCTATTCCCCACAATACATACTACATAATACATACATACTACATATATACTACATTCATACAACATGCATACATACTACATACATACTACATATATACTACATTCATACAACATACTTACATACATACTACATACATACTACATGTATACTACATTCATACAACATACATACATACTACATACATACAACATGCATACTACATACAATACATTCATACATTCATACAATACATACATATAGACATACAGTACAAATAACTTAGAGTACATACTCACCATCACTTGTCACTTTGATCCCCGAAGCCAGTGTCATCTCACTGTAAAAAATATTAAAATAACAAACAACCGATATACTCTCTAATCTGCAGAAATCCACGAGTGTCCCACGACGATCTCCTGCAGTGCATCACTGAGAGGTTACTAATACTATAGTTCACTGGTCTCACTTTATGGCAAAAGCTGCATGGGAACTTTCTCACACAGCAATGCCAAAAGTGAGACTAGGGACTATTTTTTTACAGTGGTGGAGGAATACAGTTCGGAAGGATACCTACCTCTCGTCATTGTATTCCTGAGGCCCCTAGAGAGCAGTGGCAACAGCTGATGCTGCTGTTCTCCACAGGTGATCGTCGTGGGACACTCGTGTATTTCTGCGGATCAGGGAGTATATTGCTTGTTTGTTATTTTAATATTTTTTACAGATGACACTGGCTTCGGGGATCAAAGTGACAAGTGATGGTGAGTATGTACTCTATGTTATATGTACTGTATGTCTATATGTATGTATTGTATGAATGCATTGTATGTAGTATGTATGTAATATGTATGTTGTATGTATCTAACATGTTTTATGTATGTTGTATGTATGTAGTATATATGTAGTATGTACTATGTATGTATGTTGTATGAATGTAGTATATATGAAGTATGTATGTAGTATGTATGTTGGTTGTATGAATGTAGTATATATGAAGTATGTATGTAGTATGTATTATGTAGTATGCATGTTGTATGAATGTAGTATATATGTTGTATGTATGTATTATGTATCTATGCTGTATGAATGTAGTATATATGAAGTATGTATGTAGTATGTATTATGTAGTATGTATGTTGTATGAATGTAGTATATATGTAGTATGTATGTAGTATGTATGCATGTTGTATGAATGTAGTATATATGAAGTATGTATGTAGTATGTATGTATGTTGTATGAATGTAGTATATATGTAGCATGTATGTAGTATGTATGCATGTTGTATGAATGTAGTATATATGAAGTATGTATGTAGTATGTAGTATGTATGTATGTTGTATGAATGTAGTATATATGTAGTATGTAGTATGTATGTTGTATGAATGTAGTATATATGAAGTATGTATGTAGTATGTAGTATGTATGCATGTTGTATGAATGTTGTATATATGTAGTATGTATGTAAGTATGCTGTATGAATGTAGTATATATGTAGTATGTATGTTTTTTTTTTTACATTCAACACATTAGCCGGATGACGGGACTACTACTGTCCCATCATTGGCTAATGTGTCAATCACTGTCATTGAAGCAGGCATAGCCCGATGGGACTTGTAGTCCCATCGGACAATGCCTGCACACACACACAACCCCCGGCAGGCCCGCACAGACCCCCGGCAGCCCGCACCGACCCCCGGCAGGCCCGCACAGACCCCCGGCATGCCCGCACAGACACCAGGCAGCCCGCACAAACCCCCGGCAGGCCTGCACAGACCCCCGGCAGGCCTGCACAGACCCCTGTCAGCCCGCACAGACCCCCGGCAGGCCCGCACAGACCCCCGGCAGGGCCACAATGACCCCCGGCAGGCCCGGACAGACCCCCGGCTGGCCTGCACAAACCCCCGAGAGGCCCGTACAGACCCCGCCCGCACACACAGACACGCACAGTGTCTGCCCATGCACCGCCCACACTCTTCCCCCCTCCCGAACTGGATGTGCAAGTAAAGAAAGGGTTTTTTTTAATTCCGATATTTCTGTCCCATTAATTTGCATGGGTTTCCAGTATCGGAATTGGTGATACCCGATACTTTTTGGGTTTCGGTCCGATCCAATCCGATCCGATATTTCCCAATATCGGAAAGTATCACTCAACACTATCCAGAGATTTGGTGAGTCGGTCTTTTTGGTGGCCTGCCTTATCTCGTGATGTCAGGAATTTTGTGCAGTCCTGTGGGACTTGTTCTCGGTCTAAACCCTTTTCTCGTTCTAGTGGGTTGTTGATGCCCCTGCCGGTGCCCAAGAGGCCATGGACCCATATTTCAATGGATTTTATTTCTGATCTTCTTGTCTCTCAGAGAATGACTGTTCTGTGGGTGATTTGTGATAGATTTTCTAAGATGGTCCATCTTGTACCACTCCCAAAGTTGCCATCTTCCTCAGAGTTGGTGCCCTTGTTTTTACAACAGGTGGTTCGGTTGCATGGGATTCCTGAGAATATTGTGTCGGACAGAGGAGTTCAGTTTGTTTCCAGATTCTGGAAAGCCTTTTGTTCCAATCTGGGAATTCAGTTATCTTTCTCCTCTGCGTTTCATCCTCAGACCAATGGGCAGACTGAGAGAACAAACCAGACTTTGGAGTCCTATTTAAGATGTTTTATATCTGCTGATCAGGATGACTGGGTCTCATTTTTGCCCTTAGCCGAATTCGCGCTAAACAATAGAGCTAGTTCTGCCACTTTGATGTCGCCCTTTTTCTGTAACTTTGGGTTTCATCCTCGATTTTCTTCAGGGTAAGTAGAATCTTCAGCCTGCCCAGGTGTGGACACTGTGGTAGAGAGAATGCAGCAGATTTGGGACCAAGGGATGAATAAGTTGTCACTCTCTCAGGAAAAGGCCCAGTGGTTTTCCAATCGGCATAGGACCATTAGTCCCCGGTTTAAAGTGGGTGATATGGTTTGGTTGTCGTCAAAGAATATCTCTATGAAGGTTGCGTCTCCAAAGTTCAAGCCAAGATTTATTGGACCTTATAAGATCTTGGAGATTCTTAATCCTGTTTCTTTTTGATTGGCTCTTCCAGTTACGTTTAAGATCCATAACGTATTTCACAAATCTCTGTTGAAGAGGTTTGTTAAGCCAGTAGTTCCTGTGGCGGCGCCTCCTGACCCTGTATTGGTTGAAGGCAATGTGGAATATGAGGTAGAGAAAATATTGGATTCTCGTTTGGCTAGATGGAGATATTTGGTTATTAGATGGCTATTTGGTTAAATGGAAGGGTTATGGCCAGGAGGATAATTCTTGGGTCTCTGCCTCTGACATTCATGCCAGTAGATTGGTTTGTGCTTTTCACCGGGCCCATCCTGATTGGCCTGGTGGCGTGGATGAGGGTTCGGTGACCCCTCCTCAAGGGGGGGTACTGTTGTGAACTCATTTTCTGGTCTGCCTCTGGTTTCTGGTGAGGGAGCTGGTTGTGCTGACAGAGTTGTGAGTTCTCTTTCCGGGCTCCCTCTGGTGGTGGCAGGAGGTAGTGAAGCTGATCTAATTAACAGAGACCTGCCACCTGATAATGAGGAAGAGGATTGGACATCTGGAGTCTCAGACTGGATTTAAGACCGCCGACTCCCTATTCCCATGCTGGTGATTTTTTTCCTGCCTCCTGAGGTCTTAGTTTCCAGCTCAGTTCCTGCCTTCTCAAGCTAAGTTGTCTTTGCTAATGTTCACATTTGATTTGGTTTGGTCTATTCAGTTTTTTGTGTGGTCAGCCAGCCCCGGCTTGGGCTGTGCTGAATTTCCACTCTTATGTCACTGTATGTGCCAGTTTGCTTTTTGTCCCTTACTAGATTGGCCTCTTTTTGCTTTGTTCTCAGAATATGCCAGAGTGCTGATATAGTGGGAGAAGTCTAGTGACTTCAGGGTATTTTTTGCTATCAGAAGTGTTGGACATTTTTGCAGGGTTTTTTGGTGTGATTGCAGACAGTATCTTTCCTTTCCTGTCCTTTCTAGTTAGTGTGGGCCCCCTCGTTTGCTCGGCCTATTTTCCTACCTGTGTTCGTGTTTTCATCTTGTCTCACCATCAATACTTGTGTGGGGGCTGTCTATTCCTTTGGGGTCTGCTCTGGGGCAGTTTTAGATTTCCCCTTTTCTTGCTTTAGGCTTATTTAGTTCTCCGGCTGTGACGAGGTGTTGAGAATCATCGTAGGTGCGCTCCACAGCTGCTATTAGTTGTGTGGTTAGGATCAAGGGTCTGCAATCCACGTAGTTACCAACCTCTCTGGTTTTCTGTCAATTGGCTTGGTCTAGTTTTCCTCAGTTACCCATTCATAACAGCTTGTGCTTATATTGCGGTGGAACGTCTCATTTCCTGCGTTCATGTCCAGAGAGGCAGGGTAACGCCTCCACCTATGTTAGGTAAGAGAGGCCTCCCTAGGTGTGTCTGACTCCTTTCCACCTCTTACTCTATCTGTTTTGATTGTCCAGGGTCAGAGATGTGGTTCTGAAGTGGCTTATGTGGATTCGGGCGCGTCGGGCTACTTTATTTGGCTTAAGGAGGTGAAGAAATACTGGATTCCCGTAATCTCCGTAAAGCACCCTCGTATGATTGCTTCCGTAGATGGTAACCTCCTGCTAGAGTCTGTCTCCAATGGTCACTGAGGAAGTGGTTCTGCAAATTGGAGCCTTACATCAAGAGAGGATCGCCTTCTATGTTCTGCATAACCTGTCTCATGTGCTGCTTCTCGGCCTTCCTTGGCTTTGGACACACGAGCCCCTTCTGGATTGACATTCCGGAGAGGTCCTCTGGTGGGTGGTGTCAAGAGAGATGCTTAGGGTCAATCTATCCGGTCACTCGCTCTCAACCCTCTTCTGTCCCTGCGGGACTGCCTTCCGCCTACTGGTGTTTTTTGGACGTTTTTGATAAAAAGGAGGCTGAGACCCTATCACCTCATCGGCCCTTTGACTGCCCAGTTGAGCTACAACCAGGAACCACCCCACCAAGGGGCCGAATCTATCCACTTTCTCCGGCTGAGACATCTGCCATGTTCGAGTATATCCGTGAGAACCTTGCCAAGGGGTTTAAATGAAAATCCTCCTCGCCCGCAGGTGCTGGCTTCTTCTTTGTAAAAAAGAAGGACAGTTCTCTTCGGCCGTGCATCGATTACAGAGGTCTGAATGACATCACGATAAAGAATAAGTACCCTCTACCGCTCATCTCCGAGCTCTTCGATCACCTGAGAGGGGCTCGGGTGTTCTCTAAATTAGACTTACGTGGAGCCTACAACCTCATTCGAATCTGCCCTGGAAACGAGTGAAAGACCACGTTTAACACCTGGGATGGTCATTACGAGTACCTCGTCATGCCTTTTCGCCTGTGTAACGCTCCCACGGTATTTCAGGAATTTGTCAACGACATCTTCTGGGACCTGCTATGCTCCTGCGTTGTGTTCTGTCTAGACAACATCCTCGTCTTCTCCCCGGATTTGTCTTCCCACCGGAGGAGAGTCTGTCTGGTACTGCAGCGTCTGTGAGAGAACTGTCTATACGCTAAGATGGAGAAGTGCATCTTTGAGCAGTCTTCCTTGCCCTTTTTGGGGTATATCGTCTCTGAGTCTGGACTGGAAATGGACCCTGAAAAATTGTCTGCGATCCTCCAGTGGCCACACACGGTAGGAGTTAAGGCTATCCAATGTTTCCTCGGTTTTGCCAACTATTACCGTCAATTTATCCCTCATTTCTCATCTTTGACCAAGCTAATCTCGTGCCTCACTCGGAAAGGAGTCTGCTCTGCAACCTGGCCTACGGAGGCCTAAGATGCTTTTCTAAGCCTAAAACAAGCTTTTGCGGCTGCGCCTGTATTACATTGGCCCGAGGTGAACTAACCGTTTGTCCTGAAAGTGGACACACATAGAAGATCTTCACAGTATGCAATGCACCGATCTGTAACGTAACTGGCAGTGTAGTGAATGAAACAGGTTCAGCCTAGAGTTGTCCATCAATGGAGGCAACAGTCAGGGGGTGATCCATCCGTTGTGCAGTAAGCTGAAGTAGACTGAGGAGACCCTGGTGAATGAAGTTGCCCATGGATCTGGAATCCAGATGGGCAGCAATGGAGAGGGACCTCTCCTGCAAAGTCAAGGTCACTGGGAGAGCACTTAGGGCCCCGTCACACATAGCGACGCACCAGCGATCCCGACAATGACATTACCTTGTCAGGATCGCTGGTGTGTGGCTACATGATCGCTGATGAGCTGCCAAACAGGCAGCTTCATCAGCGATCAGCACCAGCGACACGGGGGTAACAAGCGACGCACGTCACTTAGTTACCCACTGTGTACCTTAGTTACCTGCACGCTGGTGCAGGGAGCTGGTAACCAAGGTACACATCAGGTTTCTAAGCAGTGCGCGGCACTTAGAAACCTGATGTGTACCTTGGTTACCAGCTCCCTGCACCAGAGCGCTGGTAACTAAGGTACACATCGGGTTTCTAAGCGCTGCGCGCCGCTTAGAAACCCTGCGTTTACCTTAGTTACCAGCGCGCTGATCGCTGGTCTCCCACCTGTCACACACAGCGATGCGTGCTGGCCAGCAGGAGACCAATGATCAAAAAATGTCCTGGCCATTCCAGGACGATCAGCGATACCCGGCAGGGGTGCCGGTCGCTGGTCAGTGTCACACACAGCGATCTCGCTGGTGAGATCGATGTTGTGTCACAAAACTTGTGACTCAGCAGCGATCTCGCTAGCGAGATCGCTATGTGTGACGGGGGCTTTACTCTCACCTAGGATTGTTTGTCCAGCTAACCATAGGTGTTGGAGTTTCCCGGTCTCACTGCACACTGGCGAACAAAATGTCCCTTGCTTTCACAATACATACAGACGTTGTCTCTGTATCTCCACTGTCGTTCCTGAACAGAAAGTGTAGGCTGCTTAAAGGGAACCTGTCACCCCCCCAGGGCATTTTTAAGTTAAAGAGCCACCTTCAGCAGCACTGAGGCTACATTCTGTGAAGGTGGCTCTTCTGTTTCTGACACCCTAGTAACGCTGAAATATCGACTTTTATAAATAGGTCCTCATACCTGTAATGTGTCCCATAGGTATGGTGTGTCCCCCTTTTTCAGCCGGCTACCATCCATCCATCCATCATGCCCCTTGTCTTGTGTCTGGGCACCGCCCACCATCCGTCAACCATGCCCCTGTGCGCTGCTGCCTCCTCCTGTTTTGTATTCCGGCACCTGCGCTGTGACAAGAGTTCTCGGGTATGTGCAGTGCGCGATGCCCGAGAACTGACATCAGGCTATGGCACCTGCGTGTTGCAGAGGCCCCAACCCTGCAGTGTGAATACATCATAACACACTGCGGGGCGGGATCTGGGGCCTCCTCTACATCGCAGTTTTCCGGACCACCACGGTCCAAAATAGGGTTTGACTCGGCCATGGCTTGTCATTCATCCTGCTCTCCACACTTTTCCCCAGCTCCATTATTTTTAAAGGTATGAAATAAAAGTCTTTTTACAAGAACGGTGAGTGCCACCTCCATTTTTTTTCATGAACTAATAAATGCTATCTTAGCCTGGTTTGAAGGGAAGAGATGATGGTGGTGTGTGAAGTGGATCTTACACGGATTAATGAAACCAGAGCTCTCCTTAGGGACTCCATCAAACTGGGATGGCAGTGGAGGCTGGAGTTTAGCAGTTCCACCAGAAAGTGGAGCATAAGGCAGAAACATCATAGAGTCTGACCGTCCAGAGGGTGGCTGGTTGGACATGGTTGTAGAGGAGGTTAGAGCAGACATAGCAGTGGACAGACCCTGCAGCTGGGTTGCCACCACATTGATGTGCCTACATCAGCTGGTCCTGACGCTCATGTACTGTTGTCTTGAGATTACTGGATCATGACTTGTCAGCAGGGTCCATGTCCCAAATAAATATTACTCTGTAGAGTATGGACCTACTGCACCAAGGGCCAGTTTTACTCTAGAGGGGCATGAGTTAGACTAATGACTACCTAGTCACCAGGTAGTCACCAGGTACCACTCCAGGACAGCACCTGATCGGAGGGTCAGAGGCACGGGTACACAGTACAGGAGGGCAAAGACAAAAACGTGTTCAGACGGTCCAAGGTAGTGGCAGGCAGTACAGGTTCAATACATGTACCCAAAGTCAGGAGCAAAGAGCTCAGACGGAATGAGTAAATAGGCTGGGTCGTTAATGAGATACAGACAATGGAGGTATGCATGAACGCGTGCTATAGCATTAGGAAACAACGTTTTAGCGGGGAGTATTAGGCGAAGCTCCCTAATAAGTGCCTTGCTAGCACAGGATAGGCAGGGGAACCTAATCTCTGCAGGTCATAGCAGGGTTTAATTCTTACAGAGATTGGTCATGCACCCTTAGGTTAAATGTATGTCACAAGAAAAGCAGCAGTGCTGCATGCGGCAGGCTAGCCAAACCGCAGGGTAAGTGGAAAGGCGCTCATGAGGCATGTGTGTTACTGGCATGACACCTGTTCATTGAGCTGGATTGCATTCCTTTTTATTTGATCTATAGCCTTAAGGGCCTTTTACACATAGCATCACTGATTTTGTGATGCAACAGCGATATCGCTAACGATCTCACTACATGTGACACGTACCTGCGACCGCCCCCCCGCTGGATATCGCTGATCGCGCTCGAATGTCGTGTGCCATTTTTTCCTTGTAGGCGTCCTGCTATGCTTGCAAATGGTGAATCCACAAAGGAAGCACATGATTGTTTTTAAAGGATTAAAGAGTTATCTTACTGTAGGGAATATAATTGCTTCTAAAGGGTTTTGCTGAGTTTCTCATTGCATAAACACAGAGTCCACAGCAAACACACTGGAGACCTTTTTTTTTTTTTCTTTTATCTTTTTTCCTTTTATCTCTAGAGCTGTTTCTTTTTCTTCTAGCCTCCTCCATCTGATGCTTCAAAATACAATGGAATCTATCTTATATTGCTTCTTGCAGTGCTACATCCAGTAGGAAGGACAACAGCACAGTTCTCCTCTATATGTACACACAGTATTCCCCCAAACAGTGGTATCTCCCAGCTCAGAGGCAGGAAATCTCACATAGCTGTCAAGATACAGAGGCAGCAGAGAGCCCAACTTCAGACTACCTCTCTTAAAGGGCCAGAGCTTTTATTCCTAAATCAGTAGGATTTGTTTTTACTTTCCCTAAGTATAAATAATTGAAAAAAGGATATATTTTGGTTTTCTTTTACGAACTGAAATTTCCCAGGAAAGCGGTAAGTCCTGTTTACTTGAAACAAATGTCTCCAAAGGAATCCATATCCTTTGATGTTTCCTATATTTTAATGAATGGCTCTTACTTACAGCTTGAAAACAAGACCTCGTCTGAATGAAAACTACTCCCGCGGCTGAGAGCTGTAGTTTATTTTGTTTATCGTGCTAATCTGATCACTCTTTATTAATGCATGCCTAGTTCTTCAGATTATCATGGCACATAGTTAGACATATCCCTCCATTTTAATAGAAATGTGCTGAAGCATAAGGTTCATTGCACAGATAGCATAATCTACGTGTGAGCGCTTCACTGAATCTTTATTGAAAAAAAAACCTACAAAATTTCCTATAAATAGCAGAATCGTGGGCAGTGCTGGAATCATCCTACATTGCTGAAATGACAGTCGTAACATTTCCGAGGACAACATTACTATTTTAAATTGCTTCTCTGCTTCATTTCTTCATTTCCCATAAAGAAGTTCTCTGCCTAAAATCTAATTTAAGAAAAAGCCAAATTACGAACACAGAATGAGATTGGGAAGATCTGGCTTTGAGAGCTAAACAGATGAGAAGTTTTCATATAAATTGCTAGATAGCACATCTCTAGGAACCAGTCAAATTAAAGGGAATAGAGTAGAGCGAAACAGGTCGGTCAAATTCAAACGTCGGCGACTTTCGCTGAAGTCGGGTTTCATGAAACGAAACCCGACCATAGCGTGAGGTCGGCCACGAGGTCGGCGACCAGAGCACCAAAGTCGCGTTTCAAAAGATGCTTCCTGCGCCCTTTTTCAGCCAATGATGGAGGACGCATACTGTGGGCAACGCGATGACTTAGGCATCGGTTACCACCATCTTTGAGAAGGGCTTGCAAGTGATTGGCTGGCTTTGTGTGGCGTCACACGGGCTATAAAAGGGCGTGCATGCTGACCGCCATCTTACTTCTGCCGATCTTAGCATAGGGAGAGGTTGCTGCTGCTGATTCAGAATAAGGGAGAGCGTTAGGCAGGGAAGAAGAACCAAAAAACTGCTTCTGCTGGTAGCGATTTCCACTGTACAACACAACAGTTTGTGTGCAGTGACAGGGGAGGCTCTATTTTTGTGCATCAGCTCTGTTGGTTATTAGGCTGCCTTATAAGGCTCCCTGATAGCTGCATTGCTGTTTGCACACTGCTGTGCAAACTGCTTTTTTAAAAGCAAAAATACTTTTCTTCCTCTTTTCTGTTACAAAGCGTTCATTTTTCCACCCTTTTGTGTACAGCAGTCCTGCTTATTAGGCTGCCTGCTGCCTTACTTGGACTGAGAGCATCATTGTCAGCCTCCTAAAATCTCTAGTGAGATCCAAATTCTCACCAATAGTATATACACCCTTCACCTTGTCATACACCATCCAATTTCAGCCTGTTACATTGAGGTGCAATCTCTCCTGTGCCTGAGACAGTAGTTCTGCGTCCTCAAATCTCTAGTGAGATTCAAATTCTCACCAATCCTATAGACACCCTACACCTTGTCATGCACCATCCAATTTCAGCCTGTTACATTGAGGTGTAATCTCTACTGGGCCTGAGACAATAGTTCTGCGTCCTCAAATCTCTAGTGAGATTCAAATTCTTACCAATCCTATAGACACCCTACACCTTGTCATTCACCATCCAATTTCAGCCTGTTACATTGAGGTGTAATCTCTACTGGGCCTGAGACAATAGTTCAGTGGGTTGCCCTCCCAGGGCCGTGGGGTACTCGGTACCGGGCCGGTGTCGGCGGGATGTGTCACGGCAGCGTTGACCCGGTCCGTGGCCCTGGGCGCCCAATGTAAAAAGGGGAGATTGGAAATGATGGAATGTAAATGAATAGTTCGTGACTCCACCTGTGGTGTTCGGCAAGTGAGATGTTGAGCTGACGCTGCATGCAGCTCCTCTGGGACTGGTGGTGTGTTGCAGCCAAGATGGTGAGGCTCCCCACAGGAGGAGCTGTAGCCCCAGGGCAGTGTAGATGTAGGGGGAGAGGAGAGGCACAAGCGGTGTAGAAGCTGGTACCCAGATGTAGCTGTGCTGGGTGCGCTGGCGCAAGAATGAATGGAGGACACCAGGGCTTGCAGTTCCAAAGCTTTACTCACAGTCTGTAGTACACACAGGTGCCTGCCTCCGTGCTGTGTCCTCCGGGTCAGGGACTCATTCAACCTCCAGGCCAGATGGAATGCTCCCTTCCAACACTCCGCCAACATGTGCCTTTCTGAACGTCTCCTCTTATAGCACCTTTAAGTGTGAAGATCTCCTAGTACAGTGTTACACTGGAGTGCCTCCTGACAGATGTTCCCAAGAACTCTATTTGTACGGCAGACAGCTGTAGCCTGTAGCTGTGTCCGTTTTTGCCATCAGTGTGTCATCCTTGTGTCTATTTTCACCATCAGTGTGTCATCCATGTGTGCGTTTTTACCATCAGTGTGTCATCCTTGTGTCCATTTTCACCATCAGTGTGTCATCCGTATGTCTGTTTTTAACAGTTTTTAACATCAGTGTGTCCGTTTTTACCATTAGTGTGTCACCCGTGTGTCCGTTTTTAACATCTGTGTGTCATCCGTGTGTCATTTTCTACCATCAGTGTGTCACCCGTGTGTTCGTTTTTACAATCAGTGTGTCATCCGAGTGTTTGTTTTTATCATCAGTGTGTCACCAGTGTGCCTGTTTTTACCATCAGTGTGTCACCCATGTGTCCGTTTTTATCACCAGTGTGTCATTCGTGTGTTCATTTTTACCATCAGTGTGTCATCCGTGTGTCCGTTTTTACCATCAGTGTGTCATCCGTGTGTCCGTTTTTACCATCAGTGTGTCACCAGTTTGTCTGTTTTTACCATCAGTGTGTCACCAGTTTGTCTGTTTTTACCATCAGTGTGTCATCCATGTGTCCGTTTTTACCATCAGTGTGTCACCTGTGTGTATGTTTTTACCAACATTGTGTCACCTGTGTGTTCGTTTTTACCATCAGTGTGTCATCCGTGTATTTGTTTTTACCAACAGTGTGTCATCCGTGTGTCCGTTTTTACCATCAATGTCATCAGTGTTTTTTACCGATGGATATAAAAGTAAATAAATGACAAAGCTTGTGGATGCCTCCCATGTGCGCTACATGTCTTTCACGGACTCATAGACTTGTATTTGCCCTGTTCATCCAGACAAAAAAACTGACATGTTTTGTTTTGAACAGACACATGGGCCTTGAAACACCCTGACTAGTGTTGAGCATTCCGATACCGCAAGTATCGGGTATCGGCCGATACTTGCTGTATCGGAATTCCGATACCGACTTCCGATATTTTTTCAATATCGGAAGTCGGCATCGGAATCGGAAGTTCAGTTGATTGACAGCCTGACGTCATCATGATGCGCGGTGTGTGCGCATCATGATGCGCCGTCATTTCGGGCCTTCCGGGGGTCTCTGCCGGCCTGCCGGGGGGCTGTGTGGACTGCCCGGGGTCTGTACCGGCCTGCCGGGGGGCTGTGCCGGCCTGCCGGTGGTCTGTGCACCCTGTGGGGGTCTGTACCGGCCTGCCGGGGGGCTGTGCTGATGTCCGGGGGTCTGTGCAAGCATCGTCCGATGGGACTACAAGTCCCATCTGGCGATGCCTGCTACCATGACAGTGATTGACACATTAGCCAATGATGGGACAGTAGTAGTCCCATCATCCGGCTAATGTGTTAAATGTTAAAAAAAAACACACAGCAATGGCATAAAGTGAGACTAGGGACTTTTTTTTTTTTAAGTGGCGGAGGAATACAGTGCGGAAGGATACCTACCTTCCGTCATTGGATTCCTGCAGCCCGTAGAGAACGGCAGCAACAGCTGATGCTGCTGTTCTCTACCCAAGATCGTCGTGGGACACACTCGTGGACTGCTTCGGATCGTGGGTGAGTATTTTTGTGGTTTGTTATGTTAATATTTATTCCGTAAAAGACAATGGCTTCGGGGAACAATGTGACAAGTATTGGTAAGTATGTTACTCTATGTTATATGTACTGTATGTCTATGTATGTATTGTATGAATGTATTGTATGTAGCATGTAGTATGTATGTAGTATGTATGTATGTAGCATGCATGTAGCATGCAGTATGTATGTAGCATGCATGTAGTATATATGTAGTATGTATGTAGCATGTAGTATGTATGTAGTATGTATGTGGTATGTATGTAGCATGTAGTATGTATGTAGCATGCATGTAGTATGTATGTAGTATGTATGTAGTATGTATGTAGCATGTAGTATGTATGTAGCATGCATGTAGTATATATGTAGTATGTATGTAGCATGTAGTATGTATGTAGTATATATGTAGTATGTATGTAGCATGTAGTATATATGTAGTATGCATGTTGCATGTAGTATATATGTAGTATGCATGTTGCATGCATGTAGTATATATGTAATATGTATGTAGTATATATGTTGCATGTAGTATATATGTAGTATGCATGTTGCATGCATGTAGTATATATGTAGTATGCATGTTGCATGTAGTATATATGTAGTATGCAGTATGTATGTAGTATATATGTAGTATGTATGTTGCATGTAGTATATATGTAGTATGCATGTTGCATGTAGTATATATGTAGTATGTATGTTGCATGTAGTATATATGTAGTATGTATGTTGCATGTAGTATATATGTAGTATGAATGTAGCATGTATGTAGTATGTATGTAGCATGTATGTAGTATGTAGTATGCATGTTGTATGTATGTAGCATGTATGTAGCATGTAATTTTTTTTTTTTTTTTACATTCAACACATTAGCCGGATGATGGGACTACTACTGTCCCATCATTGGCTAATGTGTCAATCACTGTCATGGTAGCAGGCATCGCCCGATGGGACTTGTAGTCCCATCGGACGATGCCTGCACAGCCCCCCGGAGCCTGCACAGCCCCCCGGCAGGCCGGCACAGACCACCGGAGCCTGCACAGACCCCCCGGCAGGCCGGTACAGCCCCCCGGCAGGCCGGCACAGACCACCGGAGCCTGCACAGACCCCCTGGCAGGACGGCACAGCCCCCCGAAAGGCCCGTACAGACCCCAGAGAGGCTGTACAAGGGAAAAACAGGATTTTTCTTATTCCGATACCGGAAGTCCCATAGACTTGAATGGGACTTCCGGTATCGGAATCGGCGATACCGATACTTTTTTTTAAGATCGGCCGATCCATTCCGATCCGATACTTTGAAGTATCGGACGGTATCGCTCAACTCTAACCCTGACATGTGAACAGCCCTATAAGCTAAAATGTCACTTCAAAAAGGAGGTAGAAAATCCAGCTCTGAAACACTCCATCTAATTTTTTTGCTTGTAGATAATTTTTCACATTTATTGCACTGAAGTATTTTTTAAATCTTACAGTAAATTTGAAGTTTTACAAAAAATATATACCGTATATTTTTTTCATCACCCCTTTTTCAAGTTGCATTGGAGCCTTAACTTGGGCAGTTCTGTGCAAAGATAAACAGGTGTACCGATGAATGGTGGGCTGACTCTCCTTACCCCTTTTCCCTAATTTTGTGTGTAGACTCTAATGGGTTAGTGTTGTGTTAGTGAAAAGAAAGGATGCAACACAGGGCTCTGAATGAGGCCTAACAAATACTTTGACAGCTTGTCAAGACATATGAGTTAAACTGAAGCCAAAAAGTCTATTTGAGCTTAGATGGACAATTAACTGCTGCAGCCAATCACTGGCCACAGAGATGATGCGTTGGTCAATGATTGGCTGCAGTGGTTACCTTCCTGTAGGGGTGCCTACCGGTATTTGAAGAGGAGAAGCTTGGATCAGTAAAATTAGTATGCGTCTTCAGCTCCATGTATTTCTATACAGCTGAACACTCCGATCCGAGCGCCGGCGGTAGTGCCGGGTATTGACGTACGAGACTCATCTGAGTTTCTCGCATGTGAGTATGAGCCCTTAGGGCTCATACCCATTTGCGATTAAAAAAACCGTCAGTTTTCTGGATGAAAAAACCGATGAGTGTCTTGCGACTGTCATGCGATTGTCATGCGATTTCTGTGTGATTTTTCAACACATCATCCATTTTCCATCTGTTTTAAATCAGTTTTAAACAGAGCTACAATGCACAATAAATTAGAAATCATTTGGGCTAGCCCTATATAAAGGCATTTAGCCACATATGTGATTGCTTGCTGGGATTTTACCCATGTTTCTTTTTGGATTACAACCAAGCAAGCATGGCAGCTAATAATCTAAGTCTTGATTCTACTGAGGAGCTCCTCTTCAACTGGGTGTTATCCCGGGAGTATGGTGTGAGATATTCCCCTGGAGTAGTTCCGAGGAGGCGGCGCAGATTTTGGGTGCATCCGTTACTCACCCAACGCCCAAAAAAAGGCCATTTTGCGCGTATCTATGGAGAGCTACGGAGGCATCGTGACAAATTTTTTGCATACACGAGAATGTCACTTGAGACCTTTGATATTCTCCTTGCCGAACTTCGCCCAGCCATCACTTTCCAAACCACACGTTTTTTGCAGGTGAATTTCAGCGGAAGAATGGCTTCTGTTACTCTTGAGGTATATTTTGATGCCAAATCACAGCTTGTACATATTTCTTTATGTAGATGTAGTGTTAATTTTATAAATGTTGCCCTCTTTAAAAAAATGATGTGATAATTGAGTTCCAAAAATTAATTTTAACGTTTGCCATTCCGTGACATCATGTATGGTCATATTAAGTTAACTATGGCCCACACAAGACAGCAATACTGTTGTGTATTTTAAATTATTTATTATAACTGTAAATTAACTCCACTTTATTTCCAAGATTGGTCACACAACAGATTAACGTTAATAGTGGAAGCAGGTTCACATGCTGATTGTTGTTGGAAGTGGCCCCAGGGTCCACCTCATACAATGTAGTCAGGGCAGATGTACCCAGAGAGCGTGTTGCCTTTTGGCAGCTTGCACAACTTGATTCTACGTACCTACGTTAGCATATCTGGCAATGTGAGCCTACCCTTATATGTTACTTTATTTCTCCTTTTTTTCAGGTTTTTGTCAACGCGCCAATTGTATGCATCCCTCCATTTAGAGTTTCTGCTTGGTGTAACTACAATCTCAAATATAGTAAAGCACACATGTTCCCAAATGTGGATTTGCCTGAAGGACAAAATGATGCCGGAGCCCACACCCAAACATTGGGAACACATCACCAATGGGATCTATGAGACTTGCCTGTTTCCAAATTGTCTGGGTGCTCTAGATGGGAAGCACATCCGGGTCAAGAAGCCGTCGAACTCAGGGTCCTTATACTAATTATAAAGGATATTTTTCTGTTGTCTTGTTGGCCTTAGTAGACAGTAAGTACAATTTTATAATTGTAGATATAGGGGCCTATGGAAGAACGAGAGATTTGCGAATCTTCAATTCTTCCATTATGGGTCGGCGGCTGAAGGCCAATGAATTGGGTGTCCCACCCCCAAGGAGTCTTCCTTCTGTTGGACAACCAATGTCTAATGTAGTAGTTGCTGATGAGGCATTTCAACTTACACATTATGTAATGAGGCCTTATCCTAGACGTGGTCTTGACAGACGTGGCCGCATATTTAATTACCGACTAACTCGGGCCCGTCGGCCTGTTGAATGTGCCTTTGGCATTTTGGCTGCTAAATGGAGGGTCTTGCTCAGAGCCCTCCAGTTAAGTGAACAAAATGTCAATTTGGTAATCAAGGCCTGTGTAATCTTGCATAATTTTACACGCCAACATGATTGCTCTGTGTCTCAGGATGTTGTTGTACAATTACCAAGCAATCCTTCACACATTTCCCAGGAGTCAGACAGCTTTCAGGCATCAGAGTCCGTAATCTATTGGCAAATAATTTTGTGTCACCTGAGGGAGCAATACCAGTTAAAAAAAATGTAGACACATGATTTTGAATTTTTCGGGTGTATTGATTAGTGTTGAGCATTCCGATACTGCAAATATCGGGTATCAGCTGATATTCGCTGTATCGGAATTCCGATACCGAGTACCGATATTTTTACAATATCAGATACCGGAATCAGAAGTTCCCATAATGCAATGAGCCAGTGTTGTGGCTGTGATTGGCTGCTGAAATGATGTCATCATGATGCGCTGTCTGTGCACATCATGATGCTCGGTCTGTGCGGGCCTGCCGGGGCTCTGTGCGGGCTTGCCTGGGGTCTGTGCGGGCCTGCCGGGGCTCTGTGCGGGCCTGCCGGGGCTCTGTGCGGGCCTGCCGGGGCTCTGTGCGGGCCTGCCGGGGCTCTGTGCGGGCCTGCCGGGGCTCTGTGCGGGCTGCCGGGGCTCTGTGCGGGACTGCCGGGGGTCTGTGCCATCATCCGAATAATGTGTTGAATGTAAAAAAAAAAACAAAAAAAAAAACCATACATACTACATATATACAACATTCATACAACATACATACATACTACATACATACTTCATATATAGTACATTCATACAACATACATACATACATACATACATACTACATACATACTACATATATACTACATTCATACAACATGCTACATACATACTACATACATACTACATACAATACATTCATACAATACATACATATAGATATACAGTACATATAACATAGAGTACATACTCACCATCACTTGTCACTTTGTTCCCCGAAGCCTGTGTCATCTCACTGTAAAAAATATTAAAATAACAAACAACCAATATACTCCCTGATCCGCAGAAATCCACGAGTGTCCCACAATGATTTCCTGCACTGCATCACTGAGAGGTTGCTATAGTTCACTGGTCTCACTTTATGGCAAAAGCTGCATGGGAACTTTCTCACACAGCAATGCCAAAAGTGACACTAGGGACTATTTTTTAACAGTGGCGGAGGAATACAATGCGGAAGGATACCTACCTCCCTTCATTGTATTCCTGGGGCCCCTAGAGAGCGGTGGCATCAGCTGATGCTTCTGTTCTCCACGGGAGATCGTCGTGGGACACTCGTGGATTTCTGCCGATCAGGGAGTATATCGGTTGTTTGTTGTTTTAATATTTTTTATAAATGACACTGGCTTCGGGGATCAAAGTGACAAGTGATGGTGAGTATGTACTCTGTTATGTACTGTATGTCTATATGTATGTATTGTATGAATGTATTGAATGTAGTATGTATGCAGTATGTCTGTAGCATGTTTTATGTATGTAGTATGTATGTAGTATGTATGTTGTATGTCTGTAGCATGTTTTATGTATGTTGTATGTATGTACTATGTACTATGTACTGTATGTATGTTGTATGAATGTAGTATATATGTAGCATGTATGTATGTTGTATGTATGTAGTATGTATGTATGTACTGTATGTTGTATGAATGTAGTATATATTTAGTATGTATGTATGTTTGTTGTATATGTGTAGCATGTATGTAGTATGTTTGTTTTTTTTTTTTTGTTTTTTTTACATTCAACACATTAGCCGGATGATGGGACTACTACTGTCCCATCATTGGCTAATGTGTCAATCACTGTCATTGTAGCAGGCATCGCCCGATGGGACTTGTAGTCCCATTGGACGATGCCTGCACAGAGCACCGGCAGCTCGCACAGAGCCCTGGCAGGCCCGCACAGAGCCCCGGCAAGCCCGCACAGACCCCCAAGAGGCCCGCACAGACCCCGCCCACACACACAGACATGAACAGTGTACGCCTACGCACCGCCCACACTCTTCCCCCCCTCCCGAACTGGATGTGCAAGTAAAGAAAGGGTTTTTTGAATTCCGATATTTCTGTACCATTGACTTGTATGGGGTTTTCGGGTATCGGTCCGATCCAATCCGATCCGATATTTCCCAATATCTGAAAGTATCGCTCAACACTAGTATTGATTATTTGTGTGCAAACATTAATAACATTTTTTCACTTTTCTGCCAAAAAAAGGTATTTTTGTGGTCTTTACCAGACCCAAATATTTTTATTTTAAAGAAAAGAAACATTACAATTAAAATAACATTTTCAAAATTAAACAAGTTTAATTTTTCCTTAACAAATAACTTGCCTCAGTTGGTGAGGATTTTTTGATTTTCCAAAATGTCAAACATTACAAGGGCAACAAAGACGGCTGGGATGCTGAGGGTGAGGATGTGGTTTGTGAGGTTTGTCTTTGTGATGGATTTTGATAAGTTGGAGACAAAGGTACATTGTGTGCCTGTGTTGGGATATGATTTGGGTTGTTTGTTTCCTCACTGTGGCTATATGCCTCAGGTGGTCCATGTGCCCAACCAGGAGCATTTTCATACTGGTGTGATCCTCTTGTTCATCGTTGGCCAAAGGGACCTTGCAGCTGTGGTCCTTGCTGAAAATATTCAGCATGGTCATAAGCATCATAAAAGCTCTTTGGGGCCCATGGTGGTAGCGGTCAGAAAAATTATGAGATGGGCCAGATGCTGGAGGCATTTGTGTGTAGCTATGAGTGGGTCTAAATGTTTGTTGGTCATGGAGATGCTGCTGGTGCTGGTAATGTGGTGGCTGGACGTTTGTCTTATGACCTGTGTCTATTTGTTGCCCAATGTTTGCAGTGTGGTGTGTATGAGTCTATTGATGAGTGGATGTTTGCGGATGGTCAGAGGGTGGTGGTAATGGAAGTTGTGTTAAATCAGTGGTGTGTTGAATTTGACCAAGAATTTGGGTTTGATACCTTCTTTGAATACATTCAAAGATGGTTTGTGGGTTATGTGGAGGTATTGTGGCAGTTAGAAGCTGTAAGATTGCAGTTTTAGTTGATAGGTGGTAATGTGCAGGAATTTGGTGTAGGTGCTGGGCCAAACTTCGATCAAAGGCTTCCTCCCCATCATCAGCAATTGTGCGTTGAATATAGTCCAGCACGCGACTATCAACCTGTCGGCGGATAGATTGAATTGGCTGCTCTCTCCTTCGCAATCTGCGCAGAATAGCAGTTGCTTGGGGGGAGATATCAAGGGCCAGAGTTGGGCTGCTGCTTCGTGCCTCCTCCTCTTGTTCTGTTTGAGGTTGCACTTGCAAAACAGGTACTTGTTCTTCCTGCGCTGATGATTCTGGACCACCCTCCCCTACGGTTCCTGTTTCTTCATTTTGTGAGTGTGCTCGCTCTGCCTCAGCTGGTGGCTCACGATATGCTAAGTTTAACTCGGTTCTAGCAAAAAGACACATAATTAGTGAATATGTTCTAAATCAAATTTTTCCAAGACAATTGGAAAAAAGCAAATTTACTTACGGTCTTAAATCCATGATTGGTGCCAAAAAATTAAGGCGGCTCATATACAAATGTGGTCTTTTTTTCAATGCTGCCGAGCCACTTTTCTTCCGATTCTGCCGTTCCCTCCTGTATGTATCCCTACAGCTGCGCCATCTACGTTGCACATCACGCACTTTGAAATTAAAACAAAAACAACAAAATCAGCAACAATTTGAACCAAACATTTATGCAAATCAAAATAGCCCAGAAAAATACAGACCAAACAACATATTTTAGAGTAACTTTTTGTGAAAAAAATAAAGGATCATTTAAAAAATATAATAAAAAAAAAAAAATGAATGGCCAAATATCAAACGATTTAGAAGGGGCTTGGTCAAAAATAGTACAAACAGCTTGCCTTCAGATGCAATCTTTGAATTGTACCAAAAAAAAAATAAATCAACAAATACAGACTGAATTTAATCAGACATACATGTGTACAAGGCAAGGGGCTACTGTTCCTAATTAATGTTAGGGGGTAATGGTTAATAAAGGGCCATTGGCCAAGCTAAATTTTTGAAACAATATTTTCTGGCTTTAACATATATTTTTTAGAACCCCACCCCAAAAAACTTTGAAAAAAAAAAAGGTCAAAAAATTTAATCTAAATCTAATTCCCAACTGCACTTCCGGATAACTTGCGGCATAATTGGTAAACAATTGGCGACAAATATATGTCCACGATGCGTCCTTCAAAGTACAATTTTGATAGTTCGGGTCTCTGGGATCCCACAGCTCAGGCCTTTCTTGGACAAGTACCAACAGCAGCTCCACATTTACAATTCAGGACATTGCAAATTTTTGCAGAGCAAGGAAATCCGTGGAGGTGTGTCTCATGCAAGGCTTGCTCACACTGCTTTTACAACCAGCCCTCTCACCACTTCCCTGTTTGGCACTTCCTGTCATGGGGTCATTTTTTTTTCCAACTTTTTAGGTTTAGTTTTGCGAAAAAAGCGGACGGAAAACGGATGGTCCGTTTTTTGCCTGTTTTTTAATCGGACCCATTGACTTGCAATGGCGAAAATCGCAGCAAATCGCAGCATGCTGCGATTTTTTTCTCAGTCCGATTTTGGCTGAGAAAAAAATCGCAAATGAGATGTCACCATTCACTAACATGGGTCAGAGGGCAATCCGATTTTAAATCGGATTGCAATTGTCCGATTTTATCGCCAGTGAGTATGAGCCCTTAGAGTCTGCTTCAGCCAGCCCTTCTCCAGATTGTCCTCTTAAAGGATCTGCTGCATTCAGAGATTATTCAGAAGACTGATGCTTTAGTAATGGTGGCTCTCCTGGAACGAAAACAAGGTAGGACATGAAAAAAAGTTATTGTCTTTGAAAACGGTAGTTTTCGTGCAGTATTTCTATAGTATGGTTTTTATCTTCAGACCCCACAAGCTTTCATCCATTTCTCTAACTACATTAAACCATTATAGAAAGAATGGTAATAATGACTCCTAATGATGAGAAACCTTCTCCACCGATGACCACACATCAAAACTGCATCATATCAGTCATTATAAGAGCCATATTACTGTCTATGATAATGTATGATCGTGATTCTGAATGCACGGCTTCGAGGAAAACTCTACAGGACATGTGACATGCGAGGAATAAGATTACCGCCGTAGACAGGCACCATCAGCGGAGGGTTATTGAACTGGCATGCTCCATTACGGAAATGATCCAAACAACCCACAGAGCGTCCTTTCATCTTAAGCATTTGGGGGACTGTGGGTGATTTTCTCTTATTACTCACAGGACTTGAAATCATATTATATAAGAAGAGCCCTGAGGCACCTCCTGCTTGCCAGACGCAAGGCTTTCTATGATGCAAGATTTTTTATACAGTGCATATACCCTGATGAATGAAGAACAGCTTGAACTGACAGTAAACGTTTATTGCTCAAGACCTACTAAGTATATAGGACATTAGTGAATAAAATATAATGCTGGCATTATTTTTGGTAATAGATGGATAATGACGGATTGGGTAAATCCTGACTTTTATGCAAACTACTGTGTCTCTGGATCACAAAATCAGTAATGGTCCAGGATCACGGACTTCAACAATGGGATTATATCTATGATCAGAGGATTATCCTGACTCAATATTTCTCAAGGTAAAAGCTGAGATAGATGTCATAAATGTGCCCCTGCTGTGTACTGTGTATTGACTGTAACAATATCAGGCAATATAGAATTGATCTTCAGCTCACCTGATCCAGCCTACCCAGTCCTCCTTTCCATGATCTCGGTGCACGGAATAAATCCATCCCCATCTGGGAGAAAATTCTTAGTGAAAAAAACTTTTGTAGTTCCAGCACACGATATAGAAAAATTTAAAAATCCTTTATTTAGTCCATCATTAAAAATTACAATACCATGTAATAAAAGCATGTGTAGGCTGTATTGACTGTGTCTGACTGTACGGGAACATGGTCTGATCATACCACAGCTCCTTGGCAGGAGAGGAAGCTAAAGAGAGTATGGTATATAGACAGATCCTGCTTTCTGAAGGTAAAACATATCTTTGCTTGTTTAAAACCATATTTTACCTCGCAGAAAGCGTAATCTACAATCCTATGGTGGCCTATCTGTATTATCTTATGCTTATCTCCTGGCCAGGAGCAGTTTAATATACCGACCATGAACTGGAGCAGCTCTGCCTGGTCAGACACAGCCATTACACAGTACATAGTTGGGGCACATTTGTAAGATTATTTCAGTACATTTTTTAATACACTCAATTATTATTTTTATTCCAAGATCTTTCAATTAGAACAGGGTTCCCCAACTCCAGTCCTCAAGGCCCACCAACAGATCATGTTTTCAGGATTTCCTTTGTATTGCACAGGTGAAGCAATTATCACCTGAGCAATACTAAGGAAATTCTGAAAACATGATCTGTTGGTGGGCCTTGACTGGAGTTGGGGAACCCTGAATTAGAATTTACTTTGTTAGTGTGAAAACTCCTTTTAATTTTCCTCTTTATTGACCTTGATTAATTGCCATCTTAAGAGGCTTAGGGATAGTCTTTATCAGTGTAGACTGTTCGAAAATGGTAGCAAAATGTATTACCATATGGCCAACTTTTATCAAACTGAATTATTTAAAACATAAGCATGCCGTTTGCAGGACACACCCCTTTCAACACGCAATTGACATGCAGTGAATGAGCATGTGTATCACCAGATGGTCTTGTGCGCTTTTGTTCCCCTATAGTTTTTTCTACCATAAGAATTCCAGGGCTGAGTCTGAGGATGCAGCTTCTTTGTACCCTGCAAATAAAACAATCAGTGAGCACTACTTTCTGGTCAGACACTCTGGAGTGTCTGGGACATCTCAGTGGTCTCCCAAAGTTCTGGGAAACCTAGTAACTACGATATTAATCTACTGCAGTGTAAAATTATGACTACTGGGGCCTGTAGTAGAAGAGACCAACATTAAACTATGTCCCTGCCTGCCATGACATCATCATAGTAGCTACCATAGTGGGAGTTCGCTGCCCTAACGAGCATAGTACTGACTGTATGAATACATGTGCAGTTAGTAGTGATGGGCGTGCACTAAAATGCTCGGGTGCTTGTTGTTCAGGTAGAGCAAATTGTAATACCTGGGTACTCAGGCAGAACAACGTGCCCAATGTAAGTCTATGGGAGACCCGAGCATTTTTACCGCAATCCCCCCAGGGGTCCTTTAAAGGTCTAAAAACATCTGAAAATGATGGAAATTCTGCTCTAATGACACGGCGACATCATGGGGATCGCCCCTGGAACCATTTCTGACTCCTAGGTCATGGCTTTAAGCAATGTTGTCAGAGTTTCATACCATTTTTACCGATGCACCAAAAAACCTACCAAAGCGAAATCAAAACGGATTTTGCTGAGAAATATGTTAAGGTACATCCTTTCCAGGTTAATGACTTGTATATAAGGCAAAATAAGTAACCCCCAGACCAAAATGTTCCTCCACCACTTGGGTTATGTTCAGACGCAGCGTTTTTTCAACTTTAACATTGCTTTCAACCAAAACAAATGCATTCACTGGGAAATGTCATTGTGCTGTGTGACACATAAGCAGACATATCTTGTTTCACTTGTGAAGGAGGGATCGGTCGCCCTCCCAGAGCAGCGGGGTTACTCGGTACCGGGCCGGTCTCAGCGGGTGGTGTGTCACAGCAGCGATGACCCGGTCCGTGGCCCTTGGCACCCAAGTAATGGCGGGATAATGCTTATGGTGGAATATAATTAATGGAATAGTTCGTGATGCCACCTGTGGTGTTCGGCAAGTGGGATGTTAGGCCGACGCTGCAGACAGATCCTCTGGGACAGATGGTGTGGTGCAGCAGTGATGTTATAGCCCTCCACAGGCAGGGCTGTCGTCCCAGGGCAGAATAGGTGAAGTGACACTTAGATGGTGTAGTGTCCGGCGCAGGGGATGCAGCAGTGCCAAGCAGGCGGACGCAGGAAGGAATGGAGGACACCAGGGCATGTAGTTCCAAAGCATTACTCACAGTCTGTAGTGCCCGCTTCCGTGCCATGTCCTCCGGGTCAGGGACTCAGTCAACCTCCAGGCAAGATGGAATGCTCCCTTCCAACACTCTGCCAACTCATGTGCCTTTTCTGAACGTCTCCTCTATAGCACCTTTAAGTGTGAAGATCTCCTAGTACTGAGTTACACTGGAGTTCCTCCTATCAGATGTTCCCAAGAACTCTACTTGTACGGCAGACAGCTGTAGCCTGCTTCGGGGACTCCTTACTCCTGAGCCCCAGCTCTCTATCCGTGTTGCTGTTGTGCCCCCAAGTCTTAGATGGGAGAAGTGCATTTACAGCCCACTACTCCACCGGTGTCTGCTGCAGAACCATTAGTGTCCATACAACCTCGGGGACCGGGCCCCGGCCTTGCGCTTAGAACTTCTAGGCAGGGTTCTCTCCTAACCCACGTCCTCTGTGTTCCCTTTTACTCCTACGTTCCGTACTTGTCTTTCTTTCTTATGGAAGCTCAGGCTTCAGTTCAACGTCTTACTCCTTCTTTCCTTTCCTGTGCCAGCAGACCCGGGTCACTCAGGCCTGCTGCAGCACTCCTTCCTCCATCCCTCTTCCAGGGATCTCCTTCCCTCACTCCTCTCCGAGTGACTTCCTCCACTGACCCGTCCGACTGACCTTCAGACTGACCTGTAATCCTAAACCTTCCCACTCTTTTATGTATCATCAACTCCACCCACCTCCCAGCACGTTTAGTGTTCCGAGCAGGGAACCACCAAAGGTGCTCTGCTTCACTCTAAGCAAGGAGCCGCAATGTGTATTTGCTGAACTACTCTATTGTGTGGGGTGCGAGTGTTGGTCAGGAGTTCCCACTTTACCTGCATGGTGGGGCACCACACCTTAGGAGAAGGTGCAGTGCCTCTGTGGCGACTGAGCCTCAGGGGAGCCACAGGGACTCTTGAAGTCACCGAGCCTATTTTTACAGGGGCATCAGTCAGCATTAATCTGCTTAAGGGGCCATTATAAAACAGTGGGTCTCCTAAACTGTTATAGCCTATGCAGTGAGTGGATGGGCTGCCAAGAATTATGACGCACCCCAATACCCCTTTCATAAGATGTCCAGGATGGCTTCCATAAAAAAATGTTGCATTGAATGCAAGGCATGCCCAGCTACCAAGTCATATGCACCCCAATAAGCCTTTGAACCCACATAGTGGATGGGCACAGGAAAATCCACTTCACGTTATTCATTTTTTACTCCCATTCTGTTTTCTCATGGATTGACTGCAAGGCCTGCCCTGCCACCAAGTCATATGCACTCCAATAAGCCTTTGAACCCACATACTGGATGGGTACAGGAAAATCCACTTCACATTATTCATGTTTTACTCCCATTCTGTTTTCTTATGTATTGACTGCAAGGCCTGCTCTGCTACCAAGTCATATGCACCCCAATAACCCCAATCCTCCTTTGGAAGAAACATGGAGGAGGGCCACTTAACAAAAAATGTCCCATTAAATAGGAGCGTGTATCCTAGACTTGAAATGCCCATACACAAAGTGTGTTGGCTGGCAAACATGTTCCCGTGTGGGGTGCACCTCAACCTTTTCCATAACAAGTATTTAACGCCCAGCAAAAACACCCAACCTTGTTAGGATTTCGACAATGGCTGTAGCAGCACGGAACACATTAACGCTGCTGATCTAGTGGCGACGGATGATGAGACGTGGAGGAAGGCCTGATTAAAAACTATGCCCAATTTAAAGGAGCGGGTCTCCTAGACTTGGAATGCCCATACACTAAGTGTGTTGGCTGTCAAACATTTTCCACAGTGGGGTACACCTCAACCTTTTCCATAACAAGTCTTTTACGCCCAGCAAAACCACCCACCCTTGTTAGTGTGACGACTCCTGGAGTAGAAATCATAAAACATAACTTTTAATAAGTAATATAAAACGCTACCACTAGATAAAGTGAGGATAAAAACACACTACATCAAAAGGTCACAGACCATATCAGAGAGTGTCTGTATAAATCAAAAAACAATACACCCAGCATATGTACATGTAACCATTCCAAGTCCAAGAATTGAAGGACTGGACAGATTTAAACTAGGTCTGAGATTTTACTGCTCAAAACCAATACCAACAAAAAACAGGTTCATTATAAGAGGTAATGCAATACAGCAAATTTGATGAAAAACCTCTCCCTTATTCAAATCACCAGAAAAGGACCTGTTCATGCCCACAAAAAAACATCATATATAAATTCCATAAGCATAACATTGAAAAAAATGGAAAGATCTCACCGCATATATGTGGAAAATGTCTAGAAGCAGATGTCCCATCAAATTCATGTGAGGTCAGGAAAAAAGGTAATAACCCTAATCAAGCCCTGTCAGAGCTAACAAATCTGACCCCCATGACTCCTGCCCTGACAAGGGCAGTCCACATCTGACCCTCAAAATAGAAGCCCTATTATGTCCCTGTGCATCCAGACGCGTTTTGTCAGTAATTGACTCTTCAGGGGACCTGTCAGCACTAAATGGGCATATTGACCAAACATATGGGCTGCCTCCTAAGATGACGCTGGAGTGAGGCAGACTGACAAAGAGGGTATTTAAAAAAACTGCCAATCAAAAATCACCCACCTGTGGCAAGTTAACGTGCACGCCCTCCAATATTAGCCACCGTGGAGAGCCATATGCAATGTCTCACGGTGGAAGGGGTTAATCATGGCCGCCCCCTTCAATAACAACAGCAGCTGACATGTACGGCAGTGCGCACAAAGCGGCAAAGGCCGCACTGCTTCCGGTAACTAAAAACACATGGAGGCAAAATGGCCGCCACACTTCCGTTCCTGCGCACATTTAGTAAATAGTGCGCTCTAATTACTAATCCGTCCTAAGACGGTGCGGCCCCAATAGGCCTCCCACGTAACGCCTACTGCGGTAAAACCATTCTGGAAGATAAAATAGCAATAAAGCTGCCGCACCTCCGGTCATGCGCACATAGCTGCATAGTGCGCCTTAATCAATGACCGACCGCAAGGCGGAACGGCAAGGAAATGCCTCCCCACAAAACGCAGAATGCGGCAGGATACTTCCGGGATACCAAACAATATAAGGGAACTAGTGCCGCTGATCAAAAAAAAGCAACACTGTAGTGCTTATCTCAAAAACGTCAGCATAGCCAGCCAGTTCCCATATCTCGATAAAGAGTGGGAAATAAACAATCAAACCCTGAACTAGGAATAATATGTGGCAGCAAAAAGGATTTATTAGAGGGTATTTGACAGTACAGAAAAGAAAGATAAATTCAATGAATATAAATGTAAACACACATACGAAAACCCTAGATATAGCAGCTATAATTCAATTGGTCATTAAGCCCTCCTGGGGCCATTGTACTCAAACAAAATATCCATTTGGTCTCTTTTTGCAAAATGATCCGGTCCCAATTGCCACCTCTTGGTGGTCTCTTAACTCTCTCAATCCCCACAAATTTAATGGAATTAATGTTCCCCCCCTTGACAGGAGTTGATGTGGCGTGAGATAGGGGTATCTCTCTTATGGATAATGTCCCCAATATGCTCCCCCACCCTGCGTTTAAATTCCCTGATGGTTTTACCCACATACTCTTTGCCGCATAAGCAAGTAGCCTTGTAGATTAGTCCTTTACTACTGCAATTAATAAATTCCCTAATCTGGAATTGTTGTCCTGTGACATTACTGACAAAATTACTTCCAGGAGAAATATGGGGGCAAACAACGCAGTGGCTGCATCTAAAACAACCCTTGATTTCAGTGGGTAACCATGTGGTGTTGGAGGGTCTCGAAAAATAACTGTTGGCCAAACGGTCTTTCAATGAACGGCCTTTTTTGTATGTAATCAGGGGTCTTGTAGGAAGTTCCCTTCCAATGTCTTTGTCCATCAATAAGATAGGCCAATGTTTAGCAAGGATGCTGCATACATCATTAGCTCCATTATCGAAGGTGGTAATCAGTCTCATTTCACCTTTGTTCTTTATTCTTGGTTTAGATCTAAGAAGATCAAGTCTATTTTTGCTTTTGGCATCCCTATAAGCACGCTTCAAGACATCATGGGGATAACCCCTATCCAAAAATCTATCTCTAAGGTCCCTTGCCTGTCTTTCAAAAGACTCATCAGTGGAGCAATTTCTGCGTATCCTAAGATACTGGCCCTTAGGTACTCCCTGTTTTAGATGCATCGGATGACTACTATCCCAACAAAGCAAAGAATTTATAGCTGTTGGTTTCCTGTAAGTACAGGTGGTGAGGGTACCATCATTCTTCTTTTCAATCAAGATGTCCAAAAAAGACAATGAAGATGGATCAATAACAGATGTGAAGAATAGACCACAATCATTATGAGTCGCCCTCGCACACCCAGGGCAGCGGGGTACTCGGTACCGGGCCGGTGTCAAGGTGGAAATGTGTCACAGCAGCGGTGACCAGGTTCGTGGCCCTGGGCGCGCAATATCAATGGCGGTGATGTTAAAGGTGTTAAAGTTTATTAGAATAGCTCATGACGCCACCCGTGGTGTTTGGCAAGTAAGATGTTGAGCCAACGCTGCATGCAGATCCGCTGGGACTGATGGTGTGCTGCAGCAAAGATGGTGTAGCTCCCCACAGGTGGAGCTGTAGTCCCAGGGCAGTGTAGGTACAATGGATGAGGAGAGGCGCAGAATGGTATGGAGGCTGATACCCTGGTGTAGTGGTGTGGGAATAACTGGGGGACACCAGAGTATGCGGTTCCAAAGCTTTACTCACTGATTGCAGTTCACTCAACTGACTGCCTCTGTACCGTGTTCTCCAGGTCAGGGCTCCTGCCAACCTTCAGGTAGGATAGGATTCTCCCTTCCACAGTCCGCCAACATGTACCTTACTGAACGACTCCTCCAATGCGCCTTTAGGTGCGAAGCACTCAAGTACTTAGTTACCCTGGAATGCCTCTCTCTAGGTGTTCCTAGTCTTTACTTGTATGACAGACAGCTGTAGCCTGCTTCGGGGACTCCTCACTGGGTCCCGGCTCTATTCAGTTGCATTTGCGTCCCAAGTCTATGATGGGAGCAAGGCGTTAGTGGCTCACTACTCCTCCGGTGTCTGTTGCCGGACATAAAGATCCAATCAACCTCGGGGACCGGGCCCCTGCCTTTGCGCTCTCTGGACTGGAAGGGTTCTCTATCTTTCTTCAACCAGCTTCCCACCACCCTATTCTCCTTCGTTCTGATCTGTTCTCTCTCTCTTATGGAAGGTTAGATTATCAATCTTATCAGTCTCTTTCTCTGGTCTTTCTCATGCCAGCAGCCCAGATCACTGGGACCTGCTGCAGCACGTCTGTTGTGAGTTCATTTTCCCCTTCATTACTGAGGCCCGAGGAACTCCCTCTTCTGGTAAAGAAAGGTAGTGAGACTGATTATCAAACACCTGAGGCTGATGATGATGACTGGCTGAGTGGAGTTACTGACTGGATATAAGGCTGCCGACGCCCTTCTGCCCTGCGGGTGATTTCTCTGTGGGATCCTTGGAGACCAGTCTGAATTCCTGCTCCTCTAAAGCTAAGTTTGCTGCTCGGCCTTTTTGCTTTGGTGCTTTGACTTTGTTTTGCTTTGTTTTTCTGGATTTCTGCCATTCCCTGCTGGGGTGTGCTGAATTCATTTAGCTCTGTCTTCTGAAAATACCTGAGTGCTGATTTAGTTTTTGAAGCCTAGCTGCTTCAGGGCCTTTTTCATATCAGCTTGTTGGCTTTTGTCTTTGATAGGGTTTTGGCAGATTGCAGACAGCAGCCTTCCTGTCCTTTCCTATCTAGGTAGTTTTGGGCCCCGTCTTTGCTCAGTCTATCCTTCTGTCTGTGTTAGTATTTTCATATTGCTTCACCGTCATTATATGTTGGGGGCTGCCTATTGCTTTGGGGTCTGCTCTGGGGCAGTTTAGATTTCTCCTTTCTTTCTTTAGGCCTATGTAATTCTCCGGCTGTGTTCGAGGGGTCTAGGGCATCGTAGGAACCCCCCACGGCTACTGCTAGTTGTGTTGATAGGTTCAGGGGTCTGCAATCTGATAGTTGCCAACGTCTCTGGTTTTCTGGACTTAACTTGTATTTCTGCTTTTGCCTCCTATGGTGACTCATTCATAACACACGTCCCTCAGACACCCATCTTCTCTCTTCTCTCTCCTCTAACCAACTAACCTCCTAACTCTCACTCTTCCCACTCTTTTATATCATCTCACTACACCCGCCTCCCAGCACATCTCGTGTTACGAAGCAGGGTTCCACGAGGGGTACTCTGCTAACCCCCAGCCTGAAGCTGTTAGGTGGCCCCACTGAACTATCCTGTGTGTGGAATGCAGGTGTGGAGCGTGGTCAGGAGTTCCCACCCTACCTGGATGGTGGGGAACTACACCTTAGGAGAAGCCTCTGGGCGACTGTGGTGACTGAAGCCTCAGGGGCGCCACATACCCCCCGTTAAACACAGCACGTCCGCCAGCTGTAAGACAACAAAAGGTACAATACAGGAACACACAAACATTTTTTTAAATGCTGTTCAACAATACTTATCTAATCTTCCTAGTGTAGGAAGCACATTTCTTAAATGTTACAAACAGGTTCACTTCCTATCTTAGTATCAAAAATTTACTTAAGTGCAATTCTTAATTCAAAGTGCTATACTCAACACATTTTCTTTAGTACATTTTCTATCAATTATTCTATTTTTCTTTCTTTCTTCTACTGGACGCAAGACACTGACCATCTGTACTTGGCCTGTCACCTGTCACTTTCAATTCTTCAGTCTTCATTCAATTCTCACATTCTATCTCAAACTTTTCTAATTCTCTGTATCAAATATTCTATAAAAGACATTTTCTTTTCACAAGACACAACATTATCAAATACGTTATCATAAAACATTCAAAGATTCTTGCAAAGTGCTGAACACTGCTCCCAGTCGGGCTTTCTTGCAGTGTCCCTTGAGGTAGACATCATTCTTCGAAAAGTGTCCATGCAAAAACATTATCTTCTCAAAGTGTCTTTATATGTAAAACCAAGAAAGGGCACCTAAAGAGGTGCAACTATTTACAATAAAAGTTTTTGGATCAATCAGCGTCTATGATCTCCACAGTTCTATATCAAAAACAACGCTGCCAATCAAAAACTGGGCAACATGAAACATGATGAACAAAAAGACAAAGGCACAACTGGTGCAACAAACCCTCCTGGGTAACGAGCTTTGGAAAATTATAATTCTTCTACTGGTGATCCCCTCCTGGGGTTCTGGATCCACATGGGTCTCTGTGGGGACGGGTGCAGCCGCGCCAGGTCCAGGCGGGAGCTTTGCTTCCACACACGGGTCCTCCGGTAACCCCTCTGGGCCGGCGGTGCTCAACCGCATGGTCAAAGTAGATGTGTAGGTCAGCGCCGCCCGGGGACAGTCCAATGCGGTAGCAGCGGGTACCGATGGAGAGGGTGGTACCGCCGGTGTAGGTCCCGCCGGGGCGCGCTGCCGTCTCAGCTTCTCCAAAGCTTCCTTCTGCTGCGGACGGGTGGTCAGTTCCATAATTTCCTCGGCTAATTGCCGGCAGTTCATTCCCCGCGCTCCGCAGGCCTCCTTCCCTTGCTCTCCAAGATGGCGTTCGGGCGTTCTTCTTCTTGCTCCGCCCTTCTGCTCGCCACTGGCTTTCTCTGCCCCTCCTTCCGAGGGCGGCGTCTTCTTCCAGCGCCTCCATACCAAGCCAGTATACGAACCCCTCGGGGGGTGGGCCATGCATCGGTCACATAGTAATTCAGGCAGGGACGGCCCAAGACTCTTCACGGTCTTTTCTTAGGACCTCCCATCTCTTCACGCCCTTCTTCTCCGCGCCAGGGGCCATTTCTAATGTCCATTTTACAGTCTATTAAATTTGGTCTTCTGCACATTTTCAAAAGTTGTAAATCCAAGGCACACAGAACCCGATGGCATCGGGTCTCGTCATCCTGTTTGTGACGCCAAAATTGAGTCACCCTCGCACACCCAGGGCAGCGGGGTACTCGGTACCGGGCCGGTGTCAAGGTGGGAATGTGTCACAGCAGTGGTGACCCGGTCCATGGCCCTGGGCGCCCAATATCAATGGCGGTGATGTTAATGGTGTTAAAGTTTATTAGAATAGTTCATGACGCCACCCGTGGTGTTTGGCAAGTAAGATGTTGAGCCAACGCTGCATGCAGATACGCTGGGACTGATGGTGTGGTGCAGCAAAGATGGTGTAGCTCCCCACAGGTGGAGCTGTAGTCCCAGGGCAGTGTAGGTGCAATGGATAAGGAGAGGCGCAGAATGGTATGGAGGCTGATACCCTGATGTAGTGGTGCGGGAATAACTGGAGGACACCAGAGTATGCGGTTCCAAAGCTTTACTCACTGTTTGCAGTTCACTCAACTGCCTGCCTCCGTACCATGTTCTCCAGGTCAGGGCTCCTGCCAACCTCCAGGCAGGATAGGATTCTTCCTTCCACACTCTGCCCTCATGTACCTTACTGAACGACTCCTCCAATGCGCCTTTAAATGCGAAGCACTCCAGTACTTAGTTACCCTGGAATGCCTCTCTCTAGGTGTTCCTAGTCTTTACTTGTATGACAGACAGCTGTAGCCTGCTTCGGGGACTCCGCACTGCGTCCCGGCTCTCTATTCAGTTGCTGTTGTGTCCCAATTCTATGATGGGAGCAAGGCGTTAGCGGCTCACTACTCCTCCGGTGTCTGTTGCTGGACATATAGATCCAATCAACCTCGGGGACCGGGCCCTGGCCTTTGCGCTCTCTGGACTGGAAGTGTTCTCTATATTTCTTCAACCAGCTTCCCACCGTCCTTCTATTCTCCTTCGTTCCGATCTGTTCTCTCTCTTATGGAAGGTTAGGTTATCAATCTTATCGGTCTCTTTCTCTGGTCTTTCTCATGCCAGCAGCCCAGATCACTGGGACCTGCTGCAGCACGTCCCTCAGACACCCATCTTCTCTCTTCTCTCTCCTATAACCAACTAACCTACTAACTCTCACTCTTCCCACTCTTTTATATCATCTCACTCCACCCGCCTCCCAGCACATCTCATATTATGAAGCAGGGTTCCACGAGGGGTGCTCTGCTAACCCCCAGCCTGAAGCTGTTAGGTGGCCCCACTGAACTATCCTGTGTGTGGAATGCAGGTGTGGAGCGTGGTCAGGAGTTCCCACCCTACCTGGATGGTGGGGCACTACACCTTAGGAGAAGGTGCAGTACCTCTGTGGCGACTGAAGCCTCAGCGGCGCCACAATTAGAGTTCAAAATGTCAACAAAACAAGAAAAACTGCTGACCGAGCCCCTCCACAGCACCAAAATGTCATCTATATACCGGACCCACAGCTCAATCTGTCCTACTGTATCCAGACCACTCCTGAAGACCTGAGTCTCCTCCCACCAGCCCAGGAACAAGTTAGCATACGCCAGGGCACAGGGGCTCCCCATGGCAGTGCCCCTGAGCTGGTGGTAGATTTTGTGGTCAAACAGAAAGAAATTCTTGGTGAGACAGAACCGGAGTAATCTGATGATGAATTCGCTATGGGTCCGGTATTGACACCCTCTGGTGCTGAGAAAATACAAAACTGCCTCCAACCCCTTGTCATGGGGTATGGAGGTATAGAGGGCCTCTACATCTATACTGCCCAAATTAACTTCAGGATCAACACTTAATCCCTCTAATCTCTGAAGGAGATCAGGGGTGTCCTGTACAAAGGATTGTAAAGCGGCAACAAAAGGCTTAAGGACATGATCCAAATAAATGCCAATATTGTGGCTCACACTGCCCATGCCTGACACAATGGGTCTGCCCTTCAAAGGGGACAGACCCTTGTGTAATTTTGGCAAACAGTAAAAAGTGGCCACTACAGCATCTTTTGGCATTTAAAAGTCAAATTCACATTTATCAATGACCCCCAAAGATAGCCCTTCATCCAAAATCTCCTTGAGTTCAACCAAATACTCAGATGTAGGGTTATGAGTCAAAACTTCATAACTGTCCCTGTCTGACAAGAGCGTCTCACACATCTTCAGATATTGTGTGGAGTCTAGGATGACCACATTGCCACCTTTATCCGAAGGTTTAATGACAATGTGGTCATCCTGCTCAAGTCCATTAATAACCCTCATCTCCGCTTTAGTACAATTGTACCTTGAAAAAACCTTTTTTCCATGTAGGGATTTCAGGTCTTGTGTGACCAAATTTTCAAAGATGTCAATTGCAGAGATATCTCCAGTGGGAGGAGGCATTTTATTGCTCCTATTCTTTAAGTCCATAAATGGACCCTTGTCCAAATCATTTGGATTCACCTCTCCAATACTATTAAGTAAACGTACGTCAGTGTCAGGACTCTGAACATTTTGACCTTTTTGCATTACTGCCCTTTTCCAAGATGGTGTCCTTGGTCTCATGTGCATTGTGTCCTCCTGCTATAAAACTCCACCCCAGCCTTCAGTCTGTGCTTGAGTATTCTGCCTTGCATCCAGCTCCTGACCTCTGACTGCTCCCTGGCTATATACCGTCTCCTATGAACCTGTGTGGTGATCCTGCTGCTCTGAGTTCCTGCTGCATACTCCAGTTTCCAGAACCCTTCTTCCTCTGCTGCTCGTGTTTCACTTCCATCTGCATTTGCTGGACATGTAAGCTGTTCCTGCTCTGCAAGAGCCTGAGACTATTTTCCAGGCCTCCCTGGTCAAGCTAAGATAAGATTTGAACTGCCTTTTAAGCTTGCCTATCTGTGTCTGGACTAAGACAAGGATTTATTCATGCCAAGTATCCTCAAGAATAACTGTGCTTCATAGACTTTTTGCTTGATTGCATTTTCCTCTGAAGTTCCTATAGACTGCTAAGCTGCTTCTTATATTTTATCCAAGTGTTGTGGACTTGAGTTTCTTTCTGCATCTATTGTATCACCGTGTGTTAATATAGACTTTACCACTTATAAAGCTGTGTCCTGTAGTCATCTTGTTCCACGCACAGAGTCTCCTGAGTTATCCCCTATAATTATTACAGGATACTCAAGCCCTATAAAAAGGAGACTGCTGGAACAATGACTGCAGAAAGCAGACTAGAGCAGGTGTTTTCCATAATTAGATTACTGCAGAAAGATGTGGAAGGTCTACAAAAGAAGTTTGGAAGCTTTGAACAACAAGTGTTTGGACAGACTTTGCAGGACTTAAGCAACCGCATGGCAGCCCAGGAAAACAAACTTGCTGGCATAGAGTCCCAGTATGGACAGGCTTTTCAGGACATAAGCACGCAAATAGCTGCACAAGTAACTTTACCCGCTTGGCAACTGCCACCAGCTAGCCCACCCAAGTTGCCCCCCATTCAGATTTAATGGTGATCGCGACAAATTTCGTGGCTTTGTGAATCAATGTATGCTATATTTTGATGTGCATGCCGACTGTTTTCCTTCTGATCGATCCAAGGTATTGTGTGTAATAATGCTACTGACCTCACGAGCGCTCGCCTGGGCGAATCCAATGATTGAGTCTCGTGACCCACGGTTAAATAACTTGGATGATTTCTTGGCCGCTATGGCATTAATGTTTGATGACCCTAATCGCCGTGCAACCGCCGAATCTGCTTTGTTGTCTTTACGCCAGGCTAAACGTTCTGTTATTGAATATGCCACTGAATTCAGGAGATTAGCGGTAGATACCAATTGGGACAGTTATGCACAATTGCCTATTTTTAAGAGGGGTCTGTCTAGTGTTGTAAAGGATGAACTAGCTCGCTCCGAGTCACCACAAGAGCAAGAGACATTTATACAGCATTGTGTGCGCATAGACATTCGCCTTACTGAGTGTAGGCAGGAGAAATTTGCTGTATATAACCGTATTTCTAACTTTTCCCTTCATTCCAAAGAGCCTGCAGGTAAAGCCTCTCGGGAGGGGGAGGAGGTGCCCATGCAAATTGATTCCGTTCAGAGGCGCGAGAGTAATGAGCGCCGGGAGCATCGCCTTCGTGAGAGTCTATGTTTCTACTGCGGTCAGTCTGACCACTTTTTAATCAACTGTCCCAAGTGTCCCAAGCGGCCTAATAAGGTGCTAGCAGCAGTAGGAGAATATGACAACTGTGATGATGAATCTGACATCTCTGAATGTAGCCTGCCTCTAAACGCTGTATTTCATTCACTTTCTATGACTTCACCCCCCAAGGAGCTGAAGGAGAAGAACTCTCACTGTTCTCTCCCTATTAAGATCCTGTGTTCAGGACAGTGGATTTCCAGTGCAGCTATGATTGACTCTGGTGCAGGTGGCAATTTCATGGATATTGCATTTGCCAAGGAACATGGTATTAAAATTCAGCAAAGAGCCTCTCCACTTACCATGGAAACAAAAAGAGAGAAGAGCCAGCACTGCCAGTGGTCAGAACGCATAACATGAGGTGCATATGCACATATCTTACTGCATTCAAAATGAGACATTTAGCAAAATATTGATCAATATATTGAGCCACCCCGCCACACCAAGGCAATCTCATATGGGGGGTCCTACTCTACATTTTTATTTATTCACTGTGCCATTGCGGCCTCCTAAATGTTTTAAAAGCAAGACCATATCAAATGCAATCCATACCTGAAGCATATCTGCATCACTCCCGTGCAGCCAGATGGAGCAGGTGCAGATGAAGGCCAACCAGGTCTGAACACAGACATCTCAGGTTTGACCTCCACACACTGCCTGACCAGCAAACACAGATGAAGGGCAATGCAGGCTCAGACATGGATGCAAAAATAAATAAAGCCTGGGGCAGGGCGGGGCTGCCGTGAGTGTGCACAGCAGGCTAGATCAATCACAATAAACACAGAAAAGATGGCGAACATGACCAAGCGTGCACGGCAACAGTGGTGGTCAGCCACAAAACCAATTTGCAATAAAAAGAGAGAAGAGCCAGCACTGCCAGTGGTCAGAACGCATAACATGAGGTGCATATGCACATATCTTACTGCATTCAAAATGAGACATTTAGCAAAATATTGATCAATATATTGAGCCACCCCGCCACGCCAAGGCAGTCTCATATGGGGGGTCCTACTCTACATTTTTATTTATTCACTGTGCCATTGCGGCCTCCTAAATGTTTTAAACTGCTGGTCAGGCAGTGTGTGGAGGTCAAACCTGAGATGTCTGTGTTCAGACATGGTTGGCCTTTATCTGCACCTGCTCCATCTGGCTGCACGGGAGTGATGCAGATATGCTTCAGGTATGGATTGCATTTGATATGGTCTTGCTTTTAAAACATTTAGGAGGCCGCAATGGCACAGTGAATAAATAAAAATGTAGAGTAGGACCCCCCATATGAGATTGCATTGGCGTGGCGGGGTGGCTCAATATATTGATCAATATTTTGCTAAATGTCTCATTTTGAATGCAGTAAGATATGTGCATATGCATCTCATGTTATGCGTTCTGACCACTGGCAGTGCTGGCTCTTCTCTTTTTTTATTGCAAATTGGTTTTGTGGCTGACCACCACTGTTGCCATGCACGCTGGGTCATGTTCGCCATCTTTTCTGTGTTTATTGTGATTGATCTAGGCTGCTGTGCACACTCACGGCAGCCCCGCCCTGCCCCAGGCTTTATTTATTTTGCATCCATGTCTGAGCCTGCATTGCCCTTCATCTGTGTTTGCTGGTCAGGCAGTGTGTGGAGGTCAAACCTGAGATGTCTGTGTTCAGACATGGTTGGCCTTTATCTGCACCTGCTCCATTTGGCTGCACGGGAGTGATGCAGATATGCTTCAGGTATGGATTGCATTTGATATGGTCTTGCTTTTAAAACATTTAGGAGGCCGCAATGGCACAGTGAATAAATAAAAATGTAGAGTAGGACCCCCCATATGAGATTGCCTTGGCATGGTGGGGTGGCTCAATATATTGATCAATATTTTGCTAAATGTCTCATTTTGAATGCAGTAAGATATGTGCATATGCACCTCATGTTATGCGTTCTGACCACTGGCAGTGCTGGCTCTTCTCTTTTTTTATTGCAAATTGGTTTTGTGGCTGACCACTAGAGTTGAGCGAAACGGGTCGAAAAATTTCAAAAGTCGCCGGGGTATAAAAGGGCGTGCACGCCGACCGCCATCTTACTTCTGCCGATCTTAGCATAGGGAGGGGTTGCTGCTGATTCTGTAGGGAGAGCGTTAGGCAGGGAAGAAGAAAAAAAAACTGCTTCTGCTGCTAGCGATTGTGCCTATACAACACACCAGTCACTGTGTGTGCAGTACAAGGGGAGGCTATATTGTGGTGTATCAGTGGTGTTGGTTGTTGGGCTGCCTTCTAAGGCTTCCTGACAGCTGCATTGCTGTTTACCCACTGCTCTGCAAACTGCTTTTTTAAAAGCAATCCCAATTTTTTTTTGTCCTGCTGAGGTACTGAGCTGCAAATTGCTTTTTTAAAAGCAATCCCAATTTTTTTTTTTGTCCTGCTGAGGTACTGAGCGTGCATTTTTTCACACCATACAGCGGTGTACGCTCTTCACACAGTACCGTGTAACGGCTGTTATCACAGCCACAGTGAAGCTATCTGTGTCACTCTGTGAGAATAAGTCGAGGACATGTTCCGTTCTTACAGACCTGCACTCTAGGGAGATTCCTATTCTGCCCAATTCTACATACACCTTGTAGTTTGTGATACACTAGCCAATTTCTGCCTGTGACATAGCGCTGTCATATTCAGTGGGCCTCACACAATCCAAAAGTGTCCAGTGTCCACAAGTGTCTGCAGAAATTCAAAATCTCCCTTATCCTCTAGTCACTTTGGTCACAGCTGTGCCATCGAGCCTGTGACATAGCGCTCAGATATTCAGTGGGCCTCACACAATCCAAGAGTGTCCAGTGTCCACAAGTGTCTGCAGAAATTCAAAATCTCCCTTATCCTCTAGTCACTTTTGTCACAGCTGTGCCATCGAGCCTGTGACATAGCGCTCAGATATTCAGTGGGCCTCACACAAATCAAGAGTGTCCAGTGTCCACAAGTGTCTGCAGAAATTCAAAATCTCCCTTATCCTCTAGTCACTTTGGTCACAGCTGTGCCATCGAGCCTGTGACATAGCGCTCAGATATTCAGTGGGCCTCACACAATCCAAGAGTGTCCAGTGTCCACAAGTGTCTGCAGAAATTCAAAGTCTCCCTTATCCTCTAGTCACTTTTGTCACAGCTGTACCATTGAGCCTGTGACATAGCGCTCAGATATTCAGTGGGCCTCACACAATCCAAAAGTGTCCAGTGTCCACTAGTGTGTGCAGAAATTCAAAATCTCACTTATCCTCTAGTCACTTTTGTCACAGCTGTGCCATCGAGCCTGTGACATAGCGCTCAGATATTCAGTGGGCCTCACACAATCCAAAAGTGTCCAGTGTCCACTAGTGTGTGCAGAAATTCAAAATCTCACTTATCCTCTAGTCACTTTTGTCACAGCTGTGTCATCGAGCCTGTGACATAGCGCTCAGATATTCAGTGGGCCTCACACAATCCAAGAGTGTCCAGTGTCCACAAGTGTCTGCAGAAATTCAAAATCTCCCTTATCCTCTAGTCACTTTTGTCACAGCTGTGCCATCGAGCCTGTGACATAGCGCTCAGATATTCAGTGGGCCTCACACAATCCAAAAGTGTCCAGTGTCCACTAGTGTGTGCAGAAATTCAAAATCTCACTTATCCTCTAGTCACTTTGGTCACAGCTGTGCCATCCTATAGACACCTTGTACCTTGTTTTACATTACTATATAGTTTGTTGGATTTTGTCTACATTTCTACAAAAAATGAGGAAGTCTGGTGGAAGAGGCCGTGGAATTGGGCGGGGGTTGGCAGCTGGTAATGATGGTGTTGGTGGTGGATCTGATGGTAGTGGCAAGAGCAAAATAGGACCGAATGCAGGAGGTGTTGAGCCTGCGTCATCGTCTGGCTCCATAAGGCTTCGAAGGCTTAGTTTTCTAGGAGTTGGCAAACCGCTTTTAAAGCCAGAGCATCAGGAAAACGTTTTGTCTTACATTGCTGACTCAGCCTCCAGCTCTATCGCCTCCTCTTCTTCAGTTGTAAAAAGTAAAAGCACTGAGTCGTCATTGGAGGCTCATGTTCATGAACCACACCTTTCCTTGTGTCCTTCACCCCAACCAAGATTGAAGGATGACGCAGGCCATACTACTGATTACTCCGTGGAGCTGTTTTCACATACCATGCCTGGATTATCAAGTGAAATGGTGAATTACCCAGGCCAAGATGAATCTGACATGGAGTGCACTGATGCACAGCCGCTGATGGATGATTCTGCTGGTACATTCACTCAGAGCACTACATTGTCCTCGCAGTGTACAGAGCCAGATTCTGACCCTGATGAGACTCAGGTGCCCCTTCCCGCACACTATACCACCATACACAGTGACACAGAGGGAGGTGCACATGACATTGAAGAGGAGGTGATGGATGACCCAGTTGTTGACCCAGATTGGCATCCATTGGGGGAAGAGGGTGCTGCTTCCAATAGCTCAGATGAGGAGCATCCACAGCAGACATCGACATCGCAACAGCTGTTATCTGGCAGGCCCGGAGCACTCCAAAGACAGGTTCCAAACATCAAAAGAGTTGCTGGACAGCTTGTCCAGAGGGTCAAAAGATCACAGCGTGCTAGGCCGCAAAATGTCTGCCAAAGTAGGAAGAGTGCAGTGTGGCACTTTTTTGAACAAAATCCTCATGATCAGGCCAAGGTTATCTGCAAGAAGTGCGCAAAGACCTTTAGCCGAGGGAAAAATCTGAAAAATTTGAATACCAGTTGCATGCTTAGACATTTAACCACCATGCACTTGCAAGCGTGGACACAACACCAAACCTCAAGTGCCACATGTGCAACTGATCACAACGAAGGTAGTCAGCAACGCTACATTGTTTCCCCCACTGTAAGCCCACCGGTTAGCACAGCAGCAAATGTAGAGGTGTCGTTGCAAGGCCACAGCAGTCAGGGAATCCCACTGTAATATCAACGAAAGACTGATTCTAGGCCATCAGAAAGAACAACAACTCCATCACCATCATCAACCCTCTCTCAGTCCGCCCTGTCAATGGCTACTTCCACCATATGCAGCTCTCAAGTCCAGCTCACCCTCCCAGACACTATGAGTAGGTCAAGAAAGTACTCAGTCTCTCATCCGCGTACACTGGGTTTGAACGCCCACATTGCCAAACTAATCTCGTTTGAGATGATGCCCTTTCGGTTGGTGGAAAGCGCAGCTTTCCGCGAACTCATGGCCTATGCAGTACCACGCTATGACCTACCCAGTCGCCACTTCTTCTCTCGCAAAGTCATCCCAGCCCTCCACCATCATGTGAAAGACCGCATTGTCCATGCACTCAAGCAGTCAGTGAGCGGAAAGGTGCACCTCACAACAGATGCATGGTCCAGTCGGCATGGCCAGGGCCGTTACGTGTCCATCACTGCGCACTGGGTTAATGTGGTGGATGCAGGGTCCACAGGGGACACCGGTGGTGGGACAGTGCTGCCTAGCCCACAGTTGGCTGTAGGCGTTCGACCCTCCTCCTCCTCCTCCTCCAGAAGCGAAAGCTCGTCCACAGAGCGCAGTCGTACGAGCACTCCATCTGCAGCTGCCACTGTTGCACACGAGGTGTCCCCCTATCGAGCAGCTAGTGGAAAGCGTCAGCAGGCTTTGTTGCAGATGATGTGTTTGGGCGACAGACACACCGCCGAGGTGCTGGCTGAGTACTTGAAGCGACAAACTGAGTCATGGCTGGGCAGTGTACATCTTGAGGCAGGCAAGGTAGTTAGTGATAACGGCCGTAATTTTGTGGCAGCCATAGCCCTTTCAAAACTCAGCCACATACCTTGCTTGGCTCACACCTTGAACCTGGTGGTGCAGTGCTTCCTCAAAAATGATCCGGAGTTAACAGCCCTGCTCCAGAAGGTGCGAAGACTGTGCGCGCACATCCGCCGGTCGCCTGTACACTCCGTTCGTATGCAGAAGCTGCAGCGATTGCTCCACCTTCCCAACCACCGCCTCATTATCGACATTGCAACAAGGTGGAACTCCACTCTGCACATGGTGGAGCGGCTGTGCGAGCAGAGGCAGGCCATAATGCATTTGTGGGAGGATACACGGCCAGGCACTTTGAGAGCAGACATGGAGTTGACAGGTGTGCAGTGGTCGAAGCTGAAAGACCTCTGTAAAGTCCTTCAGTGTTTTGAGGAATGCACATGGCTGGTAAGCGCAGACGACGCCATCCTAAGCATGAGCATCCCACTTATGCGTCTGCTCATGCAAACTTTGACGCACCTTAAGGAGCAGGCTTCTGCAGCCAATGTTGATGAGGAGGAAGAGGAGGAGGGAATCCTTGATGACATTCAGCCATTGTCTGCTCAGGGACCTCTCCTGGACGAGGTGGAGGAAGAAGAGGAGGAGGATGATGGGGATGATTACTTAGGGGAGGAGGATGCATCTCGTGGGGCAAGTGAAAATGTTGGCGTGGCAAGGTCTGGTACAGGGTTTGTGCGTAACTGGAGGGATGTGGATTTGCCAGAAAGTGCTCCTCCAACCAGCACTCGCAGTGCATCATTGACACCGGGAACATTGGCCCACATGTCAGATTATGCCTTGCAGATCCTAAAAAGGGACCCCCGTATTGCTAAAATGATGAACGATGACGACTACTGGTTGGCCAGCATCCTGGATCCACGCTATAAAGGCAAATTACAAAACATCATGCCACAGGACAACCTTGACCTAATATTGGCTAATAAACAAGCAACTCTGGTAAATCGGTTGCTTGAGGCATTCCCAGCACACAGCAGCGGTGATGGTTCTCACACGAGCCGTACGGGCCGGGGGCAGCTTGGCAGAGGTGTTCGTGGTGCACACAGCAGAAGTGGCGTTAGAGACAGGGGTTTCATGACAATGTTGTGGACTGATTTTTCAAGTACCGCTCACACAACTGGTAATACTGCATCGATGGAAAGTGACAGGAGACAGCAGTTGTCAGCTATGGTTACAACCTACTTTTCCTCCCATATCGATGTTCTACCACACAGGTCATTCCCCTTTGACTATTGGGCCGCTAAACTGGACACCTGGCCTGAATTGGCACAATATGCCTTACAGGAGCTCGCTTGCCCAGCTGCAAGTGTGCTATCGGAAAGAGTCTTCAGTGCAGCTGGATCAATCCTGACAGAGAAAAGGACCCGTCTGTCAACCCAAAATGTGGATGATCTAACCTTCATTAAAATGAACCACGCATGGGTTTCCAAGGATTTTGTCCCACCTTCCCCTGATGACACATAGGGTGACAGAAAAATGGCTTGCTTTGGTCCACCTCTTCCTGGGACTTGAACAATTTCACCTTTTGCATCAGCTGAATGTCCAACATCAACATATGCCACTTTCTAAAACTCCCTAACTGTGCTGCCGCCACCCCCCCATGGCCGGGGTCACCACCTAGCGCACGACACCGTGCGAGTGCCGTTGCCCTGGACACATGGGTAGGCCGACTCTTGGGCGCGGGCACTGGCACAGGGTCCCTCATAGTGCAATCAAGTGTCTCTGACGGTGGTGGTGCACACCCGCCGTCAGACACACCGCTGTACTATGAGGGGCCCAGTGCCAGTACCGACGCCCACGAGTGGGCCCCCCTTGCTTGGGCAGGGCCCCAGCATTTGCAATCTTTACCTCTCCCTGCTCCTCCGCTATGTAGTCTGGGCCGTCAAATCCATACTATGCCTGACACGGTTTGAGCCTGCCTCCTGATGTATAGACATATATTTTGAATGTGTACACTATGCTATCCATACATGTTATCCGGGGATACGGTACCCTTTCTAACCTTTGTGCAATCACGTGCAATCCATACTGGGCTTAACACCGTCTGAGCCTGCCTCCTGATGTATAGACATATATTTTGAATGTGTACGCTATCCATACATGTTATCCAGGGATACGGTACCCTTTCTAACCTTTGTGCAATCATGTGCAATCCATACTGGGCCTAACACCGTCTGAGCCTGCCTCCTGATGTATAGACATATATTTTGAATGTGTACGCTATCCATACATGTTATCTGGGGATACGGTACCCTTTCTAACCTTTGTGCAATCATGTGCAATCCATACTGGGCCTAACACCGTCTGAGCCTGCCTCCTGATGTATAGACATATATTTTGAATGTGTACGCTATCCATACATGTTATCTGGGGATACGGTACCCTTTCTAACCTTTGTGCAATCATGTGCAATCCATACTGGGCCTAACACCGTCTGAGCCTGCCTCCTGATGTATAGACATATATTTTGAATGTGTACGCTATCCATACATGTTATCTGGGGATACGGTACCCTTTCTAACCTTTGTGCAATCATGTGCAATGCATACTGGGCCTAACACCGTCTGAGCCTGCCTCCTGATGTATAGACATATATTTTGAATGTGTACGCTATCCATACATGTTATCCGGGGATACGGTACCCTTTCTCACCTTTGTGCAATCACGTGTAATCCATACTGGGTGTGAGAACGGCTGGCGAGCTGTTAAGCAAGCTACAGCACCTGTGGTTTGCACACGTAAGTTTTTCATTTTTTCAGGAATGACGGTTAGGCCTAATTCCAGAACTGCGGTTGACCTGCACTTACTGGGAAATCATTGTTCGCGGGTAATAATTGTAATTAGTGATCCCCATCACTAACGTTGTTCAGCGGGTTATCTGCACCTGTAAGCGACAAACGCTGGCCTTTTCAGTGTAGCGCACATGCAGCCACGAACATGTAAGGGCATGACACACCAGTTATTGGCCAATCTCATGTGCCAGAGCCTCATGTGTCCCTCTAGTAAGCCGGACTCGGACCGCGGGGCATGACGGAGTCTCGTTCGTTAACGGAATTAAGCTTGCAATGTGTGCATCTGTTCTGTAGCTGGCATGGTTGAGGTTTCCCAGGTGGAGTCGAATTTAACCGTAGGCTCCACTCCTGGTGGTGCCCTTTTGGACATTCCTTTAAGGTTCAGCTTTGCAACCATACTGCCCACGTAAAACAAACACTTTGCCTTCATGAACGCTGTTTGGAGGGTCATGACTCATGGGAATAACGCCGCCCAATCAGTTAACCTGCTAGAGAGATCGTTCGTTGCTCCCAAGCATGACATCACACTCCCTAGGAGGAAGGTAATGCCACTGTGGTGACCGTACTCCTGGGGGCGACACAAGTGCACTGATGCCCAGCCACTGCTCGATGAATCTGCTGGTACATTGACCCAGACCACTACATTCCCCTTGCACGCTACACGGCCTGAATCTGACCCTGATGAAACTCAGGTTACCCTTCCCATATACAGTTCCATCTTACACAGTGACAAAGAGGAAGCTGCAGATGAAAGTGCAGGTTCGGCCCACCCGCCATCAGACACACCACCGTACTATCAGGGGCCCTGTGCCAGTGCCGTCGCCAACGAGTGGACCCCCCCTGCTTGCTCAGGATCACAGCACTTGCAAAGTTGAAATACTGTGCAGTGAGATGGAAGATGGGGACGACGAGGAGTCCAGACAAGTACAGGGATTCCCTAGCGAGGAGACTTATTTGATTGTTTTCAATGTTGGGACAGCAATTTTTGGGGAGCACTATACTCTGGAGAATGATAGATGGGGCCCACCATACACTGGAACATTCCAAAGGTGGACATCAGACACTGGAGCAGCATTTACAGGGCCCATTATACACTAGAGCATTAGAAATGGGGCCCATTATGTTTGGAGTATTATTTGGGCCCATAAGACAGTGGAGCTTCATCCATGGGGACCAACATATACTGTAGCATTATGTGGAGCTCATCATATACTGTTTCAAACATTATATGGGACCAATGATTCTGTATGGAGAAATAGATGGGCCTCGTCATGAGATGTAAAAAGTGAAGTATTTTTCATTGTACTATACCGCTATTTCTCTGCCGTATCGGAGCATGATGAGTTGTGGCATGTGTTAAAGGGGCGCTCTTTCGCCCAGGGCACATGAAAACCTGGAGCCACCCCCCCCCCACAACTTTAGCCAAATAACCCCCATTTTTCAGTGCGTAACTTGTATTATGAAGTTAATTAAGGTTGACAAGCTTAAGTAAGAAGAATTGATGCTTTTGGCATTCAAATGGGCACTGTAGGTGTGTTTCCTGTGCTCCTCTCACTGCCGACTTTTATTCCCCATTGACTTACATTGGGTTTCGTGCTTCGGGACGACCCCGACTTTTCCCTATAATCGGACGATCTTGCTCGACCCGACTTTTGGAAAAGTCTGGTTTCACGAAACGAAACTCGACCCTAAAAAACCAAAAGTCGCTCAACTCTACTGACCACCACTGTTGCTGTGCACGCTGGGTCATGTTCGCCATCTTTTCTGTGTTTATTGTGATTGATCTAGGCTGCTGTGCACACTCACGGCAGCCCCGCCCTGCCCCAGGCTTTATTTATTTTGCATCCATGTCTGAGCCTGCATTGCCCTTCATCTGTGTTTGCTGGTCAGGCAGTGTGTGGAGGTCAAACCTGAGATGTCTGTGTTCAGACCTGGTTGGCCTTTATCTGCACCTGCTCCATCTGGCTCCACGGGAGTGATGCAGATATGCTTCAGGTATGGATTGCATTTGATATGGTCTTGCTTTTAAAACATTTAGGAGGCCGCAATGGCACAGTGAATAAATAAAAATGTACAGTAGGACCCCCCATATGAGATTGCCGTGGCGGGGTGGCTCAATATATTGATCAATATTTTGCTAAATGTCTCATTTTGAATGCAGTAAGATATGTGCATATGCACCTCATGTTATGCGTTCTGACCACTGGCAGTGCTGGCTCTTCTCTTTTTTTATTACCATGGAAACAGTGGATGGGTCACCTTTAATCTCTGGGCCTGTGGATCAGGAGACCATACCCCTTGAAATTTTGTTGGAGCCTAGTCATCAGGAGCAACTTTCTTTCTTGCTAATTTCTTCTCATTTTCATGTGATTTTAGGCATTCCTTGGTTGCGTTCTCAAAACCCAAGTATCAACTGGGAAACCAAGGAGATCATCATTCCAACAAGGAGCAACGCAGCATTAACAGAAGCTGTCCCTGAGTCCACGGCCATAGAACCACATGTACAGGTATTTACTTTACCTTCAGCATATAAAGAGTTCTCTGACATCTGTGACAAGAAGAATGCAGATCAGCTTCCTCCACACAGGCATTATGACTGTCCCATTGAGCTGCTTCCTGGGGCAGCTATTCCTTTTGGTAACGTATACCCTTTGGCGGCACCTGAGCTTCAAGCCTTAAAGGAGTATATTGATGAAAATCTGGCCAAAGGCTTCATACGTCCTTCTTCCTCACCAGCAGGTGCACCTATATTTTTTGTAAAGAAGAAGGATGGGACCCTGAGACCCTGTGTTGACTATCGTGAACTTAAGGTAACCATACGAAATCGTTACCCTTTGCCTCTGATTCCCGAATTACTGGAAAGTGTCCGCCATGCTAAAGTGTTCTCTAAACTGGATCTTCGTGGGGCTTATAATTTGGTGCGTATTCGTCCAGGGGATGAGTGGAAGACAGCATTCAGATGCCGGTATGGACACTTTGAATATCTTGTGATGCCCTTCGGCCTTTGTAACGCCCCTGCAACATTTCAACACCTTGCTAACGACATTTTCAGAGATTTGTTGGACCAGTTTGTGGTGATCTATTTGGACGATATACTAATCTTTTCTGACTCTCTACAGGAACATGAAATACATGTCAAGACTGTTTTAAGACGTCTGAAAGAGAACCATCTGTATATTAAGCCGGAGAAATGTGAGTTCCATCGTTCTGAGATACAGTTCTTAGGATATATCATCTCTCCCCAGGGGCTGAACATGGAATCCGGTAAGATTCAGGCTATCCTTGACTGGCCGGTACCCAAGAACGTTAAGGAGGTCCAACGTTTTATTGGTTTTGCAAATTTCTACAGACGCTTCATTCGAAATTTTTCTGATATTGTCCGTCCCATTACTTCCTTGACAAAGAAGGAAAAGCCCTTTAAGTGGTCATCACAGGGTCAAGAAGCTTTCAATCGGCTTAAGATCTGTTTCACCTCAGCACCACTGTTGATACACCCAGATCCAACACTTTTTTTCATTGTGGAGGTGGACGCTTCCGATAATGTTTTGGGGGAGATTCTCTCCCAAAGAACTGGAGAGAAGGGTCTACTACATCCTTGTGCTTTCTTTTCCCATAGACTAACCTCAGCAGAGAAGAATTACGACGTGGGAGACAAGGAATTGCTGGCCATTATTGCGGCTTTCAAAGAATGGAGACATCATCTGCAAGGAGCTGCACAACAGATCATAGTGCTAACTGACCATCGCAATTCCTGAGATCCGCTAGATGTCTTTCTCCTCGTCAGGCTCGTTGGAACTTATTTTTAAACCAATTTAACTTTGTTATCTCGTACCGTCCAGGTTCTCGTAATGGGAAGGCTGATGCTTTATCCCGAATCCATGCTGCGGATTCCGTACCTGGAGCCCCGCCCAAGACCATTCTATCGGATGCCAATTTCATCGGAGTTATCCACGACCAGGACTTGTGGAAGGAGTGCAGGGAGGCTTATGACGGTGATGTATTTCTGGCCAACCCACCAGTGGATATAAATCTTGTCTTTAAGGGTGGCATGTGGTTCAGAGATCGACGTATCTACGTCCCTGAGGTCGTCCATCTGCAGATCCTCAATTTGGTACATGACTCCAAGTTGGCTGGTCACAGGGGGATACAGAAGACACAAGAGTTCCTGAGCCGATTCTTCTGGTGGCCAACTAGCCTGAAGGATACCAAGGACTATGTGCTCGTTACAAGACTCCTCATGTGGCACCTACGGGTCTTCTACAACCATTACCTGTTCTGTCTCGCCCTTGGGGGTCTATATCAATGGACTTTATCGTGGAGCTGCCCACATCGGGGGGCATGAATAAAATCATGGTGGTAGTTGATCGCCTGACCAAAGCTGCCCATTTTGTTCCCTGCACCGGCCTCCCCTCAGCTAAAGATACAGTGAACTTGGCTATACAGAATGTCTTTCGGTTACATGGGGTCCCGGATGAGATCATCTCTGACCGGGGAGTGCAGTTCACTTCAAGATTCTGGAAGGGGTTTTGCTCTGCACTCAATATTAAGGTCTGTCTCTCTTCCGCTTACCATCCCCAGACTAATGGTCAGACTGAACGGACCAACCAGACGCTGGAACAATATCTAAGATGCTATGTCAGCCATCTCCAGGATGATTGGTTGGAGTTGCTGCCATTAGCCGAATTTTCATATAACAATTCTCAGAGCGCCTCCACTAAATTTACACCTTTCTTTGCCAATCTGGGTTATCATCCGTGTATCTTACCTAGGTCGCCAATTAATTCTCCGGTTCCGGCAGTGGAGGAAAGACTGACTGCGATGAGGCAAAATCTGGAAGTTCTGAAGGAATCCCTGACCACAGCTCAAGAACGTTATAAGAAATCGGCTGATAGATTCCGTAAACCTGCACCCATGTTCAAGGTAGGAGATTCCGTGTGGTAAGCAACTAAGAATCTGAAGTTAAACGTTCCTTCACAGAAACTTGGACAGAAATTCATTGGCCCTTTCAAGATCAACGGTATTGTGAGCTCTGTGGCCTGCCGGCTGAAGCTGCCTAGGACTATGACGGTACACCCAGTTTTTCATGTATCTTTACTAAAGCCTGTATCTCCTAATACCTTCCAGGGACGTGTTGTGCCACCTCCGCAGCCTGTGGTGATTGATGAGCAAGAACAATTTGTGGTGGAGGAAATTATTGATTCCAGGATTCGCAGGAATCGGCTCCAATATCTGATAAGATGGCAGGGATATTCCTCTGAGAGACTCTTGGGAACCTGTGGAAAACATCAATGCCCAACAGAAGATTTCTCGTTTTCATCAGAGATTCCCTGAGAAACCAGGTCCAGGATCGTCCTGAGGCCGCTTCTAAGGAGGGAGTAATGTCAGGACTCTGAACATTTTGACATTTTTGCATTACTGCCCTTTTCCAAGATGGTGTCCTTGGTCTCATGTGCATTGTGTCCTCCTGCTATAAAACTCCACCCCAGCCTTCAGTCTGTGCTTGAGTATTCTGCCTTGCATCCAGCTCCTGACCTCTGACTGCTCCCTGGCTATATACCGTCTCCTGTGAACCTGTGTGGTGATCCTGCTGCTCTGCTCTGAGTTCCTGCTGCCTACTCCAGTTTCCAGAACCCTTCTTCCTCTGCTGCTCGTGTTTCACTTCCATCTGCATTTGCTGGACATGTAAGCTGTTCCTGCTCTGCAAGAGCCTGAGACTATTTTCCAGGCCTCCCTGGTCAAGCTAAGATAAGATTTGAACTGCCTTTTAAGCTTGCCTATCTGTGTCTGGACTAAAGGCCCTTTTACATTTAGCGATGCACCAGCGATCCAACCAGCGATCCGACCCGGTCAGGATCGCTGGTGCATCGCTAAATGATCGCTAGTGAGCTTTCATACAGAAAGATCTCACAGCGATGCAGCAGCGACGCAGCGCACGATACTTACCATTCACACACAGCGATCCTGCGTCCTCCCGCCCGCCTCCACGCGTCGCTGGACGTCACAGCAGGAAGCCCAGCAGGAAGCGCCCGACGAGAAATGGAGCCGGACATTCTCGCGCGATCAGCGATAACCAGCGGGGGAGCCGGTCGGAGGTAAGTATCACACATAGCGATATTGCTAGCAATATCGCTATAACGTCACAAAACCAGTGACGTTTTAGCGATATTGCTAGCGATATCGCTTAGTGTAAAACCCCCTTAAGACAAGGATTTATTCATGCCAAGTATCCTCAAGAATAACTGTGCTTCATAGACTTTTTGCTTGATTGCATTTTCCTCTGAAGTTCCTATAGACTGCTAAGCTGCTTCTCATATTTTCTCCAAGTGTTGTGGACTTGAGTTTCTTTCTGCATCTGTTGTATCACCGTGTGTTAATATAGACTTTACCACTTATAAAGCTGTATCCTGTAGTCATCTTGTTCCACTCACAGAGTCTCCTGAGTTATCCCCTATAATTATTACAGTCAGATAGTAAATCTGTAGGAATCCCCATCTCAGCACAAGTATGATTGTCATGTTGGAGGAAAAATTTCCTCCACCGTATTTTGCGCAAGAATAAATTCAAATCTTTAACAGATCGAAATAATTCAAAATCTGTACTGGGGACAAAAGTGAGACCCTTTTTCAAAACGTTTAATTTGTCATGGCTTAGAACCCTAGAGGATAGATTGACCACTTGTATGTCCATAGAGACGGGATCAGAGATTAGATCAAAAACATTTCTGGGAAGTACGGTATTTCTGGGGTTATTATCAAGGGGGCAACTGTTATTTCCGAGCCTGATGTTGACGGTTCCTCAAGGGGTAACTTTGATCTAAAAAATGAGCCCCTACAGTAATATCACCCCTATCCAAAGGGCCCCGATTACCACGGCCACGACCCCATCCTCTACTTTTCCCTCTGTTATTTCTACCCCTTCCTTCAGTCTCTGAAAAATCAGTGTCAGTAGAGGACAAATCAGTTTCCAAATCAATATTACTAACACGAGTACCAATAACTATATATGCCTTGTTATCTTTAAAATCTTGCATATCCCTCAAATATTGGCGATGCTTCCGCTCTTTGAGGTGATATTGAAAATGCTCAAGGTTATTCTGTAGCTTAGTCTCTTTCAGAGCGAAATCAGTCTCTGTAGAGAATTTCTTAGTAACCTCAATTTGATCCTTCAGACGATCATTCAAAGAATTTAGGGTTTTCTTTTCTTCCTCTAAAAGGAGCTGCATGAGGCGAAGAGAACTACTTGTAGCCTCTTTTTCCCATTTAGCAATGAAACTTGGATTCTTATGTCTTGCCCCTGCAGAAATATTGATCCTTAGTCCCCGTGGGACAAAACCAGCCTTTAGATAATTTTCCAAACACTGTACCTCCCATCAGGATGTGATCTGATCCTGTTAGATCTTAGTAAGTGCTTTGAAAGCTACACTATATGTAGGGAGATACGTTTTCTGTGTGAACACTTGTTCAGAGAATACTTCCTTTGCTTCAGCTAGCCATTGGTCCGTGTTTAGACCAGTAGACAAAAAACCTGCCATACCACACTAAACAAAGGTCAAATAACACCCAAGAATCTCACGACTGAAATATGAATCAGCAGTTGAGAAAATCATAAAACATAACTTTTAATAAGTAATATAAAACGCTACCACTAGATAAAGTGAGGATAAAAACACACTAAATCAAAAGGTCACAGACCATATCAGAGAGTGTCTGTATAAATCAAAAAACAATACACCCAGCATATGTATATGTAACCATTCCAAGTCCAAGAATTCAAGGACTGGACAGATTTAAACTTGGTCTGAGATTTTACTGCTCAAAACCAATACAAGCAAAAAAACAGGTTCATTATAAGAGGTAATGCAATACAGCAAATTTGATGAAAAACCTCTCCCTTATTCAAATCACCAGAAAGGGCCTGTTCGTGCCCACAAAAAGACATCATATATAAATTCCATAAACATAACACAGAAAAAAATGGAAAGATCTCACCGCATATATGTGGAAGATGTCTAGAAGCAGATGTCCCATCAAATTCATGTGAGGTCAGGAAAAAAGGTAATGACCCTAATAAAGCCCTGTCAGAGCTAACAAACCTGACCCCCATGACTCCTGCCCTGACAAGGGCAATCCACATCTGACCCTCAAAATAGAAGCCCTATTATGTCCCTGTGCATCCAGACGCGTTTCGTCAGTAATTGACTCTACAGGGGACCTGTCAGCACTAAATGGGCATATTGACCAAACATATGGGCTGCCTCCTAAGATGACGCTGGAGTGAGGCAGACTGACAAAGAGGGTATTTAAATAAACTGCCGATCAAAAATCACCCACCTGTGGCAAGTTAACGTGCACGCCCTCCAATATTAGCCACCGTGGAGAGCCATATGCAATGTCTAATGGAGGAAGGGGTTAATCATGGCCGCCCCCTTTAATAACAACAGCAGCTGACATGTACGGCAGCACGCACAAAGCGGCAAAGGCCGCACTGCTTCCGGTAACAAAAAACACATGGAGGCAAAATGGCCACCACACTTCTGGTCCTGTGCACATTTAGTAAATAGTGCACTATAATTACTAATCCATTCTAAGACGGTGCGGCCACAATAGGCCTCCCCACCTAACGCCTACTGCGGTAAAACCGTTCCGGAAGATCATAAAAACACCCTTGCAAAAATTGGACTGCCTGTAGCAGCACAGAACACGTTAACCCTGGTTATCTAGTGGCGGAGAAGGTGGAGACATTGATGAAGGCCTCAGTAAAAACTAGGCCCAATGTAAAGGAGCGGGTCTCCTAGACTTGTAACGCCCATACACACAGTGCATGGGCTGACAAACGTTTCCCCATGGGGGGTACATTTTTAAAAAATATGCTATGGGCATCATAGACACCCTTGCCAAAAATTGGACTGTCTGTACCAGCACAGAACACGTTAACCCTGGTCATCTAGTGTTGGAGAAGGAGGAGACATTGATGAAGGCCTCAGTAAAAACTAGGCCCAATGTAAAGGAGCAGGTCTCCTAGACTTGTAGCGCTCATACCCGCAGTGCATGGGCTGACAAACATTTCCTCATGGGGGGTACATTTTTTATAAATATTCGGTGAGCCAGAAGCTGCAAACGCTGCTGAAGCACGGCAAGGGCGGCTGAAGCTGTAGCTGACTTTCTAAAATGGGCAAAAAGAAGGCATACTTTCACTAGCAAATGCGAAAGCTTCGTGTAGTTTTTGATAAAACATTGAACCATGAGGTTAAGCACATGGGCCAGGCAAGTTATGATTGTGAGCTCACCTTGCCTCAGAGCCGCCACCAGTTTCGGCCATTGTCACACATGACTATGCCTGGCTGTAGGTTCAGCGGTGTCATCCAAATATCTGACTGCTCTTTCAGCGCTGACCACTACTCTTCTGCATTGTGTGGTTTGTCACCTATGCAGATTATCTTCAGCACAGCCTGTTGCCGCTTGGCTGAGGCAGTGCTGCAGTGCTTCCAGCTTCTGACTGAAGCGTTCATTTCAGAGATGGAGGCTGAAGAGGAGGAGGAGGTGCAGGAGCTGTAGACTGGGGGGGCAACCCTGATTGACGTAGGGCCCGCAATCCTCGGCGTGGGGAGGATGTGTTTCATCCCAAGGTCCGACTGGGTCTCAGCTTCCACTATGTTAACCCAGTATGCCGTCAGTGAGCTGTACAGTTTCTGCCCACAAGCACTTGTCCACGTGTCCGTGGTTAGGTGTACTTTCCCAGAAATTGCATTGTTGAGGGCACGGGTAATGTTGTGGGACACGTGCTTGTGTAATGCTGGGATGGCAAGCAGGAGACATAGTGGCGGCTGGGGACCGAGTACCTTGGTACGGCCGCCACCATCAGGTTGCGGAAAACTTCCGTCTCCACGAGCCTAAAAGGCAACATTGCGAGCGCAAGCAGACGAGAAATGTGTGAATTAAGTACTGTGGCCCGTGGGGCATTGGCTCCGTATTTCCGCTTGTGTTCCAATGACTGGGGTATAAACAACTGAAGGCTGGGCTGGGACCAGGACATGGACGGGCTTGATGATGGAGCAACAGGTGCAGGGCACGAGGCATCTTCACAGGCACGGTGAACTGGGGATTGGCTTGTATGCAAAACTGTGGAAGAAGCAGTGTTGTCACCAGCAGACAATGTTCCTAGAGCCTGGGGTTCGGCCCACAAAGTTGGATGCTTTGCTGCCATGTGCCTAATCATGCTGGTGGTGGTCAGGCTGGTAGTTTTGCTACCCCTGCTGATGTGGGCATGGCAAGAGCTGCAAATGGCCTGTTTGGGGCTATCAGCAGAGTCTTTAAAAAATAACCAGACTCGGGAAGATCTAACAGTTGGAATGGCAACTTCTGTTCTGTTGGTGTTACAGGGAACGGATGCACACTTTCTGTCTGCGGCCACCACACTGCTTCTTCCTACCCGTTTGGGTGATATGCCTCCTTCCACATGTGTGCTGCTGTCCTCGCTCTGCATGTTCTCCTGCCAAGTTGGGTCAGTCACCATGTCATCGACCACCTCGTCTTCCACATCCGCACCCTGTGACCGTGGCTGCTCAAAGATTTGTGCATCGCTACATGGAATATCATCTTGCCCCGATTCAAGTGGAGCAGTCGAAATGCATGAATCTCCAAATGGGAAACTGAACATCTTTTCGGAGTGTCCGAGTGTGGGATCAGTTGTCTCAGTGCACTTGCCATGTTGGGAAGAAGGAGGATCAGGGTGAGTAATATTCGGTCCACACTCACGGCTACTCAGACTTGACAAGTGTAGAAGACATGGTGGTGGTGGCTAATTTAGTGGAAGCATTATCCACTATCCAACCAACAACCGTTTCACACTGCTCTGGCTTCAATAGTGGTGTGGTGCGGTCCCCTAGAAACTGGGACAGAAAGGTCGAGCGCGAAGATGTGGGTCTTTGCTGTGGCCCACTTTTAGCTTGGCCACGGCCTCGTCCTCTGCATGCACCATCAGCATCACGTCCACTTCCCCGTCCCTTGCCCCTTGCCTTGCCCATTTTAAATAGATAACTGAAATATTTGAAAAACTCAATACAAATGGATTTATTTTGAGAAAAATTATATGTAATCGGTATGCCTGCAAAGTGAAGATTTTTCCACCACAGATACACCAGGTCTCGGCCTGAGAAAACAGACTATATTAATTTTTTTTAAGGTTTAGTGTTTATTTTGGAAAACCCAAAATAATCAGTAGAAAAAAGCTAGCAGATAGAACTATCCAATGTATGCAATGATCTATATACACATATACAGTGCCTGCAGGCCTTGCACTGATGTGTATACAGCGATGTACACTACCCTGCCTGCCTAACACTGGAACCTATATACTCCGGAATTAGTCCTTAGAAGGACTGTTGGTTTAGCTGGATGTGCATATTTAGGATGGTAGACCCCACACTAACTCATAAATCCCCAATTCTGACCCTATGAAGGCAGCCGTTCTCCCTACACTCTCTCAATCCGGAGCTAAATGCGCTGAGCAGGGCGGTGTCCGGTCTCTTATACCCCTGATGATGCTGTATGGCCAGCCAATCACTGCAAGACCACAACAAAGATGGCGTTTCACAGCCTGGCAGACAATCCCTGCAGCGTGATTGGGTCTCTAAACTCGCCAAAAATGCTGGGTGGAAACCCGAGTTCCCACCGAGTAATCCCCGAAATGCTCAGTGCTCGCCGAGTACACCGAGTACTGTGATACTCGGATGGGTAACGAGTAGAGTTGAGCGAAACGGGTCGTCCAAATTCAGAATCTGCCGACTTTTGCTAAAGTTGGGTTTCGCCGTTCGAAACCCGACCATAGCGTGAGGTCGGCCATGAGGTCGCCAACTTTAGCGCCAAAGTCGAGTTTCAAATAATGCTTCCAGCGCCTTTTCTCTGCCAATCATCAAGGACGCACACTGTGGGCAACTCGATTACATTGGCAGCGGCCCCCACCATGTTAGAGAAGGGCATGCAAGTGATTGGCTGACTTTGTGTGGCGTCACAGTGCCTATAAAAGGCCGTGAACGCCGACCGCCATCTTACTTCTGCTGATCTTAGAATAGGGAGAGGTGCTGCTGCTGATTCCAAATAGGAAGAGTGTTAGGCAGGAAAGAAGAAAAAAAAATATCTTCTGCTGATAGCACTTTTCACTGTACAGTTAGTGTGCAGCGAAAGGGGAGGATTTTTGCTGTGTGCAGCAGTGCTGGTGGTGATTAGGCTGCCTTTTAAGGCTACCTGATAGCTGCATTGCTGTGTGCACACTGCTGTTCAAACTGCTTTTTTCAAAGCACTCCAACTTTTATTATTTTGTTCTGCTCAGTTACCGAGCATTCTTTTTTTCACACACCGTATAGCGGTGTACGCTCCTCACACACTACCATGTACCGGCTGGTATCATGGACAAATACAAGCTATGTGTGACTCTGGAAAAACAAACAGAGGAGATTTTCCAATTTTCCAGACCTACACCATATAGAGCTGTCTGCTTTTCAAAAAAGTGAAGCTATCTGTGTGTGACTCTGGAAAAACAAACAGGAGATTTTCCATTTTTCCAGACCTACACCGTATAGAGCTGTCTGCTTTTCAAACAGTGAAGCTATCTGTGTGTGACTCTGGAAAAGCAAAAAGAGATTTTCCATTTTTCCAGACCTACACCGTATAGAGCTGTCCACTTTTCAAACAGTATCATATATATCTGCTGTTTGATAACGGTCAAATCTATACAGAGACAGCGTGTGTCACTCCGTATAAAAATAGACGGAGATTAATAATTTTCCATACAGACACCGTATAGAGCTGGCCGATTCTCAAACAGTATTGTATATATGCCATTTGCATTACGATCACATCTATACAGAGTCAGCGTGTGTGTGTGTGACACTCCGTAAATACATATACGGACATTTCCATTTCTCCATACACTGTATTGAGCTGTCCGATTCTCAAACAGTATTGTATATCTGCTGTTCGCATTACAGTCACATCTATACAGAGTCAGCGTGTGTGTGACACTCCGTAAATACATATACGGACATTTCCATTTCTCCATACACCGTGATGAGCTGTCCGATTCTCAAACAGTATTGTATACCTGCTGTTCGCATTACAGTCACATTCTATACAGAGTCAGCGTGTGAGTGTGACACTCCGTAAATACATATACGGACATTTCCATTTCTCCATCACCGTATTGAGCTGTCGGATTCTCAAACAGTATTGTATATCTGCTGTTCGCATTACAGTCATATCTATACAGAGTCAGCGTGTGTGTGTGACACTCCGTAAATACATATACGGAGATTGTTATTTTCACTAAAAACGTATACAGCTGTACACTTCTGATAAAGTACCGTATATCTGCTTGTTAGATTATGGTCAAAAACATACTGGTAAAGGGTCTGTGACTAACAAAATATATACGGAGATTTAATTTTTTTAATACACCTTACACAGCTGTACGCTCCTCATACAGTACCATCTCTCTTCTGGTATTTTTGGTACATTTTCCCAAACATGAAAAAGTATGGTGGAAGAGGCCGCGGACGTGGGCAGGGGGGTGCAGCTGGTACTGATTTTGGTGGTGCATCGGCTGGTTCTGGCAAAAGAACAATAGCAGCTAAGGCAGGAGGTGTTGAGCCTGTGTCATCGTCACTCACTTTCCCCATCAGCAATGGCCACCTGGGGTCTATGATACACCACAGAAGGTTCAGCCTTAGATTTTTTTTTTCACACATACATTATTCAGTAGCTTAAGTAATACATATATTAGCGCTTTTACAGCTACATAAAACAATAAGCAAAACAACAAACTTTGCATACAAGTCTATATAATGCCAAAAAAAAAATCCATCCTGCAAGGCCATTAAACCAATTTGCTGGATTTAGAAAAGAGAATGTGTTCCCTCACCAGGAGTATCCTGGTCTCTAATATCACCTATTTTGTCCCTACTGGCCCTGATCTGGAGATTGCCAGCAGGGTCGATATAATTACAACAGGTGGGACCCATTATCTGACACATTCCTCCTTCTTTTGCTGTCAGGTAATCTAGTACTATAGTATGTTGGTTAGTAACTACGATTAATTGTCTCTGTATGGTATTAGTTTCATTAAGAACTTCAAGAATCTGGAAAATCTGATCGTCCAGGTAGTCGGTAGCTTCCACTAATTTATCCCACATTTGTGTTATGAAGGGGTACATTAGCATACTACGGAATATTTTATTTGTTATCCCCTTTTCTACTAGATGCGGCCTACCATTTGGCCGTGGCTTATTGTCTGCAGCCCTTCTATACAAAGTATGAATTGGGACTGCTGCTGTGTCTATTTTACTATGAGGAACTATGAAAGTGTCTGGTGTCAGTTTAGCAAGAGTGCAAACCTCTCTTATGTCTGGGCTCACCCACCTGTAGGCTCGATGTCCGCAAACCAAGAATACTCCTTCTGGGAGAACACAAACGTGACCAGGGGTCTGTATACATTGGTATAAACTCAAAAGTCCTGACCTACTGTAGGCTTATGGGCACACCAAGTATTATTCATTTGTTTTCCACTTATACCAGATGCACATTTACCCCTATCTTTCCTTATTATTTTACCCGTAGATGATTTACAGCCTTCAACGCCATCTTGGTACAACGTCTTATTAACCTGTGTTTGATCGCGAGTGTATATACGGAAGCAATTATTGTCCTCACCACAGGTATTTGCTCCAGTGTGTTGAAGACTGAACCACAGTTCATCATTGGGAATAGGGTCTGAGTGAGGGATTTCAGTCCTCCTCCTGGCGACCATATTTCCGACATCTGAGTCATATTCCCGCCACCACATTTGTACCTTTAGGCCGCGTTATATTAAACTGAAACCAGGGATTAGCGGCCCATTCGACTATAGCCAATGAGGCAGATATATCATGGGACACACGTAGATTGAGTCCAAGTCTCATTGTGTATGCAGTGTGGGGTTATTACCTCCCATGGCTCCAGAGGTAAGGCTAAGTACAGCATAGTCCTCGCAGATACAGGGCTGTGTGTACAGATCCAACAGTCTTTCGGTTTCTGTCCTTTATAAGTAGAGCATGATGCCAAATAAGTTTGTTGTCCCATTCAGCATTTAAGAGTTTATCCTGTGTCTCCGCAGTGCGCATTAACCCTGTCACTGCCAGCAAGGTGATGAGGAGTACAGTCAATCTACTGGTGAAAGGACCTTCTTGCAGTGACTGGCGTGGATCCAGGTGGGTTTTCTCTCAGGTTTTACTGAGGTGGATGTGGTCAGCTGGACTTGGAAGGGGCTGTCAAATCGTGGGTCCAGGCTCCTTCTCACGTGTCTGCGTATAACCACCCAATCACCTGGATTCAGCTGATACACATCTGCCCTGGCATTAGGATCTGGAATGTATGAGAACACATGTTTATGCACCACATTAAGTCTTTCCTGCAAGGCCTGGACATAGGCTGTCCTAGCACCGTGTTGCATTTGTAGCACCTGTGGGAAGTACAGACCAGTCTTTGGTGCACTACCAAACAGGACTTCAAAGGGAGACAAGCCTATCTTTCTATTTGGAGTGTGTCTGGAAAGAGTGTAAGAGGCAAGCACTCTACCCAGCTCTTTCCTGTGTCTGCCATGGCCTTTTGAATTTTTAGTTTAAGTGTCCCATTTAGTCTTTCCACTTTCCCACTACCTTGTATGGAGTATGGTGTATGAAATGCTTGCTGTGCACCCGGGGCCTGCATGACTTCCCTCATTATTTCTCCCGTAAAGTGTGTACCCCTATCTGTTTCTATGGTTTCTGGGACACCATACCTGCATATCAGTTCTTTCATCAGTTTGTCTGCAGTCGTTTTAGCATTTGCACATTTTACCGGATAGGCTTCCGGCCAACCAGAGAAGAGATCTACACATACTAGGATATTTGCATACACTCCTACCTAGGTAGCTGTATGTCGTCAATCTGCAGTCTCTGAAACGGGTAGAGAGGCCTAGGTGTTGCTTTCTTAGGGACTTTTACTGTTTTACCTGGGTTGTGCTGTGCACAGATGAGGCATGATTGTACAAGTTTCGCGGCTGCGTAACTGAAACCAGGAGCAATCCAGAAGGCATCTACCATGGCACACATGTGACTTTTTGAGGTGTGAGTGGGGCCATGTGCTGCTTGCGCCATGATTGGGAACAGGGACTTTGGTGGGCACAATTTATCCTTATTCTTCCATACTCCATTTGAGTTCAGCTCAGCTCCCAGTCTCCCCCGGTGTACCTTCTCTGTTTGGGCAGCCTTTTTCCAGAGGGATTTCAGGACATCTAGACCCAATATGGCTGGAATACGCTGACTCCCCGCCACCGTCCACTGCTCTCTCTAGGCCGCCTTGTGCTACTTTAGCAGCCTCGTTCGCCCTTCTGTTGCCCTCTACCTCCACGGAGTCACCTTTGTGTGTGCTTTTACCTTGACAATGCCAACCTGGACTGGTAACATCAATGCCTCCATCAATTGTTTCCCCAGCTCTGCATTTTTAATGGGCTTACCGGCTGATGTAAGGAACGCTCTGTTTCTCCAGATAGGGCCATAATCATGGGCTATTCCCCATGCATAATTCGAATCCGTGTAAATATTAGCGACTTTACCTGCAGCGGCTCTACACGCCTCAGTGAGTGCCTTCAACTCTGCCTCCTGCACCGACATGTGAGGAGAGAGTGGTTCCGCTTGGATTACCTCATGTGAGGATACTACTGCATATCCAGTGTAGAATCGTCCATCCTGGTGGTATCTGGAGCCATCTACAAAAAAAACCCTCAAAATCTGCATTAGGAACAGGGTTTTTTTTTTTCCCATGAACGTGTGCAAAACCCACTGTCTCCTGACTCATCAGTTCTATGCAGTTATGTTCAAGTATTCTTCCTCACTTGCTAATACAGTCACCAGTTCCCCCTTTTCTGAATCCACAGGCAGGAGGGTGGCTGGATTCAGAAGGGTACATCTTTTGAGGGTAACATACTCAGGAAATAGTAGAGCACACTCAAGTTGGAGCTGTCTGGCCATAGACAGATGTTATGGTTGAACTTAGAATCATAGAATCATAGAATGGTAGAGTTGGAAGGGACCTCCTGGGCCATCTGGTCCAATCCCCTGCTCAAAGCAAGATTCGATAAATCATCCCACTTGTACGAGTATGGCATGGATGTCATGGAAAAGATTGTCAAAGGAAACGTCAGTGTGATCTCACTTGCCTTTCCTAGTAGTAGTAGTGCAGCTGCTCCTACCGCAGGGACACACGTAGGTGACCCTCTGATCACTGGGTCTAATTGTGCTGAGTAGTAAGCTATTGGTCTCTGTTTTCCTCCATGTCATTGTGTCAGTACTGCGGTAGCATGTCCTCCCTGCTCTGTGCAAAACAAGAAAAATGGCTGTTTATAATTTGGAATGCCTAAGGCCGGGGCTGACACAATGAGCAGTTTGAGAGAATGGAAGGAATCAATTGTATTTTGTGTGAGGTCCCGGGTCTGATGACAAGCAGTCATAAAGTGGTTGCAACATTTGTGAAGCGGACCTTATCCAAGGCTTACTGTAGGTCACTAAACCTAGGAAAGTGCATAGATGCTGATGTGACCTGGGTAGAGGGAGATTTTGAATTGCCTGTTTCCTGTCAGGTGTCTGGTACCTTCGGCAATATAATGTCCCGACAAATGTCACCTTTTGTTTGTAATACTGTAATTTGTCACGTGAGACCTTGCAACCCTTAGGGTCATCCACGTACTGTAATAGTACAATCAGCGGATGAGGTGATTGCCACTACTCAAGGATCCCTGCTATTGCTGCTGAATAGATGGCAGGGGATTTCTTTCCCCCTTTGTGGGAGGACTGTCCAACAATATTGTTCACCTTTATGAGTAAAGGAAAAAGATACTGACAGTCAGGGTGCAGGGGTACAGAGAAAAATGCACCTGCTAAATCAATGACTGTGAAACATTTTGACATTACTTGGATCTGTGACAGTATTGTGTGTGTGTGTTAGGGACGATTGAGGTCACACTCTCTGTAACATCATTAATAGCCCTTAAGTCATGAACCTTTCTGTAAGTGTCAGCAAACCCTTGAGTCCTTTTTTTCCTAATGGGATACAAAGTGGTGTCGCAGGGGGAAGATCTTTGCAGTCCGGGGGGGGGGTTTCTTTGCACCAGAACCCCTGCCTTAACATACTCTCTAATATCTCTGCTCGGGGCAATTGATTTGGCTAGGCTCAAGGGGTATTGCTTAAAACAAGGAGGAGTGGTTCCTTTTTTTTCAATTTAATCATGACAGGGGGAATGGGCAACCGACCCACATCATTTTTCCCCCTTGCCCAAACAGTGTCTGGCACCTGTCCCATTTCTTCATCCTCAGGCATTTTGGTGTCAGGTGGTGTTAGTTTCACCACTTTTGTCATATACACCATTGCCGCAATCTTACACAAATGTTTATCTGAGAGGGGACTTGTGACTGTAATACCCTCAGGAGAGTACTGTATGATGGCCGGGATCGCACTCAGCACATCTGCTCCCAGTAAATTCATAGGGGTATTGTCACTAACAATAAGTTTTGTAAGTACACAATTCCAGCACCTCACTGTTTCTATGTCCTTAGGTCCCTTATTACGTCTCCACTTTTTTCCTTGTGCTCCAGCATACATGACAGGTCATCTTATTGTCCTTGTTTGCTCAACTTCTTTAGCTACCTTAAGGAGGTCTTTTCGGATCTACATATCTCCATTCAGGTCTGGCTGTCTGTACTGTGTCTCGTAAGTCTTTGTTCATACCGTCAATGAATGCATTCACCAGTATTCTAACATCAAGTGGGTTTATGCAAATGCACCCCATGTCTGCCCATTTCAGCTGTAACCGTCCAAAGTACATCTCTACACTCTATCCTCTTTGCTGTGTCACGTTAGTCAGGAGTACAGACTGCTCTGATTGTTCCACTGTAGCCTACTGTTTTAGTGACTCACAGTACGTCTCCCCAGACTGTGCAGATATATCATCCATGCCCCAAGCCTGACTCTTTGTCACATCTGTGTGTGTCTTAATTATATGTCTTAGTGCGTCACCTGCCTTTAAACTCACCAACCTCTCTGGGTCTGCCCAGGTACACTTATATGTCTGCTGTACTTCCTTTATGTGTCTGTAAACGGGAATGGTTGGTCTTCAGGGTCAGGCAACTGCTTCAGCAAAGCTAGCTGGTCAGAGGGGCTCCAGGGATAATACACCTGCATCTTTCTTATTCTAGTCACCCTTCTAGGTCCTGATGAGGTTGGTCGTCTGATGTCTACTGTCAGCTTACTCCTCAAAGGTCAATGTCCCCACTACCCACCAACCACACTATTATGTCAGCTTCTTATGATCTTGTCTGGATAGGACTTAGTGCAATTCGCTTAGGTCGGTAGCACAGGTCACACAAGTAGCTATTCAGTCTGGGTTTGTCTGAGTCTGATCACAGTGTTTACAAGTCCATCTGTTTTGACTGGGTCTCTGGTTACACTTTGTCAATCAAAACATTCATAATACACCTTCCATACTGCTGCACATTCTCAAACATCATTTATTCACTTGCTATTTTCTTCCCTTGTCTGTGCCTTTTTGTACATCCAAACATTCACACTCTGGTATTTTTGCCTTTTTCAATATTGGTCCCACTTGTTTTCACTGCTTCCTTTCTTCTCTGTCTTTTACAATTTGGATAGCCATCTTGGATCCCATTGGGGGCACCGACTGTACACAGAAAATGGCTTCAACCTTTTTCTACCGACAGCTCAACTTTATTCTGAAATGCCCCTCTAGTGTGCCTAACCTTATCTACGGGCGGCCACACGTAGCAAGTCAGAGCGAGCCTGCCAAGGTGTAGCGGGAAGGCTCCTTGCCTCTCACCCGGTAGACCTACAGGATGTAACGAGAAGGCTCTCTGCCTTTCACCCGTTAGATCAGCTGGCTAGAAAAGGAATAGGCCTTTATCCTTCCAGCCCAGCTCCATTGATTGTGGGAAGGCTACTTCAACTTAGACAGCTCATCTCTCTTCTGAAATGCCCTTCTGTGTGTCTGGACCTCTGTCTTACAGCCCACACATAGCAAGTCAGAGTGAGCCTGCCAAGGTATATCCAGAGGGCTCCTTTCCCTCGCCTCTCACCCACAACAAAAAAACCCGCTGACTAAAGTAAGAAGGCCCAGGTGTGATAGGCCTCTGACCTACTTTATCAGCCATACAGTCGGCTACCTCCTTTGTTGATCCACAATTTGCTATGCAAATCAATCACACAACTAGAAGCAGGTTCAAAACACATTAATGACCAAACAATCACTTACAATGACCAAACAATCACTTAAAATTTCCTTCTAAATTAGGCACCATATTTTACTTTCAACTTCAACTTACAAAATTTTATTCCACTTCAATTAAGTACTGTTGCTTTAAATGCACAAATCAAATAGCGAGCATTTCAGAATCACAGAGAATTTGAGCGCAGCTCTGTGAATCCTCTTATTAGACACTCAGCAGAGATAAGGGGAGAAGAGAGAGTGCGCAGCGCCATCCTTCCCCCTCCCATCAGAATGTAGTGTCCTTCAACTACCAGAATGCCGTAGCTCTTTAGACTTATCAAAATCAATTTTTATAAAGAAAACTCAAAATCACGGGATTTCACTGTAAGAGCAGATAAATGTATAATGTGAGTAACCACGTCTTTCCCTTTTATGGCCAAATGCATTCAGGAAACTTTACAATGTAATGCCACATATAACACGAGCTATATCATTCCTCAATTCATTCAGTCTCAGATGTAGATTTGAAATATCTATAACGCATCTGTCCGGGATTTCCCAACAACTAGAAAGGTAGCAAATCTCTTATCACCAAAATGATGTGTGATGATTCATTCATAGGTGCTCATTCAGGGATTTTTTTTCTTTCACTTTTCAGCGGTCATTTGATTTTACAAAGAGAAGATAACAAAAATCCCTTATCTCAATCACTCACTCCGCCTAATTCAGCTCAAAGTGAGTTGAATAATGTCCTCTGTCACATACAGAGGACTACTTCTAATGGAACACCTCATCAATCAGGGATTTATTTATACTCAATTACTCATCTCATTCAGAGGTTCTCATAGACATACATACAAGGATTCACACAGCCTGCCTATCTTGCACTTTGGATTTGATTGACACTTTAGCTTACAGCAGTGTCCACTGACACTCTGAGAACACCAAAGCCAACTTCTTAAACAACAAGAAACATTGAAAACCCATACCAACCAAAAATCACAGCCCTATACAAAATACAGCCTCATATAATTTACTGCCATTCCAAAATAGACGCTGCACAGAGTCTATCCCAGACTTTGTGCTACATAGTACACCAGTACACAACCAGTTAGTATATTAGTATATTACCAGAGCAGATTGACAGATAATACAGATGACAATTATTATCTTAGTACTCTATTATTCAACTCTCATACAGACATACTCACCACTCACTGGTGATGTGGGTTCTTTTGAACCGTGTTTGTAAAGTCTTACCCAGAGATATGTAGACATCCTTAGAAAGGTTGCAGATGCAGAATCAATGTAAGAATAAATGTTCTCACCTGCTGCAGCCTGGATTCTGCATATTCAACCTCCCAGGAAGCTCCCACATACGGATTCCGAATAGGCTGGTTTCCACGGCCCCACGTTGGGCGCCAAAAACTGTCGTAGCTGTTTTCGTTCTGACCAAAGTCAGTTCTGCCAGATCACCAGTGAGTTCGAATTGTGAGGTTTTTCACCCTTCTGATGACAAGCGCTTGGAGACAAAAGGACTCGACACACAAGCCATGGTCAAATCAGTTTATCTGATGTAATGAAATACAAGGAATGTTTTTATACCATTTACAGCAATTTGTGACTCTATGGAGCTCATTTGGCCCCCACCATCACCTCAGGGTCGTACCTTGTTTGCAATGTACCCAGAACACGTTGTTGAGAACACATATGATAACAAGTATAGTTTCCTTGAAGACAGAGACTAGTAGTCTACATAAGGCAAAAGGCAATTGAAGTCATAAAGGCAATTAAAGGGATATAAAGGCAAACCATTAACTCTTCTATATCACTAACAAAAAATATACGGAGATTTAATTTTTTTAATACACCTTACACAGCTGTACGCTCCTCATACAGTACCATCTCTCTTCTGGTATTTTTAGTACATTTTCCCAAACATGAAAAAGTATGGTGGAAGAGGCCGCGGACGTGGGCAGGGGGGCGCAGCTGGTACTGATGGTGGTGGTGGTGCATCTGCTGGTATTGCCAAAAGCACAATAGCAGCTAAGGCAGGAGGTGTTGAGCCTGCATCATCGTCTGGCACAAGAAGGCCTGTAAGGTTCCCTTTTCTTGGAGTAGGTAAACCGCTTTTAAAGCCGGAGCATCAGGAACAGGTTTTGGCTTACATTGCCGAAACAGCCTCCAGCTCTATTGCCTCCTCTTCTGAAGTTACAAAAACTGCAAGCACAGAGTCATCAGTGCAGGCTTCTGGTCAGGAACCACCCCTTTCCTTGTCTCCTTCACCCCCACTAAAAGTGAAGGATGCGGCAGCCCACACTTCAGATTACTCCATGGAGTTCTTTTCACAGGCCATGCCTGTGTTATCAAGTGAAAGTCTGAATTCCCCAGTCCAACATGAATCGGAGATGGAGTGCACTGATGCACAGCCACTGCTAGATGAATCCGCTGGTACATTCACCCACAGCACTACATTCCTCTCGCACTCTATAGAGCCAGAATGTGACACTGATGAAACTCAGGTGCCCCTTCCCCCATACTACACCACCTTACACGGTGACACAGAGGAAGGTGCAGATGAAAGTGCCTGCTCCCTGAGCAGGTGAGGGGGTCCTACTCGTGGGCAACGGCAGTGGCACAAGGCCCCTCATAGTACGCAAAAGTGTCTCTGCCGGTGGGAGGGCCCACTCGCCGTCAGACATACCCTCGTACTATGAGGGGCAATCTGCCAGTGCCGTCGCGCACAAGTAGGCCCCCCATGCTTGCTCAGGGCCACAGCACTTGCAATACTTACCTCTCCCTGCTCCACCACCGTGACGTCTTCCGCCTTTCCTGACAGTGACATTCAGGTTACAGAACGCGATGACATCACATCTGTATGCCCTCTACCGAAACAGTACAAGTGCAGAGAGCTTTAAAATGGCAATGCTGAGGAGTCCAGAGTAGAGCAGTGCCCAGCGAGGAGAGGTATTTAACTTTTTTAAAATGTTGGGAGCATTTTTTGGGGAGCAATATACACTGGAGAATGATATATGGGGCCCATCATACACTGGAGCATCATCCATTTGGCCCATTATATACTGGAGCATTCAAAATGGGGGACATCAGACACTGGAGCAGCATTTATGGAGCCCATTATACACTGGATGATTAGAAATGGGGCCCATTATATATGGAGCATTATTTGGGCCCATAACACACTGGAGCATCGTCCATGGGGACCAACATATACTGGAGAATTCCAAATGGGGGACATCAGACACTGGAGCAGCATTTACGGGGCTCATTATACACTGGAGCATTAGAAATGGGGCCCATTATATATGGAGCATTATTTGGGCCCATAACACACTGGAGCATCGTCCATGGGGACCAACATATACTGGAGCATTCCAAATGGAGGAAATCAGACACTGGAGCAGCATTTACGGGGCCCATTATACACTGGAGCATTAGAAATGAGGGCCCATTATATATGGACTCTATGGAGCATTATTTGGGCCCATAAGACAGTGGAGCATCATCCATGGGGAACAACATATACTGTAGCATTATGTGGAGCTCATCATATACTGTATGGAACATTATATGGGACCAATTATTCTGTATGGAGAAATATATGGGTCTCATTATTCTGTATGGCGCACTATTGTATGGTGGTGGCCATAATACTGTATGGAGTAATATACTGTCCGTTTTTTGAGCTATCGTAGAATTTAAAATAGATAATATCAGTCATGTCATGTAAGCAGTGAAGTATTTTTCATTGTACTATACCTATACTTCTGTGCCGTATCGGAGCATTATGAATTGCGGTATGAGTTAAAAGGGCGCTCTTTGGCCCAGGGCACACGAAAACCTGGTGCCAATGTAGGTAACAGCAGGTTCACAGGATGCAGTGACGAGACACGAGACTGAGGGTTGTTTTGGAAAGTAACGTTTATGAACTGGAGCCGCTAGGGCTATACTGAGCAACCTAAAAGGGTTGTCCTCACAGGGACTCAACAACAATAACAACACTTTTCTTTAACGAGAATGCGACTGACCCGGCAAGGTCGGATATTATGGGGCCACGAAACGGCCAACTACGGGTCCTTATTTCCTAAAGTCAACTTGTCCTTCCTGACGTCCCTTGGTGTCGCTGGTGTGGCTGCTTTGGTGTCGCTGATGCGGCTGCTTTGGTGTCGCTGATGTGGCTGCTTTGGTGTCGCAGCCGCTGGGCCCAGCTGTTGAGGAACTGTAGTAGTCTTCAGGCATCTCAGCAACCAGGAGAAGTTGGGGCACAACAGGCCCTAAGGGAGTCTTTCATTGCGGTAACCCCCTGCAGCCACAGCAGGGTCCCGTTCGTTAGCGAGTTCAAGGGAACTCCAGTCCCCCCAAGCAGGGTAGTGACGTAGTCTGGAAGAGTTACAGTTGGTAGGCCACGCGCACGGACTGGGCCTGTGCAAAGAGTGTCTCCGTAGGCGAGGAGCAGGCCCCAACTGCCAACTGCAGCGGGGCAATGGCAGCTGTGGGCGGTGATGAACAGGCCGCAACCAAGGAAGGAGGTGGGGCCGCAGTGGGCAGGCCGCAACCACAGGGTGAAGTGGCGCATCAGCGGCCGCAGGAGGCACCGGGCAGGCCGCAACGGGCTGGAGTGCAGCGGCAGCGGTTGAGGACAACCGTGGGCAGGTCGCGGGCCCAATTTGGAGTGGGGCGACAGTCTCTTGCCGTAAGCTCGGTACCTTCTCTCTGAAGGCTGCTGTAGATCTCCTCTCTGCTGCTGATCTCTCCTCTGGTCGCTGTCAGTCACTCTGGCTCTGTCACACCCCACAGTCTCTTTCACTGTGTCTGGCGTACTGCCAACTGACTTCCTGGTGCGCTCCCTGCCCCCTTTATACTCGCCCCGCCCCTTGCTGAACTGTCACTTTCAGTAGCCTGCTTTCCTCCGTTGCCCCACGGGTACCGTTTCTCTAGGAACCCAGATGGCGGTCCCCTTGGTTCCGGCCCAGACACCCTACGGGGGTCCTCCTCCCTGTACCAGCCCTACCCCCCACAACTTTAGCCAAATAACCCCCAGTTTTCAATGCGTAAACTATTAATATAAAGTAAATTAAGGTTGCCAAGCTTAAGTAATAAGAGTTGATGTCGTTGGCATTGAAATGGGCACTGTAGGTGTGTTTACTGTCCTCCACTCCCTGCCGACTTTGCTTCCCCATTGACTTGCATTGGGTTTCGTGTTTCAGTCGGACCCCGACTTTTCCCTATAGTCGGCCAATTTTGTTCCGCCCGACTTTTTAGAAAGTCGGGTTTCATGAAACCCGACTCGACCCGAAAAAAGGCAAAGTCGCTCATCTCTAGTAACGAGTAGTGGCGAGCACGTTCGCTCATCGCTAATAGTTGGCTGATGGCTCTCTAAGAATAGTGAGGGCCGACTGATGGCCCTATAAAAATAAGATATGTGCCTTTCAGAGTCCTTCCTTCATAAATGAAACAGGATGTGTCACACACCACTTGGCCAGATAAGGTTGCAAAATGTTAAAATGACATTTCCCAGTGAATGTGTTTGTCTTGGTTGAAAGCAATGCTAAAGTTCAAAAACACATCAAAAACGCTTTGTATGAACATAGCCCAAGTGGTGGAGGAACATTTTTGTTTTTGTTTATTTATTTTGCCTTATATACAAGTCATTACCCTGGAAAGGGTGTTCCTTATCATATTTCCCAGGGAAATCAATTTTGGTTTCGTTTTTGTATATTTTATTGTGAGTCTGTAAAAATGGCGTAAGTCTCTGAGAACATTGTTCACAGCAGTGATCTAGGAGTCAGAAATGCTTCCAGGGATCTGCCCCATGATGTTCTCATGTCATTTGAGCACAGTTCCCATCGATTTCCGCAATTTCTAGTCCCTCTGCAGACTGCCGAGGTGGCCGCTGGAAAAACGCTCGAGTTTCCCATAGACTTACATTGGGCTCGTTGCTCGGGTCGAGCACCAGAGCATTCCAATTTGCTCGACCCGAGCAATGAGCACCCGAGCATTTTAGTGCTCGCCCATCACTAATGAAGTGTCATCAAAGAGGAAGTAGTAAAGAAAATAAAACAGTTAGTTTAGTGAGGGAATGGTAGGGACTTTTTAATTTAGGTATATTAGATACCAAGTTAGATTATGGCATTAAACAGATAGGCATTTAGGATTAAAATACATTTTAGTTCCAGACCCCTTTAAATCTCAGAGGACTTCCAATAGTAAATGTGAGTGGGGGAACAGAGGAACAGGGCATGGGCTAGTTTTGCAATGGGGGCTAAAAACTGCTGTAGAAAACGACACAATAAGGGCCATACCGACCATTAGTTTGGGATTATGTGCAGTGAAACTGTAGCCTGGCTTGTAATCTCAGCAGTCAGAGTCCTCTGTGTAATAATAAAAATAGACAGCTGCTTGGTAATTTTTTTTTTTTTTGCTGATCTTTTTCTGGCTGCAATAAATAAGAAAAAGATCTTTATGTATTTCATGCTGTGAAACTGAAGCATGCAATCAGAGCAGCGTGACTTTATTGTTTGGTAATAATATCAGAGACCTTCTATTTTACAGAATGCAGAGTGGCCCTAAGGCAGGCCTGCAGCAGAATCAATGAAATGTATCACATCACATTATGAGGGTAACTAACACAACAATGAGTTTATTTGCATTTTCATCATTTTTTATTACTTTTACGTTTACAGTGGGGCAAAAAAGTATTTAGTCAGTCAGAAATAGTGCAAGTTCCACCACTTAAAAAGATGAGAGGCGTCTGTAATTTACATCATAGGTAGACCTCAACTATGAAAATAATAAAATGAAAAAAAAACAGACAATGTGATTTTCTGGATTTTTTTTTCTCAGTTTGTCTCCCATAGTTGAGGTCTACCTATGATGTAAATTACAGACGCCTCTCATCTTTTTAAGTGGTGGAACTTGCACTATTGCTGACTGACTAAATACTTTTTTACCCCACTGTATCTAACTCTTTTTAATCAAGTAAGTGTTCAATATGGTCTTACATATTCCTATACCCACTTTTGTGCCACCTTGTACAAACCAATGTGATAAATATTCCACTTAGGGCAGATCTGTGCACAGATTTCAATATACAGTTAGGTCCATATGTATTTGGACAGAGACAACATTTTTCGAATTTTGGTTCTAGACATTACCACAATGAATTTTAAACAAAACAATTCAGATGCAGTTGAAGTTCAGACTTTCAGCTTTCATTTGAGGGTATCTACATTAAAATTGGATGAAGGGTTTAGGAGTTTCAGCTCCTTAACATGTGCCACCCTGTTTTTAAAGGGACCAACAGTAATTGGACAGATTAAATAATTGTAAATAAAATGTTCATTTCTAGTACTTGGTTGAAAACCCTTTGTTCGCAATGACTGCCTGAAGTCTTGAACTCATGGACATCACCAGACGCGGTGTTTCCTCCTTTTTGATGCTCTGCCAGGCCTTCACTGCAGTGGTTTTCAGTTGCTGCTTGTTTGTGGGCCTTTCTGTCTGAAGTTTAGTCTTTAACAAGTGAAATGCATGCTCAATTGGGTTGAGATCAGGTGACTGACTTGGCCATTCAAGAATATTCCACTTCTTTGCTTTAATAAACTCCTGGGTTGCTTTGGCTTTATGTTTTGGGTCATTGTCCATCTGTAGTATGAAACGACAACCAATCAGTTTGGCTGCATTTGGCTGGATCTGAGCACACGGTATGGCTCTGAATACCTCAGAATTCTTTCGGCTGCTTCTGTCCTGTGTCACATCAGCAATAAACACTAGTGACCCAGTGCCACTGGCAGCCATGCATGCCCAAGCCATCACACTGCCTCCACCGTGTTTTACAGATGATGTGGTATGCTTTGGATCATGAGCTGTACCACGCCTTCGCAATACTTTTCTCTTTCCATCATTCTGGTAGAGGTTGATCTTGGTTTCATCTGTCCAAAGAATGTTCTTCCAGAACTGTTCTGGCTTTTTTAGATGCTTTTTAGCAAAGTCCAGTCTAGCCTTTTGATTCTTGATGCTTATGAGTGGCTTGCACCGTGCAGTGAACCCTCTGTATTTACTTTCATGCAGTCTTCTCTTTATGGTAGATTTGGATATTGATACGCCTACCTCCTGGAGAGTGATGTTCACTTGGTTGGCTGTTGTGAAGGGGTTTCTCTTCACCATGGAGACTATTCTGCGATCATCCACCACTGTTGCCTTCCGTGTGCGCCCAGGTCTTTTTGCATTGATGAGTTCAGCAATCACCAGTGCTTTCTTTCTTTCTCAGGATGTACCAAGCTGTAGATTTTGCCACTCCTAATGTTGCAGCAATTTCTCGGATGGTTTTTTTCTGTTTTTGCAGCTTAAGGATGGCTTGTTTCACCTGCATGGAGAGCTCCTTTGACCGCTGGTTTCCTTCACAGCAAAACCTTCCAAATGCAAGCACCACACCTCAAATCAACTCCAGGCCTTTTATCTGCTTAACTGAGAATGACCTAACGAAGGGATTGCCCACACCTGTCCATGAAATAGCCTTGGAGTCAATTGTCCAATTACTTTTGGTCCCTTTAATAACAGGGTGGCACATGTTAAGGAGCTGAAACTCCTAAACTCTTCATCCAATTTTAATGTGGATACCCTCAAATGAAAGCTGAAAGTCTGAACTTCAACTGCATCTGAATTGTTTTGTTTAAAATTCATTGCGGTAATGTCTAGATCCAAAATTAGAAAAATGTTGTCTCTGTCCAAATATATATGGACCTAACTGTACAAACTGATACCTAATGAAGTTGGTCAAGTTACTATGAGAGTCCATGAATGTCGGTATAATCCTATTTTAAAGTTTAAACCTAATATTTGCCCAGCTAGGTAGATTGATGACTTCTCAGTGTCCCTCCTCCCTGCTGCTGCTGAGATTTCACACTGCTCAATGCAAGTTCCAGCTGTCAGTAGACTAGATGGGCGTAGATTGAATAGACCAAGACTTATAAGTTCTTTCATTTCCTAGCTGGATTCATAAAGTGCACAAGGTTTAACTTTTTTTTTTTTTTTTGGGGGGGGGGGCATTTTCAGGATAAGTACACCAGCCTTAACAGGTCTGAGATCTATATAATGTACGCAGTTTGCATTGTGCAACGTCTGTGATTGTCCTTCACAATCTGATACTGTTTACAAAGAGTTGAATGTATCAGAGTACGAAGGTGCATGCCCCATTAATAGTTGAAATTAATCTGTTTCCATGCATAATAACAGCGAAATGGATCAATGCAGAGATCTAAGAAAAGGTGCAACAGATCTGTTATTTTCTGATAAATGTAAGCATTCTCCTAAACCAGCACTCCAGCGGTTGCTTTTATTTCATTGCTGGAGTGGTGTCACTAATTTAAGACCCCTGCGCCCAGTAACATATTTACCAGCTGCCGTCTTCATCTGTTATCGGTGCCATATCGTCATTCTACAGCAGTTTGAGCGCTGCCGGATGGTTCCAGTGTTTGCTGGAAGAGCCGGAAGTCAGTTCTCATGTAATCAATGTCACCTGAGTGCAGTCCGATTTATTCGCACAGAGTCAGTGGAGAAGATGTAGAAATTATGTTCTCCATCTTCTCCACACTTGTGCTGCGATTTTCTCATGTGAGAGAATCAGATCGCAGTAAGATGACGGTCCGATAAAACTTTGAGTTTGATCCGAGTGTCATTAGCATAATCGATCTTATTCTCTCACATGAGAGACTCTGCGCCAGTGTGTGTGAGCCCTAAGGGTACATACCCATATGCGACAAAAAAGGCGGTCCGATTTCCGAACCGAAAAAACGGATGAGTGTCATGAGATTTCTGTGCGATTTTTAAATGGAACATCCATATGACCTGAGTATGCAATCCGCATGCAATGCAAATTTAACATGAGCTTTTACATACAGCAGTTCTCTCTATATATATTAGATAGATACTGTAAATAGATTAAAAGCCGACAAATGATCTGCCGCGTACAGTATAATCACAGGTTAGAATAGAATAGATATATACAAATAGAATAGATGTGTGTGTGTGTATATATATATATATATATATATATATATATGTCAAGAGTGGGAGAAGAGGATTGTATTGATGTATTGACAATCCAACACAATGGGCAGCATTTTTAACACATTTTATAAGTGGTCATAAACTTGTAAATAACTCATGAAAGAATAAAATTATGTTAAAACCAAGCACACCGTTGTTTTTCTTGTGAAATTCAAAAATAAGTTTCATGTGTCACATAACCCTCTTCCCATTGGAAAAAATAAAGTTGGATCCAAAATGGCCGACTTCAAAATGGCCACCATGGTCACCACCCATCTTGAAAAGTTTCCCTTCTCCCATATACTAATATGCTACAAATTGGAAGCTGATATCACCAACCATTCTCATTTTATTTAGGTGTATCTATATAAATGGCCCACCCTGTATATACACATCTATTCTATTTGTATACATCTATTCTAACTTGTCACTCTGTGATTATACTGTACATGGCAGATCATATACAGTATATATACAGCTCTGGCAAAAATTAAGAGACCACTGCACAGTTTTATAAAAATCATCTCTGACAGCTATTCCATTCCAGTGTCAGTTGAATTCCAACCAGAGTACACCTCATTCTACTTAATGTGCTTCTGATTAGGTGATCGCCAGAACCAAATCTTATTTAATGAAGGAAAGTATAAAAAACCCTGCTGTGGTGTTCACAATCCTACTGCAATAGGACAAGCTGGATGGCTAAACATGTGCTAGTAATATCCCAAAAGTAATAGGACAAGTGCTAGTAATATCACAAAAGTAATATGAATTAAAAAATAACTTTTAACCATGCCAAAGGAGTTGAAAAAAAGTCTTGAGTGAGGAAGAGAAGGGCTCAATTCTAGCTTCACTAGCAGAGGGATACAGTGAGCGTCATGTTGCCACCATCCTTAAAATTTCTAAGACGGCAGTCCATTACAACAAGGACAAGCAGCAGACAATGAGGGCAACAAAGCTACTGACCGGCAGAGGGCAAAAACGACTCTCCACTGACCGGGATGACCATCATCTTATTCGAATGTCTCTCAGCAACCGCAGGATGACATTAAGTGAGCTACAAAAGGAATGACAAATGGCAGCTGGAGTGAATTGCACGGCAAGAACAGTTTGTAACAGGCTCCAAGAGGCAGGGCTCAAGTCATCTAAAGCTAGAAAAAAGCCTTTCATCAATGAAAAGCAAAGAAGAGCCAGGCTGAAGTTTGCCAAAGACCATAAGGATTGGACCATTGAGGATTTGAAGTAAGGTAATCTCTGATGAGTCTAATTTTCAGCTTTGCCCAACACCTGGTTGTCTCATGGTTAGACGGAGACCTGCTGAGGCGTACAAGCCACAGTGTCTTGCTCCACTGTGAAATTTGGTGGAGGATCGGTGATGATCTGGGGATGCTTCAGCAAGGCTGAAAATGAGCAGGTTAATCTTTGCGAAGGATGTATGAATCAAGCCACATACAAGGTTATCCTGGAAAAACAGTTGATTCCTTCTGCTAAGGCAAGGTTTCCCAACTCTGAGGACTGGTTTTTCCAGCAGGACAATGCGCCATGCCACACAACTAGGTCAATCAACGTGAGTTTGAAGGACCACCACATCAAATGCCTGTCATGGCCAGCCCAATCTCCAGACCTGAACCCCACTGAAAAGCTCTGGAATGTAATCAAGAGGAAGATGGATAGTCACAAGCCATCAAACAAAGAAGAACTACTTAAATTTTTGTACCAGGAGAGGCATAAGGTCACTCAAAAGCAGTTTGAAAGATTGGTGGAAAGCATGCCAAGACGTATGAAAGCTGTGATTAAAAATCATGGTTATTCCACAAAATATTGATTTCTGAACTCTTCCTGAGTTAAAACATTAGTATTGTTGTTTCTAAATTATTATGAACTTGTTTTCTTAGCACCATTTGAGGTCTGCAAGCATTGCATTTTTTTTGTTCTTTTGACCATTTCTCATTTTCTGAAAATAAATACAAAATTTAGTGCTTGGAAATTTGAAGACATGTTGTCAGTAGTTTATAGAATAAAAGAGCAATTTACATTTGACTCAAAAATATACCTATAAAGAGAAAAATCAGACAAACTGAAAATTTTGCAGTGGTCTCTTAATTTTTGCCAGAGCTGTATATATATATTCTATGTGTATATAAGTATTCTATCTATACTTTTCTAAGCTGTTAGAGTGATTTTTCTGTAGACGCACATGAATTGCCGGCTTTTCTAAGGGCACTGGTGTGTAAAACTCGGACAGCACTCACATGGTGCAAGAGCTGTGCGATTTTTTTTCTCTCGCACCTATTGACTTGCATTGGTGAGTCTCGTCTGAGATATGCAGTTATCACAGCATGCTGCGATTTTTTTCTCAGTCCGATTTCAGCTGACAAAAAAAATCTCAGAAGAGATGAAACAAATTGAATAACATTGATCCGAGTGCAATACCATTTTTTTTATCGGATTGCACTCGTCCGTATTTCTCTCAAATGGGTATGAACCCTAAGTCAGAGAGCCTAAGAGCCAGAACAAGGCTTTCATAGACTTACACTGAGAGCTTGTGAACGTTACCTCTGAAGTCAGGTCAACTAAAAGCTACAGTCACAAGATGGCGGCACGGGACCAGAACAGCAACGGTGAAGACGACAGGTGGTGAGTTACCTACAGTTGTGGCACCAAATAATAAAAAAAGCTGGAGTGGTGCATTAAATGGAAATTTCAGGAGTGGTGAATAATCCTTTTTCAGTGTGACTAAGTGGTCATAGATGTTGGCAAGAAGCCTTTATGCAAGTGCAGGATGACTTATTTCTTCTTTCTGCTGTTTACCAATGGCGGATGGTGTGGTGTTGGCAGTGGATTATTCAGGATGCTCTCCAAGTGTGTGACAACAGAGCTTCTTTATTCAGGAACAAACAGGAACAATATATGATAAGCTTAACAGATCAGTAATAAATCATTTGTGTGTCTCTATCTGTGCAACATCTACAGCAGACTGCTTCTCTCATACACAGACATAGGAAAACAGGAAATACAGTCACATGCTCTCCCTGTGTGAGCCTCTGGGAGGTTTTTTATTTAGCTTTATAAACAGCATACAAATCTAGCTCATAAACACTCATAGACATGAATGGAGTTGTTGCATCAAACATATTCCAACATGAGGTTTGCCTGTAGCATTAGATTAAACCTGGTGAAGATCCCTCAAGGAACCATTGTCGGCACCTGCTTTGGCTGGAGATTTCCTAATTGAGGCAGTGTGGTTAATTACACAGAGACTCGTTCTTTTCTCAAAAACATTTATGCCCCTATTAATTATAGTGATGGTAAGCACTTTTACCATTTAAGTTTTGTGTCTCCCCCAATTCCTTATAGATTATAAGCTTGGGAGCAGGCCCTGATGGCCCATCAGTTGTCTTGGTATCTGTTGGACTATGTATTACTCTGTAATGATTGATATTGTTTGTACACAACCTCTCTGATTTGTAAAGTGCTGTGGAATATGTTGGCGCAATCGAAATAAAAATTATTATGTTTTATTATTATTACTGAACACTTCTCATTTTTCAGAAATAATACATCAGTCCCAGTACCGAGTCTCAGTCATGCATCCATGTAGACAAGACCTTAGTGGGCCTCAATCCTGGACCATATGGCCCCTCAAACCCAACTCTCAGTCTTCTGTATGGAGGAATACAGTATGTGGGGGGCATTATACTGTATGGAGGTCCATTCTACTGTATGGAAGGCTGTGTGATGATCACTGTTAGGGTATCATAATATTTTGAAGTGACCATAATTTGCCAGGGGAGGGTTTAGGGGAATTGGGGCACAGTAGGGTCATCATAACACCTTGGACAGGTGTGACTGACAGGCAGGCTGAGACACAGGGCAAGCGGGCATGGCTTGACAGACAGGGCAGACGGGCACGGCTTGAGACACAGGGCAGGCGGGCACGGCTTGAGACACAGGGCAGGCAGGCATGGCTTGAGACATAGGGCAGGCAGGCACGGCTTGAGACACAGGGCAGGCGGGCACGGCTTGAGACACAACGCAGGCGGGCACGGCTGGAGACACAGGGCAGGCGGACATGACTTGAGACACAGGGCAGGTGGGCACGGCTTGAGACACAGGGCAGGAGGGCGTGGCTTGAGACACAGGGCAGGATGGCACAGGAGAGACACAGGGCAGGCAGGAGTGGTATATGAAGAAACAGGTAGAGACCTGTTCACACAGCGGGTGCTGGTACTGATACAGGCAGGAAGGAGTGGAATATGAAGGAATAGGTTTTGGACCTGTTCACACAGGAGGTGCAGATATGGATACAGCCAGGAAGGAGCAGGCGGAGCCACAGGAGTGTGGAGTAGGCGGAGCCACAGGAGTGCGGAGTAAAGCTGAACCACAAAGTCTGCGAAGAGAAGCTGCAGCAAGAGGTTCTGCAGCTGCAGCAGGAGCGGAGCAAAGCTGAACCACAAGGTCTGTGGAGAGAAGCTGCAGCAAGAGGTTCTGCAGCAGCAGAGCAAAGCTGAACCTCAAGGTCTGTGGAAAGAAGCTGCAGCAAGAGGTTCTGCAGCAGCATTGCAAGCTGAACCACAAGGTCTGTGGAAAGAAGCTGCAGCAAGAGGTTCTGCAGCAGCTTGAGCAGACTGAACCACAAGGTCTGTGGAAAGAAGCTGCAGCAAAAGGATCTGCAGCAGCAGGAGCAGAGCAGGCAGAGCTGCAAGGGTGCAGAGCAAGGACAGGGAGGACACAGGGAAAGGCACAGCAGGGAAGGGAGCCAAAGACAAGGAGGCTGGGGAAGGACATAGTTCAGATAAGGTACAGGGACAAAGACTCAAGGACCAGGATATTCTACCTCCTGGCAGGCGGAAGGACAAGTAAACACAAAGCTAGGACCAAGACACAGAGACCAGGATATGCAGCCTACTGGAGGGCAGACAAAGAACACAAAGCAAGGCTAAGAGTATTCCTACAGAGAAGGAGATACACAGAACAGTGCCTGGCTTCCTCAGCAGCAAGATACCAACTGAGTTTAGACATTGCACAGGCAATGTTCCAGTGGGTGTGGCAAACCTAAATAGTCGAGGGCTCCAGGTAATTGGGCAGGGACAGATTAGACAGGTGCACCCTGACTGCATAAGAACCAGAGAGTTCTGGCGCTGCCCCCCTATAAGCACATAGCCAGGAAGCATGCAGGAGAGCAAAGGAACAGAGCACAGAGCATAGGACTGGCAGCAAACAGAATTCACAGCATGACCCGGAGCAGTGAGTAGGTTGGTGTGTGGAAGCTTCAACTATTAAACCTATAGTTGTTAAGAGGGAACCTGTCTTGATCTACATCCAGTCTGATCTGTCGACAACATGATATAAAGAAGTAGAAGCTGAGCAGAATGATATATAGGTGTGTTGGAAAATACTCATTATAACTTTTTTTAAATCCCTGGTGTCTGTATACATATGACTCTAGTGGGTGATCCTACAAGTGAATGACAGCTATCCCTGCATGCACAGTCATACAATGAAGACAGTCAATCACTGTTAGTACCCCCCACTGGACAAATGTCCATGTAGACACCAGAAATTTCAATGAAAAAAATGGACGTTTTACTGAAACGTTTCCCACAGAAATTTAGATGTATCTGCTCATCTCATCCTACTCTATATCATCCTACCAGCAGATCAAATACTATTTTCAACATGACAGTTTCCTTTAAGGGATGATTCCCCTTATCTAACATATCCCAAAGAGCTACTGACTCCTGCCATTCATTCAGAGATAGTTTCAGGGTTCCCCATTGACCCTTTCAACAACTGCACCGCATATGTGTAGGGAAGGTGACTTGACGGACGGACTTGTCAGAGTGGAGAAGGAAAGGTTTGCACAGTTTAGGTAGGTGTCAGTTACTACAGTGGGGAAACAGCTAGGAAAGTGTAGTGGATGTGCAGTACCATGGTTTGACCATTAGAGGGCAGGGAGGAGTGTGAGCAAAGGACTTGACATCAGCATAGGGCTTAGGAAACCATTGGTCATGGGGTCAGGGAATCAGGAATGATATAAATTTAAAGGAGGGTTCCAGAAAGTTCCAGTCCCCAGGGGGAGCTCAGGTGACAGGAGGACTACGACAGTTTGTGCACTTTGAGGAGAACTGAACCAGGGGGACTGAGGAGAGAGAACGTCAGGGGGGTGGTCCTGACAGGAAGAACCGCAGTGGAGACGAGACACCGGGTGTAGGACACCGTATTTGACACGACGCCTGACCAGTAAAATTGCTGTTGGTTTACGGGCCTAAGGCGGCCACAGTGACGGACCTGTCAGGAGCGTCAAACAGTGAAGAAGGGACGGTACGTGCATGTACGTCCCTAGTGTGAAAGTACGGTGTGTGTAACGGGCCCTAGAAACGGAGGGCCGTGAGGTGAAGAGAAGTGCGGTGTACTGCAGAGGCCGTCAGGCGGACAGAGAGTGGAATAAACTTGGACCTGTTGCACCCAGAACCTGCCTCCATCTTGTCTCTGTTTTGTCTCTGCGTGGTAAGAGAGGGACCACCCCCCAGCTCGGCCCACCGACCCTGCATTTGGCGTAGTCGGTAGGATCGCTGCCGCTAATACGTCATCTTCTGTGGCAGGCCTGCCCTAAAGGATGGAGAAAGACTTGGCCAACGCTGCTTGGATTACAAATACCTGTGGATTACAATTTGGGAGCGCTGTGGCATATCTGCGTCACCAGCAGAAGATCCGGGGAGGTACCAGGATTGGTGCAAGATGGCGGTGATGCTCCAGTGCAAAGGAGAGATCCAGGTGTTTACTGTGGTTCTCAATGGACTGGGGCCCCCTCCTACGTACTTTGGGGGCTAGCGCTATGTACCGGGAGGCCGATGCTCCCCCATACTGGACCCTGACAAGTGGGTGGAAAGGCCTGTCAATGCTCCACCCAGCAGAGGGAGTGGCACAGAGCAAAAGTTTGGCTGCGGCTGTCTGGCGCCATTCGAGTGCTGCCCACCGGACGGTATGAGACGCTGTGGGTGTCGGGGCATCGGCCTCCTGGAGTGTCAATGGTGGCGGGAGACCGAGCTACGCCAGAAGACGCCACCCTTAGGACCATGGGCAGGCAGCGGTATACTGAGTGGGACGGCGGAACCTGTGCTGAGCCAGAAAGAGCGACCACCACTGATACCGGCGGAGAACTTCCCCAAGGAGCCTCTGAGCCTGGAGGCTAGGCCTGCTGGATTGCGGGAGGAGCCGCACGTGACGGAGGCCGCGGCGCCGGGAAAGATGAGAGTTCCCCTGGCCCTGCTGACAGCTCCACAGGCGGCTCCCACCATACAGTCACAGCGTGCGGCACCCCGTGTCCCTGAGGGCCCGGCTAAAGAGGGCCCGACCTTTTACGCAGAATTAAGCCGGGCCTCCACTCCAGCTCCTGAGTCACCCCGCCCGGTGTCGCCGGAGCGGAGCCTAACTTTAGCTGGCGCTGATACGTTTCCCTCGCCGCTGGTGTCATCTTCGCACAAATCGGCTGCTGCTCCGACTCTAGTTGAGACCACGGGTGCAGCTTGTCCTACAGCCGCGGCTAGGCCTGCATTGGAACCGACTGCGGCCTGCATGGCGAACCTGGGTGTTCAGGCTCCCGAAGACATGGCTGTTTCTGAACGCCGCCCGGCCCCAGCAGCTGCTGGGCCGCTGACCCCATCGGTCGCCTCTGCCCCACGCTCTTTTTCAGCTGAGTCCCACCCACCGGACTCTGGGACTGGCATGGCACCCTCAGTTTGGGTCGCGGAGGTGATCAAGCAGAAGAAGGTCCGGGAGCAGGAGGTATGGAGCCTGCTCCTTTCAAAAGGGGAGGCTGGCACGGCAGTGAAGAGATCACGGGGCCGGCTGGTAGACACCAACATCGATAGAGGATACGGTTTTATCCAGGATCAGACTGGACAAAAGGTCTATATTAATGTGGCATCTATTTGTCACGGCCGGGCTCTACATGAGGGGGACTGGGTGTCGTACTACAAGGAGTACTGCCCCCCATGGCTACTATGCGGTAGCTGTGGTTGCTGAGCCAGAGGACCATGAACCCCCGTAGTAAGAACTCCTAGGACACTCCCTATACCCAGGGCGCTCTACGGCTGTGGGGCCCCTCACTGCCGGCCGCCTGGGAGTGGTTTGAACTCTCGAAATTTCGTTGCACCGTTGTGCGAAGCATAAGGACAGTTGATGTATATGTTAATGAAAAGTTGATATAAGAAGTCAAAGTTGTTGGTTATATTAAGCCTGGCAAGGCGGGGGTGTCAAGAAGCGAGGGAGTGCATATGTCCAAGGAAGGGGGGGAGAAGGAAAAAGCATGTGATGTTTATTTGTTAAATGCTGGTTTAAAGAAAATGAGTAAATGAAAAAAAAATAATATAAATTGGGGTACTTGTGCTATTATAAAGTTGTTTAATGTATAATATGCAAAAGTAAAATGCAACAGGTCCGGGTGAGGGAAGGTCTGAGGGACCAACGGGAAGTGTGAGATCCGAAGAGAGGTCTATGTGTGAAGAGGGTCTGGGAGACCGAGATGCCGACCATGACATGTAATTGAAGGAAAGGCACATGAGGTGAAAGATGTGAAAAAGACAGCCATCCTAGGTCAGGTCCCCGACACCACGGACACCCCTGAAGGAGAAAGATGGACGCCGGCAATGATCTGGTAGGTGTGAGGCCTCGATCATGGCGTACCAGTCTGTGGAAGGTAACAGAAGGGGAGAGTAGGGGAAGGTACACGCCATAGAGAGAATATGGGTGTACCTAGCCCAGTTTGAAAGACGTTGTCATGTGGCGTGCGCGCTGGTGAGTAGCAGTAGGCTACTCAGAGCATGGTGCTCCCAGTATGGTTCGGCCCCCGCAGGTAGTGGGTTTGGCTCACCAACTGGTCCGACAGCAGAGTGTAGGTGAAGCTTCAGAACGACGAATGCAGGGATGACGATTGTAGAGGACGACAATAGACAAAGGAAGGAGGAGTGTAGGGAAGGTGACCTGACGGATGGACGGACTTGTCAGAGTGGAGAAGGAAAGGTTTACACAGTTTAGGTAGGTATCAGTTACTACAGTGGGGAAACAGCTAGGAAAGTGTAGTGGACATGCAGCACCTTGGGTTGACCATTAGAGGGCAGGGAGAAGTGTGAGCAAAGGACTTGACATCAGCTTAGGTCTTAGGAAACCATTGGTCATGGGGGCGGAGTTACAGGGAATTGGGAAAGATATAAATTTGAAGGAGGGTTCCAGAAAGTTCCAGCCCCCAGGTGGAGCTCAGGTGACAGGAGGACTACGACAGTTTGTGCACTCTGAGGAGAACTGAACCAGGGGGACTGAGGAGAGAGAACGTCAGGGGGGTGGTCCTGACAGGAAGAACCGCAGTGGAGACGAGACACCGGGTGTAGGACACCGTATTTGACATGACGCCTGACCAGTAAAATTGCTGTTGGTTTACAGGCCTAAGGCGGCCACAGTGACGGACCTGTCAGGAGCGTCAAACAGTGAAGAAGGGACGGTACGTGCATGTACGTCCCTAGTGTGAAAGTGCAGTGTGAATAACGGGCCCTAGAAACGGAGGGCCGTGAGGTGAAGAGAAGTGCGGTGTACTGCAGAGGCCGTCAGGCGGACGGCGAGTGGAATAAACTTGGACCTGTTGCACCCAGAACCTGCCTCCATCTTGTCTCTGCTTTGTCTCTACGCGGTAAGAGAGGGACCACCCCCCAGCTCGGCCCACCGACCCTACATATGTGACATAACATAAACCCACAAGGAAAGGCCTAGGAAAATAGCACTCCCAACATATGTACTGTATATACCAATCAAAGAGAATGAGGAGGCATGTACCATAAAATAGATAATTTTTATTGAATCAAATTAGAAGAAACATTAAAAAGTTTAAAAATTGTGGGTACATGATTAGCAAAAAAAACCAAAAGCAACAAAGCTCCCAAAAATGTTTACAAAAGCTAGTGCTATGGATACTTCACCAAAAAATTATTTTTACATGAGAAAAAACTGATTGATTTAAAAGAGACACTTGCATTGCAAAAAATAAATGTTTGAATAAATATACAAAAAATAATTGTAGGCAAAAATGCCTTACATAAATAATAATTATATAGCAACAAGTAAATTAATAAATCAATCAGGTATGCGTGTCACATACGGTAGATTACAACAGCAGCAGATACCAATGAATATTTAGCATAAAGAATGTAAACAGGTGAGCCAAGTCAATTGTAAACAATGCCAGTATATTAGGTGGAAGTCAATTAATACATAATTTTAAGGTAGGTAAAAGAAAAACCTTACCAGATATCTATTCAATTAATATTAGCAGCAGATATGCCAATAAAGTGCAGTGCACAGCTAGCTACTGGCAAATATGGCAGCTGGAATTTATATCTGAAACACAGTGAAATGGATTCAAAAGGTGTTGAAGTGGTGAACTAACCTTAGGAGGGAAGTTGCTGCGGCATATAAGAACCCCGACGCACATTTCGCGTTAGCTTTTTCTCTCAGGGGAAGTGTGTATGGGTGCTAGTTTGTGGTTCTTAAATACTAACGCATTAATCAGGGGTGGAAGCGGATACGTAGCGGCGCTTCCACCCGCAGGACCTGTGTGATGTCACTGCCGGTCAGCGTCACATGACTCTGATCCACGCCCCCATCCGACGCGTCAGGATGGGAGAGCGGAGACAGAGCCAAAAAAGACGCATCACTAAGGCAACACCAAGCAGGAAGCGGGTAGGAGCGCTCACCTCTCAAAGTATGATGTATGACCCTGAAGACTGCCAATTTGCTACCAGATATCGATACGCAACACAAATGTAAATACTAAAGTGCACACTATTACCACAGGCATGTGTCTCTATATCTATCAATCATGTAACATAAATTAAATACATCTATACTTATATAATCATAATCATTAATTACATAAAGAAACATAGGTGTTTGATATATAAAATATAGTATAATATATTAAAAGTGAATCAGAAAATAGTATAAACAATAATAAATAATCAAAAAGAAAAAAGAATAATAAATAGTAAAGTGACAAGATGCATAAAAATTTTGATAATAATTAATCAAATAAAAAAATAAAAAATATATTGCTAATGCAATTATTATAAATCTAAATATAGTGAGATAATAACATTAATTCATATAGCAAAAAAGTGCATATACAGTGCCTTGCAAAAGTATTCGGCTCCCTGGAACTTTTCAACCTTTTCCCACATATCATGCTTCAAACATAAAGATACCAAATGTAAATTTTTGGTGAAGAATCAACAGCAAGTGGGACACAATTGTGAAGTTGAACTAAATTTATTGGTTATTTTAACTTTTTGTGGAAATTCAAAAACTGAAAAGTGGGGCGTGCAATATTATTCGGCCCCTTTACTTTCAGTGCAGCAAACTCACTCCAGAAGTTCATTGTGGATCTCTGAATCATCCAATGTTGCCCTAAATGACTAATAATGATAACTAAAATCCACCTGTGTGTAATCAAGTCTTCGTATAAAAGCACCTGCTCTGTGATAGTCTCAGAGTTCTGTTTGAAGCACAGAGAGCATCATGAAGACCAAGGAACACAACAGGCAGCTCCATGATACTGTTGTGGAGAAGTTTAAAGCTGGATTTGGATACAGAATGATTTCCAAAACTTTAAACATCTCAAGGAGAACTGTGCAAGCGATCATATTGAAATGGAAGGAGTATCATACCACTGCAAATCTACCAAGACTCAGCCGTCCCTCTAAACTTTCATCTCAAACATGGAGAAGACTGATCAGAGATGCAGCCAAGAGGCCCATGATCACTCTGGATGAACTGCAGAGATCTACAGCTGAGGCAGGACAGTCTGTCCATAGGACAACAATCAGTCATATACTGCACAAATCTGCCCTTTATGGAAGAGTGGCAAGAAGAAAGCCATTTCTCAAAGATATCCATAAAAAGTGTCATTTAAAGTTTGAAACAAGCCACCTGGGAAACACACCAAATATGTGGAAGAAGGTGCTCTGGTCAGATGAAACCAAAATCAAATTTTTTGGCAACAATGCCAAACGATATGTTTGGCGTAAAGGCAACACAGCTCATCACCCTGAACACACCATCCCCACTGTCAAACATGGTGGATGCAGCACCATGGTTTGGGCCTGATTTTCTTCAGCAGGGACAGGGAAGATGGTTAAAATTGATGGGAAGATGGATGGAGCCAAATACAGGACCATTCTTGAAGAAAACCTGTTGGAGTCTGCAAAAGACCTGAGACTGGGACGGAGATTTGTCTTCCAACAAGACAATGATCCTAAACATAAAGCAAAATCTATAATGGAATGGTTCACAAATAAAGGTATCCAGGTGTTAGAATGGCCAAGTCAAAGTCCAGACCTGAATCCAATCGAGAATCTGTGGAAAGAGCTGAAAACTGCTGTTCACAAACGATCTCCATCAAACCTCACTGAGCTCGAGCTGTTTGCCAAGGAAGAATGGGCAAGAATTTCATTCTCTCGATGTAGAAAACTGATAGAGACATACCACAAGCCACCTGCGGCTGTAATCGCAGCAAAAGGTGGTGCAACAAGGTATTAAGTTAAAGGGGCCGAATAATATTGCATGCTTCACTTTTCAGATTTTGAATTTCCACAAAAATTTAAAATAACCAATAAATTTAGTTCAACTTCACAATTGTGTCCCACTTGTTGTTGATTCTTCACCAAAAATTTACATTTGGTATCTTTATGTTTGAAGAATGATATGTAGGAAAAGGTTGAAAAGTTCCAGGGAGCCGAATACTTTCGCAAAGCACTGTAAATGTATAACACATGTCAATATGATGTATATAAACTGAAGTGTATTATTCATCATTCAGATCACAGTCAATTCCAAACAAAGCATACCTAACTAAAGAAAAGGTGCAAAGCTTAAAACCTCATTAAGGCTATTAGGTTGGACTGAACCAATCCTAGAGATCCAAAGAGTCTCTATTTGGGCAAGACTCCTCCTCCAGTTACCTCCTTGCTGATCAATGTGTACCAGATCTATTCCAATGACCTTAAGTAAAGTGGCATCACAATCATGAGCTGCTTTGAAATGTCTGGGTACTGATTTTAAAATGGAAACATTTTCTATATCCTGTGCTTTCAAGATATCATGATAATGCTCTCTCACCCTAATTCTTTAGGGTCTTGACGTTAGACCCACATATATTTTCGGGCATGGACATACCGCATAGTATACCACACTACATGTATTACAGGTTATGTGTCTAGTGATGTTAAAAGTTCTCTTACCATTACTGGATTCGAAGGTGAAGGCTCTGTACATATTCAGACAAGCACTGCATGAGTTACATGGGAAGAAGCCCCATTGGGGTCCCTTTGAAACAAAAGCTTTTGTAGGGCTTAATCTGGGGTAATAACTGTGGACAAGTTGGTCCTTCAAGTTGGGTGCCCTTCTGTAAGTGATTGATGGTTTATCACAGATGTGTTTGGTTAAAATTGAATCCATTTTTAATATAGGCCAGAACTTAGTCAAAGCTTTCTTAATTTCCAACCACCTATTGCTGTAAGTTGATATGAATCCCACCTTAGGATAAATTTTTGGTTTGGATTGTGATTGTAATAAATCCATACGTATCATCAATGTTGCTTTCTTCAAACCCCGTTTTATGCTTCTTCTTGAATATCCACATTCTTCAAATCTTGTGCTAAGATTGCTAGCTTGTTCAAAGAAGGCTTGACTATTTGAGCAAATCCGTTTTGCTCCAAGGAATTGTCCAATCGGTATTCCATTAATAAGTGATCTTGGGTGAAAAGAAGAGGCATGAAGAAGGGAATTTACAGTGGTTGTTTTTCAGAAAATATCGGTTTCCAGCTGTCCATTTCCACCACCTAAAATCTGAATATCCAAAAAATCAATCATTGTCTGGCTATACTTACAAGTTAGCCTGATATTCAGAGAATTGTTCAAAAGTTCCAAAAAAGAGAGAAGGTACTTTTCAGTGCCTTGCCAAATCATAAAATGTCATCTATAACACGACCTTCTCAATAAATGCCTCCGATTTGGTGAAGAAAATTTGTTTCTCCCAACTACCCATAAACAAATTTGCATATGAGGGTGCAAAAGCTGCCCCCATTGCAGTACCCAGTCTCTGCAGATAAATTCTTTCCTTGAACATAAAAAAATTATGTTCTAATGCAAACTGATGAAGGGTCAGGGGAAAATCAATAAAAGCATCAAAGTTTGTCAGTCAAAAAAGTTTTTGCTGCCATGATTCCATCTCTATGCCGAATTGACGTGTAGAGAGACTCTACATCAAGAGTGACAAGCCACATATCTGAGTCCATAGGGATACCCTCAATTTTCCTTAGAACATCGCTTGCATCTTGAATATATGAGGGCAAATTTACAACCAGTGGCTTAAGATAAGAATCAAGATACTTACCTATGGTTTCACATAAATTCCCATTCCTCAATACAATGGGGCGTCTGGGGGGGTTGGTTGGTTGCCATCCTTATGTATCTTTGGTAAGAAATAGATACACAATGTCTTAGGATATGGTGGTATAAGATGATCTCTCAAATCTTTAGTTATCAATCCCTCTTGGAATGCTTTATCCAAAATACCTTGAAGATATTCCTGAAAAGCTGTAGAAGGATTATAGGTCAGCTTTTTGTAGCACATCTCATCCCTCAATTGCCTAAAGGCTTCTTTCTCATACATCTTAATTGGCCAAATGACCACGTTGCCCCCCTTATCAGCTGGGTTTGTTAGAATTTCTTTGTAATTCTTAAGTTCCCTCAATGCTTTCCTTTGATCAATAGTTAAATTATCATTAGTTTTTTTCTACTGGAAATTGGTATCTGCTGCTGTTGTAATCTATGTGACACGCATACCTGATTGATTTATTAATTTACTTGCTGCTATATCATTATTGTTTATGTAAGGCATTTTTTCCTACAATAATTTTTTTTTGTATATTTATTTATACATTTATTTTTTTGCAATGCAAGTGTCTCTTTTAAGTCAATCAGGTTTTTCTCATGTAAAAATAATTTTTTGGTGATTTATCCATAGCACTAGCTATTGTAAACATTTTTGGGAGCTTTGTTGCTTTTGTTTTTTTTGCTAATCATGTCCCCACAATTTTTAAACTTTATTGTATATGCTTCCTCAGTCTCTTTGATTGGTATGTGACATAACAGCAGCAGGACCATGCTGAAGCTAAACACTAAAATACATATCATAAGTGTTATGCCCAACATAAGATCAATTTATGCGAAGCAAACATACAACTAGCACCAAAGTGTGACGACGGCAACTAAACTGCTTTCAAAGGAACATTTTTCCTTTGTATAAGGGTTGGCTCTATCAGCGCACTTGCTGTATGCAGGATTGGACAGGAGCAGGAGATGAGAGAGCTCACATACGCCGATATTGTGTGTGCTCGGCTCTTGCAGTGTCATAACATGCTCTTTCTCTCCTGTCTGCATCATCCACTTGCTGCTGTGCTATCATGTGTGTGGATCACCCCCAGGGCAGGTATGGGACCTTCACTCGGTACCAGGCCGGTGTCTTAAAGGGGAAGTGTCGCGATGGCGGTGACCCGGTCCGTGGCCCTGGGTGTCCGTGTAAAATAGGTGGAATGAAGCTGAATAAAGTTTATAGGTAGATAATTCGTGACGCCACCTGTGGTACTCGGCAATGAAGGTGTCAAGCCGACACTGCGGTGCAGATCCTCTGGAACAGATGGTATAAGGCAGCAAAGATGGAATAGCTCTCCACAGGCACAGCTGTAGTCCCAGGGCAGTAGGAATAGGTGTTGAGGTAGATGATGTAGTGTTAGGCACAGAGATGTAACAGTGCTTGGTAAGTTGGCGCAGGAAGAAGGCAATGACACAGCTGAGTGCAGTTCCAATTCTTTTATTCACGTTTCTGGCACAGACAGGTGCCCGCTTCAGTGCCACAGCCTCCAGGTCAGGGACTCAGCCAACTCCCAGGCAGATGGAATACACCCTTCCAGCACTCCCTTTCGTGTGCCTTTTCTGAACATCTCCTTTCTAGCACTAATCTGAAGTACTTGCAGTTCTGAATTACACTCAAGTTCCTCCTTCTTGATGTTGCTTATAACTCCACTTGTATGACAGGCAGCTGTAGCCTGCTTCGGGGACTCCATACAATCATGTCCCAGCTCACACATGGTGCTGCTGTGTCTTCGAGTCTTAGGTGGGAATAAAGTGGTCACAACTTCTATTCCTCCGGTTTCTGCTGTAGGATCATTAGTATCACACACAGCCTCAGATACCAGCGCCCGGCCTTGGTGCATGAAACTTAGGAAAGGGCTCTGCACTAGCCCTAATCGCCAGTCTCTCTCCTCCTCATGTTCCGTTCTTATCTATCTTCCTTCTAAACAACTGATCCTTCCTTCTTTCTCTTTCCTTGCAAGCAGCTCCAGCTTTCAGGAGACTGCTGCGTCTCCGTTCTTTCCCGGTAGGGTAGGGGAACTCGCTGAACTTCCTGTCAGCTTTCCCCTCTAGTGTTTCTAAGCTCCACCCTGCACCCTTCATGAACCAAAGCAGCTGCCATAAAGGGTGCTCTGCTGTTCTAAGGTGCCTGTGCTGGATGTAGGTGCTGGAGTCTGGTCAGGTGCTATCATCTTACTTGGGGAGTGGGATACTACACCACAGGAGGAGGTGCAGTACCTCTGTGGTGACTGAACCCTCAGGGGCGCCACATGTGCAGCGAGGGGCCACTACATATAGGATTGGAGGACCAGAGGTTGCACACAAACTGACATTGCGGGAGCTTTCGGCACCTGGGGGTGACAAACTCACTTTCAAATCTTTCAAATCTTTTTTCTACCCTTCATGTAATAATGACTGATTTCCATTAGTGCAGAAGAAAGCAGACATTGACTATGTGTTTTGCACCCCAAATCTTTACCTTATGCTCCGGCTCACTAGCTGTATGATTTATATTCTATTTCTTTTATATTCATCACCTCGGCACAATCTATTTTTATGATCCACCAATAAAGCCAAAATATCAAAAAATGTGCAGGAGTAATGCCGTAATCTGTAAGATATTGGAAAATATCACCATTGAGTGCACAGGTTATGAGTGGATCTTTAAATAAGGTTTCGGCTTGTAAAGCCTTTATAATAAAGATTTATGCTATGGAATAAATGTTTTACTATTATCTCTTTCCACGAAGAGAGGGGAACAAATTGTTTATCATTATAAGGGATTGATGGCTTCAAGCAGCGTATGGAAGAGAAATAATAGGATTTCTTTGTAATAGAGCAGACCATGATAAGTGTAATTCATGACAGAAGCTTGTCTGTAATTCATGAACAATGGAAAACAAAAGAAAAAACCTTAAGAGCAATTCCAATAACTATTGATATCACCATTAATGATATAGAAGATATTTAAGGTTAGGTAGTAAAAGCCATTAAAAATATATTTTGCTAAAGGATCCACTGGATTGGGCCTATAGTCTGCTTAACCTAAAAGCAGTACTGCAAAAAATAAGTGAGGGGAAACCAGTGCCACAATGAAGTAGGAAAGGCCATATGACAGCCCACATGCGATTCGTTAGTCAGTTCTTCTACATACATACGTGGTCAAAATTGTTGGTGCCCCTCGTTTAATGACAGAAAAAAACACAATGGTGACAGAAATAACTTGAATCTGACAAAAGTAATAATAAATAAAAAATATTTGAAAATGAAGAAACGAAAGTCAGACATTGCTTTTCAACCATGCTTCCACAGAATTTTAAAATAAATAAAACTCATGAAATAGGCCTGGACAGAAATGATGGTACCCCTGAAAATAATGTGACATGTTATATCAAGGTGTGTTAGGTGTCGAGTTTCCCACACTGCCAGGCCCGGATTGGCAATATAACCAACTGGGCATTTTCCCGCTGGGCCGCTGTCATGTGGGCCGCGGGTGGCAGCGCCCGATCATCTGGCCGCTTGCAAGCTGCTGTGGCCACTGTTGCTCCTGCCGCTGGCCCTCTGCGGCACGGCGGTGATAGTCTCCAAGTTCCTCCCGCACTGCAGGGAGATAAGCTACCACGCCCCCCACGCACCCCATCCTCGCCGTAGCATGAGACACCCCCCCGCAGCCACTCACAGTGTCGCTTGCCTTCTCTGTTTGCAGGACCTGTGATGAGGTCACAGGAGGGGAGGAGTCAGGGGTCACATGATCAGGAGCCTTTGTCCAGACGTCTGATCATGTGACCCTGACTCCGCCCCTCCTGTGACCTCATCACAGGTCCTGTGCGCTCAGCCTTGCCTCTTGGTGTCTGCGGTGCTGTTGGCTGTTGTCATGGTGCTGGATGAGATAAGTATGTGTGGGGTCAGGAGGGGTTTACAGGGTAGATGTAGCAGAGCTGTATGTGTATGGGGTGTACTGAGCGGAGCCGTGTGTGTATGAGGTGTACGGAGTGGAGCCGCGTGTGTACGAGGTGTACGGAGCAGAGCCACGTGTGTACGAGGTGTACGGAGCGGAGCCGTGTTTGTACGAGGTGTACGGAGTGGAGCCGTGTGTGTACGAGGTGTATGGAGCGGAGTCGTGTGTGTGCGAGGTGTACGGAGTGGAGCCGTGTGTGTACGAGGTGTACGGAGCGGAGCCGTGTGTGTACGAGGTGTACGGAGCGGAGCCGTGTGTGTACGGGGTGTACGGAGCAGAGCCGTGTGTGTACGGAGCGGAGCCGTGTGTTTACGAGGTGTACGGAGCGGAGCCGTGTGTGTACGAGGTGTACGGAGCAGAGCCGTGTGTGTGCGAGGTGTACGGAGCGGAGCTGTGTGTGTACGAGGTGTACGGAGCGGAGCCGTGTGTGTACGAGGTGTATGGAGCGGAGTCGTGTGTGTGCGAGGTGTACGGAGAGGAGCCGTGTGTTATGAGGTGTACGGAACAGAGCCACGTGTACGAGGTGTACGGAACAGAGCCGCGTTTACGAGGTGTACGGAGCAGAGCCGTGTGTGTACAAGGTGTATGGAGCGGAGCCGTGTGTGTACGAGGTGTACGGAACAGAGCCACGTGTACGGAACGGAGCCGCTTTAACGAGGTGTACGGAGCAGAGCCGTGTGTACGAGGTGTACAGAGCAGAGCCGTGTGTACGAGGTGTGCGGAGCAGAGTCATGTGTACGAGGTGTCCGGAGCAGAGCCATGTGTACAAGGTGTACGGAGCAAAGCCGTGTGTACGAGGTGTACAGAGCAGAGCCGTGTGTACGAGGTGTACGGAGCAGAGCCGTGTGTACGAGGTGTACGGAGCAGAGCCGTGTGTGTACGAGGTGTACGGAGCAGAGCCGCGTGTGTACGAGGTGTAAGGAGAGGAGCCGTGTGTGTATGAGGTGTATGGAACGGAGCCGCGTGTACGAGGTGTACGAAGCGGAGCCGTGTGTACGAGGTGTATGGAGCGGAGCCGCGTGTGTACTTGGTGTACGGAGCGGAGCCGCGTGTGTACTTGGTGTACGGAGCGGAGCCGCGTGTGTATGGGGTATACGGAGCGGAGCCGTGTGTATGCGGCGTGGAGACATATGTGTACGGGATGTAAGGAGCGGAGCCAAATGTGTACGAAGCATACAAAGCGGGCTTTTCCCACGGACACAGGAGTACACGGCGGAGCCCCGAGGAGCATTTTAAAGCACACACATGACGTTCCACCTGAAGTGATGTGCTTGAAGCTGACCGGAAATGAGATAATTTCTTGAGGAGATTGTAACAGAACCAGGAATGCTTCAGATCCATCACCGTGTCCTCCGACAGTGCAGACAGCAGGATCGCCTTGGAATCAGGGATGCCGGCCATGTGAGCGGATCATGATATGTACTGCATCGGGAGGCTCAGGTGGGCACTACAATGTGAGCCAGGCTGCTATAGTATCTTTACAGAATCTTTCTTTATTTCTTTCTCTCTTTTTCTTTCTCTGTTCTTTCTTTCTCATTCTCTGTTCTGTCTTTCCCTCATTTTCTTTCTCTCTCTAATCTTTCTTTTTTCTTTCTCTCTCTCTGTTCTTTCTTTCCCCTCTTTCTTTCTCTCTGTTCTTTCTTTACTTCTTTCTTTCTCTCTCTATTCTTTCTCTGTCTCTCTCTGTTCTTTCTTTCTTTCCCCTCTTTCTTTCTCTCTCTGTTCTTTCTCTGTCTCTCTCTTTTCTTTCTTTCTTTCTTTCTTTCTTTCCCCTCTTTCTTTCTTTCTCTTTTTTCTTTTTTTCTCTCTCTCTCTCTGTTTTCTCTCTTCCTTAGTGCCAGTCAGTGTGCCCATAATGCCAGCCACTGTGCCCTCAGTACAAGTCAGTGTGATCAGCAGTGCTAAATGGGTGCAATTAGGCGTGGACATGGGTGTGACTAGTTGCGGAATGGGTGTGGCTGGGCGCCGCAGTCTTTGTCCCTCTTTCCCTTCCTCAAAAGTTGGGAGGTATGATAGGGGCAGCTATGACCAGGGGGTCTGGTTGCCCAATGGATAGCAGTTCTGCCAGGAATTCTGAAACCATGCGTACAAAAGGGGACAGAGCTTTGGGAGGAGTACTGTACCTAAAAGCAATAAATAGGACTGAGCTGAAATACTGGGCGCAGCACTGACTACTAGAGTTGAGTGAAACGGGTCGAACAATTTCAAAAGTCGCCGACTTTTGGCAAAGTCGGGTTTCATGAAACGAAACCCGACCCTAGGATGAGGTCGGCCACAAGGTCGGCGACTTACGCGCCAAAGTCGCGTTTCAAAAGTTTGTTTAGCGCTCTTTTTCAGCCAATCAGGATCCACGGACACTGTGGGCAACGTGATGACATAGGCAGGGGTCGCCACCATCTTTCAGAAGGACATGCAAGTGATTGGCTTGCTTTGGTGGGCGTCACAGGGGTTATAAAAGGGCGTGCATGCCGACCGCCATCTTACTTCTGCCGATCTTAGCATAGGGAGAGGTTGCTGATTCTGTAGGGAGAGCGTTAGGCAGGGAAGAAGACAAAAAAACTGCTTCTGCTGCTAGCGATTTTGCCTGTGCAACACACCAGTCACTGTGTGTGCAGTGCAAGGGGAGGCTATATTGTGGTGGATCAGCGGTGTTGGTTGTTAGGCTGCCTTCTAAGGCTTCCTGACAGCTGCATTGCTGTTTCCCCACTGCTCTGCAAACTGCTTTTTCAAAAGCAATCCCAATTTTTTTTTTGTCCTGCTGAGGTACTGAGCGTGCATTTATTCACACCATACAGTGGTGTACGCTCCTCACACAGTACCGTGTAACGGCTGTTATCACAGCCACAGTGAAGCTATCTGTGTGTCACTGTGGAGGACTTGTTCCGTTCTTACAGACCTACACTCTAGGGAGATTCCTATTCTGCCCAATTCTACAATTCAATTTTTTCACACCTGTGCCATCGAGCCTGTGACATAGCGCTCTGATATTCAGTGGGCCTCACACAATCCAAAAGTGTCCAGTGTCCACAAGTGTCTGCAGAAATTCAAAATCTCCCTTATCCTGTAGTCACTTTTTTCACACCTGCTGCATCGAGCCTGTGACATAGCGCTGTGATATTCATTGGGCCTCACACAATCCAAGTGTCCAGTGTCCACAAGTGTCTGCAGAAATTCAAAATCTCACAGAAATTCAAAATTTCCCTCATCCTGTAGTCACTTTTTTCACACCTGTGCCATCCAGCCTGTGACATAGCACTGTGATATTCAGTGGGCCTCACACAATCCAAGTGTCCAGTGTCCACAAGTGTCTGCAGAAATTCAAAATCTCCCTTATCCTGTAGTCACTTTTTTCACACCTGCTGCATCGAGCCTGTGACATAGCGCTGTGATATTCAGTGGGCCTCACACAATCCAAGTGTCCAGTGTCCACAAGTGTCTGCAGAAATTCAAAATATCACAGAAATTTAAAATCTCCCTTATCCTGTAGTCACTTTTTTCACACCTGTGCCATCGAGCCTGTGACATAGCACTGTGATATTCAGTGGGCCTCACACAATCCAAGTGTCCAGTGTCCACAAGTGTCTGCAGAAATTCAAAATCTCCCTTATCCTGTAGTCACTTTTTTCACACCTGCTGCATCGAGCCTGTGACATAGCGCTGTGATATTCAGTGGGCCTCTCACAATCCAAGTGTCCAGTGTCCACAAGTGTCTGCAGAAATTCAAAATCTCCCTTATCCTGTAGTCACTTTTTTCACACCTGCTGCATCGAGCCTGTGACATAGCGCTGTGATATTCAGTGGGCCTCACACAATCCAAGTGTCCAGTGTCCACAAGTGTCTGCAGAAATTCAAAATCTCACAGAAATTCAAAATCTCCCTTATCCTGTAGTCACTTTTATAACACCTGCTGCATCGAGCCTGTGACATAGCGCTGTGATATTCAGTGGGCCTCACACAATCCAAGTGTCCAGTGTCCACAAGTGTCTGCAGAAATTCAAAATCTCCCTTATCCTGTAGTCACTTTTTTCACACCTGCTGCATCGAGCCTGTGACATAGCGCTGTGATATTCAGTGGGCCTCTCACAATCCAAGTGTCCAGTGTCCACAAGTGTCTGCAGAAATTCAAAATCTCCCAGAAATTCAAAATCTCCCTTATCCTGTAGTCACTTTTTTCACACCTGTGCCATCGAGCCTGTGACATAGCGCTGTGATATTCAGTGGGCCTCACACAATCCAAGTGTCCAGTGTCCACAAGTGTCTGCAGAAAATCTAAATCTCCCTTATCCTGTAGTCACTTTTTTCACACCTGTGCCATCAAGCCTGTGACATAGCGCTGTGATATTCAGTGAGCCTCACACAATCCAAGTGTCCAGTGTCCACAAGTGTCTGCAGAAATTCAAAATCTCCCAGAAATTCAAAATCTCCCTTTTCCTGTAGTCACTTTTTTCACACCTCTGCCATCGAGCCTGTGACATAGCGCTGTGATATTCAGTGGGCCTCACACAATCCAAGTGTCCAGTGTCCACAAGTGTCTGCAGAAAATCTAAATCTCCCTTATCCTGTAGTCACTTTTTTCACACCTGTGCTATCGAGCCTGTGACATAGCGCTGTGATATTCAGTGGGCCTCACACAATCCAAGTGTCCAGTGTCCACAAGTGTCTGCAGAAATTCAAAATCTCCCAGAAATTCCAAATCTCCCTTATCCTGTAGTCACTTTTTTCACACCTGTGCCATCGAGCCTGTGACATAGCGCTGTGATATTCAGTGGGCCTCACACAATCCAAGTGTCCAGTGTCCACAAGTGTCTGCAGAAATTCAAAATCTCCCTTATCCTGTAGTCACTTTTTTCACACCTGCTGCATCGAGCCTGTGACATAGCGCTGTGATATTCAGTGGGCCTCACACAATCCAAGTGTCCAGTGTCAACAAGTGTCTGCAGAAATTCAAAATCTCCCAGAAATTCAAAATCTCCCTTATCCTGTAGTCACTTTTTTTACACCTGTGCCATCGAGCCTGTGACATAGCGCTGTGATATTCAGTGGGCCTCACACAATCCAAGTGTCCAGTGTCCACAAGTGTCTGCAGAAATTCAAAATCTCCCAGAAATTCAAAATCTCCCTTATCCTGTAGTCACTTTTTTCACACCTGTACCATCGAGCCTGTGACATAGCGCTGTGATATTCAGTGGGCCTCACACAATCCAAGTGTCCAGTGTCCACAAGTGTCTGCAGAAATTCAAAATCTCACAGAAATTCAAAATCTCCCTTATCCTGTAGTCACTTTTTTCACACCTGTGCCATCGAGCCTGTGACATAGCGCTCTGATATTCAGTGGGCCTCACACAATCCAAAAGTGTCCAGTGTCCACTAGTGTGTGCAGAAAATCTAAATATCCCCTGTCCTATAGACACCTTGTACCTTGTTTTACATTACTATATAGTTTGTTGGATTTTGTCTACATTTCTACCAAAAATGAGGAAGGCTGGTGGAATAGGCCGTGGAATTGGGGGGGGGTTGGCAGCTGGTAATGATGGTGTTGGTGGTGGATCTGATGGTAGTGGCAAAAGCAAAATAGGACCGAATGCAGGAGGTGTTGAGCCTGCGTCATCGTCTGGCTCCATAAGGCTTCGAAGGCTTAGTTTTCTAGGAGTTGGCAAACCGCTTTTAACGCCAGAGCATCAGGAAAAAGTTTTGTCTTACATTGCTGACTCAGCCTCCAGCTCTATCGCCTCCTCTTCTGAAGTTGTAAAAAGTAAAAGCACTGAGTCCTCATTGGAGGCTCATGTTCATGAACCACACCTTTCCTTGTGTCCTTCACCACAACCAAGATTGAAGGATGACGCAGGCCATACTACTGATTACTCCATGGAGCTGTTTTCACATACCATGCCTGGATTATCAAGTGAAATGGTGAATTACCCAGGCCAAGATGAATCTGACATGGAGTGCACTGATGCACAGCCGCTGATAGATGATTCTGCTGGTACATTCACTCAGAGCACTACATTGTCCTCGCAGTGTACAGAGCCAGATTCTGACCCTGATGAGACTCAGGTGCCCCTTCCCGCACACTATACCACCATACACGGTGACACAGAGGAAGGTGCACATGACATTGAAGAGGAGGTGATGGATGACCCAGTTGTTGACCCAGATTGGCATCCATTGGGGGAAGAGGGTGCTGCTTCCAATAGCTCAGATGAGGAGCATCCACAGCAGACATCAACATCGCAACAGCTGTTATCTTGCAGGCCCGGAGCACTCCACAGACAGGTTCCAAAAATCAAAAGAGTTGCTGGACAGCTTGTCCAGACGGTCAAAAGATCACAGCGTGCTAGGCCGCAAAATGTCTGCCAAAGTAGGAAGAGTGCAGTGTGGCACTTTTTTGAACAAAATCCTCATGATCAGGCCAAGGTTATCTGTAAGAAGTGCGCAAAGACCTTTAGCCGAGGGAAAAATCTGAAAAATTTGAATACCAGTTGCATGCTTAGACATTTAACCAGCATGCACTTGCAAGCGTGGACACAACACCAAACCTCAAGTGCCACATGTGCAACTGATCACAAAGAAGGTAGTCAGCAATGCTACATTGTTTCCCCCACTGTAAGCCCACCGGTTAGCACAGCAGCAAATGTTGAGGTGTCGTTGCAAGGCCACAGCAGTCAGGGAATCCCACTGTTATATCAACGAAATACTGAATCTAGGCCATCAGAAAGAACACCATCTCCATCACCATCATCAACTCTCTCTCAGTCCGCCCTGTCCACCGCTACTTCTACCATATGCAGCTCTCAAGTCCAGCTCACCCTCCCAGACACTATGAGTAGGTCAAGAAAGTACTCAGTCTCTCATCCGCGTACACTGGGTTTGAACGCCCACATTGCCAAACTAATCTCGTTTGAGATGATGCCCTATCGGTTGGTGGAAAGCGTAGCTTTCCGCGAACTCATGGCCTATGCAGTACCACGCTATGACCTACCCAGTCGCCACTTCTCTCGCAAAGCCATCCCAGCCCTCCACCATCATGTGAAAGACCGCATTGTCCATGCACTCAAGCAGTCAGTGAGTGGAAAGGTGCACCTCACAACTGATGCATGGTCCAGTCGGCATGGCCAGGGCCGTTACGTGTCCATCACTGCACACTGGGTTAATGTGGTGGATGCAGGGTCCACAGGGGACAGCGGTGGTGGGACAGTGCTGCCTAGCCCACGGTATAGGAAACAGTTGGCTGTAGGCGTTCCACCCTCCTCCTCCTCCTCCTACTCCTCCAGAAGCGAAAGTTCGTCCACAGAGCGCAGTCGTACGAGCACTCCATCTGCAGCTGCCACTGTTGCACACGAGGTGTCCCCCTATCGAGCAGCTAGTGGAAAGCGTCAGCAGGCTGTGTTGCAGATGATGTGTTTGGGCGACAGACACACCGCCGAGGTGCTGGCCGAGTACTTGAAGCAACAAACTGAGTCATGGCTGGGCAGTGTACATCTTGAGGCAGGCAAGGTAGTTAGTGATAACGGCCGTAATTTTGTGGCAGCCATAGCCCTTTCAAAACTCAGCCACATACCTTCCTTGGCTCACACCTTGAACCTGGTGGTGCAGTGTTTCCTCAAAAATTATCCGGAGTTAACAGCCCTGCTCCATAAGGTGCGAAGACTGTGCGCGCACATCCGCCGGTCGCCTGTACACTCCGTTCGTATGCAGAAGCTGCAGCGATTGCTCCACCTTCCCAACCACCGCCTCATTATCGACATTGCAACAAGGTGGAACTCCACCCTGCACATGGTGGAGCGGCTGTGCGAGCAGAGGCAGGCCATAATGCATTTGTGGGAGGATACACGGCCAGGCACTTTGAGAGCAGACATGGAGTTGACAGGTGTGCAGTGGTCGAAACTGAAAGACCTCTGTAAAGTCCTTCAGTGTTTTGAGGAATGCACACGGCTGGTAAGCGCAGACGACGCCATCCTAAGCATGAGCATCCCACTTATGCGTCTGCTCATGCAAACTTTGACGCACCTTAAGGAGCAGGCGTCTGCAGCCAATGTTGACGAGGAGGAAGAGGTGGAGGGAATCCTTGATGACATTCAGCCATTGTCTGCTCAGGGACCTCTCCTGGACGAGTTGGAGGAAGAAGAGGAGGAGGAGGAGGATGATGATGGGGATGATTACTTAGGGGAGGAGGATGAATCTCGTGGGGCAAGTGAAAATGTTGGCGTGGCAAGGTCTGGTACAGGGTTTGTGCGTGACTGGAGGGATGTGGATTTGCGAGAAAGTGCTCCTCCAACCAGCACTCGCAGTGCATCATTGACACCGGGAACATTGGCCCACATGTCAGATTATGCCTTGCGGATCCTAAAAAGGGACCCCCCGCATTGCCAAAATGATGAACGATGACGACTACTGGTTGGCCAGCATCCTGGATCCACGCTATAAAGGCAAATTACAAAACATCATGCCACAGGAGAACCTTGACCTAATATTGGCTAATAAACAAGCAAATCTGGTAAATCGGTTGCTTGAGGCATTCCCAGCACACAGCAGCGGTGATGGTTCTCACACGAGCCGTACGGGCCGGGGGCAGCTTGGCAGAGGTGTTCATGGTGCACACAGCAGAAGTGGCGTTGGAGACAGGGGTTTTATGACAATGTTGTGGACTGATTTTTCAAGTACCGCTCACACAACTGGTAATACAGCATCGATGGAAAGTGACAGGAGACAGCAGTTGTCAACTATGGTTACAAACTACTTTTCCTCCCATATCCATGTTCTCCCACACAGGTCATTCCCCTTTGACTATTGGGCTGCTAAACTGGACACCTGGCCTGAATTGGCACAATATGCCTTACAGGAGCTCGCTTGCCCAGCTGCAAGTGTGCTATCGGAAAGAGTCTTCAGTGCAGCTGGATCAATCCTGACAGAAAAAAGGACCCATCTGTCAACCCAAAATGTGGATGATCTAACCTTCATTAAAATGAACCATGCATGGGTTTCCAAGGATTTTGTCCCACCTTCCCCTGATGACACATAGGGTGACAGAAAAATGGCTTGCTTTGGTCCACCTCTTCCTGGGACTTGACCTATTTCACCTTTTGCATCAGCTGAATGTCCAACATCAGCATATGCCACTTTCTAAAACTCCCTAACTGTGCTGCCTCCCCCCCCCATGGCCGGGGTCACCACCTAGGGCACGACACCGTGCGAGTGCCGTTGCCCTGGACAGGTGGGTAGGCCGACTTTTGGGCGTGGGCACTGGCACAGGGTCCCTCATAGCGCAATCAAGTGTCTCTGACGGTGGTGGTGCACACCCGCCGTCAGACAGACCGCCGTACTATGAAGGGCCCAGTGCCAGTACCGACGCCCATGAGTGGGCCCCCCTTGCTTGGGCAGGGCCCCAACATTTGCAATCTTTACCTCTCCCTGCTCCTCCGCTGTGTAGTCTGGGCTGTCAAATCCATACTGTGCCTGACACCGTCTGAGCCTGCCTCCTGGTGTATTGACATATATTTTGAATGTGTACGCTATCCATACATGTTATCCGGGGATACGGTACCCTTTCTCACCTTTGTGCAATCACGTGCAATCCATACTGGGCCTAACACCGTCTGAGCCTGCCTCCTGATGTATAGACATATATTTTGAATGTGTACGCTATCCATACATGTTATCCGGGGATACGGTACCCTTTCTCACCTTTGTGCAATCACGTGCAATCCATACTGGGCCTAACACCGTCTGAGCCTGCCTCCTGATGTATAGACATATCTTTTGAATGTGTATGCTATCCATACATGTTATCCGGGTATACGGTACCCTTTCTCACCTTTGTGCAAGCACGTGTAATCCATACTGGGCCTAACACCGTCTGAGCCTGCCTCCTGATGTATAGACATATATTTTGAATGTGTACGCTATCCATACATGTTATCCAGGGATACGGTACCCTTTCTCACATTTGTGCAATCACTTGCAAGCCATACTGTGCCTGACACCGTCTGAGCCTGCCTCCTGATGTATAGACATATCTTTTGAATGTGTACGCTATCCATACATGTTATCCGGGGATACGGTACCCATTCTCACCTTTGTGCAATCACGTGCAAGCCATACTGGGCCTAACACCGTCTGAGCCTGCCTCCTGATGTATAGACATATCTTTTGAATGTGTACGCTATCCATACATGTTATCCGGGGATACGGTACCCTTTCTCACCTTTGTGCAATCACGTGCAAGCCATACTGGGCCTAACACCGTCTGAGCCTGCCTCCTGATGTATAGACATATATTTTGAATGTGTACGCTATCCATACATGTTATCCGGGGATACGGTACCCTTTCTCACCTTTGTGCAATCATGTGCAAGCCATACTGGGCCTAACACCGTCTGAGCCTGCCTCCTGATGTATAGACATATCTTTTGAATGCGTACGCTATCCATACATGTTATCCGGGGATACGGTACCCTTTCTCACCTTTGTGCAATCACTTGCAAGCCATACTGGGCCTTACACCGTCTGAGCCTGCCTCCTGATGTATAGACATATCTTTTGAATGTGTACGCTATCCATACATGTTATCCGGGGATACAGTACCCTTTCTCACCTTTGTGCAATCACTTGCAAGCCATACTGGGCCTTACACCGTCTGAGCCTGCCTCCTGATGTATAGACATATATTTTGAATGTGACCGTTACCATAGATACAAAGGTCCTGTGCCAGTAATGGCCATATCTCCTTGAGAAAGCGCTATCTGTAAGCGCGAAACGCGCGTCGGAGATGCTACCACTGTCTGGGGGACTTGAGCACCATTAGGTAAGTGTCCCCACCACCAGATGACCTCTTGCTATCATCACATTATTAGCGGTTTTGGGATCGCTACTGTTTATACCATTTTTTCTGTTATATCCTACATGCCTCGGCCATGTGACATTTACTTTGTTACATATAGGTAGCAGTTGTTGGCCTGTACTTCGGTAGGGCTTACCCACTGTAGGTGGCCTTCGTGTGACAATGCCCTATATGTGACTTCCACATGGAAACTTTTTCACAGCTTGGGGCATTTGAGCTCCTCAGTTAACCGTTCCCATTGCTATTTACTATGGAACCGCTGGTCTTTCTGGACTACCATCATTCAATTTTTCCCTTTGTTATACTCAGTTTGCCCCTACCATTTTGATATTTAGTATGGTCATGACCCCTATATGCCTTTGTATGTAGGTAGTGGCATTCTGTTTGTACCTTTCTTAGGGTTCATTGATAATGGGTGGGCCTTGCGTGATGGTGCTCAATGGGTTACCTCCACATTTCCCTTTTCCTGGCTCTTGGTGTCATATGTTACATGCAATTATGTTATGTTATAATTATTGTATGTGTTTTTTTCTGTACCTTGGTGTTAATAAAATTTGATATTTTTTTACACAATTTTGGATCTAAGTACTCCGTTTCTCCTGGTTAATATAGTTACTTATGGAGTAGAACCATTTATGATTATGGCAGGCCCTTATGTGAGGCCATTGCCATCTGTTTTGTATAAAGTATTGGGCTATTTTGTCGTACTAATATATTTTGAATGTGTACGCTATCCATACATGTTATCCGGGGATACGGTACCATTTCTCACCTTTGTGCAATCACTTGCAAGCCATACTGTGCCTGACACCGTCTGAGCCTGCCTCCTGATGTATAGACATATCTTTTGAATGTGTACGCTATCCATACATGTTATCCGGGGATACGGTACCCTTTCTCACCTTTGTGCAATCACTTGCAAGCCATACTGGGCCTAACACCATCTGAGCCTGCCTCCTGATGTATAGACATATATTTTGAATGTGTACGCTATCCATACATGTTATCCGGGGATACGGTACCCTTTCTCACCTTTGTGCAATCGCGTGTAACCCATACTGGGCGTGAGAACGGCTGGCGAGCTGTTAAGCAAGCTACAGCACCTGTGGTTTGCACACGTAAGTTTTTCATTTTTTCAGGAATGACGGTTAGGCCTAATTCCGGAACTGCGGTTGACCTGCACTTACTGGGAAATCATCATTCGCGAGTAATAATTGTAATCAATGATCCCCATCACTAACGTTGTTCAGCGGGTTATCTGCACCTGTAAGCGACAAATGCTGGCCTTTTCAGTGTAGCGCACATGCAGCCACGGACATGTAAGGGCATGACACACCAGTTATTGGCCAATCTCATGTGCCAGAGCCTCACGTGTCCCTCAGACTCGGACCGCCGGGCATGACGGAGTCTCGTTCGTTAACGGAATTAAGCTTGCAATGTGTGCATCTGTTCTGTAGCTGGCATGGTTGAGGTTGCCCGTGTTGAGTCAAATTACGCCGTAGGCTCCACTCCTGGTGGTGCCCTTCTGGACATTCCTTTAAGGTTCAGCTTTGCAACCATACTGCCCACGTAAAACAAACACTTTGCCTTCATGAACGCTGTTTGGAGGGTCATGACTCGTGGGAATAATGCCGCCCAATCAGTTAACCTGCTAGAGAGATCCTTCGTTGCTCCCAAGCATGACATCACACTCCCTAGGAGGAAGGTAATGCCACTGTGGCGACCGTACTCCTGGGGGCGACACAAGTGCACTGATGCCCAGCCACTGCTCGATGAATCTGCTGGTACATTGACCCAGACCACTACATTCCCCTTGCACGCTACCCGGCCTGAATCTGACCCTGATGAAACTCAGGTTACCCTTCCCATATACAGTTCCATCTTACACGGTGACAAAGAGGAAGCTGCAGATGAAAGTGCAGGTTCGGCCCACCCGCCATCAGACACACCACCGTACTATCAGGGGCCCTGTGCCAGTGCCATCGCCAACGAGTGGGCCCCCCTGCTTGCTCAGGATCACAGCACTTGCAAGGTTGAAATACTGTGCAGTGAGATGGAAGATGGGGACGACGAGGAGTCCAGACTAGTACAGGGATTCCCTAGCGAGGAGACTTATTTGATTGTTTTCAATGTTGGGACAGCAATTTTTGGGGAGCACTATACTCTGGAGAATGATAGATGGGTCCCACCATACACTGGAACATTCCAAAGGTGGACATCAGACACTGGAGCAGCATTTACAGGGCCCATTATACACTAGAGCATTAGAAATGGGGCCCATTATGTTTGGAGCATTATTTGGGCCCATAAGACAGTGGAGCTTCATCCATGGGGACCAACATATACTGTAGCATTATGTGGAGCTCATCATATACTGTTTCAAACATTATATGGGACCAATGATTCTGTATGGAGAAATAGATGGGCCTCGTCATGAGATGTAAAAAGTGAAGTATTTTTCATTGTACTATACCGCTATTTCTCTGCCGTATCGGAGCATGATGAGTTGTGGTATTACGTGTTAAAGGGGCGCTCTTTCGCCCAGGGCACATGAAAACCTGGAGCCAGCCCTACCCCCCCACAACTTTAGCCAAATAACCCCCATTTTTCAGTGCGTAACTTGTATTATGAAGTTAATTAAGGTTGACCAGCTTAAGTAAGAAGAATTGATGCTTTTGGCATTCAAATGAGCACTGTAGGTGTGTTTCCTGTCCTCCTCTCACTGACGACTTTTATTCCCCATTGACTTACATTGGGTTTCGTGACGACCCCGACTTTTCCCTATAATGGGCCGATCTTGCTCGACCCGACTTTTGGAAAAGTCGGGTTTCACGAAACGAAACTCGACCATAAAAAACCAAAAGTCGCTCAACTCTACTGACTACATGTTATATAGTCGTGTTAATCTCCTCTTACTTCTTGTAACCTACAAGTGTACAAACATATTATATAGTCACCATGTGACTAGTGGGCCTGTGTAACTTCAAATGCCAGGGCTGAATTTTAGTCCCAGTCCGGCCCTGCACACTGCACAGTGGGAATCTCAAGCCATGTCTCGCTGCAGTCTCCCATTCCTGTGCAGCCACAGAGATTCCTGCTTAGCAGAGATGACTGCCCAGGCATCTTGCCCAGGCTGATGCTAGGCATCTGGTTGCGCATTCTGGCTCTGCTATAACTCCATGCTTGAGTCAGTAGCAAGTAGATGCTTCTGGGACCAAGTCCTGTCTTTTGCTTACTGAGCATGCCCGTGGGACGACCTCTCATTGGAGGTCGGAGGTCACATGCACAGGTCTCGTTCCTGCTCGGATTGGTCCACTACTGGGAAGGTCCCAGAAGGCCGTCGCTATAAAAGAGTCATGCGCTAGTATAGACTCTTGTGGCTTATGGTGTGTATGATGACGGATAGTTGTGACTGCGAATGACTCATTATGAAACCCCTACCCTTGACTGTGACTGTTGTTAGGGCTTAGAGGTTAGAGTCAGCGCATGTCAGTGGCTAAGCGTTACGCCACAGTGCATCCGAGTCCTCTGCACTATCTAGCGTCTTACTGTGCCTCCCTGCTCAGGGCACTGTCGCACCGCACCAGGTAGCAGTAACTGCCAGTGCGACGCCGTGTGCACCTCTAGCGCTTTCTTCGCCACCCTGGGTGGTTAGTGGCGTCCGCCGAAGCGATAGTGTGCACAATTGGCGTGATTATATATTTTTCTACCTTTTGCTGGCACCGCAGCCACGGCGCCGAGATTTGATGGTCTAGAGGAGCTCTAGCCCTGTGCCTCTAGGACAGAGCTCTGTGACCTCTAATTAGCGCTCACTCAGCCAGCTCTGTGAGTTCAACAGGCTCCGGCGTTTGTTTTAGGGGCTCTGTGGAGCAACAGAGTTTGCTTCCATTCACACTGGGTGAAGTTAACCCACGTGTGTAAAAGCATTTATCCACCATCTAGTTCCGCCATTACTCAGCAGCAGGTTCCATCTCTGCACGGTGGACCCCGGGCTGCGAACGCACCTCATATCTCCTTTTATATAATTTGGTGCGTTCCGCATGCCCTAACAAGTTGTGTCCAGTCCACTAATTAGTTTCAAAGGTATCTTCAATCTTGAAATCAGTGAGTGGGCCTGTATAGAGGGCTACAGATACTCACTGTGCTGTTTGGTGACATGGTGTGTGTCACACTCAACATGGACCAGAGGAAATGAAGGAAAGAGTTGTCTCAGGAAATTAGAAAGAAAATTATAGACAAACATGTTAAACGTAAAAGTTATAAGACCATCCCCAAGCAGCTTGATGTTTCTGTGACTTAAGTTGCACATATTGTTCAGAAATTTAAGATCCATGAGACTGTAGCCAACGTCCCTGGACATGGCCACAGAAGGAAAATTGATGACAAATCAAAAAGACGCATAATACGAATGGTTACAAAAGAGCCCAGAAAACCTTCTAAACAGATTAAAGGTGAACTTCAAGCTCAAGGAACATCAGTGTCAGATCGCACCATCCATCAAAGTGGACTTCAGAGAGATGACCAAGGAGGACACCATTGTTGAAAAAAAATCATAAAAAAGCCAGACTGGAATTTGCCAAACTACATGTTGACAAGCCACAAAGCTTCTGGGAGAATGTCGTTTGGACAGATGAGACAAAAATGGAAGTTTTTGTCAAGGCACATCAGCTCTATGTTCACAGGGGGAAAAATTAAGCATATCAAGAAAAGAACACAGTACCTACAGTGACACATGGAGGAGGCTCTGTTATGTTCTGGGGCTGCTTTGATGCATCTGGCACAGAGTATCTAGAATCTGTGCAGGGTACAATGAAATCTAGAGACTATCAAGGGAATCTAGAGAGAAATGTGCTGCCCAGTGTCAGAAAGCTTGGTCTCAGTCGCAGGTCATGCGTCTTGCAACAGGATAATGACCCAAAACACACAGCTAAAAACACCCAATAATGTCTAAGAGGAAAACATTGGACTATTCTGAAACGGCCTTCTATAAGCCCTGACCTAAATCCTATTGAGCATCTTTGGAAAGAGCTGAAACATGCCGTCAGGAAAAGGCAACCTTCAAACACAAGACAACTGAAGCAGTTTGCTCTTGAGGAGTGGGCCAAAATACGTGTCGAGAGGTGCAGAAGTCTTATTGTCAGCTACAGGAATTGTTTGATTGCAGTGATTGCCTCAAAAGGTTGTGCAACAAAATATTAAATTAAGGGTACCATCATTTCTGTCCAGGGCTATTTAATGAGTTTCATTTTTTTAAAAAAAATTCAGGGGAAGAATGGTTGAAAAGCAATGTCTGACTTTCTTTTGTTCATTTTCATAGATTTTTGATTTGTTACTTTTGTCAGATTCAAGTTATTTCTGTGACCATTGTGGGTTTTTCTGTGATTTAAAGAGGGGTACCAACAATTTTAACCACGAGTGTATTCTTTCATTAATTTTCACAGAGGTTCAAAGGATTTGTCCAGGCTTTTCACAGAAGTCTGCAGTTAGACTATGTGACTGCAGAATTGTGAATCCTCTATGCATACTTCTGGCCAAATTCTGACTAGAAGTGCACTAGTATTGAGAGACTGTTGGAATGCTTCCAGAAGTATACATCTCACATGACTGCTCAGTTTCGCCTCCAGAGAATCCTCACAGCGTGATATGAGGATTCACAAGTTTGCAGTCACATAGATTTAATGTAGACTTTTTGTAAAAAGCCTGGACAACCCTTTTAAAGGGAATCTGTCTTAAAAAAAATTTCTTGGAATTTTTATGTAAATGAGGTTACTAGTGCTCTATAGGATTTCCAATTCCACTCAGACCTATTTATACCTCATGCTGCCCTAGGCACTAGGGATATGCCCCCACTAAAAGGATTTTCCAGGATCATAATATTGATGGTCTATGCCAAGAATAGACTGTTAATAAAAAAATCCTACTGTCTTACGGTAGCTGACTGATACCACAGTGGCTGGACAACTTCTCCGCACTGCTACTAAATAGTACTATGACTGGATAATACCACCATATCATGACTAGATAATACCATCACCATACCATAACTGATTAATACCTTTATTTAATGACTGGATACAGTGGCTGAATAATACTACTATACCATGACTGACTAATACCACCATATCATGAGTGAAAAATAACTTTATACAATGACTGGATAACACCACCATTTCATGAATGTATATTACTAACATACAGTGACTCATGGGCGGACACTCAGCATGTATAGCCGGTGCGGCTGCACTGGAGCACAGAGGCTCCAGGGGGCCTCTGCAGGGCGGCTAATAATGAGGGCAATCTGGCCTGTTCATCAAGCCCCAAGTCTCCGGGGGGTCCCTGGCTAGATTGCCCTCATGCGCGGTGGGCAGGGAGAGATTCTTGCAGCTCCACTGCCTACAAGAGAAAATGGCAGTGGAGCAGAGCTGCAGCGATCTTTCCTGCTTCATGCCCATGCTTCCTGTCTTTCACAGCAGTGAGCCATGGCTGGATGACATCATCATTCAGAATGTGGCTGATGGCTGTGCCAGAGAGAGGAAGCTGTCGGCAAAGGTGACGCTGCGGGAGAGCATGCCGAGAGGTGAGCGTGTGTGTGTAATGATGGGGGTGGTGGGGGAGAAAGCAATGATGCAGGTGGTGTAAAGGACAATGATGGAGGTGGTCGAAAAGGCAATAATGGGGATGATGGGGAGGAGGAAATGATGGAGGTGGTGGTATGGTCAATGATAGGGGTAGCGATGAAAAGGCAATGATGGTGTTGGTGGAAAGGACAATGATGGTGGAAAGGGTAATTATGGGGGTGATAGGGGAGGAGTAAATGATGGAGGTGGTGAAATGGGCAATGATGGTGTGGTGGAAAGGGCAATAATGGGGTAGTGGTGAGGAAGAAATGATGGATGTGGTGGAATGGGCAATGATAGGGGTGGTGGGGTGGTTTTTGTTTCCTGCTCTACTCACCGTCCAAGCTAGGGACCCGCTCCTCTGCATGCCCGAAAATGGACACACCTTAGCTGTTCATCCTCCCCCATCTCCATTCCTGGGTGAGTCCCAATATGGAAACTTTGTGTATGTACAGCACTTGCACTATCACCTGTATACTGTATATAGAATACTGTGTATACAATATATAGGTGATGCAGGCTGCTAACTCTGTGTATAATCACAGTAACACCTATATAATGTATACGCCAAGTGTGAAGAGAAAATGAATGGCAATAAGGCAATAAATCCAGATGCCTGTGGATAGAGATTATGTGCGGCTGATAACCAGCAGCCTTTTAGCTGTGGGTATATGGTGCTCAGCATCGGAAAAATACATCTTGTGAATGTCAAAAAGAAGAAAAGAGATGCGGCACTCACCCATTAGCTGTAAAACAAAGTTCTTTATTCAACTATGCGCCAGTTTGCAATGGATGCTGCTGCCGCTCAGCGAGATACTACCATCATCAATCACTCCCCTCGCCACTCCCCAAACAATAGCTTCAATGAGGATCTGCTAATGGTCAACCACAGGCACCAAGAGATGGAAAACAGAATCAAAGCTCTACATGCCCAGATACTAAAGACGCAGTGATCAAAGTGTTTCAGCAGCGTAAACCCCACCAGGGCCCTTTACGGCCGGCGAAATCTGTGCCCTCCATTTTCACACTATCAGTATCAACTCCAAATTCAACGACTGGAGATCGACAAGCCAACGTGTCACAAGTGTCAGCAGTCAGCCAATCAAACTGTCCGCCACCTGCCAATGCCAACATCGTACCAGTGCACTCGAAACATGGCAGCAAAGATGGCAGCACCCAGACGGAGTGTTCAACTCAAGTAACTGACTCCTTTCTGGACAATAACACATCTTCATTGAAAACTGAGTCTACTGCTAAAAGCTCCAACATTTCTGAAATGGTAGAAATCCTCATCTGAGTTGGAGGTAACACCCAAGTCTTGGGGGTAACACCGCTGTCTTGGGGTCCTACTTGACTCCGAGCTTTCCTTTGCCCCCACATTCGATCACTGGCTCGCTCTTGTCATCTGCACCTCAAAAACATTTCTAGAATTCGATCTTTTCTTACTTTTGACTCCGAAAAAACGCTTACTGTTTCTCTTATTCATTCTCGTCTCGACTATTGTAACTCTCTTCTAATCGGTCTCCCTCTTACCAAACTCTCCCCTCTCCAATCTGTCTTGAATGCTGCAGCCAGGATCATATTCCTCTCCAATCGTTACACCGATGCCTCTACCTTGTGCCAGTCATTACACTGGCTACCCATCCCTTGTTTCAATATACCACCCTACCCACGCCCTCTGTTCTGCTAATGGCCTGAGGTTAGCATCCTCAATAATCAGAACCTCCCACTCCCGTCTCCAAGACTTTACACGTGCTGCGCCAATTCTTTGGAATGCACTTCCCAGGTCAATATTAGTCCCCAATCCCCACAATTTTAAGCGTGCCCTGAAAATGCATTTATTCAGACTGGCCTACCGCCTCAACACATTACCCTAATCTATCCCTGGGTTGCACAGTCAAAAGTTTTACCATAACCAGGTTCCCCGCATCATGTTCCCACATGCTTTATGCATCCATTAGCCCTCTGCGTCTGTACTGTTACACACTTAACATTATGGCTGGTCCAAACAATCAGGGCAATTATCCCCACCCACCTTTTGTGTCTACCTCTTTCCTCATAGACTGTAAGCTTGCGAGCAGGGCCCTCATTCTTCTTGGTATTTGTTATAATCTATGTGATTATTGTTATGCTGTAATGTCTATTGTCTGTACAAATCCCCTCTGAAATGTAAAGTGCTGCGGAATATGTCGGCACTATAGAAATAAAATTTACTATTATTATTAATTTATTAACCTTCATAGGTTTCATATAAGGTTCAAGGGACAAGCAGGTAAAAGAGGCATGTGGGGAAAGAACGGACAATGGCCGTTTCGCGTACTCAACACTTCCATGGGTCCATTATATGGGTGATACTGCGACTCTGCTGTTTATACATTATATAGGTGATACTGGCTGCTAAATCTGTGTAATCACAGTACCATCTATATAATTTATATACAACAGTCTATATACATTATATAGGGGATACTGTGACTTAAGCCAGGGTCACACTAGTGTGTGTGATGTGAGATATCGCAAGAGTCTCTCGAATCAACACCCGGCGCTGCCGCCGGCACTTGGACCGGAGCGTGAGGCTGCAATTTTATGCAGTCGCATGCTCCGGTCCCGAGTGCCAGCGGCAGCGCCGAGTGTTGATGCGAGACACTTGTGCGAGTTTCTCACATCACACACACTAGTGTGAAACCGGCCTTATAAATACAATATATGGGTGATACTGCTGTATATATGTTACATACAGTAGGTGATACTGCGACTATACACCCCAGTCACAGTATCAGCTACTGTATATAATGTATATAGAGCAGCAGGGCTTTTTTGTAAAAAAATATTTGCCGGTACGCATTTCTGATTAATTTCTCATTATTCAGTACGGTAGTCTGTACGCTAATTTCAATCAAAAACTATGTAAAACTTTTTTTTCACTTGCAAAATATGGTTTTCGTATTCCTTAACTGATTTACCTAGGCTGTATTCTATAAGAAACGCCAAATTTCAACCAAATTTTCATCAGCCACGACGCCTCGAGTTTGTTCTTTACTGTTTCTGTCAATGGCTGATCGCCGACCTCGAAGTATCCAAGAGTCAACGTACTTTGTTGGATCAAACAGCTTCAAAGGTGGCCCAACTAGCCAGACAAAAATCAGCGAAGAAATAGTCTTTGTCAGCAACGATGCACGGGTTGGTGTCGCGATCAGGTTCATTTGCGAAAATCCCCGTTCGCATTCGCTGGAGGAAATAGGAATGGTACGAATGGTACGAATCAAACCAAAACAGACCGGCCCCCCATCAGTGGTATACAGCCCCCCATCAGTGGTATATAGCCCCCCATCACAGGTTACAGCCCCCCATGCTGCCACGCACCTTAAAATAATGAACCATTCATTCTTACCCTCCGCCACCGCTGCCAGTCCCTGCTTCTTCCTGCTTTCGCCGGCGTCATGTGACAGGCGCAGCAGCGATGACGTCATTGCTGCTGTGCCGGTCACAGCCGGGTAAAAGCAGGAAGAAGCAGGGACTGGAGGATGGCAGCGGTGACAGAGGGAAAGAATGAATGCTTTATTATTTTAAGGTGTGCGGCAGCACCTTCAGATTTTCCGGTACGCCGCACTGTCGCGTACGTGGACCGGCGCAAAAAAAGCACTGTAGAGCAGTGACCTATATGATGTATGCAACATAACATAGTATAATTCTGTCTTAATATAATGTACAATGTAGAATTGTGCATATATATATATATATATATATATTTATATACCGTATATAAAAAATGTACAGATGTTCATATAGTATGTTGGTGTGTTTATAGTGTGGAATCCACACTATATGCATAGGCCCATCTCTATACTTTATACACAGCTCCACTCTACATTCCTTACCACAGTATATATTGTGAATCTGGGTATACTTCTCTTGTCCTGTATACATGGTGCAATTCTCAGTATCTGCTCTTAAGTGTGTGTGTATATATATATATATATATATATATATATATATAATCACCCCGATAAGTTGTGAAAAAAGTGGTGGACTCTTTATTAGTCCATCTGGCAACATTTCAGATCCATAACATAACCTTTCTCTGCTGTGGAACTGAAATGTTGCCACATGGGCTAATAAAGAGTCCACCCCTCCCCCACTTGCTCAGGGCCCGACACTTGCAATACTTACCTCTTCCCGCTCCTCCACTGCGGTGTTTGCTGACTGCGACCTTCCAGGTCAGAGGGTGCAGTGACGTCACTTCTGTGTTCCCTCTGCCTGAACAGTCACAGTACAGAGAGCCGGAAGATGCCGATGTTGAGGAGTCCGGAGCAGAGCATCGGCCAGCGAGGAGAGGGAAGGATTTTAATTTTTTTAAAATGTTTTGAGCAATATATGGGGCCCATTATACTGAAGCATAATATGGGGCCCATTATATACTGGAGCATCATATGGAGCATCATATGGAGCATAATATGGGGCCCATTATACTGAAGCATAATATGAAGCCGATTACATACTGGAGCATCATATGGGGCCCATTATACTGAAGCATAATATGGAGCCCACTATGTACTGGATCATCATATGGGGCCCATAATATATGGAGCATCATATTGGGCTCATTATATTTGGAGCCTCATATGGGGCCCATTATATATAGAGCATTATACGGCACCCATTCTGTTTGGAGTTTGGATCAATATATAGGGCCCATCATGTACTGTTTGGAGCATTATATGGTGCCCATCATATTCTGTATGGAGCATTATATGGGGCCCATTCTGTATGGAGCAAGGTATGGGGCTCATTATACTGTATGGAGTATTATATGGGGCACATCATAGTGTTTGGAGCTTTATATGGGGCACATTATAGTGTTTGGTGCATTATATGGGGTTCATTATACTGTATGAAACACTATGTGGTACCCATAATACTGTGTGGAGCATTATATGGGGCTTATTATTTTGTATGGTGCAATATATGGGGCTCATTATACTGTATGGAGCAATATATGGGCTTATTATTCTGTAAGGCACATTATATGGGGCTCAGTATACTGTATGGAGCAATATATGGGGCTCATACTGTATGGAGAAATACATGGGGCTCATTATACTGTATGGAGCAATATATGGGGCTCATTATACTGTAGGGAGCACTATGTGGTACCCATAATACTGTGTGGAGCATTTTTTGGGGATTATTATTCTGTAAAGAGCAATATATGGGGCTCATTATACTTTATGGAGCACTATGTGGTACCCCTAATACTGTATGGAGCACTATATGGGGCTCATTATACTCTATGGAGGAATATATGGGGCATGTTATTTTGTATAGAGCAATATATGGGGCTCATACTGTACCGAGCAATATATGGATTACCAACAGGTATGACAAGCAAACATGGTCATTACCATGTATGTGACTGTATTACTACAGCCTATCATCAATTACTACATAGAATCATAAGAAAAAGGATGATCACAAGGCGATTATTTATGTGTATAAAAATATAATTTTTATTGAAACAAAATCATTAAAACCATACTGCCAAAACTGGGGAAGTAGGAAAGTACAGATACACTCATTGCTCACAGAGCTCATTATATGCACAAATCCAGAAAGAGACAGCTACCACAATAATAAATAGACTATCAGCAATATATTACAGCTGCAGGGGGCAGAACTGAAAGAGCCCTAATCATACGCTACTACAAATCTTACTATAGTCATAATCATATCGCTAATGATCTAAATGTCCACCATATACTAACACTGCCTGCCTGGCAACAGCCCTCATACCCAAAATCACAGTAATACTCCAATAATATATATTCAGGTAAAATTACCTTTGGGTGTCTTTAATGCAGGGTGCCTCTACCTCCTGGACTGGCGCGTCTGCCCCGACATGCATTTCGGACTCCTTTCTCAAGGGGCCTGCTATCAACCATGTGTCTCCATAATTTATATCCCCCGGCCGCAGTGTGGTGTACCATGCGACCGGAAGTGACGCTCACCACCCGGATGTGACGCGCTATGTTGCCCAGTCAACGCCAATGTCGAAGGAGTTGTACCGAAACGCACGTCGGGGTGCACTGTGCATGTTTACCATCCTTTCCAGGTACTTGTTACATTTATTGCATTAATTACATTGCAGCACGTCCATGTGCAGGGCCTATTTATCAGGACACTTTTGTTATCGTTGCACTATTGGCACTATTGCACTTTGTAAATGAATTTATTTTATTTATTTGTGTGATTTAATATCATTCCGGTCTCTCTTTTTCATATATATGCATTGCGATTTAATATGACCAGTTGGTCTTTCTATATAAGCACATTTTGCACTTGTCACTTTGGGCGAGTGTCCCAGGTGGGGACGGAATGTGGACCCACTGGACCACAGGGGGACCCGGGCCTACCCGGACTAGGGAAGAGTAGCGACCGGGGTCTGTGGCAGCTGAGCATGTGGACGAGGTAGCAGAACGACATGACACCGCACGACTTCAGGTATAGATATAAAGTTTACTTGAACAAGACATGGTACATAAACGAAACAGTTATGCAAGGCTCCCGGTTCCGCACATCCGGGAAGGATACACGGCTCAGGATAACAGACGGAGGCAGGAGGATATCACGGGTTGATGCAGTCCAGAGTCATCTGGCACGGGCATATCAGGACGGCCTATCTCTCAGGCCTCAGGCATAGCACTGGCTCAGCAGGAGAACATCAGACACATACCCAGGACAGATGTCAGACGATGGCAGGAGTCATCACGGGTTGATGCAGTCCAGGATCCTCTGGCATGGGCATACTAGGACAGCCTATCTCTCTCAGGCCACAGGCATAGCACAGGCTCAGCAGGAGAACATCAGACACCGATCCCAGAAGGACGTCATCGCTGGGTGGACCTCAGGGAATTGGCGGAACATCGGGACTGGACATCAGGAACATGGACTAGACATCAGGAACACGGACTGGACATCAGGAACATGGACTGGACATCAGGAACATGGACAGGGCATCAGGCAGGAGGCAGGACATCAGGACACCAGGCAGGACATCAGGATACCAGGCAGGACATCAGGAACACGGGCAGGACATCAGGATACCAGGCAGGATATCGGAACATCAGGACACCAGGCAGGACATCAGGTCTCAGGCAAGACATCAGGTCACCAGGACACCAGGCAGGACATCAGGTGTCAGGCCGGACATCAGGACTCATTATTCTGTATGGAGCAATATATGGGGCTCATTATTCTGTATAGTGCAATCAATGGGGCTCGTTATTCTGTATGGAGGGCTATGTGGTGCTCATAATACTGTATGGAGGACTATACTGTCTGATTTATGACCTATTGTAGAATTTATAATAGTAGTGTTGAGCGATACCGTTCGATACCCAAAAATATCGTATCGGATGGTATCGCCCGATACGAAAAAAATATCGGGTATCGCCGATTCCGATACCGGAAGTCCAGTGGCGGATTAAGTGGACTATGGGCCCGGGGCTGTTCATAAAACCTGGGCCCCTGTACCCCCCTTCCCACCTGAGCGCTGCGGTCCCCGTGCGGGAATTGACAGCCGTATGGACCGCAGCACTTGGTTTGCTGCGGGTCCATACGGAAAACCCGCCACCATTCCACCGCGTGTGGACATGGCCTAAAAAGACGTTGCACATAAGCTGTAGGCCTACAGCCAATACGCACAAAATCACGCTCCATCACCCCATCATTGCCTGCTCCATCACCCCATCACTGCCTGCTCCATCACCCCCATCATTGTCTGCTCCATCACCCCATAATTGCCTGCTCCATCACCCCCATCACTCCCATCATTGCCTGCTCCATCACCCCATCACTGCCTGCTCCATCACCCCCATCATTGCCTGCTCCATCACCCCATCAGTCCCATCATTGTCTGCTCCATCACTCCCATAATTGTCTGCTCCATCACCCCATCATTGCCTGCTCCATCACCCCCATCATTGCCTGCTCCATCACCCCCATCACTCCCCTCATTGCCTGCTCCATCACCGCCTGCTCCATCACCCCATCACTCCCATCATTGTCTGCTCCATCACCCCATCATTGCCTGCTCCATCACCCCATCACTCCCATCATTGTCTGCTCCATCACCCCATCACTGCCTGCTCCATCACCCCCATCATTGCCTGCTCCATCACCCCATCATTGTCTGCTCCATCACCCCATCATTGCCTGCTCCATCACCCCATCACTCCCCTCATTGCCTGCTCCATCACCGCCTGCTCCATCACCCCATCACTCCCATCATTGTCTGCTCCATCACCCCATCACTGCCTGCTCCATCACCCCCATCATTGCCTGCTCCATCACCCCATCATTGTCTGCTCCATCACCCCATCATTGCCTGCTCCATCACCCCCATCACTCCCCTCATTGCCTGCTCCATCACCGCCTGCTCCATCACCCCATCACTCCCATCATTGTCTGCTCCATCACCCCATCACTGCCTGCTCCATCACCCCCATCATTGCCTGCTCCATCACCCCATCATTGTCTGCTCCATCACCCCATCATTGCCTGCTCCATCACCCCATCACTCCCCTCATTGCCTGCTCCATCACCCCATCACTGCCTGCTCCATCACCCCCATCATTGCCTGCTCCATCACCCCATCATTGTCTGCTCCTTCACCCCATCACTGCCTTCTAGACCATAACTCCCATCATTGCCTGCTCCATCATACACACAGACATACACACACACACACAGACATACATACATACACACAAGACACCACCTCTCTCCTCTCACCTGTCCGCAGCATCGCCCGAGCTTCCTCCCTCACACAGCAGCGGCCGCTGAATGATGATGTCATTCAGCGGCGCTCCTCTGTGTGAAACAGGAAGCGCGGCCTCCGGGCAGGAAGCAGGACGGACCCTTGCCGCTCCGCTCCTGCTATTCACTCTTGCAGGCAGCGGAGCTGCCGTGATCGCATCGCTCCCTGCCCGCCGCTGCACTGCACTGCAGGGTGGAATTGCTGCTGCCGCGCTGCCCCCACACACATGCCGCCTGGGGCGGACCACCCCCCCGCCCCCCCCACCACGCTACGCCAGTGCCCTGGGCCCCCAAAAAACCTTGGGCCCGGGGCGACCGCCCCATCCGCCCCTATTAAGATCCGCCATTGCGGAAGTCCCATTCAAGTCAATGGGACTTCCGGTATCGGAATTAAAAAAAGCCCTTTATTTCCTTGTTGGCTAATTCTACATATTTGAAAACAAATAAGAATCATGTAGAATGTATTGTGGGAGGTGGAGGAGACATTAAAAGCATAGTGGTTTATTCAAATCACATGGCATAGCATTAATTCCAATTTTTTTTTTCAAGACGTTCGGAGTTAAAAAGATATTGACTATGTTAACCTTTTTTATATTTAGTCAGATATGTATGTTTCACAACTTCCATGCTCTTCACCTTCTTTTGTACTTCTCCCACACTTTCTCCTTCATGATCCGCAGCAGTAGCATTTTTTTCATCAACTTTTTCTTCACCTTATTCATCTTCTTCTTCTTCATCTTCTTCCCATTAATTTTTTTTTTCCATTCTTCATATTCTTCTTATTCAGCTATTATTAATTTTCATATGCTATTTCTTCATCTTCTTCCTATTCTTCTTTTTCTTCATTTTCTTATGGTGACAGGCATTCCTGTAGTACTTATCTATAAAAGTTATAAGATTACACCTTACGTTCTGCCTGTCACAAAAGATTTACAACAGGATTTGTCCGCGTTCAGTTTGGCCTGCAGCAGCAGGCATTTTCCAGGGGCACCACGAGGAGGAACGGACTCACCCCCATTTACTGCTTAGTCTTCTTCTGCTTATAATTTTGATTTCTTCTATGCTGATTTTTTGTCTTATGCTTAATGTTCTTCTGCTTTCTGTTCTTCTGCTTTTGCTTCTTCTGCTTCTTGTTCTTCTGTCTTTTGTTCTGTATCTTGGTGGTTGTCTTCATGTTCTTTGTCCTCTTGGTCTTATTATTTAGGGTCATATTTCTTGTCTTCTTTGGTGTGGTCTTCAGGGTCGTCATCATCAGGGTCATCGTCATGGAGATCAATAAGGATTACCAAAGACAATTTCAAAAAGCTTGATCTTAGAAATGTAGCAGAAGGTACAAGAAGGCTGAGAAACTGGCGAGAACCAGCAGACAGTGCTGGCACCCGGATGGGTAGCAGAAGGAACAAGAGCCAATGGCACTACCGAGGACCAACTGACGGTGCTGGACCACGGTTACTAAGCAGAAGGTACCTGTGCTAAAAAGCACTACCAAGGACTAGCTGACAGTGCTGGACCTCGGATACCGAGATGGAGGCACCTAGGCCAAAGGCTGTGGTGAGAACCAGCAGACAGCGCTGGCACCCGGATGGGTAGCAGAAGGAACAAGAGCCAATGGCACTACCGAGGACCAACTGACGGTGCTGGACCACGGTTACTAAGCAGAAGGTACCAGAGCTAAAAAGCACTACCAAGGACCAGCTGACGGTGCTGGACCTCGGATACCGAGATGGAGGCATCTAGGCCAAAGGCTGTGGCGAGAACCAGCAGACAGTGCTGGCACCCGGATGGGTAGCAGAAGGAACAAGAGCCAATGGCACTACCGAGGAACAACTGACGGTGCTGGACCACGGTTACTAAGCAGAAGGTACCTGTGCTAAAAAGCACTACCAAGGACCAGCTGACGGTGCTGGACCTTGGATACCGAGATGGAGGCACCTAGGCCAAAGGCTCTGGCGAGAACCAGCAGACAGTGCTGGAACCCGGGTGGGTAGCAGAAGGTACCCATTCAAAGCAAAGTAGCCAGGCCGCAAGCCGGCCGCAGTTACCGAAACCCACAGTCCTACAGGGGGTCCATGTCCCATTGGCACTACGGATCCAGCCTTCAGTGCCAGTTCCCGCAGCCCACATAGGAGTCACCTAAACTGCAGGCACCGTGGAGTCGGCTAACCCGGCCGCAAGACGACAGGACAACGGATTGGTGGCATAGTGACCTTGACACTACCCGGAAACAGCAGGCATCCTGGAACCAGGCTGGGCAACAGGGAGTCCCCATGCCAAAGACACTGCCGAGAAACAGCTGACGGTGCTGGAACCCAGATGGGTAGCAAAAGCTACAAGAGCCAATGGCACTACCGAGGAACAGCTGACGGTGCTGGACCACGGTTACTAGGCAGGAGGTACCTGTGCTAGAAAGCACTACCATGGACCAGCTGTCGGTGCTGGACCTCGGATACCGAGATGGAGGCACCTAGGCCAAAGGCTCTGGCGAGAACCAGCAGACAGTGCTGGAACCCGGGTGGGTAGCAGAAGGTACCCATTCAAAGCAAAGTAGCCAGGCCGCAAGCCGGCCGCAGTTACCAAAACCCACAGTCCTACAGGGGGTCCATGTCCCATTGGCACTACGGATCCAGCCTTCAGTGCCAGTTCCCGCAGCCCACATAGGAGTCACCTAAACTGCAGGCACCGTAGAGTCGGCTAACCCGGCCGCAAGACGACAGGACAACGGATTGGTGGCATAGTGACCTTGACACTACCCGGAAACAGCAGGCGTGCTGTAACCAGGCTGGGCAACAGGGAGTCCCCGTGCCAAAGACACTGCCGAGCACCAACTGGCGTTGTTGGAGCCCAGGGACAATCATGGTGTAGGCCGAGGCCTACTTGGTGGTAGTTTTAGATTGTTTGTAGGCTACAACAGACTGTCAACGTGCTCCAATTAGGCATCTGTCTCCACTCTGTTTCCAGGATTTCACGTGACTACCAACACTGCCAGTTTATGCGTACAGTAGCCGTCTGCCCAATCCACACGTGTTCCTGTGTTACTGGTGTTCTGTAATGTCAGCAGATCCCCTGATGTTTGTCTGCCAATGTCTCCTGCTCTGTCCACATTCCCACCACTTGCAGTGGGAAGGTGGACAGCGCAGGAGACAGTGCCGGACACACATTGGGGGATCAGCTCACGTTACAGAACACCAGGAACACAGGAACAAGTGTGGAATGCGTGGACGGCAACTGCGAGCAGGAACTGGCGGTGTTGGAGGTCAGGGGAAATACTAGAGACAGAATGGAGACAGAGGCCAAATCAGAGAATGTTTAAATCTGAAGTAGTTACAATTTGGAGGCAGCAGCAGTTTGCCCTCCACACAGCAGGGGATCAGCTGACGTTACCGAACCCCACTTTCACATGAACGAGTGTGTTTTTCTGTGTGGACAGCACTTCCGAGCACCAACTAGCGTTGTTGGAACCCAGGGACAATCATGGTGCAGGCCGAGGCCTACTAGGAGCCAGGTGTAAAGCTGAGGTATTTTGACTTTGGACGGAGCAGGACACTTTGGAGGGAGCAGGACACTTTGACTTTGGAGGGAGCTATGAAATTCTCAAAGCACAGTTGTTAACAATTCCGAAAAGAGGGAAGAATAGGAAGCATTTAAGGAAACCAGGATGGATGAACACAGAACTTAAGCACATGCTAAAAAGGAAGAAAAAAATGTTTATAAAATGGAAAGAGGGAGGCATATCTAAAGAAGAATATAATGCTGTCTGCAGAACCTGCAGGGCACAAATCAGATTAGCTAAAGCTGAAAATGAACTGAGGCTTGCAAGAGATGTCAAAAGCAATAATAAAGGATTTTGGGGATATGTCAAAAGTAAAAGAAAAGTCAAAGATGCTATAGGATTTTTACAGGATGAAAATGATGAAATGGTAAGACAGGATGTTGAGAAGGCTGAACTTTTAAATTCCTATTTTGCATCTGTTTTCTCTCAGAAAGGAAATGCAACATCAACTGTTATTCACTGTCCTATTAAGGGAATAGAAGAATCCAGGATATCTATAAACAGAAAGATAGTGAGGAAACACTTAGCTAACCTAAATGAATTCAAGTCTCCAGGTCCAGATGAATTACACCCCAGAGTACTGAAGGAGATAGCAGAAGAAATTTTTGAACCCCTCTCCATAATCTTTGAAAATTCTTGGAGAACAGGAGAAGTGCCAGAAGACTGGAGAAGAGCAAATGTTGTTCCTATCTTCAAAAAGGGGAAGAAGGTGGACCCAGGCAACTATAGGCCGGTGAGTCTGACTTCTATACCAGGAAAGATCTTTGAACAAATTATTAAACAACATGTATGTCAATACCTGGATAAGAATGAAGTGATTAAACAGAGTCAGCATGGGTTTCTAACTAATAAGTCATGTCAGACTAACTTAATTTCCTTCTATGACGGTATCACTGATTGGGTGGATCAAGGAAATGCTGTAGATATAGTATATCTTGACTTCAGCAAAGCATTTGACAAAGTCTCTCATACAATCCTTATTGAAAAAATGACTAAGTATGGAATGGACAAGGCAACTGTTAGGTGGATTCATAACTGGCTTAGTGATCGGGCCCAAAGAGTGGTCGTAAATGGCTGCACATCCAGTTGGAAGAATGTCTCAAGTGGGGTACCACAGGGCTCTGTCCTGGGCCCTGTATTGTTCAACATCTTTATCAACGATTTAGATGAAGGAATTGAGGGTAAACTGATTAAATTTGCTGATGACACAAAGCTAGGAGGGATAGCTAATACTAGAGAAGAGAGAGAGAGGATTCAAAAAGATTTAAATAAACTGGAGAAGTGGGCAGCAACTAACAGAATGGTTTTTAACAGGGAGAAATGCAAAGTACTACATCTGGGCAATAAAAATGAAAAAAGCATATATAGAATGGGAGGAATAGGGCTAAGTGACAGCACATGTGAAAAAGACTTGGGTATACTAATAGATCACAGACTGAATATGAGTCAACAGTGTGATGCAGCAGCAAAAAAGGCAAATGCAATTCTAGGATGTATTAACAGAAGCATACAGTCTAGATCACGTGAAGTCATTATTTCCCTCTACTCCTCTTTGGTCAGACCTCATCTGGAATATTGTGTCCAGTTTTGGGCACCACATTTTAAAAAAGACATCAACAAACTGGAGCAAGTTCAGAAAAGAGCGACCAGAATGGTGACCGGTCTGCAAACCCTGTCTTATGAGGAAAGGTTGCAGGATTTGGGAATGTTTAGTTTGCAAAAGAGAAGACTGAGAGGAGACTTAATAGCTGTCTACAAATATCTAAAGGGCTGTCACATTGTAGAAGGATCAACTTTATTCTCATTTGCACAAGGAAAGACTAGAAGCAATGGGATGAAACTGAATGGGAAGAGACACAGATTAGATATTAGAAAAAACGTTTTGACAGTTAGAGTGATCAATGAGTGGAACAGGCTGCCACGAGAAGTGGTGAGTTCTCCTTCAATGGAAGTCTTCAAACAGAGGCTGGACAGACATCTGACTGGGATGATTTAGCGAATCCTGCTTTGAGCAGGGGGTTGGACCAGATGGCCCAGGAGGTCCCTTCCAACTCTACGATTCTATGATTCTATGATTCTATGACACTTTGCCCTCCACACAGCAGGGGATCAGCTGACGTTACTGACCCCCACTTTCACATGAACGAGTGTGTTTTTCTGTGTGGACAGCACTTCTGAGCACCAACTAGCGTTGTTGGAGCCCAGGGAGAACCAGGGTGCAGGCCGAGGCCTACTTGGTGGTAGTTTTAAATTGTTTGTAGGCTACAACAGACTGTCAACGTGCTCCAATTAGGCATCTGTCTCCACTCTGTTTCCAGGATTTCACGTGACTACCAACACCGCCAGTTTATGCGTACAGTAGCCGTCTGCCCAATCCACACGTGTTCCTGTGTTACTGGTGTTCTGTAATGTCAGCAGATCCCCTGATGTTTGTCTGCCAATGTCTCCTGCTCTGTCCACATTCCCACCACTTGCAGTGGGAAGGTGGACAGCGCAGGAGACAGTGCCGGACACACATTGGGGGATCAGCTCACGTTACAGAACACCAGGAACACAGGAACAAGTGTGGAATGCGTGGACGGCAACTGTGAGCAGGAACTGGCGGTGTTGGAGGTCAGGGGAAATACTAGAGACAGAGTGGAGACAGAGGCCAAATCAGAGAATGTTTAAATCTGAAGTAGTTACAATTTGGAGGCAGCAGCAGTTTGCCCTCCACACAGCAGGGGATCAGCTGACGTTACCGAACCCCACTTTCACATGAACGAGTGTGTTTTTCTGTGTGGACAGCACTTCCGAGCACCAACTGGCGGTGTTGGAGCCCAGGGACAATCATGGTGCAGGCCGAGGCCTACTAGGAGCCAGGTGTAAAGCTGAGGTATTTTGACTTTGGAGGGAGCAGGACACTTTGCCCTCCACACAGCAGGGGATCAGCCGACGTTACCGAACCCCACTTTCACATGAACGAGTGTGTTTTTCTGTGTGGACAGCACTTCCGAGCACCAACTGGCGGTGTTGGAGCCCAGGGACAATCATGGTGCAGGCCGAGGCCTACTAGGAGCCAGGTGTAAAGCTGAGGTATTTTGACTTTGGAGGGAGCAGGACACTTTGCCCTCCACACAGCAGGGGATCAGCCGATGTTACCGAACCCCACTTTCACATGAATGAGTGTGTTTTTCTGTGTGGACAGCACTTCCAAGCACCAACTGGCGGTGTTGGAGCCCAGGGACAATCATGGTGCAGGCCGAGGCCTACTAGGAGCCAGGTGTAAAGCTGAGGTATTTTGACTTTGGAGGGAGCAGGACACTTTGCCCTCCACACAGCAGGGGATCAGCCGACGTTACCGAACCCCACTTTCACATGAACAAGTGTGTTTTTCTGTGTGGACGGCACTTCCGCGCAACAACTGACGATGTTGGAGCCCAGGGATAGTCATTTTGTAGGCTGAGGCCTACTTGGAGGCAGTTTAAGATAAGACGTTGTTTGAATTTGGAGGCAGCAGCAGTTTGCCCTCCACACAGCAGGGGATCAGCTGACATTACTGACCCCCACTTTCACATGAACAAGTGTCTTTTTCTGTGTGGACAGCACTTCCGAGCACCAACTAGCGTTGTTGGAGCCCAGGGAGAACCAGGGTGCAGGCCGAGGCCTACTTGGTGGCAGTTTTAGATTGTTTGTAGGCTACAACAGGCTGTCAACGTGCTCCAATTAGGCATCTGTCTCCACTCTGTTTCCAGGATTTCATGTGACCACCAACACCGCCAGTTTATGCGTACAGTAGCCGTCTGCCCAATCCACACGTGTTCCTGTGTTACTGGGATTCTGTAATGTCAGCAGATCCCCTGATGTGTGTCTGCCACTGTCTCCTGCTCTGTCCACATTCCCACCGCTTGCAGTGGGAAGGTGGACAGCGCAGGAGACAGTGGCGGACACACATTGGGGGATCTGCTGACGTAACAGAACCCCAGTAACACAGGAACACGTGTGGAATGCGTGGACGGCAACTGTGAGCAGGAACTGGCGGTGTTGAAGGTCAGGGGAAATACTAGAGACAGAGTGGAGACAGAGGCCAAATCAGAGAATGATTAAATCTGAAGTAGCTAAAATTTTGAGGCAGCAGCAGTTTGCCCGCCACACAGCAGGGGATCAGCTGACGTTACCGAACCCCACTTTCACATGAATGAGTGTGTTTTTCTGTGTGGACAGCACTTCTGAGCACCAACTGGCGTTGTCGGAGCCCAGGGAAAATGAGGTAGTAGGCCGAGGCCTACTTGGAGCCAGGTGTAAATCTGAGGTTGTTTGACTGTGGAGGGAGCAGGACACTTTGCCATACACACAGCAGGGGATCAGCTGACCTTACCAAACCCCACTTTCACATGAACGAGTGTGTTTTTCTGTGTGGACAGCACTTCTGAGCACCAACTGGCGGTGTCGGAGCCCAGGGAAAATCAGGTAGTAGGCCGAGGCCTACTTGGTGGCAGTTTGCGATTGTTTCTAGACTACTACTAACTGTCAACGTACTCCAATTAGGCCTCTGTCTTCACTCTGTTTCCAGTATTTCCTCTGGCTTCCAACCACGCCAGTTGCTGCTCTGAAATGCCGTCTGCACAACCCACACTTGTTCCTGTGTTACTGGGGTTCTGTAACAGCAGCTTCTCCCTAGAGGTGAGTCAGGCAATGTCTCCTGCTCTGTCCACATTTCCACTACAAGTAGTGGGAATGTAGACAAAGCAGGAGACATTGCCGTGCTCAACTCTGGAGATGAGCAGATGTTACAGGACCCAGGTACCACAGGAACAAGTTTGGATTGTGCAGACGGCACTTGACAGCAGAAACAGGCGGTGTTGTAGGCCGGAGGAAATACTCAAAACAGAGTGGAGACAGAGGGCAAATCAGAGAACATATTAAATCAGAGGTAGTCAGAAGTTGTAGGCAGCAGGAGAGTTTGCCGTACACACAGCAGGGGATCAGCTGACGTTACCGAACCCCACTTACACATGAGCGAGTGTTTTGTCTGTGCGGACAGCACTTCCGAGCACCAACTGGCGTTGTCGGAGCCCAGGGAAAATGAGGTAGTAGGCCGAGGCCTACTTGGAGCCAGGTGTAAATCTGAGGTTGTTTGACTGTGGAGGGAGCAGGACACTTTACCATACACACAGCAGGGGATCAGCTGACGTTACCGAACCCCACTTACACATGAGCGAGTGTTTTGTCTGTGCGGACAGCACTTCTGAGCACCAACTGGCGGTGTCGGAGCCAAGGCAAAATCAGGTAGTAGGCCGAGGCCTACTTGGTGGCAGTTTGCGATTGTTTCTAGACTACTACTAGCTGTCAACGTACTCCAATTAGGCCTCTGTCTTCACTCTGTTTTGAGTATTTCTGCTGGCTTCCAACCACGCGAGTTGCTGCTCTGAAATGCCGTCTGCACAACCCACACTTGTTCCTGTGTTACTGGGGTTCTGTAACAGCAGCTTCTCCCTAGAGGTGAGTCAGGCAATGTCTCCTGCTCTGTCCACATTTCCACTACAAGTAGTGGGAATGTAGACAAAGCAGGAGACATTGCCGTGCTCAACTCTGGAGATGAGCAGATGTTACAGGACCCAGGTACCACAGGAACAAGTGTGGATTGTGCAGACGGCACTTGAGAGCAGAAACAGGCGGTGTTGTAGGCCGGAGGAAATACTCAAAACAGAGTGGAGACAGAGGGCAAATCAGAGAACATATTAAATCAGAGGTAGTCAGAAGTTGTAGGCAGCAGGAGAGTTTGCCGTACACACAGCAGGGGATCAGCTGATGTTACCGAACCCCACTTACACATGAGCGAGTGTTTTGTCTGTGCGGACAGCACTTCCGAGCACCAACTGGCATTGTCGGAGCCCAGGGAAAATGAAGTAGTAGGCCGAGGCCTACTTGGAGCCAGGTGTAAATCTGAGGTTGTTTGACTGTGGAGGGAGCAGGACACTTTGCCGTACACACAGCAGGGGATCAGCTGACGTTACCGAACCCCACTTACACATGAGCGAGTGTTTTGTCTGTGCGGACAGCACTTCCGAGCACCAACTGGCGTTGTCGGAGCCCAGGGAAAATGAGGTAGTAGGCCGAGGCCTACTTGGAGCCAGGTGTAAATCTGAGGTTGTTTGACTGTGGAGGGAGCAGGACACTTTGCCATACACACAGCAGGGGATCAGCTTACGTTACCGAACCCCACTTACACATGAGCGAGTGTCTTGTCTGTGCGGACAGCACTTCTGAGCACCAACTGGCGGTGTCGGAGCCCAGGGAAAATCAGGTAGTAGGCCGAGGCCTACTTGGTGGCAGTTTGCGATTGTTTCTAGACTACTACTAACTGTCAACGTACTCCAATTAGGCCTCTGTCTTCACTCTGTTTCGAGTATTTCCTCTGGCTTCCAACCACGCCAGTTGCTGCTCTGAAATGCCGTCTGCACAACCCACACTTGTTCCTGTGTTACTGGGGTTCTGTAACAGCAGCTTCTCCCTAGAGGTGAGTCAGGCAATGTCTCCTGCTCTGTCCACATTTCCACTACAAGTAGTGGGAATGTAGACAAAGCAGGAGACATTGCCGTGCTCAACTCTGGAGATGAGCAGATGTTACAGGACCCAGGTACCACAGGAACAAGTTTGGATTGTGCAGACGGCACTTGAGAGCAGAAACAGGCGGTGTTGTAGGCCGGAGGAAATACTCAAAACAGAGTGGAGACAGAGGGCAAATCAGAGAACATATTAAATCAGAGGTAGTCAGAAGTTGTAGGCAGCAGGAGAGTTTGCCGTACACACAGCAGGGGATCAGCTGACGTTACCGAACCCCACTTACACATGAGCGAGTGTTTTGTCTGTGCGGACAGCACTTCCGAGCACCAACTGGCGTTGTCGGAGCCCAGGGAAAATGAGGTAGTAGGCCGAGGCCTACTTGGAGCCAGGTGTAAATCTGAGGTTGTTTGACTGTGGAGGGAGCAGGACACTTTGCCATACACACAGCAGGGGATCAGCTGACGGGTCTGTGCGGACAGCACTTCTGAGCACCAACTGGCGGTGTCGGAGCCCAGGGAAAATCAGGTAGTAGGCCGAGGCCTACTTGGTGGCAGTTTGCGATTGTTTCTAGACTACTACTAACTGTCAACGTACTCCAATTAGGCCTCTGTCTTCACTCTGTTTCGAGTATTTCCGCTGGCTTCCAACCACGCCAGTTGCTGCTCTGAAATGCCGTCTGCACAACCCACACTTGTTCCTTTGTTACTGGGGTTCTGTAACAGCAGCTTCTCCCTAGAGGTGAGTCAGGCAATGTCTCCTGCTCTGTCCACATTTCCACTACAAGTAGTGGGAATGTAGACAAAGCAGGAGACATTGCCGTGCTCAACTCTGGAGATGAGCAGATGTTACAGGACCCAGGTACCACAGGAACAAGTGTGGATTGTGCAGATGGCACTTGACAGCAGAAACAGGCGGTGTTGTAGGCCGGAGGAAATACTCAAAACAGAGTGGAGACAGAGGGCAAATCAGAGAACATATTAAATCAGAGGTAGTCAGAAGTTGTAGGCAGCAGGAGAGTTTGCCGTACACACAGGAGGGGATCAGCTGACGTTACCGAACCCCACTTACACATGAGCGAGTGTTTCTGAGCAACAACGGGCGTTGCTGTAGCCCAGGAAATAAAGTTCAGGTCATAGAAACATGAACACAACAGGAGACCTGGATCCTGTTGCCAGCCAATTATTTATTCTGGAAGAGGACTGGCAAATTCAGGTGAGATCCAGGCCTTGTTCATTTTCACAAAAGTAAGCCGGTCAACATTATCGGCGGATAGTCGCGTGAGACGGTCTGTTACCACACCACCTGCAGCACTAAAGACACATTCCGATAATACACTGGCAGCAGGGCAAGCCAGCACCTCCAATGCATACTGGCTAAGCTCTGGCCATGTATCCAGCTTAGAGACCCAATACATGAACGGGGAAGAGCCATCTGGGAGAACACTAACAGGGCACGACAAGTAGTCTGTCACCATCTGACGGAAACGTTGCCTCCTGCTGACTGGAGCCGTCTGTGATGGTGTAGCCGTTTGTGGCGGTCCCACAAAACTTTTCCACATTTGGGCCATACTGGCCTTGCCTTGTCCTGCGGCACTGCCTCTGCTACCTCTTTGTGCAGAGCTTCCTCCACTGCCTCTACCCACATGGCTGGTTTGAAAAGCACTACCAGCAACACTTGTGGGGGGAATGGAGAACATGATGGCCTGCACAAGTGTTTCTTGGTACTCCCGCATTTTTCGCTCCCGGTTCAACTGTGGTATGAGGCTTTGTAAGTTGTCCCGGTAGCGAGGATCTAGGAGGGTGTACACCCAATAATCAGCCGTGTGGAGAATGTTGGCGATGCGGCGGTCATTTAACAAGCACTGCAGCATGAAATCAACCATGTGCTGCAGACTGCCAACTGGACCGGAAACGCTGTCCCCAGCTTGAGGCAGCATCTCTGCCTGCTCAGCATCACCCCACCCTCGCTGTACACACTGACTACTAGAGCCTTGTGTACCTCCCTCCTCTGGAGAGATGTGTTCCTCCTCCTCCATTGACTCCTCGTCATCCTCCTCACTAAGTGTCCCCTGCCTGGGCCTTTGTGTGGAAGCACGTTGCGCAGACTTGCCAGAAGCAGATGGCATTTCTGACTGCTCATCCTCGACCTCTTCAAAAACCTCCTCACTTAGTGCTTGTAAGGTTTTTTGAAGCAGACAGATGAGGGGGACAGTCATGCTGATTAGTGCATCATCTGCACTGGGCATCCGCGTGGAGTCATCGAAGGCACGCAAAACTTGGCAGATGTCCCTCATAGTGGCCCACTCAGTGGTGGTGAAGTGTGTCCGGCGCACAGTGCGACTTGTTTGCGCCTGATGCAGCTGGTACTCCATTACTGCTGCCTGCTGCTCACACAACCGCTCCAACATATGTAACGTTGAATTCCACCTGGTGGGGAGGTCACATATGATGCGATGTTCTGGCAGGCAGAATCGGCGTTGCAGAGATGCAATGCGCGATCTTGCCATGCTGGAACGCCGCAAGTGAGCACACTCTAGGCGAACCTTGTGCAGCAGTGCATCAAGATCCGGATAGTCCCTCAGAAAGCTCTGCACGACCAAATTGAGCACGAGTGCCAGACATGGTATGTGAGTGAGGTTGCCTAGGCCCAGAGCTGCCACTAGATTTCGGCCATTGTCACTCACTACCAAACCTGGCTGGAGATTCGCTGGCACAAACCACACATCGCTCTCCTGCTTGATGGCATTCCAGAGCTCCTGTGCTGTGTGGCTCCGATTCCCCAAAGAAATTAATTTAAGGACGGCCTGTTGACGATTGGCCACACCTGTGCTCATGTCTGGCCTAACAGGCTCACGCAGTGCTGATTCCGAGGAACTAGAGTAGGAGGAGGACTCAATATGTACAGACTGCATTCCTGCAATCCTTGGAGTTGGCAGAATACGTACAGAGCCACTCTCCAGATCTGTACCCGGCTCCACAACATTGACCCAATGGGCAGTGAGGGAAAGGTATCGTCCCTGTCCATGGCTACTGGTCCACGCATCGGTGGTCAGGTGGACCTTGCTACTGATGGCATTTAGTAGCGCATTTTTAATTTTTCCCTCCACATGCTTTTGCAGGGCAGGGACAGCTTGCCTGCTGAAATAAAAGCGGCTGGGCACATTGTATTGTGGAACTGCCAATGACATAAAGTTCCGGAAGGTGTCAGTCTCCACCAGCCTGAATGACAGCATCTCAAGGGCCAGTAGTTTGGCAATGCCGGCATTCAGAGCCAGTGCTCGGGGATGGTTTGCCGAGTATGGCCGCTTTTTCTCCCATGCCTGTGCTACCGATTGCTGGTGAGTGGCCTGGGAGTGTGCTGATGACTGCGAACGTGGTTCAGTGGGTGGAATTTCACTGGGTCTCTGGACAACAGTGGCAGTGGTTCTTCCATGGCGTTCCAGTGAGGAAGCCGAACCAGCTGTGTGTGAGCTGGAGGAAGAGGCCCCAACACGAGCTGAAGAGGTGGTAGGTGCTGCTGAAGGTTGGCCTACATCTTCAGTGTGTCTGTGTAACTCCACCTCGTGCTTGGTACGCACATGTTTCCACATATTTGTGGTATTGAGGTTGGTCACATTTTTCCCTCGTTTCACTTTCTGATGACACAGCTTGCATTTGACAAAGCAAATGTCATCTGCAACTGTGTCAAAAAAAGACCACGCACTGCAAGTCCTGGGAGCGCCCGTTTTGTGTTTTGGAAGAGGATTGCTCCTCACGGGTGCCAAAGTGGAGGCTACAGGCAACCAAGTCTGCCCCCGCCCTCTCCCTCCTCTTTTGGCCGTTTGGGGAATCTCTTCCTCAGAGCTGCTCCCACCACCTTCCTGTGGCTGACGCCATGATGGGTCAAGGACCTCATCATCTCCACTCCCCTCTTCAAGCACCGGCTGGTCCTGGGTTGTCTCGCCAGCACCGTACGCACCAGAAATTGGCAACTGAGTCTCATCATCATCTGATGCATACTGAGGTGTGCTGACCATAGGCACTGGCCCACCCGCCTCTTCAGATTCAGAGGGGCAAAGCAGTTGCGCATCACTGCATACTCCCTCTTCTTCACGCTCTAGAATGCTGCTTGGCTGGCCACCTCTTTCCGAGCCAACAGATTTTGAGAACAGAAGTAAAGATTGAGATGGCTCCTGTCCAGGGCTCTCAGACTGCCTGGGCAATTTGGCAGGTGGTGAAGAGACAGATGGTTGCTCTTCAGTGCTCTGGCCTTGGGAGGATGCGGAAGTCATTGAAGTGGATGCGTTAGCTGCCATCCATCCGACAACGGCTTCAATTTGTTCGTCACGCAGCAGTGGGGTACGGCGAGGTCCTACAAAGCTGCGCATGAAGGACTGTTGCCTGGTAAAAGTGGGGGATGCCGGGTCACTGGTGGCCGCAGCAGATACCGAATCCCCACGTCCTCTCCCTGCTGAATCCCCCCGTCCTCTCCCTGCTGAAACTCCACGGCCACGACCACGTGCCTTACTCCCTGCCTTCTTCATCTTGGTAGACTGATAAAGATAGGCAGAAAAGTAAAAAAGGGGTGGCTTAGTGTTCTTATTCCTGAACACCTGCTAACCAGTATAAGAAACACTAATTTGGCTAAGAGTGTGTGTACTACACTTTAATATGATCTAATGTGGCCTAGACAACTGTAAAGTGGAGTGTTTGGTGAACTTTATTTCCTTTTTTTTTTTTGGGTGGGGGGAAAGGAAAGGATGTGACCAAAGTTTGAAAGCTATAGTATCACAAACTTTTTGGAGCGATTACAATGCAGGAAGCTAACCTACAATGCAATTGGTGAGGCTCCAAAAAATAGGGTGATACTAGCCTGGCTGGCCCTGAAGGGCACAAGCCAGCAAAAAGGCTCCTCTATCTAATCCTATATAGTGTTTGCAACCAACCAATGACAATGGATGCGGTTGGAAGCACACTAATATAGGAGCAAAAATCTGGCTAAATTAGCTGCAAAAAAGGACTATGTATGAGGCAGTGATGCACGCTGAGCGGACTACAGCTAGCGGTGGCTGTAGAACACACTGCAACGTGAGCTGCACTCACACACAGAGAGACCTATCAGACAGCCAAAAACAGTGCAGAGAAATGGGCTATAGCACTGAAAGGCTGCTGAAAGGCTCCGCTGTCCACTCCTTTAGTGTTTGCAACCAACTTATATGGATACGTATGGAAGCACACTATACAGGAGAAAAAAAAAGCAGCAATAAAAGAAAAATGTGTATGAGGCAGAGACACACGCTGGCCGGCCTACAAGCAGACGTGCCTGCAGGACACACTACACAGCGTGGGTCTGCACTCACACAGCCCTTGCAGACAGCTGTGAAAACAGTGCTGCTAGGGAAAAGCAAGCTACAGTGGTGGATTATGTAGCCTGGATAGAGCAATAGATATTTTAGATGATCGCTATTTCTAACTGTCCCTCACAGTCTTCAACAGCAACCTGTCCCTAACTGAATTCACAGCAGAGTGACCAGAAATGGCGGCTGCAGCGGTTTTTATAGTGCATCATGACATCATTTCAGCAGCCAATCACAGCCATGCCAGTAGTTAACATGCCTACATGCCTAACAGGATATGCCCACACTTCTGAGGATCCCCATTGGCTGAATCAAATCGAGCGGGCTCCTAGCATTATGGGAACTTCCGATTTCGGTATTCGATATGAAAAAAGTATCGGAACTAAGTATCGGAATTCCGATACAGCTAATATCGGCCAATACCCGATACTTGCGGTATCGGAATGCTCAACACTATATAATAGTTATCACTCATGTAATGTAAGAAGTGAAATCTTTGGCATTGTATACCTATATTTCTCTGCTGTATCTGTGCATTATGAATTGTGGTATGTGTTAAAGGGGCCACTGAGACATTCACCCAGGGTCCACAAAAACCTGGAGCAGGCCCTGTATGCACCGCACAGTACCACTTCTCCTGTCCTGTTGTCGAAGAGGCAACACTGGACTTTGGGAGGGTCAATATTGGTTTAATATTTTCAATATTACTATGGCCAAATAAAAATAAAATATTGGAAAAGCTGTTTAAATGCATTATCCCAAGTATTCCGCTCTCCTCTGGATAGGGGATAACTTTCCAATTCCTGGAGATCTGACTGCTCGGACCCCTACGATCCTGAAAATTGGAGCTCTGTAGAGCACCATGTAAATGCAGCTGTGGTCGATCATATGCTCTGTGGCACCATTCACATGCAACTCTTCAAATGTCTCCTTTTAGGAGAGTGAGGGGCACGACAAAGTAAAGCAAAATTCACTGATTGGGGTGAGGAGTGTTATAGTTTGTGGGTTGGTGGGGTTTATGTGGCAGGTCTGCTTTTTTGTCCCAGTCCGGCCCTGGTTTAGGAACCCCAATTAACAGAGTGGAGGAGCCGAAAAAGCTTGTATTCCAGTGGATCACAGGACCTGTTAACTGCCTTCCCACCTAGCCTTTTGTTTTTAACACCTGGTTAATGAAATGAGGGTCCTTTTTTGTTTTTATTTGTCACAGAAGATAGTGGTGAGGAGGTCAGATATGGAGTCCCATTGGAGGTGTGTTTACTTCAACTACAGTTGTGGCCAAAAGTATTAACACCCCTGCAATTCTGTCAGATAATACTCAGTTTCTTCCTGAAAATGATTGCAAACACAAATTCTTTGGTATTAGTATCTTCATTTAATTTGTCTTAAATGAAAAAACACAAAAGAGAGTGAAGCAAAAAGCAAAACATTGATCATTTCACACAAAACTCCAAAAATGGGCCAGACAAAAGTATTGGCACCCTCAGCCTAATACTTGGTTGCACAACTTTTAGTCAAAATAACTGCGACCAACCGCTTCCGGTAACCATCAATGAGTTTCTTACAATGCTCTGCTGGAATTTTAGACCATTCTTCTTTGGCAAACTGCTCCAGATCTCTGATATTTGAAGGGTGCCTTCACCAAACTGCCATTTTTAGATCTCTCCACAGGTGTTCTATGGGATTCAGGTCTGGACTCATTGCTGGCCACCTTAGAAGTCTCCAGTGCTTTCTCTCAAACCATTTTCTAGTGCTTTTTGAAGTGTGTTTTGGGTCATTGTCCTGCTGGAAGACCCATGACCTCTGAGGGAGACACAGCTTTCTCACACTGGGCCCTACATTATGCTGCAAAATTTGTTGGTAGTCTTCAGACTTCATGGTCAAGCAGTCCAGTGCCAGAGGCAGCAAAGCAACCCCAAAACATCAGGGAACCTCCGCCATGTTTGACTGTAGGGACTGTGTTCTTGTCATTTAAGACAAATTAAATGAAGATAATAATACCAAAGAATTTGTGTTTGCTATCATTTTCAGGAAGAAACTGAGTATTATCTGACAGAATTGCAGGGGTGTCAATACTTTTGGCCACAACTGTATGTGTTGTGTGTTTTGGTTCCCGACTAACTGAATTAAAGGGAATATAAGGCAGCACATTGATAATTTTATCATCTCCCTGAGTCGGTGTGATGCAGCTGGGGATTTAAAGCTGGGTGCTGCCAGTTGGGGCCACTTACGACCTCCTCAATTGACAGTGTTATTGGTTTTCAATTAATTGTACCATTAATATGTAATAATGGCTGCTGTGGCCATATATTTCCTTAGTCACTGAGAGTGGTGTCTTGATTTATACAGCTGGAGCCATTTGTAATCCCCTAGTCATGAGAGAGGCTGTGGCATAAGGATTTCAACACCCTTTATCAAGGGTCTTCTTCAGTCATTTTCAGGTTTCAGCCTTTCTTACCTTGGCTATGTCTCTGAGCACAGAACACCTTGTACTTCTGTGCCTCCAGGGAGGCTGGAGTTCTGGAATATGACAGCACTGGAGGATAATGGGGTCCTGGTCGCTTCACGTTTGATTCTTCTCAAACCTTTGGAAGTTAATACGCGTCTTTGTATGTAAAGACAATTTTTTGTGACTCTGTTGAATATTGGCACCAAAACTTTTGATAGTTCTGTGATCATGTCCCAATATCTTAGCAATTTCAAAAGTGCTGCATCCTGCTGTAAGACTTAGCAATTTTTGATGTTTCATAGTCTATTGAATCGCTTTTTTTATGGCACATATTGCCTGAGGAAAGCAAACTACCTAATAATTCTTCACATCTTGATAAAGAATGCTTTATCCTTAGGCCTAACTGTCCCTCATTACACAAATGCACATCACCTGATCTGCTTCATCCAATAAGAATTCGACTTTCTACAGTGAGGATTTGGAAAATATAAGTAAAAATTTTGATCAAAATGGTCAAAATGCTCACTTGTCTAATAATTCTGCACTCAATGTATAAGTGAACTTAAATGTGGTCTACAAATCCCTATATGAGTCAGGGCCCATGCTATTAAGATCAAAGCGAAAAAATAATGTAAATAGCGGAACAAGAGCTTGGCCTGACCAAGGTACTGTAGATAAAACTTGTGAAGTTAAGTTGTTAATACATTTCCTTGAGACTAATCGAATTCAACCTAATCAATCCATCTTGTTTCTCGTTGAATAGTTCTCCTATCCCAGTCACCTTGCCTAATGGACTATGGAACCATCTTAATAGCACAAAAGGAAATGTACTTATCATTTGTCATGCAATGATTTAGGACATAGCTCTGAAACATGTTTGCCATTTTTAATGTTTGCATGGATTTTCCAAGTTGGTTTATTGATTTACAATAAAGAAAATGCATTTTATTAAGGCTACTGCTAAATTTCATCATTCCTAAATATTTGTCTTGTTGAGCTCCAAGTGTTCTATGCACAGACCATGTCTGACTTTCATGAATAAGAATACAAGTGAGCTGACTTTACGTGTGTTTGTCATTTCCTCCATGTTTTTAGTGGGTAAGACGGGATTATCAGTGTATCTTTGCTATGCTTAATATCGAGAAATATAGCAAAAAATGCCAATTTTGGTCAAAAATGACACATATGTCTCACCCCAAACACTTAGATATGTATACAGCAATAAGGGAGATTAAAAAATAACTTTTATTATGTAACTTAAAAGGTCAAAACACAAATGTCACCAATAGTGATTAAAAGGATGCCAATAATTGGGTAATCCCTAAAAAGAGATGGGAACAACCAAAAGCATCAATCAGGATATAAAAAGTTGCTAATGTATCAAATCAAGCAGCAATTTATAAACAGGATACAGCATTTAACAGTTAGCACATAATGCCATAACCAGATGCATATATGTCTATTGTGTTTGGCTAAACCAAAAGAGGTTTATAGCCACAAAATACTAGAAAGTGAGATATATAAAATAGGAACGATCTCACCGGTTTTTGCAGACGGCCAGGAGTCTCCAGGGATACTCTGTGTGCACACAGGGAGGTAGCGATAGGAAGACAATACCCTGTCAAATCCCTCAAGAACTAACCATCATCTGATCCCCAGACTCCTGCCCTTACAAGGGCAGTCCACAGCTCACCCTATATTGCACATGCCCTGCACTTTCCCTTAGAAGAGCGTCCCAACGCGTTTCATCCAAGTAAATCTTCAGGGGACTAACTTATTGCAAAGTGCCATAGTGCTAAAGCTCAAAAAACATGGATCCTTCCACTACAAATGCTGTCTGCTGTCTGCAGAGAGTGAAGGACAAAGGGCATATTTATGTGGTAAACCATCAACACCTGATGCCACAATCAAAAAACACTCTCCCATATATGATTAATTAAACATCGGTCATTAGGTGGTGCAGCATCTGTGGAACGCACGCCGAGGTCGGCGCTAGCTCCGCCTATACCAGCCTCACAGGAATCAGGCAAATCAGAAAGTAAAAGAAGTGCCCCACTTCCAGTTGGACCACCAAGATGGAGGAGTGCCCCACTTTCGGTGACGTTCATCTAGAGGCGGATCGCCCCAGAAGCTAATATCAATGACGTATCAAGAGGCGGACCGCCACAGAATGCTTCAACTATAATATCGCTAGGCAGCGAAAGAGAAGCCTGATCGGCGTTAAATCCGCCCACAGCGGTGTCACCGATGTCAGGTAAATCTAAGTGGAGAAAGAGATACCACACTTCCGGTTAAACCACCAAGATGGAGGAATGTCACTTCCGGTGACATCGCCTCAGAAGACAAATGCCACACTTCCGGTGACGGTTTGAAAGCGCGAACCGCCACAGATGCAGATGCCACACTTCCGGTCAGCGGACATATTAAGATAATGCCCCACTTCCGGTAACATCTCATCTGCGGCGTCGCCTACATAATCCTGTCAGCAAAAAGTAGCGCTTAAATAGCGCAACCGCTAGAAGGAAAATACTTTAAAAAAAAGTGCCACGAGGGCACCTAATGAAGGACAGTGGTCCAACTGGCAACGAAAATAGGGAGTAAATGTAATGTAACAAGTCATAATATTTAGATGACAACAGGAGATGAATGTATACATACATACACTTACACAACCTGAAAATAGGTGACTGATTAGTGATTATAGGCTTAATAACATTCCTACGTGTAGATCAAAAAAGGAAAAGAGGAAAAAAGGAGGAAATCAAATAAAACAATTATAATTAATTTGTTCATTGAGGCCCTTAGGTACCACCGTATCCAAGTAAAAGATCCATTTTGCCTCGCGTTGTAACAGCAACCGGTCCCAGTTGCCCCCTCTCTGTGGCTTAAAGACCCTATCAATGGCAGTAAAGCTGAGGTGCGCAATCTGACCTTGATGTACACCATGAACATGTCTGGCAATCGGCGTATCCCTTTTATGTGTTACATCTCCCACATGTTCGCCAATCCTCCTCCTAAATTCACGGATAGTCTTGCCGACATATTCCAATCCACATTTACAAGTAACCTTATAGATGACACCCTTGGTGCTACAATTCATGAAATATTTGATAGAATAATTTTTCCCAGTCACATTACTCACAAAATTCTTACTTGCCCCAATGTGTGAACAAGCCACGCAATGACCACATCTAAAACAACCTGTGACATCACTGTGGAGCCATGTTCTATTCACAGGGGTGGAAAAATGGCTATGCACTAGTCTGTCATTCAACGACCGTGCTTTTCTATATGTGATCATAGGGGAATCACTCAAATAGGGGGAGAGATCACTGTCCATCTGTAAGATCGACCAATGTTTCTTGATAATATTTCTCACAGGGATTGCACCATTATCATAGGTTGTGATAAATCTAAGGGTGTCATTCTCCATAGGTTTCTTGTTATTAGTGTTTAATAGTTCAGAGCGCATACGACTTTTTGCTCCTTGATAGGCCTGTTTTAACACCTTTTTGGGATAGCCCCTATCAAGGAATCTATCCCTTAAGTCCTTAGCTTGGGACTCAAACGTCGACATATCAGAGCAGTTCCTCCGAATTCTGAGGTATTGTCCCTGAGGGATAGCTTTCTTTAAATGCTGGGGGTGATGACTCTCCCAGTGTAATAGAGAATTAGTGGAGGTGGGTTTTCTATACGTAGATGTCCCCACCTCTCCTTTCTCATTTTTTTCAATCAGGATATCAAGGAACGGCAATCTTGTTGTCTCAAAGACGGCAGTAAAAAAAAGGCCCATATCATTGTGATTAAGACCAGCCACGAATTTGTCAAATTCAACAGCTGAGCCACCCCACACAATGAATATATCATCTATGTACCGTGTCCATAACTCAGGGACACGGCACATAGACGAAGCTTCATCTAGTTCACCACCAAAAACCAGGGTTTCTTCCCACCAGCCGAGGAGGAGATTCGCATAAGCCGGTGCACAAGGGCTCCCCATAGCGGTCCCCCTCAGCTGGTGGTAGACCCTGTTGTTGAAAACAAAGAAGTTTCTGGTTAAACAAAAACGAAGGAGCTCCAGTATAAACAGATTATGTTCCTGGAATTGACAGCCTCTGGTATTCAAAAAATATCTGACCGCTTGCAGACCATATACATGCGGGATAGATGAATACAACGCCTCAACATCTATACTTGCCAGAGAGGCTTTAGGGTCTACAGTAAGACCCTCTAAGCGACGGAGGAGGTCCGGTGTGTCCTTAACAAAGGACTGTAACGAAGAGACAAAAGGGGACAAAATCTGATCCAGATAAATCCCTACATTCTGACAGAGACTGCCAACTCCTGATACAATTGGCCTACCCTTAAGAGGACGAAGCCCCTTGTGGATTTTGGGCAGGCAATAGAAGGTGGCAGTGACTGGATGCTCAGGGAATAAGAATTCAAATTCAGTCTTATTAATGATCTTTTTACTCAAAGCCTCTAATAGAATCTGTCGCAATTCTTCTCGATAAACATTCATAGGGTTATGTGTCAGAACTTCATAAGTCTCACTGTCAGAAAGGATAGTATCACACATCTGTTGATAATGATCTACCCCCAGGATGACAACATTGCCACCCTTGTCAGAGGGTTTAATCACAATGCTGTCATCTCGTTCTAGACGTGCAATTGCATTCATTTCCTCCTTAGAACAGTTAAAGTGGCAATAAAAGTGATCATGTGAAAGTTTAATCAAATCCTGAATTACTAGATTAGAAAATACATCAACTGCAGATAAATCACCAGTTGGTGGAGGCATTTTTGTACTTCTGTTTCTCAACTCCGTGAAAGGTCCCTGACCCAAAATATTGGGATTAATCTCAGAGAGAGAATTAAGTAATCTAACATCAGGTAACATATCTTCAGGAATGCCCAATTCTGAGCTCATACGAGAATCTTGTTTTTGAAAAAACTTTTTCCACCTAACTTTACGTAAGAATAGATTAAGATCCTTAACTGACCTAAATAAATCAAAATCCGTATTGGGAACAAATGAAAGGCCCTTACTCAAAACAGATCTCTCAGCATAATCAATGCTCCTTTCTGAGAGGTTAATAATTTGAATGTCATGGGTACGGGATGAATCATTCGGTACAGGATAAATCACTTCTTGATTTGTGGTGGTCTGTTTCTGAGTGCATAAACTTGATCCAAAAAATGGCCACTAGGTGTATTCTCAGACCTATCAGACGATCCTCGTGGGCCTCTACCCCTGCCCCGCCCTCTATTTCTCCCTCTCAGTGAGCGATTCCTGCTCTCAGATTCAGAGAAATCAGTATCCGTAGAGGAGAGCTCCGTGTCTCTATCAGGGGCACTCATACGTGGGGTCAAAACTAAATAGGCTTTATTGTCCTTGAAATCTTGGACATCTCGCAAATATTGCTTATGTTTTCTCTCTTTAAGATGAAATTGGAATCGTTCAATGTGTGTCTGAAGTTTAGTCTCCTTTACCCCAAAGTCCGTTTCAGTAGAAAATTTCTTAGTGACCTCAATGTGCTCCCTTAATTTGTCATTCAACAACCCAAGGGTAACCTTTTCTTCATCTAATAATAATTGCATAAAGCATAAGGAGCTCTCAGTGGCCTCACGTTCCCATTTATGTATAAAAGCTGGATTTTTATGCCTGTTCCCAGCGGTTAAATTGATTCTCAGACCGCGAGGAACAATCTTAGCCTTGAGATAACTCTCGAGGCTTTGAACTTCCCACCAAGAAGTGATTTGATCCCTATACACCTGCTAAAGTTCCTTAAAAGCAACATTGAATGTAGGGAGATATTTCTTTTGGGTAAATGTGTTCTCAGAGAAAACCTCCTTAGCCTCTGATAACCAATTTTCAGTATTTAAACCCACCGATAGGAAACCTGCCATATCACTATTACAATAAACAAGAAATATAGCAAAAAATGCCAATTTTGGTCAAAAATGACACATATGTCTCACCCCAAAAGTGCAGGGCATGTGCAATATAGGGTGAGCTGTGGACTGCCCTTGTAAGGGCAGGAGTCTGGGGATCAGATGGTTAGTTCTTGAGGGATTTGACAGGGTATTGTCTTCCTATCGCTACCTCCCTGTGTGCACACAGAGTATCCCTGGAGACTCCTGGCCGTCTGCAAAAACCGGTGAGATCGTTCCTATTTTATATATCTCACTTTCTAGTATTTTGTGGCTATAAACCTCTTTTGGTTTAGCCAAACACAATAGACATATATGCATCTGGTTATGGCATTATGTGCTAACTGTTAAATGCTGTATCCTGTTTATAAATTGCTGCTTGATTTGATACATTAGCAACTTTTTATATCCTGATTGATGCTTTTGGTTGTTCCCATCTCTTTTTAGGGATTACCCAATTATTGGCATCCTTTTAATCACTATTGGTGACATTTGTGTTTTGACCTTTTAAGTTACATATTAAAAGTTATTTTTTAATCTCCCTATGCTTAATATCCCCTAGATGTTCACATATGCATATGTAAGGTTGCCCAGGGTGGTAGTCGTAGGCGTGTGTCATGCCACAGAAAACAGAGGCCTGTTTCCAGTGTGTCTATGTGTTGCTGTTGTGGCTGTAGACACTTAATCACAAAGCACAGAAGGAGACGCAGACATCTTTCTTTAGGTTTCAGGACAAGAACATCTCTTCAACAAACAATTTTCAATGGCACAAGTGGTGAAACTTCACCATTAAAGAGAAAAAGACCATGCATATATTAGAATCACCACAGAAGATACAAATAAATGCAGAAAAAGTTTTTATTGTTACAAAACCAGAAAAAGCACAGAAGTTAAAAACAAATTAAAAATCCCAAAGGATAGGACATATATAATCCACAAAATTAAGAATATAATATTCAACATTATATAACCACTGGTCAAAGAAAATCAGTATTGCACGAGAAAATAACACACAGAAATGCTGCTAGCATAATATAATAAATAAGAGAGATGGGACAAAATAAATCCCATATTCTCAATGAGGCGAAGTGCATTAAATAGAAGCTAAAGCTCAACCATCACTGTATTCAAGACTCAATAGTGCTAGGAGGGAAAATAGCAGGCAGACACAGTGGGGAAGCTATTAGGTTGAGTGGAGTAAGGCGAGCTAATACATCACCCTAAGACAGTCCAAACACGGAGAGAAAACAGTCGCCCTGTCATCTAAAGAGCAGCCATGCAGCCAAGAGGCGTGAGGAAACCGACACGTTCCGACACTCAAAGTGTCTTTTTCAAGGTGAGCATATCTGGCTATGCTGTAATGGCTTATTTAAAGCTATATAATTAACTGAGATTCTTACCAGCTGGTAGCCGGAGGCAGGAATAGGCATGTTGCGTCCCGGTGGTAAGTGGCAAGCCACCCGGAAGCAATCACAGACGCAGGTTGAGTTGTTATTGTGCTTGCTGGGTGTCTAATAATATTCTAATTTATCATGCTTGTGTCCCAGTCCAAGTTAGTCTACCCCCAGGCTCCAATAGCCAATGTTTGATCTGATTTTCTTCAGGACTATTCATGCGATCGTGTTCATAATTATCACACTTCTATATTTGGGCTTGTTTCCTTTTCCCCTGTTATACTCACCTAACACCAAATCCCCAATGCCCTTGTCTCCTAGAAAAAATAAAAATAATAAACCACTTCATACTCACCTGTTTGCTGTAGTTCGCATAATCCAGAGTGTCCCACGGCAATCTCATGTGTAGAACTGTCACATCGAGAGGTGTGACTGCTTTACCCGGCCACCAGCAATACACTGACAGGAGATAATCGCTCCTGCAGTGTATAGCGCTGAGCTGCTGTGAGAGAGTTCACCGGAGTTCATCAGCTGATCAGCTCCGGCGCTCTCTATTACGATACCACCAGTAAAGGCTAAGCCAACAGCTGTGAGTTGACACTAATAGCCTGGGAAGCTTTATGGCTATTGGCTCCTTCCCAGAATATTAACATCAGCCCTCAGTCGTCAGCCTTCCCTCTGCTGGTTATGAAATATATGCGGTAGCCCATGCATTTTTTTCCCTTAAATTAAGTGTTGCTGTTTCGTTACAGCCTATGTAGGTTCATTCTGTTAACACTCCTAAATAGGCTGGTGACAATGTGTTTGTTTGTATTTACTTTCCGACTTAGTAATGAAAGTGTCTTGCTGACACCTTTTCATTACTAAGCCTAGGTGTCAATGACAGCTGATGACACCAAGCCTTAATACCATTACTCTGATGCCACTGCATCAGCATGAAAAAGGTGGTGCTGATCCAAGAAATTACATCACAAAGCTTTTTTTAAATATCTTTATTTAGCTCAAAAAGCCTTCATTGCTATACAAAAACAAATGCTAAAACCGCATACAAAACTGAGGCGAAAGCACACCAAAAATCATGGCTAAACTCATGTTTTTTGCAGCCAAGAGATGCAGAATCCTTGCAGAAATTTCTGCAAGCAAATATTCAACTTGTGCACATAGCCTTAGACTGAACTTCCTGGATCTGGTCTCCTGTTTGTGCCACCCTGGCTGGCTAGGTGTTAACACTGTCAGCCCTGAACACTGGATACTGCCTCTCCTCCAGGAGCTTGGTGTACCACCCAGCTCATTTAACCCCCTAAATGATGCAATCAATAGTGATAGCAGCATTTAGGAGTCTAAGAGAAGGAAGAACCTCCTCTTCCTTCAGAAAGACACAACCACAAAGTCATCGCAAAGGCCTGATATGATCATTGCTATGGCAGAAAGTGAAACTCATATATCATATAGAATCATTACAGAGTGATTTTTTCAGGTGCTTACTTGTTACGTGTTAATGTTGAATGATCATGGCGTACAGCCAATGAAAACCCAAGAGTCATTATCTCTGTATATTTGAATACTTCACAAAAAAACACCTGCAAAGGCTTCCTATGTATTTAAAAAGGTCCCTTAGTCTGTTTCAGTAGGCTCTAAAATCATGGGGAAGACTGCTGGCTTGACAGATGTCCAGAAGGCAGTCATTGACACACTCCACAGGGAAAGTAAATTTTGCATTTCATTTGGAAATCAAGGTGACAGAGTCTGGAGGAAGAGTAGAGAGGCACACAGTCCAAGTTGCTTAAGATCTAGTGTGATGTTTCCACAATCAGTGTTGTTTTTGGGAGCCATGTCATCTGCTGGTGTAGATCCATTGTGTTTTATCAAGACCAAAGTCAGCACAGCATTCTACCAGGAAATTTTAGAGCACTTCATGCTTTCCTCCGCCGACAAGCTTTTTGGAGATGTAAATTTCATTATCCAGCAGAACTTAGCATCTGTCCACACTGCCAAAAGTGCCACTACCTGGTTTAAAAGCAAAAGTATCACTGTGCTTGATCGGCCAGCAAACTCGCCTGACCTTAATCTATGGGATATTATCAAAAGGAACATGAGAGACACCAGACCCAACAATGCAGATGAGCTGAAGGCTGCTATCAAAGCAACCTGGATTTCCATAACACCTCAGCATTGCCACGCCGCATTGATGCAGTAATTGATGCAAAAGGAGCCCCAACCAAGTATTGAGTGCATTTACTGAACATACATTTCAGTAGGCCAACATTTCGGATTTTAAAATCAATTTTCAAGCTGGTCTTATAAAGTATTATAATTTACAGAGATAATAATGACTTTTGGGTTTTCATTGGCTGTAAGCCATAATCATCAACATTAACAGAAATAAACACTTGAAATAGATCACTCTGTTTGCAATTACTCTATATAATATACAGTGGGTACGGAAAGTATTCAGACCCCTTTAAATTTTTCACTCTTCGTTTTATTGCAGCCATTTGCTAAATTCAAAAAAAGTTCATTTTTTTCTCATTAATGTACACTTTGCACCTCATCTTGACTGAAAAAACCAGAAATGTTGACGTTTTTGCAAATTTATTAAAAAAGAAAAACTGAAATATCACATGGTCCTAAGTATTCAGACCCTTTCCTCAGACACTCATATTTAAGTCACATGCTGTCCATTTCCTTGTGATCCTTCTTGAGATGGTTCTGGTCCTTCATTGGAGTCCAGCTGTGTTTAATTAAACTTGATTTGTAAAGGCACACACCTGTCTATATAAGACCTCACAGCTCACAGTGCATGTCAGACCAAATGAGAATCATGAGGTCAAAGGAACTGATGAAGGAGCTCAGAGACAGAATTGTGGCAAGGCACAGATCTGGCCAAGGTCACAAAAGAATTTCTGCAGTACTCAAGGTTCCAAAGAGCACAGTGGCCTCCATAATCCTTAAATGGAAGAAGTTTGGGACCACCAGAAGTTTTCCTAGACCTGTCCATTACCAAATGGCTGCAATGAAACAAAGAGTGAAAAATTTAAAGGGGTTTGAATACTTTCTGTACCTACATTTTGTATTGAAGAACTGAAATACCTTTACTTTTTGATGATATTCTAATTTTGTGAGAAGCACCTGTATATGTGAAAAAAAATAAACAAGAATTAGTACACATATTTGATATCGCTGCATCTGGAATGACCTGATCTATCAAACTGTCACACTAGTTAAGCCTTCAGTGAACACCGTAAAAACAACATAAAAGAGTGGGAAAAAAATATGCTTTTTCATCTTACCAATGAACAAAAAGTGGAATAAAACACGATCAAAAAGACAAATGTAAACATAAGTGGTATTGCTGAAGACATCATCTTGTCCTGCAATAATCAAGCTGCCAAAGAGATCCATAAGTGGAGAAATAAAAAAGAAGTTATAGCTCTCAGAGCAGAGTAATGCAAAAACAATTATTTTTTCTATAAAATTGTATTGTGTAAAAGCTGTATAATATAAAAAAAATGATATGAATGTGGTATTGCTGGAATCATACTGACACGAAGGGTAAACCTGTCATCCCTTTTACCACACGGTGAATGACATGAACAAAAAAAACAAGAAACCATTCTTAAATTGTTGGTTTTTGTTCATACTACTTCTCAAAAAGTGGAATAGAAAGCTGTTATGTGATTGAAAATGGTACCAATAAAAACGTCAATTCGTTAAGCAAAATAACAAGCTCTCACAATACTGTCGGCAGAAATATAGAAAAATTATAGCTCTCAAAATATGGTGATGCAAACATTTGTTTTAGGGAAAAAAGCGTTTTTAGTGTGAGGTGACAGGGCAGTGTGAGGTGACAGTGAGGAACGAGGTTCGTGATGGCGGCCGGGGAAGGACCCGCTTAGGGCATTAGGGGAGTGCAGGGACAGGCTCAGGTTGGAGCTCAGGAGGTGTCCATCACTCATTCCTTTCCTCTCCCCATTTCCATTGTGTTGAGTGTGTGTTGTGCTGTCCACTGACCAACCCCCTGTTGGGTCGTTACTAGAGTTGAGAGAAATGGGTCGGTCAAATTCAAAAGTCGCCGACTTTCGCTAAAGTCAGGTTTCGCCGATCGAAACCCGACCATAGCGTGAGGTCGACCATGCAGTCGCCGACCAGAGCGCCAAAATCGCGTTTCCCGTAATGCTTTCAGCGCCTTTTCTCAGCTAATGATCAAGGACGCACAATGTGGGCAACGCGATGACATGGGCAGCAACCACCACCATCTTAGGGAAGGGCATTCAAGTGATTGGCTTGCTTTGTGTGGCGTCACAGTGGCTATAAAAGCCCTGACCGCTGACCGCCATTTTACTTCTGCCGATGTTAGCATAGGGAGAGGTTGCTGCCGCTGTTTCTCAATAGTGAGAGTGTTAGGCAGGAAAGGAAAAAAAATCTGTGCCTCTACTGATAGTGATTTTCACTGTACAGTTAGTGGGCAGTGATAGGGGAGGATTTTTTTTGTGTGCAGCAGCGCTGGTGGTTATTAGGCTGCCTTATTAGGCTACCTGATATCTGCACTGCTGTGTGCACACTGCTGTGCAGACTGCTTCTTTCAAAGCATTCCTACTTTTATTCTTTTTTTCTGCACAGTTACCGAGCGTTCATTTTTTCACACACCGTATAGAGGTGTACGCTCCTCACACACTACCATATACCGGCTGGTATCACGGACAAATACATGCTATCTGTGTGTGACTCTGGAAAAAAATAGACAGAGATTTTCATTTTTCCATACATACACCGTATAGCGCTGTCCGCTTCTCAAACAGTATCGTATATCTGCTGTTTGGATTACGTTCAAATCTATACAGAGACAGCGTGTGTGTGACTCTGGAAAAAAATAGACGGAGATTTACATTTTTCTATACATACACCATATAGAGCTGTCCGCTTCTCAAACAGTATCGTATATCTGATGTTTGGATCACGGTCAAATCTATACAGAGACAGCGTGTGTGTGTGAGTCCGTAAATACATATACGGACATTTCCATTTTTCCATACACCGTACAGAGCTGTCCGCTTCTCAAACAGTATCGTATATCTGCTGTTGACTCAGGAAAAAATAGACGGAGATTTAAAATTTTCCATACATATATCATATAGAGCTGTCCGCTTCTCAAACAGTATTGTATATCTACTATGACAATTCTCCAAATCATAATATAATCAATACAAGGGGACGTTGATACCACCTCTCTTAAAAATGCATAAAGCGATGACTCATAAATATATGCTTGAAAACAGAGAAAACTGAGTCTATGCTATTTAACAAAAATGCAGAAAATGTTATTTATCATTAAATATGACATAAAATGTACGTATATGCACAGAACACCACGTGGTAATCCAGTGAGCAGAAAAAAAGTGGATAACAAATAGACATTTTGCTTATAGTGACCTGAGTTCCCTAGATCATAGCTAAAACAACTGCTACCACAATATAGGCATTTAAGGCAGAAAGTAATACTGCTGTGGGTCAAGCTAATCTTCTAAACACATCATGTTTCCCGGCATAGTGCAAGGGGAGGGGGGCGCATAGTACAAAGCCCCACAAAAGTCAGTGCATCCCATATATCCCTCAAAAACCATCTAGTAATGTACTATGGAGTACGTCAAATCTATACAGAGACAGCGTGTGTGTGTGTGAGTCCATAAATGCATATACAGACTTTTTCATTTTTCCATACACCGTATAGAGCTGTCCGCTTCTCAAATAGTATCGTATATCTGCCGTTTGGATTACGGTCAAATCTATACAGAGACAGCGTGTGTGTGACTCCGGAAAAAGATAGATGGAGATTTAAAATTTTCCATACATACACCGTATAGAGCTGTCCGCTTCTCAAACAGTATCGTATATCTGCTGTTTGGATAATGGTCAAATCTATACAGAGACAGTGTGTGTGTGTGAGACTCCGGAAATACATATATGGACATTTCCATTTTTCCATACATCGTATAAAGCTGTCCACTTCTCAAACAGTATCGTTTATCTGCTGTTTGGATCACGGTCAAATCTATACAGAGACAGCATGTGTGTGAGTCAGTAAATACATATATGGACATTTCCATTTTTCCATACATACACCTTATAGAGCTGTCCGCTTCTGATACAGTACCGTATATCTGCTGTTTAGATTACGGTAAAATCCATACTGAAACAGCGTCTGTGTGTGACTATGAAAAAAAAAGATTTTCATTTTTCCATACATACACCGTATAGAGCTGTACGCTCCTCACACACTACCGTGTACCGGCTGGCATCACAGACAAATACATGCTATCTGTGTGCGACTTCGTAAAAAAATAGACAGAGATTTTCATTTTTCCATACATACACCGTATAGAGCTGTCCGCTTCTGATACAGTACTGTATATCTGTTGGTTGGATTACGGTCAAATACATACTGGAAGAGCATCTGTGTGTGACTCCGGAAACAAATATACCGAGATTGACAGTTTCTCCAAAAATGTATACAGCTGTACACTTGTGATACAGTACCGTATATCTGCTGGTTGGATTACGGTCAAATACATACTGGGAGAGCATCTGTGACTAAGGAAATATATACAGAGATTTAAATTTTTACCTACACCTTATACAGCTGTATGCTCCTCATACAGTACCATACATCTGCTGGTATTTTTGGTACATTTTCCCAAACATGAGGAAGTATGGTGGAAGATGCTGTGAACGTGGGGGGGGGGGCAGCTGGTACTGATGGTGGTGGTGGTGCATCTGCTGGTTATGCCAAAAGGACAATAGCAGCTAAGGCAGGAGGTGTTGAGTCTGCAGAATCATCTGGCACAAGAAGGCCTGTAAGGTTCCCTTTTCTGGGAGTAGGTAAACCGCTTTTAAAGCTGGAGCATTAGGAACAGGTTTTGGCTTAAATTGCCGAAACAACCTCCAGCTCTATTGCCTCCTCTTCTGAAGTTTCAAAAACTGCAAGCACTGAGTCATCAATGCAGGCTTCTGTTCAGGAACAACACCTTTTCTTGTGTCATTCACCCACACCAAAAGTGAAGGATGTGGCTGGCCACACTTCAGATTACTCCATGGAGCTCTTTTCACATACCATGCCTGGGTTATCAAGTCAAATCCTGAATTCCCCATTCCAAGATGAATCTGACATGGAGTGCACTGATGCACAACCACTGCTTGATGATTCTGCTGGTACATTCACCCACAGCACTACATTTCCCTTGCAGTCTACTGAGCCCGAATCAGACCCTGATGAAACTCCGGTGCCCCTTCCCGCATACTATACCACCTTACACGGTGACACAGAGGAAAGTGCAGATGAAAGTGCCGGTTCCCTGAGCAGGTGGGGGGGGCATACTCGTGGGCAACGGCACTGGCACAGGGCCCCTCATAGTATGCAAAAGTGTCTCTGCCGTTGGGAGGGCCCACTTGCCGTCAGACACACTGGCGTGCTATGAGGGGCCCTGTGCCAGTGCCGTCGCCCACAAGTGGGCTCCCCTGCATGCTCAGGGCCACAGCACTTGCAATACTTATCTCTCCCTGCTCCACCACCGTGATGTCTTCTGTGTTTCCTTACAGCGACATTCAGGTCAGAGAGCATGATGACATCACATCTGTATGCCCTCTGCCTAAACAGTCCAAGTGCAGAGAGCTGGAAGATGGCGATGCTGAGGAGTCCAGAGTAGAGCAGTGCCCAGCGAGAAGAGGTATTTAATTTTTTTAAAGGTTGGGAGCAAATTTTGGGGAGCACTATACACTGGAGAATGATATGTAGGGTCCATCATACACTGGAGCATCATCCATGAGGCCCATCATATACTGGAGCATTCCAAATGGAGTACATCAGACACTGGATCAGCATTTACCAGGCCCTTTATACACGGGAGCATTAGAAATGGGGCCCATTATATATGGAGCATTATTTGGGTCCATAGGACACTGGAGCATCATCCATGGGGCCCATCATATACTGGAGCATTCTAAATGGGGAAGATTATATATGGAGCATTATTTGCGCCCATCATACACTGGAGCATCATCCATGAGGCCCATCATATACTGGAGCATTCCAAATGGGGGACATCGGACACTGGAGCAGCATTTATGGGGCCCATTTTACACTGGAGCAATAGAAATGGGGCCCATTATATATGGAGCTTTATTTGGGCCCATAAGACACTGGAGCATCATCCATGGGGCCCATCATATACTGGATCATTCTAAATGGGGCAGATCAGACACTGGAGCAGCATCTATGGGGCCCATTATACACTGGAGCATTAAAAATGGGGCCCATTATATATCGATCATTATTTGGGCCCATAAGACACTTCACTTCATTAAAAGTTAGTTGCCTGCAGAAAAGGTACAAGTCTTTTGTCAACTCAAATTTGTCCAGACACATCATGGGTGAAAATGAGAGTCCTTTGGTAAGTAGCTTGGTTTCAATGTCAGAGAGTGTATATGTGGACAAATTGATGATGCGCAAATGGAACAACCAGCAGCATACTACTACTAAATAGTAATTTATATGTGATTTGTATACTGTCCAGGCAGTTGGTGGACATATTGTGGACTATGGGACCTCTTGTTTGTTATAGTCCCTTGCCTTGTTTTTAAATGTTTTTATTGTGTGTAGTGTTTCATGACCTGATGTACAATAAAAATTCATGATTTTTTCACAATTACTAGTTATTAGTGTGGGGATCCTAAATTATTTCTTTGCATAGTCTTTCATCTATTTAGGTATGTGTTAAAGGGGCGCAATGACACTCTTTGGCCCGGGGTACACGAAAACCTGGAGCCAGCCCTACCCCCCACAACTTTAGCCAAATAACCCCCAGTTTTCAATGAATAACTATTATTATAAAGTAAATTAAGGGTGACCAGCTTAAGTAATAAGAATTGATGTTGTTGGCATTGAAATGGGCACTGTAGGTATGTTTACTGTCCTCCACTCCCTGTCGACTTTGCTTCCCAATTGACTTGCATTGGGTTTCGTGTTTCAGTCGGATCTTCGATTTTTCCCTATAGTCGGCCGATTTCATTCGACTCGACTTTTGAGAAAGTCGGGTTTTATGAAATCCGACTCGACCCTAAGAAAGGCAAAATCGCTCATCTCTAGTTGTTACATTTCGTGACAGCCGTCTGGCCTATGATCCGGCGTTGTCTGCCTTTTTAAGCTTGCACAGTTGGCCACATGTGCTCCTCTGAAAAGGAGGACACCTCTGATCAAAGGCAGACAAAGTTCATAGTAACTCTGCTGTTTCTTTATAGTGAATGGATCCTTGAGGGGTTTCATATGAAGCACGTAATTTGAAGATTTAGATGGAAACCCCGATATAAGTGCTCAGGGTAGAGCGCAGGAAAAATGCGATCCCAAATTTTTTGTAAAATGATCCAAATACGAGCTTCAACTCAATCCACAAAAAAAATAAAGCGCCCACTCAGGTTTATCATCTGTCAGTGAAAATATTGGGGGCTTTCACATTACTGGTAGCACAAAGGCTCTGGAAAAGCGCTATGTATCCTCGCCTCCCAAAAGAAATCCATGAAATTCTGTACTCCCAAATCCTAATGCCCCGTACCTTCTGAGCCTCACAGAGTGCCAAACCACATTTAGCATCCACATTTTTGGCATTTCTGTAGCGATGCTTAATTCACGTGTGCATGTCTCCAGAAACAAGAACTGGGCATAAAGTATGGACACTGCAACATACTGGACAATATAAAGTACTAGGCACTGCAATGTACTGGCACAACAATGACAGATTTCCAATTTTCACCATCACCCACTGCTGCTTGTTTGTGGAAAAAAAAGCAGGGAGTCAAAGTTGTCATTACACCTGTAGATAAATTCCCAGACTTGAGGGGGGATTCTGCTGTGTTCTACGATAATTAGTTCTCCAAGAGTCAAATAGCGCTTCTTCCTGCCCGAGGCTCACCGTGTGATTAAGTAGTACTGTATAGCCACATATGCCACATTCAGCAGAAATTGTGTGACAAATTTGTACCTATTTCCTCATGTAAAAAAGTAAAAGCGGGGGGCTAAAACAAATTTTTTGCGGTAAAAATGTATTTTTTTCTTCACTGCCCAATGCTATGAAATTCTGTGACATACCCGTGGTCACAGCACCCTTAGATAAATTAATTGAGAGGTGTGGTTTTAAAATGGGGTCACTTATGGAGGGGTTCTGCTGTTCTGGTACTTCAGAGGCTCCGCCAATGTGATATGGCACCCTCAATTCATTCCAGCAAAATCTTAACTGAAATATGCGCTCCATCCTTTCTGAGCCTTGCAAAGTGCCTCAAAAGTAGTTTTCGACCACATATGTGGTATTGCCATACTCTGCAGAAATTGCTTAGCAATCTGTACAGTTCATTTTCTCCAATTATTCCTTTTGAAAATTGAAAACTTGGGACTTTAAGCAACATTTTAGTGAAAAAATGGTAACTTTCCATTTACTCAGCCCAATGTTATACAATACTGTGAATTGCCTGAAGGTTAAAAATGCTCACTAACCCCTATATGAATTCGTCAAGAGGTATAGTTTTAAAAATGGGTGGGGATTTCTGCTTTTTGGGCATGTCAGAGGCTCTTCAAATGTGATATGGCACCCTCATTCAATTCCAGTCAAAATTGCGCTCCAAAAGTCAAATGGTGCTCATTCACTTCCAAGCCCTGTTATGTGACCAAACAGTAGTTTTCCACCACATACACCAGTACATCAGTGTACGGAGAAATTGCACAACAATTGTATGGCCATTTTCTTTTGTTACCCTTGTGAAAAGGAAAAATTTTGGACTGAAGCATCATTTTTGCGAGAAAATTTTTTTTTTTTAATTTTCACAGCTAAACTGTCATGGGGTTACCGCGACAGTGTGCAGCCAGAAGACCACAACGTCTGATTGCTCCTACTCCAGCGCTGAGAAGAAGAACTTCGCCTTCATTTTAAATGTGTTTATTCCTTCTGGCAGAACAAGGGTTAATCATCCATGTTGGAAATCCCTGTGTTCACAGCTAAGCTCGGTTAGCCACTCCTTTTAACTTTATAATCTGGGCTTTGATGCAAATCCTTGGCAGAGTTAGCTTATTGCTGCATGGAGTGAGGGAGAGGAGTTCTTATGAGAAGGAGAGTTGGATGAGTCATTACTAATGACTCATTAGTGACTGCTGCTTGGTTTATCTGCATGGTAATTCCTTATCCTTCTCTATTTGGTTTATTCCCCTACCTTCACACCCCTGTGCATTCCTCTGTTATATTTGAGTGAATATTTTGTATGCTTGGAGTTTTCTGTTAACCCTTGTTTGTGTTGCCTTTTTTGTTGGGTTAGTGTTCTATGGTGCACAGTAGTGCTCCTCTTCCCTGGGTGGGGGAAGAGAACAGACAGAGGGCTATCTCAGGAGATAAGGCAAGGGCGGAGGCTCCAACATCTTCACCTTTGGAAGTATCCCGGGAAGTAGGGCGAGCTAGGGTGCTCCCTAGTGTTAGGGACAGGGAAGGAGCCTCTGGACCCTGGGTCACCTGACAGCTGTGTCGTAACATTAGCTCTGACAGCAACCATTTTCTCTGATCCATGATGGATCTAATGACTGATCTGACGGGGCAAATTCAGCAGCTCAGTCTGGAGGTGGCAGATTTACTCACGGTAGATTTGCAGTACCCTAATACATATTTTGTTGGAATCTCGTCTCTCTGGCAAACCATAGTGGAGCCCAAGGTCGCGTTGACTGACAGGTTCTCTGGGGGGCATGACAAGTTTGTTGTTTTCTGAGAGGCCTGTAAACTGTACCTCAGGTTACATCCAGTTTCCTCAGGTAAAGAGGAGCAACATATGGGGATTGTAATCTCGCTCCTTCAGGGGAACCACCAAGCATGGGTGTTTTCTCTGCTGTCTGACTCTCAGTTGCTTCAGAAAGTGGAGGGATTTTTTTGGGCAACCATTGGATATTCCCAGCAGACCTTAGACTCGCTTGTCAGTCAATTTTATCACTGACCTACCAGTGTCAGCGGGGAATACTGTAGTTCTTATGGTGGGATATAGATTCAGTAAAATGTCTCATTTTATCGCTTTACCAGCAATACCGGATGCCAATTCTCTGGCGCAAGTTTTTGTCAGAGAAATAATTAGATTACATAGGATCCTGAACAATATTGTCCCTGATTGGGAGGAGCAGTTTGTCTCCAAGTTTTGGAGGCCATTTTGCACCCATCTGGGGAAACATTTGTCATTTTTTTTGCATTTCACCCACAGTCTAATGGGCAGACGGAATGGGTTAACCAGAATCAGGAGACGTATCTCAGGTGTTTTGTATCTGAAAATCAGGAAGACTCGGTTACCTATTTACCGTTAGCCGAATTTTCTGTAAATAATTGTTTTCAGGAATCAACTGGTAAGTCCCCATTTTTTGGGGCACATGGGTTCCATCCTCAGTTTATTTTATTTAATGGTAATCACCCTTCTGGATTACCAGAGGAAGAACATTTTTCATTTTCTAATTCTACCATATGGCAGTGGGTTACGAATAATTTGAGGAAGATGGGATCCAAATATAAGAGTGTGGCTGATCGAAGCTGTTTAGTGGGTCTGGACCAGTGTTGGACTGGGGTGCCAAGGGCCCACCAGTAACATTGACTTTGAGGGGCCCACTTTTCACTTGCATACGAATATTACACTACTCTTGTTCACAAATTTGCCTATATCTCTACATAATAATAAACTAGGTAGTTTGGTTAATGAATGATGAGATGCTGCTTTTTCTGTACAGAGAGAATCAAGTGAATTATACCAAGTACTGCCCATATAGTGGGGATGGCGGCCTAGAGTGTACAGGGGCACACCGGGGGATTCCCCTGTTACCCTGTGGGCCAGGCCTGGTCTGGACCTGTGTGTTGGTGACTTGATATGGCTGTCCTCTAGGAAAATTAAGCTGAAGGTTCCGTCTTGGAAATTGGTTCCCAGGTTTATCGATCCTTATAAGATCGTAGCCATTTTCAGTACTGTAGAATTTCACTTTGCTTCATCACCTACCTTTAGGATCCATAATGTATTTCATTGTTCTCTCCTCAAAAAATATGTTGCATCTTCAGTATCATCACCTCTTCCACAATATCGTGTCATTATCGATGAAAACTTGGAGGTTCAGATTGCGAAGATCTTTGATTCTCGTCTTGTTCGTCGTTCGCTTCAGTATCTGGTACATTGGAGGGGGTACAGTCCTGAGGTGAGGATGTGGGTACCAGCATCTGATGTTCATGCGGCCAGACTGGTCCTGGCATTTGACTTGGCTCACCCCGATAGGCTTGGTCAAGAGGTTCCAGAGGTCCCTCGTAGAAGAGGGGGTACTGTCATGAGGTTACCACAAAAGTGTGGAGCTGAAAACCACAGCGGAAGGAGAGGAGTTTTTATGAGAAGGAGAGTTGGAGGAGTTATTTGTGACTGTTGCTTGGTTTGTATGCCTGGTGTGAGGCAATGACCGGTGTTATATGTGAGGGTCGCTATGTGTCCCCCAGGATGCGCACAGCAGCGTGTTGAGGCCGTGGGAGTGCATTGCAGTCACAGGTATAGCTGTGATTGCAATGCAAAAATAAAAGTAAGTGTTGGTCTTGGGCAGGCTATTTGTCCAAGGCTATTATTTTTGGAATCGGGGTAAATGGGGTGGCTCAGCAACCGGATGCGGAGACGGTGTTCCCACCTATGGCGATCAACCAGGAGTTATTATACAGGGTAGATAAAGTCCGGGATGAGCTGTTGGAACAACTGGTAGTGCCCCAATCCTATCGTTGGGCAGTGCTCGAAATGGCTCACACCTACATGCTGGGAGGGCTCTTGAGGGCCAAAAAGTCACTGTGATACGTGTCTGGAGTGCCAACTAACCTCACCTACCGCAAACTACCGGAGTCCATTGGTGCCTCTGCTCATTATAGAGGTACCTTTGAGCGGATTGCAATGGATCTGGTAGGGCCAATAGTAAAATCCGCCCCGGGCCACCAACACATATTAGTAGTCGTAAACTATACCACCCGGTACCTGGAGGTCATTCAACTTGGCTAAGCTTATCGCCCGGGAGTTGTTTGCCATGTTCTGTCACCTTGGGCTCCCAATGGAGATCCTCACTGATCAGGGGACTCCTTTCATGTCCAAGGTGACGTGGGAACTTTGCAGGCTCCTCAAGATAAGTGTACTATGCTCAGACCGACGGGTTAGTTGAACACTTTAAAAAAACTCTCAAGTCCATGCTCAAGAAAGTGGTTTCCAAGGATGGAAGGGATTGGGACATGTTGTTGCCCTACTTGATGTTCACCATTCACGAGGTACCGCAGACTTCCATGGGGTTTTTACCCTTTGAGCTACTGTATGGCAGGCATCCTTGGGGTCTGCTAGACGTAGCCAAAGAGACGTGGGAGCAGGACCCTATGCCACATAACAGTGTAATAGAACACGTGGTCAATATGCAGGACCAGATTGCAGCAGTCATGCCTATCATAAAGGAGCATTTGGTGGATGCTCAGGCAGCACATGGTGGCGTGTATAACAAAAAGACCACGGTCCGCTCCTTTAAAGCAGGAGATTGGGTTTTAGCCCTGGTGCCCACCGCAAAAGCAAGCTTATGGCCAAGTGGCAAGGGCTATGTGAAGCTGGGGAAAAAGTGGGTGAAGTAAACTAATGGGTTTACCAGCCTGGGAAAAGAAAACCCGAATAGTTGTATTATGTCAACCTGTTGAAAGCGTGGAAGGACCGGGAATGTTTGGTCGTGGAGGCGACCATGGTTGTACCAACAGGGAACCCTCTGTCACCGGCCATGGAAGAGGCCAAGAGAGAGGTAAAAATAGGAGACACTCCTATAGGTGCGGAAATTAGTCCAAGAGAATGCAGATGTATTCTCGGAATTACCAGATGATACCTCCGTCATCCAGCATGACATTGTCACCGAGCCTCATTTAAAGGTACAAATTAGAGTTGAGCGACTTTTGGTTTTTTAGGGTCGCGTTTCGTTTCGTGAAACCCAACTTTTCCAAAAGTCGGGTCGAGCAAGATCGTCCGATTATAGGGAAAAGTCGGGGTCGTCCCGAAACACGAAACCCAATGTAAGTCAATGGGGAATAAAAGTCGGCAGTGAGAGGAGGACAGGAAACACACCAACAGTGCCCATTTGAATGCCAAAAGCATCAATTCTTCTTACTTAAGCTTGTCATCCTTAATTAACTTCATAATACAAGTTACGCACTGAAAAATGGGGGTTATTTGGCTAAAGTTGTGGGGGGGGGGAGGGCTGGCTCCAGGTTTTCATGTGCCCTGGGCGAAAGAGCGCCCCTATAACACATACCACAACTCATCATGCTCCGATACGGCAGAGAAATAGCGGTATAGTACAATGAAAAATACTTCACTTTTTACATCTCATGACAAGGCCCATCTATTTCTCCATACAGAATCATTGGTCCCATATAATGTTTGAAACAGTATATGATGAGCTCCACATAATGCTACAGTATATGTTGGTCCCCATGGATGAAGCTCCACTGTCTTATGGGCCCAAATAATGCTCCAAACATAATGGGCCCCATTTCTAATGCTCTAGTGTATAATGGGCCCTGTAAATGCTGCTCCAGTGTCTGATGTCCACCTTTGGAATGTTCCAGTGTATGGTGGGCCCCATCTATCATTCTCCAGAGTATAGTGCTCCCCAAAAATTGCTGTCCCAACATTGAAAACAATCAAATAAGTCTCCTCGCTAGGGAATCCCTGTACTAGTCTGGACTCCTCGTCGTTCCCATCTTCCATCTCACTGCACAGTATTTCAACCTTGCAAGTGCTGTGATCCTGAGCAAGCAGGGAGGGCCCACTCGTTGGCGACGGCACTGGCACAGGGCCCCTGATAGTACGGTGGTGTGTCTGATGGCGGGTGGGCCGAACCTGCACTTTCATCTGCAGCTTCCTCTTTGTCACCGTGTAAGATGGAACTGTATATGGGAAGGGTAACCTGAGTTTCATCAGGGTCAGATTCAGGCCGTATAGCGTGCGAGGGGAATGTAGTGGTCTGGGTCAATGTACCAGCAGATTCATCGAGCAGTGGCTGGGCATCAGTGCACTTGTGTCGCCCCCAGGAGTACGGTTGCCACAGTGGCATTACCTTCCTCCTAGGGAGTGTGATGTCATGCTTGGGAGCAACGAAGGATCTCTCTAGCAGGTTAACTGATTGGGCGGCGTTATTCCCATGAGTCATAACCCTCCAAACAGCGTTCATGAAGGCAAAGTGTTTGTTTTACGTGGGCAGTATGGTTGCAAAGCTGAACCTTAAAGGAATGTCCAGAAGGGCACCACCAGGAGTGGAGCCTATGGTTTAATTCGACTCCACCTGGGAAACCTCAACCATGCCAGCTACAGAACAGATGCACACATTGCAAGCTTAATTCCGTTAACGAACGAGACTCCGTCATGCCCCGCGGTCCGAGTCTGGCTTACTAGAGGGACACGTGAGGCTCTGGCACATGAGATTGGCCAATAACTGGTGTGTCATGCCCTTACATGTCCGTGGCTGCATGTGCGCTACACTGAAAAGGCCAGCGTTTGTCGCTTACAGGTGCAGATAACCCGCTGAACAACGTTAGTGATGGGGATCTGTGATTACAATTATTACCCGCGAACGATGATTTCCCAGTAAGTGCAGGTCAACCGCAGTTCCGGAATTAGGCCTAACCGTCATTCCTGAAAAAATGAAAAACTTACATGTGCAAACCACAGGTGCTGTAGCTTGCTTAACAGCTCGCCATCTGTTCTCAGGCCCAGTATGGATTACACGTGATTGCACAAAGGTGAGAAAGGGTACCGTATCCCCGGATAACATGTATGGATAGCATAGTGTACACATTCAAAATATATGTCTATACATCAGGAGGCAGGCTCAGACGGTGTCAGGCCCAGTATGGATTGCACGTGATTGCACAAAGGTGAGAAAGGGTTCCGTATCCCCAGATAACATGTATGGATAGCGTACACATTCAAAATATATTTCTATACATCAGGAGGCAGGCTCAGACGGTGTCAGGCCCAGTATGGATTGCACGTGATTGCACAAAGGTGAGAAAGGGTTCCGTATCCCCAGATAACATGTATGGATAGCGTACACATTCAAAATATATGTCTATACATCAGGAGGCAGGCTCAGACGGTGTCAGGCCCAGTATGGATTGCACGTGATTGCACAAAGGTGAGAAAGGGTTCCGCATCCCCAGATAACATGTATGGATAGCGTACACATTCAAAATATATGTCTATACATCAGGAGGCAGGCTCAGACGGTGTCAGGCCCAGTATGGATTGCACGTGATTGCACAAAGGTGAGAAAGGGTTCCGTATCCCCAGATAACATGTATGGATAGCGTACACATTCAAAATATATGTCTATACATCAGGAGGCAGGCTCAGACGGTGTTAGGCCCAGTATGGATTGCACGTGATTGCACAAAGGTGAGAAAGGGTTCCGTATCCCCAGATAACATGTATGGATAGCGTACACATTCAAAATATATGTCTATACATCAGGAGGCAGGCTCAAACGGTGTCAGGCCCGGTATGGATTTGACGGCCCAGACTACACAGCGGAGGAGCAGGGAGAGGTAAAGATTGCAAATGCTGGGGCCCTGCCCAAGCAAGGGGGGCCCACTCGTGGGCGTCGGTACTGGCACTGGGCCCCTCATAGTACGGCGGTGTGTCTGACGGCGGGTGTGCACCACCACCCTCAGAGACACTTGATTGCACTATGAGGGACCCTGTGCCAGTGCCCGCGCCCAAGAGTCGGCCTACCCACCTGTCCAGGGCAACGGCACTCGCACGGTGTCGTGCGCTAGGTGGTGACCCCGGCCATGGGGTGGGGAGGCAGCACAGTTAGGGAGTTTTAGAAAGTGGCATATGTTGATGTTGGACATTCAGCTGATGCAAAAGGTGAAATAGGTCAAGTCCCAGGAAGAGGTGGACCAAAGCAAGCCATTTTTCTGTCACCCTATGTGTCATCAGGGGAAGGTGGGACAAAATCCTTGGAAACCCATGCGTGGTTCATTTTAATGAAGGTTAGATCATCCACATTTTGGGTTGACAGACGGGTCCTTTTTTCTGTCAGGATTGATCCAGCTGCACTGAAGACTCTTTCCGATAGCACACTTGCAGCTGGGCAAGCGAGCTCCTGTAAGGCATATTGTGCCAATTCAGGCCAGGTATCCAGTTTAGCGGCCCAATAGTCAAAGGGGAATGACCTGTGTGGGAGAACATCGATATGGGAGGAAAAGTAGTTTGTAACCATAGTTGACAACTGCTGTCTCCTGTTACTTTCCATCGATGCCGTATTACCAGTTGTGTGAGCGGTACTTGAAAAATCAGTCCACAACATTGTCATGAAACCCCTGTCTCCAACGCCACTTCTGCTGTGTGCACCACAAACACCTCTGCCAAGGTGACCCCGGCCCGTACGGCTCGTGTGAGAACCATCACCGCTGCTGTGTGCTGGGAATGCCTCAAGCAACCGATTTACCAGAGTTGCTTGTTTATTAGCCAATATTAGGTCAAGGTTCTCCTGTAGCATGATGTTTTGTAATTTGCCTTTATAGCGTGGATCCAGGATGCTGGCCAACCAGTAGTCGTCATCGTTCATCATTTTGGCAATGCGGGGGTCCCTTTTTAGGATCTGCAAGGCATAATCTGACATGTGGGCCAATGTTCCCGGTGTCAATGATGCACTGCGAGTGCTGGTTGGAGGAGCACTTTCTGGCAAATCCACATCCCTCCAGTCACGCACAAACCCTGTACCAGACCTTGCCACACCAACATTTTCACTTGCCCCACGAGATGCATCCTCCTCCCCTAAGTAATCATCCCCATCATCCTCCTCCTCCTCTTCTTCCTCCACCTCGTCCAGGAGAGGTCCCTGAGCAGACAATGGTTGAATGTCATCAAGGATTCCCTCCTCCTCTTCCTCTTCATCAACATTGGCTGCAGAAGCCTGCTCCTTAAGGTGCGTCAAAGTTTGCATGAGCAGACGCATAAGTGGGATGCTCATGCTTAGGATGGCGTCGTCTGCACTTACCAGCCGTGTGCATTCCTCAAAACACTGAAGGACTTTACAGAGGTCTTTCAGCTTCGACCACTGCACACCGGTCAACTCCATGTCTGCTCTCAAAGTGCCTGGCCGTGTATCCTCCCACAAATGCATTATGGCCTGCCTCTGCTCGCACAGCCGCTCCACGATGTGCAGGGTGGAGTTCCACCTTGTTGCAATGTCGATAATGAGGCGGTGGTTGGGAAGGTGGAGCAATCGCTGCAGCTTCTGCATGCGAACGGAGTGTACAAGCGACCGGCGGATGTGCGCGCACAGTCTTCGCACCTTCTGGAGCAGGGCTGTTAACTCCGGATAATTTTTGAGGAAGCACTGCACCACCAGGTTCAAGGTGTGAGCCAAGCAAGGTATGTGGCTGAGTTTTGAAAGGGCTATGGCTGCCACAAAATTACGGCCGTTATCACTAACTACCTTGCCTGCCTCAAGATGTACACTGCCCAGCCATGACTCAGTTTGTCGCTGAAAGTACTCGGCCAGCACCTCGGCGGTGTGTCTGTCGCCCAAACACATCATCTGCAACACAGCCTGCTGACGCTTTCCACTAGCTGCTCGATAGGGGGACACCTCGTGTGCAACAGTGGCAGCTGCAGATGGAGTGCTCGTACGACTGCGCTCTGTGGACGAGCTTTCGCTTCTGGAGGAGGAGGAGGAGGAGGAGGGTCGAACGCCTACAGCCAACTGTTTACTATACCGTGGGCTAGGCAGCACTTTCCCACCACCGCTGTCCCCTGTGGACCCTGCATCCACCACATTAACCCAGTGCGCAGTTATGGACACGTAACGGCCCTGGCCATGGCGACTGGACCATGCATCAGTTGTGAGGTGCACCTTTCTGCTCACTGACTGCTTGAGTGCATGGACAATGCGGTCTTTCACATGATGGTGGAGGGCTGGGATGGCTTTGCGAGAGAAGAAGTGGCGACTGGGTAGGTCATAGCGTGGTACTGAATAGGCCATGAGTTCGCAGAAAGCTGCGCTTTCCACCAACCGAAAGGGCATCATCTCAAACGAGATTAGTTTGGCAATGTGGGCGTTCAAACCCAGTGTACGCAGATGAGAGACTGAGTACTTTATTGACCTACTCATAGTGTCTGGGAGGGTGAGCTGGACTTGAGAGCTGCATATGGTGGAAGTAGCGGTGGACAGGGCGGACTGAGAGAGGGTTGATGATGGTGATGGAGTTGGTGTTCTTTCTGATGGCCTAGAATCAGTCTTTCATTGATATAACAGTGGGATTCCCTGACTGCTGTGGCCTTGCAACGACACCTCAACATTTGCTGCTGTGCTAACCGGTGGGCTTACAGTGGGGGAAACAATGTCGCGTTGCTGACTACCTTCGTTGTGATCAGTTGCACATGTGGCACTTGAGGTTTGGTGTTGTGTCCACGCTTGCAAGTGCATGCTGGTTAAATGTCTAAGTATGCAACTGGTATTCAAATTTTTCAGATTTTTCCCTCGGCTAAAGGTCTTTGCGCACTTCTTACAGATAACCTTGGCCTGATCATGAGGATTTTGTTCAAAAAAGTGCCACACTGCACTCTTCCTACTTTGGCAGACATTTTGCGGCCTAGCACGCTGTGATGTTTTGACCCTGTGGACAAGCTGTCCAGCAACTCTTTTGATTTTTGGAACCTGTCTTTGGAGTGCTCCAGGCCTGCCAGATAACAGTTGATGCGATGTCTGCTGTGGATGCTCCTCATCTGAGCTATTGGAAGCAGCACCCTCTTCCCCCAATGGATGCCAATCTGGGTCAACAACTGGGTCATCCATCACCTCCTCTTCAATGTCATGTGCACCTTCCTCTGTGTCACTGTGTATGGTGGTATAGTGTGCGGGAAGGGGCACCTGAGTCTCATCAGGGTCAGAATCTGGCTCTGTACACTGCGAGGACAATGTAGTGCTCTGAGTGAATGTACCAGCAGAATCATCCATCAGCGGCTGTGCATCAGTGGACTCCATGTCAGATTCATCTTGGCCTGGGTAATTCACCATTTCACTTGATAATCCAGGCATGGTATGTGAAAACAGCTCCATGGAGTAATCAGTAGTATGGCCTGCGTCATCCTTCAATCTTGGTTGGGGTGAAGGACACAAGGAAAGGTGTGGTTCATGAACATGAGCCTCCAATGACGACTAAGTGCTTTTACTTTTTACAACTGAAGAAGAGGAGGCGATAGAGCTGGAGGCTGAGTCAGCAATGTAAGACAAAACTTTTTCCTGATGCTCTGGCTTTAAAAGCGGTTTGCCAACTCCTAGAAAACTAAGCCTTCAAAGCCTTATGGAGCCAGACGATGACGCAGGCTCAACACCTCCTGCATTCGGTCCTATTTTGCTCTTGCCACTACCATCAGATCCACCACCAACACCATCATTACCAGCTGGCAACCTCCGCCAAATTCCATGGCCTCTTCCACCAGCCTTCCTCATTTTTGGTAAAAATGTAGACAAAATCCAACAAACTATATAGTAATGTAAAACAAGGTACAAGCTGTCTATAGGACAGGGTAGATTTTGAATTTCTTCTCACACTAGTGGACACTGGACACTTTTGGATTGTGTGAGGCCCAATGAATTTCTGAGCGCTATGTGACAGGCTCGATGGCACAGCTGTGACCAAAGTGACTAGAGGATAAGTGAGATTTTGAATTTCACCAGACACTTGTGGACACTGGACACTTTTGGATTGTGTGAGGCCCAATGAATATCTGAGCGCTATGTGACAGGCTCGATGGCACAGCTGTGACCAAAGTGACTAGAGGATAAGTGAGATTTTGAATTTCAGCAGACACTTGTGGACACTGGACACTTTTGGATTGTGTGAGGCCCAATGAATATCTGAGCGCTATGTGACAGGCTCGATGGCACTGCTGTGACCAAAGTGACTAGAGGATAAGTGAGATTTTGAATTTCTTCTCACACTAGTGGACACTGGACACTTTTGGATTGTGTGAGGCCCAATGAATATCTGAGCGCTATGTGACAGGCTCGATGGCACTGCTGTGAGCAAAGTGACTAGAGGATAAGTGAGATTTTGAATTTCTTCTCACACTAGTGGACACTGGACACTTTTGGATTGTGTGAGGCCCAATGAATATCTGAGCGCTATGTGACAGGCTCGATGGCACAGCTGTGACCAAAGTGACTAGAGGATAAGTGAGATTTTGAATTTCAGCAGACACTTGTGGACACTGGACACTTTTGGATTGTGTGAGGCCCAATGAATATCTGAGCGCTATGTGACAGGCTCGATGGCACTGCTGTGAGCAAAGTGACTAGAGGATAAGTGAGATTTTGAATTTCTTCTCACACTAGTGGACACTGGACACTTTTGGATTGTGTGAGGCCCAAAGAATATCTGAGCGCTATGTGACAGGCTCGATGGCACAGCTGTGACCAAAGTGACTAGAGGATAAGTGAGATTTTGAATTTGGATTGTGTGAGGCCCAATGAATATCTGAGCGCTATGTGACAGGCTCGATGGCACTGCTGTGAGCAAAGTGACTAGAGGATAAGTGAGATTTTGAATTTCTTCTCACACTAGTGGACACTGGACACTTTTGGATTGTGTGAGGCCCAATGAATATCTGAGCGCTATGTGACAGGCTCGATGGCACAGCTGTGACCAAAGTGACTAGAGGATAAGTGAGATTTTGAATTTCAGCAGACACTTGTGGACACTGGACACTTTTGGATTGTGTGAGGCCCAATGAATATCTGAGCACTATGTGACAGGCTCGATGGCACTGCTGTGACCAAAGTGACTAGAGGATAAGTGAGATTTTAAATTTCTTCTCACACTAGTGGACACTGGACACTTTTGGATTGTGTGAGGCCCAATGAATATCTGAGCGCTATGTGACAGGCTCGATGGCACTGCTGTGACCAAAGTGACTAGAGGATAAGTGAGATTTTGAATTTCTTCTCACACTAGTGTACACTGGACACTTTTGGATTGTGTGAGGCCCAATGAATATCTGAGCGCTATGTGACAGGCTCGATGGCACTGCTGTGAGCAAAGTGACTAGAGGATAAGTGAGATTTTGAATTTCTTCTCACACTAGTGGACACTTTTAGATTGTGTGAGGCCCAATGAATATCTGAGCGCTATGTGACAGGCTCGATGGCACAGCTGTGACTAAAGTGACTAGAGGATAAGGGAGATTTTGAATTTCTGCAGACACTTGTGGACACTGGACACTTTTGGATTGTGTGAGGCCCACTGATATCTGAGCGCTATGTCACAGGCTCGATGGCACAGCTGTGACAAAAGTGACTAGAGGATAAGGGAGATTGGATTGCTTTTAAAAAAGCAGTTTGCAGAGCAGTGGGTAAACAGCAATGCCAGCCTGTCAGGAAGCCTTAAAAGGCAGCCCAACAACCAACACCACTGATACACCACAATATAGCCTCCCCTTGCACTGCACACACAGTGACTGGTGTGTTGTGCAGGCCAAATCGCTAGCAGCAGAAGCAGTTTTTTTGTCTTCTTCCCTGCCTAACGCTCTCCCTACAGAATCAGCAGCAACCTCTCCCTATACTGAGATCGGCAGAAGTAAGATGGCGGTCGGCGTGCACGCCCTTTTATACCCCCTGTGACGCCCACCAAAGCAAGCCAATCACTTGCATGCCCTTCTGAAAGATGGTGGTGACCCGTGCCTATGTCATCACGTTGCCCACAGTGTCAGTGGATCCTGATTGGCTGAAAAAGAGCGCAAAACAAACTTTTGAAACGCGACTTTGGCACGTAAGTCGCCGACCTCGTGGCCGACCTCATCCTAGGGTCGGGTTTCGTTTCATGAAACCCGACTTTGCCAAAAGTCGGCGACTTTTGAAATTTTTCGACCCGTTTCGCTCAACTCTAGTACAAATGAAACCATACCAGGTGCCCAAGGTCCAGCGACAAGCCATTGCGAGTGAGGTAAGACAAATGCTCCAGCTGGGAGTAAATGAGGAATCCCAGAGTGACTGGGATAGCCCCATTGAGCTAATCCCAAAGCGGACGGATCATTAGAGTTCTGTAATGACTTCCGTAAATTGAATGAGATGTCGAAGTTCGACCTTTATCCAATGCCCCGAGTGGACGAGCTGATTGAGCTCCTTGGTCAGGCCCAGTACTTCACCATACTCGATCTGACCAAGGGTTATTGGCAGGTGCCTCTTATGGAGTCGGCAAGGAAAAGACCGCCTTTTTCCACGTCTTTTCCACTATGTTTTCTTGCCCTTTGGACTACATGGGGCCTCAGCCACGTTCCAGAGGTTGATAGACATAGTGCTGGAACCCCATCGTAAGTATGCCTCAGCGTACCTGGATGACATAATCATCTTTAGTACCCCCTAGCATACCCACTTGTCCCAGGTACAAGCGGTAGTACATTTGCTCAGAGCCGCCGGCTTGATGGCAAATACCAAGAAATGTGCAATAGGGCTCGAGGAAGCCCGGTACTTGGGTTACATGATTGGCCGTGGGGTTACCAAACCCCAAATAAATAAAATCGAGGCCATTCAGAACTGGCCCCGACCTGTTACCATCAAACAGGTGAGAGCATTTCTCAGAATCATCGGGTATTACCGGAGGTTTATACCTAATTTTTCGGGGAGAACAACACCCCGAACCAATCTTCTCAAGGGAAAGAAAGATATTTGTGGTCTTTCCTGATGAAGAAGTCATTTGTACTTTGAAACGCGTAGAATAAACCAACATTTCATTTTATATCCTGGGATATACGTCTCATTAACTGTCGGCAAGCGCAGAAACAATCTATCAACCTTTCCTTCCATGCTTTGATGTCTTATGGTCAATTGCTGACCCTTGGATCTGCTGCAGCTGAAATTCCATTTGACATGCTTTTTGAATATGTCTAGAAGTGAGTGTACTCTGATTTTACCGCCTGTCATATCTCTCAGATAAGACCCTATTTTTGTGCTGATCTCTCATACAGCTCTGTGATTATTCTCTATTCTCAAGGAAAAGAAGTCAGCCATGGTTAGGTGTAACCTCCAGGTGGAGGAAGCCTACCAATCCATGAAGGTGGCGCTGTGCGGACAGACCGTCCTCATTAGCCCCAACTTCAGAATCTCTACATTGTGCAGACAGATGCCTCTAACATGGGCCTAGGAGCAGACCTGTTGCAGGATTTGAACAGTCACCTATCTAAGTAGGAAACTCACCCCAGCAGAGAAAAATTATAGCGTAGTGGAGAAGCAGTGCCTAACCATTAAGTGGGCCTTGGAGTCCCTACACTATTATTTGCTCGGTCGACAGTTTCGTTTTGTGACAGATCATTCACCCTTGGTCTGGATGAGGAAAGCCAAGGAGAGGACTGCTTGGGTCACTCGATGGTTCCTGTCTTTGCAAAATTTCAATTTTATAGTGGAACTTCGGGCAGAGAAGACACAGGGAAATGCGGATGCCCTGTGATTGCCCCCCTCTATGGTGCAAATGTTCAACCTCACAAGTTTGAACAGAGGGAGGAGGTATGTGGCAGTGACCAGTGTTATATGCGAGGGTCGCTATGAGTTCCCCAGGATGCGCATAGCAGCATATTGAGGCTGCGGGAGTGCATTGCAGTCGCAGGTATTGCTGTGATTGCAATGCAAAAATAAAAGTAAGTGTTGGTCTTGGGCAAGCTATTTGCCAAGGAAGATTTATGAAAACCTGCCATGGGCTCTTATTTTTTAAACGGACTACAGGATGGTAGTGGGACCATAAGTTTCCTTCCCGGCCGGGTTTTCCATGTGGCCTACGGCCACAGGTTCCTTGTAAAAACCTCTGCAGCAAAGACTTGGGTATGTCAGTGTTGTTTTGCAAATCTGTAGAGCAGAAGGCTTTGCCATAGCTTTAGCCGACTAGAGTTGAGCGAAACGGGTCAGTCAAATTCATAAGTCACCGACTTTTGCTGAAGTCGGGTTTCATGAAACGAAACCCGACCATAGCGTAAGGTCGGCCACAAGGTTGGTGACCAGAGAGCCAAAGTCTTGTTTCAAATGATGCTTCCAGTGCCCTTTTTCAGCCAATGATGGCGGACGCACACTGTGGGCAACGCGATGACATGAGCATCGGTCACCACCATCTTTGAGAAGGGCATGCAAGTGATTGGCTAGCTTTGTGTGGTGTCACAGGGGCTGTAAAAGAGCATACATGCCGACGGCCATCTTACTACTGCCGATATTAGCATTAGGGAGAGGTTGCAGCTGCTGATTCTGAATAAGGGAGAGCGTTAGGCAGGGAAGAACAAAAAAACTGCTTCTGCTGTTAGCTATTTCCACAGTACAACACAACAGTTTGTATGCAGTGACAGGGGAGGCTATATTTTTTGTGCATCAGCTCTGTTGGTTATTAGGCTGTCTTATAAGGCTCCCTGATAGCTGCATTGCTGTTTGCACACTGCTGTGCAAACTGCTTTTTTAAAAGCAAAAATACTTCTCTTCCTCTTTTCTGCACAGTTACCAAGCGTTCATTTTTCCACACTTTTGTGTGCAGCAGTCCTGCTTATTAGGCTGCCTAATGCCATACTTGGACTGAGAGCATCATTGTCAGCCTCCTAAAATATCTAGGGAGCTTCCAATTCTCCCCAATACTATATACACCTTGTACTTTGTCGTGCACCAGCCAATTTCAGCCTGTTAAATTGAGGTGTAATCTATAGTGGGCCTGAGATAATAGCTAAGCCTCCTAAAATCTCTAGGGAGATTCAAATTCTCCACAATACTATATACACCTTGTACTTTGTCATACACCAGCCAATTTTAGCCTGTTACATTGAGGTGTAATCTATAGTGGGCCTGAGATAATTGTTCAGCCTCCTAAAATCTCTAGGGTGCTTCCAATTCTCCCCAATACTATATACACATTGTACCTTGCTTCACAGTACCATATAGCTGGTGGTATTTTGGGTACATTTTTCCAAAAATTAGGAAGTATGGTGCAAGAGGCGGTGGAAGTGGGCGGGGGTTGGCAGCTGGTACTGATGGTGGTGGGGGGTGGTATTGCATCTGCTGGTAGTGGCAAAAGCACAATAGCACCGAAGGCAGGAGGTGTTGAGCCTGCGTCATCTTCTGGCTCCACAAGGCCTCGAAGGCTCCTTTTCTGGGAGTAGGTAACCGCTTTTAAAGCCGGAGCTTCAGGAACAAGTTTTGGCTTACATTGCTGACACAGCCTCCAGCTTTATCGCCTCCTCTTCTGAAGTTTCAAAAAATAAAAGCACTGAGTCGTTAGTGGAGGCTCCTGGTCAGGAACAACACCTTTCCTTGTGTCCTTCACCCCTACCAAAAGTGAAGGATGCGGCAGGCCACACTACAGATTACTCTATGGAGCTCTTTTCACATACCATGCGTGGGTTATCAAGTCAAATCGTGAATTCCCCAGTCCAAGATGAATCGGACATGGCGTGCACTGATGCACAGCCACTGCTAGATTTTTCTGCTGGTACATTCACTCAGAACACTACATTGTCCTCGCAGTGTACTGATCCAGAATCTGACCCTGAAGAAACTCAGGTGCCCCTTCCCGCATACTATTCCACCTTACATGGTGACACAGAGGACGGTGCACTTGAAATTGGATGGGAGGTGATGGATGACTCAGTTGTTGACCCAGATTGGCATCCATTGGGGGAAGAGGGTGCCGCTGCTAATAGCTCAGAAGAGGAGGAGGAGGATCCACAGCAGGCATAGAAATCACAACAGCTGTTATCTGGCAGGCCCGTACCAGTCCAAAAACGGTTTACAAAAACCCAAAGGGTTGCAGGACAGCTTGGCCAGACGGTCAAATTAGCACAGCGTGCAAGGCCTCAAAATGTCTTCCATAGTAGGAAGAGTGCAGTGTGGCACTTTTTTTAACAAAATCCTAAAGATCAGGCAAAGGTTATCTGTAAGAAGTGCGCAAAGACCTTTAGCCGAGGGAAAAATCGGAGAAATTTGAATACCAGTTGCATGCTTAGACATTTAACCACCATGCACTTGCAAGAGTGGACTGCTCCGAATGAAAGTAGTCAGCAACACTACATCGCTTCTACCACTGTAAGCCCACCGGTTAGCACACCACCAGCAGCAAATGTTGAGGTGTCGTCGCAAGGCCAAAGCAGTCAGGGAATCACAATGTTATTGCTACGAAAGACTGAATCTAGGCCATCAGCAAGACCACCAACACCATCATCAACCCTCTCTCAGTCCGCCATGTCCACCGCTAGTTCCACCATATGCAGCTCTCAAGTCCAGCTCACCCTACCAGAGACTCTCAGTAGGACAAGAAAGTACTCATCCTCTCATCCGCGTACACAGTGTTTGAACGCCCACAATGCCAAACTAATCTCGTTAGAGATGATGCCCTACCGGTTGGATGAAAGTGAAGCTTTCCGCGAGCTCATGGCCTACGCAGTACCACGCTATGACCTACCCAGTCGGCACTTGTTTTCTCGAAAAGCCATCCCAGCCCTCCACCTGCATGTGAAAGACCGCATTGTCCATGCACTCAAGCAATCAGTGAGTGGAAAGGTGCACCTCACAACTGATGCATGGTCCAGTAGGCATGGCCAGGGCTGTTACGTGTCCATCACTGCGCACTGGGTTAATATGGTGGATGTAGGGTGCACAGGGGGCAGTGGCGGTGGGACAGTGCTGCCTAGCTCACGGTATAGGAAACAGTTGGCTGTAGGTGTTCGACCCTCTTCCTCCCTCTCCTCCAGAGAGGAGCAAAAGCTCGTCCACAGAGCGCAGTGGCACTAGCACTCCATCTGCAGCTGCCAGTGTTGCACATGAGGTGTCCCACTATCGAACAGCTAGTGGTAAGCGTCAGCAGGCTGTGTTGAAGATGATGTGTTTGGTCGACAACAGACACACCGCGGAGGTACTGGCCGACTACTTGCAGCGACAAACTGAGTCATGGCTCGGCAGTCAACATCTTGAGGCAGGCAAGGTAGTTAGTGATAACGGCGGGAATTTTGTGGCAGCCATAGCCCTTTCAAAACTCAGACACATACCTTGCCTGGCTCACACCTTGAACCTGGTGGTGCAGTGCTTCCTCAATAATTATCTGGATTTAATAGCCCTGCTCCATAAGGTGCGAAGACTGTGCTCGCACATCTGCCGGTCACCCGTACACTCCAGTCATATGCAGAAGCTGCAGCGATTGCTCCACCTTCCCAAGCACCGCTTAATTATCGATGTTACAACAAGGTGGAACTCCACCCTGCACATGGTTCAGAGGCTGTGCGAATAGAGGCAGGCTGTAATGCATTTGTGGGAGGATACACGGGCAGGCAGTTTCTGGGCAGACATGGAGTTGTCTGGTGTACAGTGGTCGAAGCTGAAAGACCTCTGTAAAGTCCTTCAGTGTTTTGAGGAATGCACACGACTGGTAAGCACAGATGACGCCATCATAAGCATGAGCATCCCACTTATGTGTCTGCTCATGCAAACTTTGACGCACATTAAGGAGCAGGCGTCTGAAGCCGAGGAGGAAGACGAGGAGGGAAGCTTTGATGACAGTCAGCCATTGCCTGCTCAGGGAATTCTCCTGGATGAGGTGGAGGAAGAAGAGGAAGAGGAGGAGGATGATGGGGATAATTATTTAGGGGAAGAGGATGCTTCTTAGGGGGCAAGAGAAAATGTTGGCGTGGCAAGGTCAGGTACAGGGTTTGTGCGTGACTGGAGGGATGTTGATTTGCCAGAAAGTGCTCCTCCAACCAGCACTCGCAGTGCATCATTGACACCTGGAACACATGTGTTATTATGACTTGCAGATCCTAAAAAGGGACCCCCGCATTGCCAAAATGATGAACGATGACGACTACTGGTTGGCCAGCATCCTGGATCCACGCTATAAAGGCAAATTACAAAATATCATGCCACAGGAGAACCTAGAGCTAATATTGGCTAACAAACAAGCAACTCTGGTAAACCGTCTGTTTGAGGCATTCCCAGCACACAGCAGCGGTGATGGTTCTCCCATGAGCCATAGGGGGCAACATGGAAGAGGTGTTCGTGGTGCACACAGCTGAAGTGGTGTTGGACACAGGGATTTCATGACCATATTGTGGACTGATTTTTCAAGTACAGCTCACACGACTGGTAATACTGCATCAAATGAAAGTGACAGGAGATAGCAGTTGTCAACTATGGTACAAACTACTTCTCCACCCATATCGATGTTCTCCCTCACAGGTCATTCCCCTTTGACTATTGGGCCTGTAAACTGGACACCTGGCCTGAATTGGCACAATATGCCTTACAGGAGCTCGCTTGCCCTGCTGCTTGTGTGCTACCCGAAAGAGTCTTCAGTGCTGCTGGATCAATCCTGACAGAAAAAATGACCCGTCTGTCGACCCAAAATGTTGATGATCTAACCTTCATTAAAATGAACCATGCATGAGTTTCAAAGGATTTTGTTCCACCTTCCCCTGCGGACACATAGGTTGCCAAAAAAATGGCTCGCTTTTGTCCTCCTCTTCCTCAGACTTTTCCAATTCCTCCATTTTCAGCTGCTGAATGTCCAACATCAACATATGCCATTTTTTCCACCTCCCTAACTGGGCTGCTTCCCCCCCAGGGTAGGGGTCACCACCTGGCGCACGCACCCGTGCGAGTGTCATTGCCTTGGACAGGTGGGTGGGCCCACTCTTGGGCAACGGCACTGGCACAGGGTCCCTCATAGTACAATCAAGTGTCTCTGATGGTGGGGGTGCACACCTGCCGTCAGACACACCGGCGTACTATGAGGTGCCCTGTGCCAGTACCGCCGCCCACGAGTGCTTGCTCAGGGCCCCAGCACTTGCAATACTTACCTCTCCCTGCTCCACCGCTGTGTAGTCTGGGCTGTTAAATCCTTCACTGGGACTGCCAATGCAAATTTGGTGAACTGATAGATGATGGTTAAGACGTAGCTATGCCCTGTCCTGCTGGGCTCTATCTTCAGATGATCAATGGCTTCCATTTGTTATGGACGTCGACTCACAATGAGATGCAGTGGTGGTTTATCATCAGCTTTCACGATTTTCCTACTCACAGACGTGTGACATTCCTGCCCAGATTTTTAAATTCTCCCGTGAGTTTTTCCCGTGATTAGTAATTCCACAATTTCTGCAATCACTCGACTTTCCGTCTGTACTTGTATCCATCTCGTTTCCTCATGCCGAGAGTCTGGACTGTCTTACTGAGACTGAAATATATATGAAGATTGAAAAATACCCCAACAGTGTATACTGGTGTACGCTTCGAATACATTAACCTTTTTCTACTTTTTAGATTCTTGTCTAATCCATACTGAGGCTGTGAGTGTCTTTGTCGGACTCCAGAAGTATACACGGAGATTTTTAATGTTTAAACTATGCTATATATACCTGGTATCCAGTGATACTGTACCCTTTCTCAACTTTCTACAATCTTGTCGAATCCATACTGGGCCTGAGACCGTCTGAGTCTGCCTCCTGATATATAGACATAGATTTTTTATGTGTAAACTATGCTACATATATACCTGTTATCCGGTGATACTGTACCCTTTCTCAACTTTCTACAATCTTGTTGAATCCATACTCGGCCTGAGACCGTCTGAGTCTGCCTCCTGATTAGAGATGAGCGGTGTTCGAGTCAACCTGTTCACCAAGCTCAAATTCGAGCTGTTTTGGACGGTATTTGAGCCGTTCGTCGAACTCGATCACTTTGCTTAAAAATTCTGCTGTTCGAGGTTCCGTTAGAGAACGGTTCGTTCAGCAAAAGCGTAACTTTATTTTCACATTAATAATGGTTTTCAATGTTAATAGACAGTTTCATGGCATAGTAGCGGTGTCTGGTAGTCAGTGGTGTAGTGCACCTGTCAAGGAGCTACACCGTGTGTGTTTCTAATAATTTTTTACCGCATCTTGTCCAGAAAATCCTTTTGGTCCTTGTAGCACTGTCTGCTACTCAGCAGAGGAGCCCACAAGTGAACCTAGCTATGCCGCCTGTTTATGAAAGAACCAGTTTTTGACTGCATTTAGCCCAGTTAATACTTTGGGCCTAGTAACTGTGTCTGCTACTCAGCAGAGGAGCCCACCCGTGAACCAAGCTGTGCCATCTGTTTATGTAAGAACCATTTTTTAACTCCATTTAGCCCAGTGAATACTTTGGGCCTAGTACCTGTGTCTACTGCTCAGCAGAGGAGCCCACCCGTGAACCTAGCTATGCCGCTTGTTTATGTAGGCACTGTCTGCTACTCAGCAGAGTTGCCCACCCGTGAACCAAGCTATGCCGCCTGTTTATGCAAGAACTACGTGCTATTCAGCAGAGGAGCCCAGCTGTTAAGCAAGCTACAGCACCTGTGGTTTGGACACTTAACTTTTTCACATTCTTTCTGGAATGCCGGTTAGGCCTAATTCCGGAATTCCGGTTGACCTGCACTTACTGGGAAATCCTCGTTCGCGGGGAAGAATTGGAATCCCAGATCCCCATTACTAACAGGGGTTCAGCGGGTTATCTGCACCTGTAAGCGACACATGCTAGTCCTTTCAGTGTAGCGCGCATGCAACCCCGGACAAGTAAGGGCATGACAGACCTGTTATTGCTCGATCTCGCGTGCCAGAGCCTCGCGTGTCCCTCTAGTAAGCTGGACGCGGACCGTGGGCGCATGCCAGAGTCTCGTTCATTAACGGAATTAAGCTGACAAATCTCTAGCACAACTAAAAACGGCCATGCACCACCACCCACAGAATCAACAAAGCTTGTAATCTGTCCATCTTTTCTGTGGCTGGCATGGTTGAGGTTGCCCGTGTGGAGTCTAATTAAGCCGCAGGTTCCACTCCTGGTGGTGCCCTTCTGGACATTCCTTTAAGGTTCAGCTTTGCAACCATACTGCCTCCGGAAACCAAACACTTTGCCTTCATGGACGCTGTTCGGAGGGTCGTGGGAATAACGCCGCCCGATCGGCAGTTGGCATAATCTATGGTGGGAAGTCCGACGGTATATGATCATCTTCGATTTTAGAATTTTAGATGTTTTTTATTTTAGATTTTTAGTCCAGCCTTTCTTGACTTTATAAGGGCATGACATGCCTATGTCTGTGGCTCCTCCTCCTCGTTTTACTCCTCACCTCTTTTCTATATGTAGTTGCCCTTTTCCATATGTTATTTTTGTACGCTGTACGCTTCTGATACAGTACCATATATCTGATATTATTTTGGGTACATTTTCTCCAAAATTTGGAAGTATGGTGGAAGAGGCCGCGGACGTTGGCGTGGGGGGACCAGCTGGTATTGATGGTGGTGGGGCATCTGCTGGTAGTGGCAAAAGCACAATAGCAGCTAAGGCAGGAGGTGTTGAGCCTGCGTCATTGTCTGGCAATGGAACGCCTGGAAGGCTACCTTTTCTGGGAGTAGGTTAACCGCTTTTAAATCCGGAGCATGAGGAACTGGTTTTGGCTTACATTGCCAAAACAAACTCCAGCAAATATGCCCTCCTCTTCTGAAGTTTCAAAAAATGCAAGCACCGAGTCGTCAAGTGCTGGCTCCAGGTCAGGAAGAACCCCTTTCCTTGTGTCCTTCACCCCCACCAAAAGTGAATCATGCAGCAGGCCACACTTCACATTAGTCCATTGAGCTCTTTCTCACATACCATGCCTGAGTTATCAAGTCAAATCGTGAATTCCACAGTCCAAGATGAATCTGACATGGAGTGTGGGTGGCCAGCCTGGGCAGTGGGGTTAATTGGTACCGGACCGTTGTCTGAGAGGGATATGTCACGGTGGTGGTGACCCGGTCCGTGGCCCTGAGCGTCCATGCAAAGGGGTGAATAACGTTTATAAGTGAATGATAGATTACTGGGAGGGGCTGGAGAGGATCCAGCGGTCATGGTGCACATTGGCACAAATGACAAAGTTAGAGGTAGGTGGAAGGTCCTTAAAGATGATTTCAGGGAATTAGGCTGTAAGCTTAAAGCAAGGACCTCCAAGGTGGTATTTTCGGAAATACTTCCTGTACCACGTGCCACGCCAGAGAGGCAACGGGAGATTAGGGAGGTTAATAAGTGGCTCAGGAATTGGTGTAGGAAGGAGGGGTTTGGGTTCCTGCAGAACTGGGCCGACTTCTCAGTTGGCTACAGGTTCTACGCTAGGGACGGGCTGCACCTCAATGGGGGAGAAAATGGCTAGAAGGTTGGAGGAGTGTTTAAACTAGGGACGGGGGGGAGGGTATTCCTTTTATAGGAGGGGAAGACAGTGCAGATAGAGACCTGGGCACAAATAATGACATTGGGGGTGGAGGTGGCATGGGGGGTGGGGTTAGAACAGTTAATAATTTAAGAAAGAATAGAGGTACAGAGAGATACATAAAGTGCATGTATACTAATGCCAGAAGTCTCGCCAACAAAATGGAGGAATTGGAGTTAATGTTGTTGGAACATAATTATGACATGGTGGGGATATCTGAGACATGGCTGGATGAGAGCCATGACTGGGCGGTTAATTTACAGGGCTATAGTCTGTTCAGAAATGACCGTACAAATAAGCGAGGGGGAGGCGTGTGTTTATATGTAAAATCATCCTTAAAACCCATCCTTTGTGATAATATATATGAATCTAATGAAAATGTAGAGTCCCTGTGGGTAGAGATAAGGGGAGGGGGGAAAAATAATAAATTACTGATAGGGGTTTGTTATAAATCTCCAAAAATAATGGAAGCTACAGAGAATATCCTCATAAAGCAAATAGATGAAGCAGCGACTCAAGGAGAAGTCATTATTATGGGGGACTTCAACTACCCTGAAATACATTGGGGAACCGAAACCTGCAGTTCCAGCAAAGGTAATAGGTTTCTGACAACGATGAGAGACAATTACCTTTCACAACTGGTTCAGGACCCAACAAGAGGGGGGGCACTGCTAGACCTAATATTAACCAACAGGCCAGACCGCATATCAAATGTAAGGGTTGAGGGTCACTTGGGTAATAGTGATCACAAATTAATAAGTTTTCATGTATCCTTTAATAAGATGTGTAGTAGAGGGGTTACAAGGACACTAAACTTCAGGAAGGCAAATTTCCAACGGATGAGAGATGATCTTGGTGCAATTAACTGGGATGATATCCTGAGACATAAAAATACACAAAGAAAATGGGAGACGTTTATTAGCATCCTGAATAGGACCTGTGCACAATATATACCGTATGGGAATAAACATGCGAGAAATAGGAGGAAACCACTATGGCTAAATAGAGCTGTAAGGGGCGCAATAAGAGATAAAAATAAAGCA